>NC_044321.2:83432697-84120400 GCF_007474595.2 Lynx canadensis
GTCCTCCAGCCTTCCCGCTTTCAGAGCAGAGCTGTTAACTTATGACCTCCCAGACGCTAAGTCGCGCTTGCTGTGGGAACACAGTCCGTCAGGCCCCTCCGCTTTTGCCAGCCAGACTCGGGGGCTCTGCTTGGCCGGCGAGCCGCCCCTCCCCCCCGGCTCCCTCCCGCCAGTCCGTGGAGCGCACACCGCCTCGCCGCCCTTCCTACCCTCTTCTGTGTGCCTCTCGTCTGCGCTTGGGTCTGGCGACTCCGTTCTGCTAATCCTCTGGCGGTTTTCTGGGTTATTTAGGCAGGTGTAGGTGGAATCTACGTGATCAGCAGGATGCGCGGTGAGCCTAGCGTCCTCCTACGCCGCCATCTTCCCTCGAGACCTCGGCTGCAATTTTAAATAAGGTAGTCAGGGAAGGCCTCTCTAAGAACGTAATAGTTTATTTTTAACAATGAACATTTATTGAACACCTATTATGTGACAACCGCATGAATTAACTCCTTCCAAGTTCACCAAAATCCTGTGAGGCAGGACCATTATCATTCTTGCTTTAAGAATAGGGAAATTAGGCCTGAGAGAATTTAAGTAACTTGCCCAAGGAAATAGATAGTAAGAGTCAGGACTAGGCTTTGGATTCAAGCAGTCTGGCACCAAATTCCATCTGTGAGATACTGTGATACTTGGAATTTCAGATTCTGTGTAAAGGCAAAGGGCTGTGCCCACTATCTCATTTACCCTGTGGACACCAATGGGACTATGCAGAAAATAGGCGAGTAAAGCAAGTACCTGACAGCACAGAAAGAGAAGGGAGAATAAGATGGCTAGTATTCATGTATTTTCTATCCCTACAGTATTTTCTATATATAATCTCAATGAATTCTTTCAGCAAAACTCTGAGATAGTCATAAGCATATTTATTTTGCAGATGAGAAAATTGAGGTACAGAGTGGCTAAGAAAACTGCCTAAGATCTCACAGCCACAAAAGATAAGATTATAAATTTGAGTCAGTCTATCACCAAGGTCTGTGCTGTTTCTAATATATCATGCTGTCTCCAGAGAGGGGAAAAAAAGAAGTACAAGGACATCTAGAGAGAAAAACATAGAGACAAAGGGAGAAAGAGGGAGAGACAGCAAAATCATAACTTAATAGGTTTGGAGAACCAGAGGACTAACAGGGGGTTAAGAAACTTTTAATGGCATCTTTATCATCAACCTTTCCTCCCGTATCATTAGGTGGATTCTTGAGAGCTTCTATGATTTAGGGGTTCGAAGAATTGTAATATCTAGTTTCTGACCAAGACCTGGTGTTTATATGTGAACTAGCCCTTGAGCAGTGTATCATCTTCTATAACTGCTACTGTCATTGAATCAGGTGCTCCAGGACAACAAGGCAAGTAAACTTAGCAGAGACATGAAGGAAAATTTAAGACCCATTGAGAATTTGAGGACTAGAATGTAGCTGTTTGATAACCATCTTTTTTTTTTTCTTCAGAACTTTTTAAAGCTGTCAACTTTAATGAAATAACTTCAGATATGCCTTGCCTGCCGACCTCTCCCTTTCTAATAGTACAGTAGTAATACTGTGGGGAATAATAATAGGCTGATGGGCAGTGTTAGCAAAGAAAGCCAAATGAAGCACTGCCTGTCTTGCGCTATAGCCTTGTGTAGTGTGAAGAAGCCAGGATGTGATCAGATCACTTGTGAGATGGGGCCAAATCATCTGTTCATTATTCTGGACAAAAGCAAGGTTGCCTCTCCCCCCATGCCTGCTTTGATTTGTCTTGCCTTTCTCTCTCCTCCCCATCTCTCCCCCCCCACACACACACACTCAAGGCTTTTATTTTTGATGAGAATTAGACAAACAAATAAAGCAACAAAGAGACTTGCCTGTTATATTTTTTAACAATGCTTTAGGTGGCTTCCCACAAAGGAAAGCTGAGAGAGGCCCAGTGTGGAAATTATCTAGCTCCATCATTTGTATTCTTCAGGTAACTCTTGTAAGCCTCCATTTTTTAAGCTATAAAATGCTATTTAAGTGGCTATGACTTTCTCAAAACTTTCTAGGATGCAATAGACATCCTTGAGAACTAAGTGTTTGTGAATTTGTTAGGTGGCAGGAAAATTGGCATTTTAGAAGAAAAATGTAGTCTTTTTAAAACACACTGAAGAGACCAAAGAAACCATTGAAATTTACCTTTGGCTCTATAGAGCCACGGATGGGCTTACAACCTATTCTTTGTTGAAAATGAAATTAGAACTGGAAGTTGTAGATCAATAAATTATGAATAAAGCTGATTTTGAAGAGATTTCCACAAGTACATAAGTTTTGAGGGCCTAAACACAGAAATGCTGTTCTGTTCTGTATTGTACAGTTTTGCTATAAGGGACTAAGGTGGACTACTTTTATGACATCTCCTCTTGTCAGTGGCCCATCTGTAAAATGGGTATGAATGCAATGCCATTTTAATAATAAATCTTCCAGACCAATGTTCTCTAGGAATTTTAATCTCCACTTATAAACAAAGTACAGAAGAATTGAGTTGACTTTTATGGACTGAGTTGGTATAATTGCAAATCTGAATATTATAGTCCCTGTACCACTTTCCCATATTACATCTTCACCTCCAACACTGGTCATTTATGCAATCAATATTAAAAAGCCTAGTCTCCTGTCAAAGTCTACATTTGTCAAGTAATAGTTAATTGAAGCACAGTTTTTGTTGTTTTGGGTTGAATTGGTTCCAGGTTTTCTTTAAAAAAATATCACTGACCACCTGCTGTCAGCAAGGGAAAAGAAATGGGGCAATGAAAAAAGGAGAAGGAAAGGTTGTAGGGTAGTCAGGAGAAAAATGTGATTATTGAACATGTTCCACAAATTAAGCAATCTATGTAGAGTAATTTGGTGAAGATCGTTAGAGTGTCATGTCAGCTTCAGAATCTGAGATCCACCATCCTAACTTGGTTTATAGTGATTCACATGGGAATAGTGGGGAAGGGGAACCAGTATGGATAGAGGCCAGACAAAAGGAAAACAAAGCGAAGTGCTTTGTTTACAGAAATCTCCTCAGAGAAATAAAGCCAGTGCCAACTACATGACTAAAACATGTATATTCTTAATGGCAGCAACCCAGAAAGAGCCTGGAACCTGCGTCTAGTATGAAGCTCCAGAGGACAGGTCACTTGGAAACAGTGAGACAAGAAGTAGGACCTCCGAAATGGGTACTTTGCATGTAGCCATCTCTCTCATTGTGCTTCTTGGCCTCAGTTTTTAAGTAGCTTTAAGTTTCTGCTTTTACCTACCTACCTACTTCCTACCTACCTACCTACCTACCTTCCTACCTCAGACAGAGGACCCTGGCCTCCACATTATTTAATAATCAGCCAGAATTGGAAAACTGGACCATAGTGTCCATTTCTTGATAAACTGGCAGAGTATCCATGCCTTTTGATTGTATTAAGAACTTGAACAGCTTGGGGAACCTGGGTGGCTCAGCTGGTTAAGCATCTGTCTTTGGCTCAGGTCATGATCTCATGGTTCATGAGTTCAAGCCCCACATAGGGCTCTGTGCTGATAGCTCAGGGCCTGGAGCCTGCTTTGGATTCTCTGTCTCCCCTCTCTCTCTGCCCTCCCCCTGCCTGTGCTCTCTCTCAAAAATAAATAAACATTTAAAAAGAAAAAAGAATTTCAACAACTTAAGTTTCCTATTTCCCAACTGACATAAGCCAGCCTTCCAAACAAGGTACCATGGTGGGACATGTTCCAGTTTGGCCACCTGTCTGTTACAATTCCCTCTTGTTATTCTCAAAATATTTTCATCCATTCACTTACCCTAAAAGTCTACAGAACACTAACTCCATGGACACTGTACAAGGCATTGAAAATACAAAATGCATAAGATGGGTCCCTCTCAATCTAGTAGTGGAGATATAGGTATGAAGAAATTGTTGAAATATTATGAGGTAAGAGTTAAAAGAGGCTTTTAAATAACTATGCCTGGTAGATTGGAGACTGTTCCACAGAGATGATACTGTTTAAGAAAGTTAAAAGCAGAGACAGGACAGAAAAATATTCTACACAGAGAGAAATAATGAATGAAAAGGCATGGAGGCATGAAAGTGTGTGGCCTGTTTAAGGAAGCACAAATAACCCAGTGCAATGGTGGGGCAGGGGTAAGGAGAGGGAGACAAATGGTATGAATGGAGAAATGCTAGTTATTGAAGCCAAGGAGATAAGATAGATCATGCTCATGTAGAGTCTCTTATTATTAGATTAAAAACCAATAGACTTCATTCTGAAGTAATTGTGACCTTCTGACCATTTTAAGCAGGAAAAACCATTTTCATATTTGCATTTTAGGAATTTAGTTTTGTGGTATTGTCTGAAAGATGAATTGCATGGCAATACTGCAAATAGGGAGAATGGTTAAGATGCTGTCACAGTGAGTCATTCACACCTCTTATTGGTAGTTCTTGAGTAGTAAATAGGGCATTTTTCTGTGTGGGGTTTGGGTGTTGACAAGAAATAGTGGAAAAGGAGTAAAGGACTTGGCTTCAGAGATAGGAGTATCTCTGGTATGACAGGGCTTGGTAACTGATTGTACATGTAGCACGAAGGAGAGGGAGGAGTAGAGGTTATAACCAGGTGTTGCACCCATGCGACTCCTGAAACAGAATGCTATGGGCACCAGTGACAGTTGCAACAAAGTTTATTACAATGAGAGGCAAGGCCGACCGATCGGGACCAACACTCTTGATAAGAGTGTGGCCCCGAACAGCCGGGGTACAGAGTTTTTAAAGCCGATCACATCGTTTTATCATTATCTGGGAACAGAACAGAGAAACAGTTCCCAGATGAGTCAGAAACAGTTACCAGATGAGTCAGAAACAGCTATCGAATGAGGTGATTATTTTAGACTTTCTGCCGCTAAGTTGCAACCAGTGGATCTCCTTGACCTTGTCTCTGATGCTCTTTTTTGAGCTTTTGTTTCCTTCATTGGTAAAGCCTGATTCACAAGAGTATGAAGCATGATTTACAAGAGTAAAAGCAAGGTTGTTATCTTTTGACCTTCAGTGTCAGAACAAAGTTGTTATCTTTCAAGCTAAGCGTTAGCCCTACAGTACAATTTAACCCTTACATTTCCCCCTTTTCTTGTCAGTGAATCAATCCCTTGATTCATCATTAGGAACTAAGGGGACATAGTTGGACCTAATCATAATTTTTATTTTATCAATTCGCCTTTTGACAACTGTACTAATCGATTGATAATGCACTGGCCAATAGTTAACCCGAGAAATAACAATAGCAGTGGCCCAGCTATGGTGGTGAGCAGTGATGTGAGCCAGGGGGACCAAGAGAATAAACTCTGAGCCAGTTTTTGTTCTTGATCCCTGTGTCCACATTTATAAAGTCCCCCATGAGTCTCCCATACTTATCATTATATAAACCCAGAAAATTTAAGCACCAACCATGGCACCTTCAGTTATCCAGCCTTCCTGGTTCTTACCTAGAACTGGAAGCCCAGCCCACCTAAGATTTCCCAGCACCGGTACACTAGATCCGGCCTCCATACTGCCACTTTTCTTGTCCGCCATCTTTCTTTTTCTACTTTCAACACACCTGTCTCCTACTTCCTGGTTCCTCCTCTAAATTACACACTTCCTCTGCCAGGCTTAGGGTCTCCTTTTCTCTCAAGACAAAGTGCCCTCGGTGGCTTGGCGTAGAGGCACAGACAGCCATGGGGAGTAGGTGACGGTGCCTAGCAGCGGAGTCAGGACGCCCACCGTCAGCCGGCCACAGGCGTGCAGCTCCAAACACGCAGCCACACTGGGCTGGCCTGGGCACAACGTGGGCATTCCCTCCAGCGACCTATGTAACCCAGCCTGTATGTGAACTTGGATTCCTTCCTTCCCTCATCACCAGCGGCTGCATGTTGATGTCACAGGAGGGTGGGAATCACAAGCTTTATCTACTTTAAACAGTCACACATCTCATCAATAGTCTTAGAAGCATTACAACCTTCATAGAGATTTTCTTTCCTTGCTTCTTGGTGACAAAAGGGTAGAGGAAGGAGATGGGGCACAGACAGACAAACAGTGCCTCTGCTGCCCTGGGAACTGAGGGCAAACCATAACCCCAAACCGAACATGGGCTTAACTCTGCGGGATTGTCCATTTGAGCCACCTGTGTCCTAGAGTCATGAAAAGCTCAGCAGATGGGCAGGGATGTTCCATTTACAGCATTCATCCAATTTAACAAGGAAAGCCATTGTCTTCCTCCAAGGATTTTGTGGATTCAGGTCTGAAATGGTCCCGGATTTACAGGCTCCTGGAGCAGGAGAGCGTCTCTCTTTTCTCCAGCACTCCCACCACCCGAGTGCCACGAGTAAGAGTATCTTACCTTCAGGATCCTGAAACAACTTTTGTCCCAGCATCTTCCCCCTTTTCTTGAAATTCACTCCAAATCTTTAGGAGTGTAACCAGACTCCGGTGGAAGCAAGGGCTCTGTCAAGATCGGTAGCTCCAAGGCACTTTTGACTTGTTTCTTCCAAGTTTTAGGGCTTTTGTTAGTGCGATGAGCTCTATGTGCTGGGCTGAAGTTTCTGGGGGAAGGGTCTGTTGCCATAAAACTTCATGGTCTGTCATCACTGCAGCGCTGGCATACTTTTGCCCTTGAGACACAAAATTACTGCCGTCTGAAAACATGCTGATATCAGGGTCCTGTAAGGGAATGTCTGTAAGATCAGAGCAGAGGGACGAGATCATTGCCAAGGTTTCTGGGCAAGAGTGCAGAGGGGGCAGCCGCTTAGTCCCATCAAGATTCTTATTCTGAGCTCCAGATGGGCTGCCTTTGAGTACTAAAAGCCTGTACTTTAGGGAGGCAAAGGGGAAGAGGAAGGAGAAGTTTTAACCAATCTGGAGGTTTTTCAATGAGGGTCCTACATGCCCCAATGTATGGGATTTGGTCTTTGTGCCTAGAAAAGACAATATCATGAACCTTATATGCCAAAGTAAGGTTAAAGATCTGCTGTGGAGGCCATTTCATTTGAAAGCTGGTCCTTTTTACCTCACAGAGAGTTCGAAGGACTGGCTTTTTAACGCGGAGGCCGAAAATTGAGGCAGCTCTCCTATAGTCCTGGAAATGGGTTAGTATGAGACTCAGAGGGGTGGGGGTACTCTGATTTTGACCCATGACAAAGATAGGCAAAATTAACAAGGACGCACAGACAGTCAACAGGAAGAAGACAATTAAGACACGGAGAAAACACAAGTTTGAGATCTCAAGGCCAGTAGGCCATGGCAGCCACCTGAAAATAGGATCCCTCTTGACAAAAACCAAACCAAATGGGGTCCACCAGCGTCCCGGTAGGATCCCTGACTCTGGGTCTATAGCCGCATCCAGCAGACCCTCCTGAGTCATCCAAATGGCGCGCCCCAAGAATTCCTTACCTCTCCCAATCCCGAGCTTCTTCCCAGGGGTCGGTGGAGCAATCTGCAGAAAGGGCCCTGTTTCAGACTTTTAACTTTCTGGTGGAACAATCCGAGGAAAGGGCCCTGTTTCAGACCTTTAACTTTCCTGGCCAATGCACCAAATGTTGCATCCACGCGACTCCTGAAACAGAATGCTACGGGCACCAGTGACAGTTGCAACAAAGTTTATTATAATGAGAGGCAAGGCCGACCGATCGGGACCAACACTCTTGATAAGAGTGTGGCCCCGAACAGCCGGGGTACAGTTTTTAAAGCCGATCACATCGTTTTATCATTATCTGGGAACAGAACAGAGAAACAGTTCCCAGATGAGTTAGAAACAGTTGCCAGATGAGTCAGAAACAGCTATCGAATGAGGTGATTATTTTAGACTTTCTGCCGCTAAGTTGCAACCAGTGGATCTCCTTGACCTTGTCTCTGATGCTCTTTTTTGAGCTTTTGTTTCCTTCATTGGTAAAGCCTGATTCACAAGAGTATGAAGTATGATTTACAAGAGTAAAAGCAAGGTTGTTATCTTTTGACCTTCAGTGTCAGAACAACGTTGTTATCTTTCAAGCTAAGCGTTAGCCCTACAGTACAATTTAACCCTTACACAGGTTTCTGATTTTGACTAATGGGTGAATGGCAGTGCTGGAAAAATATACCCCTCCCCAAGCTATCTGCTGTCTATTCGCCTTTCCTTTTTTCAGTATTGGCTGCCCTTCCCCTCTTACTTCCGACAAACTCTTGACAAAAATTTTGCAAAACGCTTTGAGAAACCTAGAACACAACACACTAAGGACATCTGAAAACACTTACAGCTTGAGAAGCTGAGAGGCTTGGAGAGTGGCCAAAATAATGTTTGCAAGTGTAAGAAGGATTTTCTAGAGGGAATTTTAAACCTTTGATTTCCATCTATGTAGGAGAGTAAATGAGGGAGAGGGATAAAATTATAGTAAAGAACATTTCAGTGTGTTATAAGGAAGATAGTTTTTAATTGTTCTAAGGAAAAGGACTAGAATGAAACAACTGAATGGAAATTATTCAGATCTTCAAGGGGAGATAAGATAATCCTGACACCTAAATAATTTAGATACCAGCCTGAAGGCAGGGACCTATCTTAGATAATCTCTCTGATAATCCATTCTGCAAATGTCCTCCTATTCTGCTGCAGATGTTCCCAGAAGAACTATCATCCTATTTATCTGGCTGAGTACATACACTGAGGGAAAGGGCACAGCAAAAAATTAAAATTATCTAACCTGGATGGTTCTAGAAATGGAGATAGCAATCATAAAGAGGGAAAAAATGGCTTACTTCAATTTTGAAAGTAGTTTTTTTTTTTGTTTTTTGTTTTTTGTTTTTTTTTGTTTTTTGTTTTTTTTTTTTTTTGGAACCTTCTGGCCAGCTACTGTTAGGGGGAAAATGCACCTAAGAGATAGGACTTGGAACATACTAGCTTTCCAAGATAAAGGAGGAGATGAAAGGGAGGAGTACAAGGAAATACAAAGCAATGAATCAAACACTTCACTAAGTATGAAACCAGAACAGTACACTCTTTCAAGGCTAAAGCTGTAACTTTATGGGAAAAGTAACAGGTTTGAGGGCCATGGACTATGAAAGCCATGAGCATGCTCCACACTCTGACACACAGGTGGGGAACATTCATACCCATTCATATGTAAACAGTACACATATGTAAACCATGGTTCTAGTAAAAAATCAGAATAATTTAGATATTAGAGATGAGGCAGATCCCCAGTGGAGAATTATGCCAAGAATACAAGAGGACCAGAGGACCTCCGGCTAAATAAAATAGCATCTTACTAAAGTTATACAGATCTCTGAGATATGGGTCATCTTTCTTTTTCTTCTTAAGAATTCATTTACATCTGAATAATTAATTCCATGGAAATGGATTATGTCATTCTGAATTATTTGGTATCTACTACCATACCATTACTTGTGGGTGAATTTGGCAGACCAAAATATAAAATCTCATTTGTCAATTTGTCGTGGATTTTCTTAGCCTGGAAAGTTTTACAGATTTTGTTAAATATAACATTGATGCATTAGAAATTTCATGCTTTTTTGTTAAGGAATTTTTGCTAAATATCTATAGCTTATGGGATTTATCCAGAGATTTGTGGAGAGTATTATTCAAAGGAAGATAAAACCCTAAAATAAGAAAAAAATCCATAGAGTTGCCTTCATGGAGTCATTTCTCTTTAGTAATTTCACTCATGTATTAGATTTTACAATCAGGCCCCAGGGCATATTAACGTAATTTAAATAGAAGATAATAAAACTGTCAAAATTGTGTGTGTGTGTGTGTGTGTGTGTGTGTGAGAGAGAGAGAGAGAGAGAAGAGAGAAGGAGAGTCAGACACACAGAGAAACAAAGACAAAAAATAAAAAACAGCTATAAACACAGTAGTCACAACATCATTTATGTTATTGCTATCTGCTCAGAAAGAACAGTATTGCTCAAGAAGATGAATCATGAGACATTACCCCCTTCTTTCTTCAGGCAATATTCCCTATCACCCTAACTTGGATTTTGTGACATTCTCTGGCTTTTTTATATGTGCCCTATAGCATAGATTTATTACAAGAAAATCAAGTGTGTGAGTTATATCTCAATAAAGCTGTTATTTTAAAAAAAGATAAAATCAGAAAACAGTTAAAACCCCTTGACTTTAGCATCTTATTAGAATCTTATGACACCTTTTGAGGTAACTCAAAGTACCTCTGGTGCAGGTGATAGAAAATGGGTCGTGTCATAAAACCCAGGTTAGGCTGTTCTGGCACAGGGTGTGACTAATATGAATTGCAGCATTTTAGGCATCCCTGAAGTTTAACATATTTTAAAGACCAAGTTATTTGGCTCCTTCAGAGAAGCAAAAAGGAAATATTGGGCTACTCCCTTGTTAAACTCTTTATCTCTTTCCCTATACATGCCATTTCAGGAAATTTCAACTGGGTGAATTTCAATTAAGGCCAAATTTTAATTGCAGAGATTCATTGAATTAATACTTTACATTACTGCATTCCATAGAATACTGTCTTTAAAAATAATTTATGGAGCACCTTGGTCGCTCAGTCGGTTTAGTGTCCGACTTCGGCTCAGGTCAAGATCTCATGGTCCATGAGATCCAGTCCCGCATTGGGCTCTGTGCTGATAGCTCAGAGCCTGGAACCTTCTTTGGATTCTGTGTCTCCCTCTCTCTATGACCTTCCCCCACTCTCTGTCTCTGTCTCTCTCTCTCAAAAATAAATAAACATTACAAAAATTAAAAAAAAAAAAGGAATTATTTGAATGTGAGAGTGGTTGTGACCATTGTTAAATGCACGAAACAACTGGCATTGCATCTAGCCCTCTCTCAACACAGATCCTGATTTCTGAAGTATTTCACTCACCCCAGAGTTATACTGGCAGCATTTTCATTTTTTTATGAAGTCAAATATCACATGATTTTAAGGAAGTAATTGTGTATATAATTTTTATGAATAGTAAATTATTGCTAAATGTTTGCTGTTATTTGATTGCTGTTCCACATCCCACAAATTGAATTTCTATACTAGGTCTACCGAAGAAACATCCATGCCCCTATTTTTAGATAAAAAGGATTCATCATAGAGGTATGAATAATTAAAATTACATTTGATTAATGGTTTATACTTTTCCTGTTTTATTACTTCTTTGATCCTCATAACAAACCAGTATGGAAGACTATGAAGCCCATTGAGTTTATTTATTTTTTTTTTAATTTTTTTTTCAAAGTTTATTTATTTTTGGGACAGAGAGAGACAGAGCATGAACGGGGGAGGGGCAGAGAGAGAGGGAGACACAGAATCGGAAACAGGCTCCAGGCTCTGAGCCATCAGCCCAGAGCCTGACGCGGGGCTCGAACTCGCGGACCGCGAGATCGTGACCTGGCTGAAGTCGGACGCTTAACCGACTGCGCCACCCAGGCGCCCCTGAAGCCCATTGAGTTTAAATGCTATAGGTCACATATCTAACAGTACAACTAAATCTAGAACTCTTGTCTCATGATTTGCAGACTTTACTCTCTGGTAGTCACTGAGGCTGTCACAAATATTTCAGTTCTCCTTACAGCCATATAATAGGATTGTACTTTCTTGCCAGGTTGAAATTAGGTGTGGCTATATGACTTCCTTTGGCCATTGAAATGTGAGCAGAAGTGATTATTTTTTCCTATAAGCATTTAATTGCCAGTGCTCAGCTTCAGTCTTTCAATTACCTTTCTTTGGTGATTGTGGAAGCATGTTTCAAGATGGGTTCTCCTTGAGTGATTACCATGGATAGAGCCTCTACCCTACCAACCTATATTATACATGAAACCTAAATGAGAAATAAATCTTTTTGTTTGTTTGTTTTAAGATAGATATTTGGATGATTGTTGTTGTGGCATAACCTAGTCTATCCTGACTTCACAGATACATTATTTCTATAGGAATGACCAGTATGTTGTCATTTAAGTATTCTTCCCCATAGCTTTTTATCTGTCAAAACGTGCTCTTCTGGGACCAAGATTTGCTCTTCTTTTTTTTTTTTTTTTTTTAAATTTGTTTTCAACGTTTATTTATTTTTGGGACAGAGAGAGACAGCATGAACGGGGGAGGGTCAGAGAGAGAGGGAGACACAGAATCTGAAACAGGCTCCAGGCTCTGAGCAGTCAGCACAGAGCCCGACGCGGGGCTCGAACTCACGGACCGCGAGATCGTGACCTGGCTGAAGTCGGACACTTAACCGACTGAGCCACCCAGGCGCCCCCCAAGATTTGCTCTTCTGAGACCAGCACTATTTGTGCACAGCTAAATTAGAAATATTTTATGATGACTTTCAAATTAAAGCACTTTGGGCTTCGTAGGTTTCCTAAAATGAGAGTCAGCTTCCTACCATCTTTAAGTATAGTAATGATAGATTAATCACAGATTGAGAGCTTGAAGAAATTTCATGAGTCCAACAATTCTACCTCCCAATTTTAAGCAGGTAAACACTTAGTTTTCATCCATTGTGCATGCTTTGCATCAAAAAGGAAGATATTTGACATGAATGGGGAAGGCTGTGAATAAAAGTAGAGAAGGAAAACATGGCAGTGATCACAGCACCATACATTTGGAAACTGCCTTGGTTTATTGATATTAAGTGCCCTTCAGATATCATTTATGAAAGGAAAAAAGAAGAGAATGTGTAGGAATTTGGGAGGGAGGGTAGTTATCTTTGGCACCACTTTAGAAACAAAAATTCTTACAAGTCAAGATAGAAGTATATTTCTCTGAAGAAAATAGATCACTTTTGAAGCTACAAATGTTAGATGCCATGATTTTGTGAATCGGTGAATGGAGAAAGAATGGGTGTTAGTAGCAAGAAAAGGGAAGAATATGGGATGGCTTAAAATTTCTGACTTACAAAACCACATGCATCATGGTACCATAGAGCTAGGAGGAGATTTTCAGGGAAACAAGATGGGTTTGGTTTTGTACATGTTGAATATGATATGCTTGTGAGACATCCAGGTAGAAATATTACTTAAGTTGAAGCATGAGTCTAGAATATAATTAAGAATTCTGAGATATGGACTTGGAAATCATCCGATATAGCTAGAAATTTAGGTCATGGTTTTGAACAAATCATTGTAAAGAATTCTACAGAGTAAGAACAACAGAAGGCTAAGGATGAGCACCAGGGTTAATACCAATGTTTAAACCATTGCAGAGGCATCCCATGAAGATGAATGGGAAGACCATGAAGAACAATTAAAAGGATTTGCCAGTGGGTAAAGAGAAAAAAAAGAATATCATGAAAGCCAAGAGAAAATGAAATTTTAAGAGCGAATGTCAAACACCTATGATATGTCAAGTAAATAAAGTAATATCATGGCAGAAGTTTATTCATTGGGTTTGTAAATATGGAGGTCACTGCTGATCTTAGTGAAAGAAGTGACTGGGAAGTGAGGAAAAGATAACAGTGAACACAAGCTAACATTTCAAGTAATTTTTCTGTAAAAGACTGGACAAGGCAACAGGTAGAGGGATTCTTAAATTAAGGGAGTGTTTCTTGAGGATGGGATAGACCTGAGTGTGTTTATTATGCTAAGGGGAAAGAGTCTGCAGAGAAGAGAGAGAGAAGATACAGAAAAGGCCCACTGGAGCTTCAAGGTACCAGGCCAAGCAAGATCTGTACACAACAGTCCAATCTTCTAGTCTTTCAGGTCATTGTCAGCCAGGCTAATCCAAAAAGAGTTGACATTCAGACTTCAGATAATAATCACATGTCTGAGAATGAGTCATAGCTCAATGATACTCCTTTTCTCAGAGCTGTCTTTCTTTAGTAGAATCAACTAAGAGGAACATGTTTTAATTTCTTTTTCTATCAAACAGGAATCACTGGAAAGTCCAGAGGGAGGCTAAATAGCAAGACAGAGTATGGAGTGTTGAATGGTCTCTTCGTTGTCTGTGATGGTACTTGACTGTGCAATTAGATCTATGCTAATGCTGTGTTTAGAGAAGTAAAATAGTAGTGCTAAGTACACTTGGGAGAAACCTGAGCTCTTTCTTCTCTGTGCCAGATGGTACAATTTTGAGACTTCAGTAGTACACATTGCTAGATATGTGGTCGGAAAAACATTCTATACAACATGCTAATAGGTACAATTTATTAAAACATTCCCTCATATAGACATTAACCAAATCATACATTGGCACAAAATTAGAATTGTAGTTACAGAAGTGTATGAGTAATCAGTCTAGCATTACTAAGCCTTCTGAATATATATACCAAAATTCTAATAGGTCAATAGGTCAGCAGTATATAATGTGCTCATACTCTACACATAAATTTTGGTAGAAATCATCTGGGAGGTATTCAGAAGGCTCAACCCAGTCACTTCCTTTGAGCAACTTATGTTCAGTCAGGGCACTGAGACATAATTATGTGATAGAACACTTACGTGCAGCAACTACAAGACCTTAACTTTCATGTCCGTGTTAAATAGACTTGCTGGGGAGAACTGTAGAAATGCCCCAGAAGTAGTAGATGCCATGAAAGTATTGCAGTGAGTAATGTAAACCACCTATGTGATTAATTCTTTTGGACAAGGCAACTACCAACAATTCATTTATTCAACAAAATTTAACCAAGTGCCTACTATGGGCAGACCATTTCACTAACAATGAATCTGAAGACTGAAAACTCCCACCATCTTTTTTAGATGGGTCTGTGTGACATTAGTGGAAAGTTACTTCTAGAAATATTTGCAAAGAAAAAAAGTGCATAAAACTCACTGAGATACTCTTATTGAATATTGATGATGGAGTGATTTGTAAAAGGTTGAGCCTGAGAATTTCTTCCCAAAAATTCTCAAGTCACATGTTTGTCCTCATGCTAAATGTTGATGGCATTAACATAGTGAATGATGATTTACCACAATCTGTGTATGTTTTGTCAGCTTAACTAGGTTGTAGTTGTATCAAAAAATCTATCTTGGGGCGCCTAGGTGGCTCAGTTGGTTAAGCATCCGACTTAGGCTCAGGTCATGATCTCACGGTTTGTGAGTTCAAGCCCCACGTTGGGCTCTGTGCCGACAGCTCGGAGCCTGGAACCTGTTCAGATTCTGTGTCTCCTTTTCTCTCTGCCCCTCCCCAGCTTGTGCTCTGTCTCTTTATGTCTCTCAAAAAATAAATAAATGTAAAAAGAAAATTAAAAATAAATAAATAAATAAATAAATAAATAAATAAATAAAATTTTAAAGAAGTGTATCTTTTCTGCTTCCCCTTTTTTTCCCATACAGTAGGCACTAGATACATACTGTTGTGATTGAATTAAATTATTTTTAAAATATTAGCTATATCTCTCCTCAGCCAAACTTGAGGGCACATTTCCCAGACTATACCGATCTATGAGAAGGCATTTACTCATCCTTCTATCACCCTCAGCCAAAACCCTATATTGAAGAAGTTTAAAGTGCCAGAATAGAATACTTTCCTCTCTAGTGACCACAGTCCTCCACTCCTCCCACCAAACCTCAATCTCGTTTTCCATTCTGTGGTAGGACATAGGACGGCGTCAAAAATATGGTTTCTATTGCTCTAAAGTTATGTGAACCTTGAAGAGTTCAAGATGTGTTCAGTTGTAGGAAAATTTTCACTTTCTTTGTACAAGGCTTACTTTATAATCATCTATAAGAGCAGAAAAGCTATAAGTGCTTTTGACCAGCTTCCATAAACATGCTTATATACCAGTAAATATATATTATTATCTCACACTGGAGATAGGACCTGAAATAAACTGTATTTTTCAAGGGAGGAGTCACCTACTGTGATCAAGGTTAAGTAATATGTCAAACATAAGGGCTGTACAAGACATAGGCCATGCTTTCAGGACTTGGTTTGATAAATTTAATATTTGCATTTGACAATTTTTCCTACAAGTACCTTTAATTATGCTTTAAGCCACTTTAAATCACAGTGATTATACCTTCCTGAAGTAATACAGTCTGCCTCACTGGAATTGAAATATTTCCTTTTTAATTTAGCTTACTAGAATTCCAAATACCAAAAGTAAGGAGACAAAACCAAGACAATTCTGATGCAAGTGCTATTGGAGCTCAGTACAGGGTGACATGCCTTCAAAGCTGTTGACCCCTTGAAAGTGCATCACATATAATTACAAAGGGAACAAACACCAAACTCTAGTCCTGATACTTTACAGACAAATTCATATTGTTCCTATCACTAGAGTTAAAAGGAAACATTGAAAATCTATCAGCGACTTCCAAAGTCTGTGTAAATAGACTCTTGCTTTAATACCTTTCTAGATCTGTGTGATCAATAAATGTTTCTTGAATAAATTGAATAAAATAATAAGTCTGTGTTGCTCCCAAGGTCCATGTTGTGGGACAGCCTTGAAATTGAGATATGTTTTTTTTAATTTTTTTTTTATAGAGAGAATGAGTGGGGGACAGAGGCAGAGGGAAAGAGAGAGAGAGAGATTCCCAAGCAGGCTCCACACTCAGTGCAGAGCCCAACATGGGGCTCAATCCCACAATGGTGAGATCATGACCTGAGTCAAAGTCAAGAGTCAGATACTTAACCAACTGAGTCACCCAAGTGTCCCATAATTGAGATACAATTTATATTGAGGCATTCTGTTTCTTCAGGAATTGAATCCCACTGGGTAGAAATTCTCACTAGTATAGTTATCCATCCCTCTCTTTTCAGGAATAACGTTAGCAGTAGCCTCCCAGTATTTGCCAATGTGTCTGGCTTTTGCTTGGCTTGAAAATCTTGTGAGATGAGCTTTCCACTGGGGGAAAAATTTCTACTGGATAGTTATATTTACACTTGGTATTTGGGAATATGAATGCTAAAATAGAGTAATTTTTCCTGCCAACTATCTTTTCATGTTTGTCTTGTCATACTAATGGCTTTAGTTTCACTTTCAGGAAAAAATTCAAACCCTATGGTAATTTTTCAACCCCTAAAATAAATTCACATGAGGAAGACAAAAGTTTAAATATAACCATGGCTAAACTTTTAAAAATATTTTAAACGATTTTTTAATTTAAATTCAAGTTAGTTAACATACAGTGTAGTTTTGGCTTCAGGAGTAGAATCTGGTGACTTATCTCTTACATATGATACCCAGTGCCCATCCCAAAAAGTGCCCTCCTCAATACCATCACCCATTTAACCCATACCCCAATCCACCTCCCTTTCAGCAACCTTCAGTTTATTCTCTTTATTTAAGATTCTCTTATGGTTTGCTTCCTCTCTGTTTTTATCTTATTTTTCCTTCCCTTCCCCTATGTGCATCTGTTACGTTTCTCAAATTCCACATAGGAGTGAATCATATGTTTATCTGTCTTTCTCTGACTGACTTATTTCGCTTAGCATAACACTCTCTAGTTCCATCCATGTTGCTGCAAATGGCAAGATTTTATTCTTTTTCATCACCAAGTTGTATTCCAGTGTGTGTGTGTGTGTGTGTGTGTGTGTGTGTGTGTGTCTTCTTTATCTCTTCATCAGTTGATGGACATTTGGGCTCTTTCCATAATTTGGCTATTGTTGATAGTGCTGCTATTAATATTGGGGTAAATGTGCCCCTTTGAATCAGCACTCCTGTAGCCTTTGGATAAATTCCTGGTAGTGCAATTGCTGGGTTGTAGGGTAGTTCTAGTTTTAATTTTTTGAGGAATCTTCATACTGTTTTCCAGAGTGGCTGCACCAGTTTGCATTCCCACCAACAGTGAAAAATAGTTTCCCTTTCTTCACATTCTCACCAACATCTAGTTTCTTGAGTTGTTAATTTTAGCCATTCTGACAGGTGTGAAGTGATACCTCATTGTGGTTTTGATTTGTATTTCCCTGATAATAAGTGATGTTGAGCATCTTTCCCTAAACTTAAAAAAAAAAGATAAATGAAAACCAAATACATTTACTTTTTTTTTTCAGAGAAAATTTAGCATACTGGCCTCCACCATGGCATACAGTAATTTGTATTTAATAATCACTGAAATAGCAGGCTAAAAATAAAAATAACAACTCTACTACTACTTTATTTTACTACTATTAGTTATAAGAATTGAGATTTTACTATGAGCCAGATGCTAAGCTAATTGTTTTTTATTATCACACTCATCACAAAAAATCTGTATGATAGGTATTAATATTCCACAAAACAGATAAGGAACTAAGGCTCAAAGAGGGACATTAATTTGCTCAAGATCACAAAAGCATGAAAATGTGAAGGTCAATACTCAATTCTGACTCTATTCAACACCATTCTGTTATTGTACAGTTGTCCATATTGCTTCAGAACATCAACAGTTTGCTAAAAATGCTACAAATCAAGATATTGACCACCCTTCGTAAGCCTAAGATAAATTATATGGAATGGTTATAGTATCCCCACAGACTATTATGTTGATAACTAAGAGACTAAGATAGTCCTTGAAGCCCAGGTCTCATTATTTTGCCTTACCCTGCACCCCAATTAATAAGATCCATATTGCTCACTCTCTCTCTCTCTCTCTCTCTCTCTCTCTCTCTTTCTCTCTCTCTCTCTCAAATATTGTAGCACAGATTGCTTTACAACTTATTTGCTGCAAGTAAACTTTTCAGGTAAAACCATCTTTGCACTCCATTCTCAATAGATATATTGGTAGATAAATCTGTGATATTATTATGGTTTTCCAATGGAGCATTGATGATGAATCATCTTATGTGCTTTCCTGCGCCATGTCCCATATATGTATCCAGTGAAATAAGACTAAAATAAAACAAAATGGAAAATAACTTTTACTTAGTTTTTTTTTTTTTCCTGGAAAAGAACCTTTAAATAAGCAGCCTCGTTTATATATAGAGAAATATACTTGGAAAAGGACATTTCTGGATAATATTTATGTCTTGGCACTGGTGTAAGGAGGAAATCTAAGAACTAATGTTAAGTGAACCTCATGTTTTGTTTTGTTTTTTGACATACTCTGGCAAAGGCCATTTACTTCCCTTGTGTCCACCAGATGAATAACTGTATAGGTACCAATATTATGTATCCCCCATTTCCCCTAACAAAGGGCCCAGGGCAATCACCTTGACTCATGACAGCACTGCTATGTTCAGGCAATTTCTCTTTCCATAGCTAAAAAGTAACATTAAAATTTTGATTTCTTTCTGTACTTGTTTTTAAATTTTTTTAATTTATTTATTTTTTGAGAGACGGGGAGAGCACAAGTGGTGAGGGGCAGAGAGAGAAGGAGACAGAATCCAAAGCAGGCTCCAGACTGAGCTGTCAGCACAGAGCCACGTGGGGCTCAAACTCAAACTGTGAGATCATGACCTGAGCCGAAGTTGGATGCTTAACCAACTGAGCCACCCAGGCGCCCCTCTTTCTGTACTTTAAAAAAATGTTGACAAATGCTTATTTGCCGATTGTAAACATTACAAACATTCATTATAGAAAATTTGGAAAGAATGGGAATGATAAAGAACAAAATAGGCACCTATAATTCTATTTGAGGATAATGGTTGTTAATATTTCAGTGTATTTCTGGCCAGTTTTCATATATAATTATAACTATAGAGAGATTATGAACTTGAGATCTAGCTGCATATTTAATTTTATAATTCCTCTTTTTTAAAGTTTTTATTTAAATTCCAGTTAGTTAACATACAGTGTAATAATATTTGTTTCGGGTGTAGAATTTAGTGATTCATTACTTACATATAACACCCGGTGCTCATCACAAGTGCACTCCTTAATCCTCATCATTTATTTAACCCATCCCTCCATCCATCTCTCCCCTAGTAACCATCAATATGTTTTCTGTAATTAAGAGTGTGTTTCTTGGTCTTTTATTTAATATTTTATTATAAACACTCCTCATGTAGTTAAACATTCTTCACTAGCAAATTGGATTATGATTTATGACTTTTTTAACCATTTAAGTATGAAATAATTTATTTAATTTTTCCACTCTTATTGAACATTTAAGCTGTGTCTAATTTTTCACAAACATAACATTGTGAATAATTTTAATTTTATTTTTAATATGAAATTTATTGTCAAATTGGTTTCCATACAACACCCAGTGCTCATCCCAAAAGGTGCCCTCCTCAATACCCATCATCCACTCCCCCCTCCCTCCCACTCCCCATCAACCCTCAGTTTCTTCTCAGTTTTTTAGAGTTTTTTAAGGTTTGGCTCTCTCCCTCTCTAACCTCTTTTTTTTTCTTCCCCTCCCCCATGGTCTTCTGTTAAGTTTCTCAGGATCCATATAAGAGTGAAAACATATGGTATCTGTCTTTCTCTGTATGACTTATTTCACTTAGCATAACACTCTCCAATTCCATCCACGTTGCTACAAAAGGCCATATTTCATTCTTTCTCATTGCCATGTAGTATTCCATTGTGTATATAAACCACAATTTCTTTATCCATTCCTCAGTTGTTGGACATTTAGGCTCTTTCCATAATTTGGCTATTGTTGAGAGTGCTGCTATAAACATTGGGGTACAAGTGCCCCTATGCATCAGCACTCCTGTATCCCTTGGGTAAATTCCTAGCAGTGCTATTGCTGGGTCATAGGGTAGGTCTATTTTTAATTTTTTGAGGAACTTCCACACTGTTTTCCAGAGTGGCTGCACCAGTTGGCAGTCCCACCAACAGTGCAAGAGGGTTCCCGTTTCTCCACCTCCTCTCCAGCATCTATAGTCTCCTGATTTGTTCATTTTAGCCACTCTGACTGGCGTGAGGTGATATCTGAGTGTGGTCTTGATTTGTATTTCCCTGATGAGGAGCGACGTTGAGCATCTTTTCATGTGCCTGTTGGCCATCTGGATGTCTTCTTTTGAGAAGTGTCTATTCATGTTTTCTGCCCATTTCGTCGCTGGATTATTTGTCTTTCGGGCATGGAGTTTGGTGAGCTCTTTATAGAAAATGTAGTTTAAATATTCCAGATTTGTTATTTTACCAAATTGTTTTTACTCTTCTAAGTCGTTTACATTTCTTATGAATTCTAGAATCAACTTTTCAATTTATACAATAAGAAAAACCTGCTATAAAGTTGATTCCATTTAATCTATGGAACAATTTGGGGAATATTTACATATTGATACTATTAAGTCTTTCATCCCAAGAATATGGTATATTTCTCCATTTATTTAGATATTCTTCAATTTCTCTCAACCATATGTTGTAGTGTTCAGTATACAAACTGATGCATGTTTTCTTAAAACTATCTTTAACTATGTCATAATTTCAATGCTATTATAAATATAATTTCTTAGAGACAAAGCCTTCAGTCTCTTACTGTTAAGTATAATATCAATTGTAGAGTTTTCATAGATGTCAGTTATCAGGATGAGGAAATTCCCTAGCTTGCTGAGGTATTTTTACCATGAATATATTAGCATTTTGTCAAAAGCCTTTGTCCATTTGTTGACGATTGTAATTATTTTTCTACTTTGATCTGTTTATATAGTAAATTATTAGTTGATTTTTACAACGTTACAATAACACTGCATGTATTAGATCCTACTTGATCAGTGAGGTGTAATCATTTTTCATAAATTTCTTGATTCAGTTTATTAAATGTCAAAAATCTATGTCTTTTTCTTAAGCTATTTGGGTGTGTCCTTTTAATTTCTTGTAATACATTTTAGAATTCAGTGATATAAACCTCATAAAGTGAGTTGGGAAGTTCTCCCTTCGCTTCTGTTTTCTGGATGAATTTCTACATAATTGGTGTTTTTTGTTACTTAGGTATGAGGAAAGATTAATCAGTGGGACTGAGTCTGACGTTTTCCTTGTGGGAAGATTTTATCTCAAAACTGAATTTCTTTAATTGCTGTAGAGATACCCAGGCTATTTATTTCTTCAGAGAAAGCTTTGTTAGTTTTCATCTTTCAAGGGATTTTACTATTTCATCTAAGTTGTTACATTCATTGGCATAAAGTTGTTTATAATGTTCTCTTATTATCTGTTTAATGCCTGATGGATATTAGTAATGTCTTCTCTTTCATACTTGATAAAAATAATTTGTCTTCATTCTTTTTTTTTTCTGATCAACTTATCTAGAGTTTTATGAGTTATATAAATCTTTTCAAAGAAAAGAATATAATTGTCTTTTAAAAATTTATTTTCTCTATTTCTGTTTCATTTCTATCTTCCCTTCATTCTTTAATTCCTTGTGCTTATTTTAGGCCTAGTTTCTTCTTTCATAAGTTTCTCGAGATAGAAGCTTAAATCATTGATTTAGAAACTTTATACTTTACTAATATAAACATTTAATGTATAAATCTGACTCTAATTGCTACTTTTGTTGCATGACACAATTTTAATATGTGTTTTCATTTTTATTCAAATCAAGATATTTTCTAATTTCTCTTTTGATATTTTCTTTGGCTTATGAATTATTTAGAAGTGACTTAGTCAGCTTAGGCTACTATAACACAATACTATAGGCTGGGTGGCTTAAACCACAGACATTTATTTCTCATGGCTCTAAAAGCTGAAAAAAACAAGATCACTACAAGGTGAGTTAGTTTCTGGTGAGATCTTTGGCTTGAAGATGGTTGCCTACTCCCTGTGTTCTAACATGGCAGACAGAGTGAGACAGGGACAGAGAGACAGACAGTTTAGGTCTCTCTTCCTTTTATAAGAACACTAATCCCATTATTTAGCCTCACTCTCATAACCTTACCTAAACCTAATTACTCTCAAAGGTACCATCTCAAAATATCATCATATTGGGAGTTAAGACTTCAATACATTAATGAGGGGGGAAGACATAAACCTATAGCTCATAAAAAGAAGTGTGTTGTTAAATTTCCAAATAATGGTTCATTTTGTTGGATGTTCTTTGTGCTCTTGTAAAGAAGCTGATGCTGTTGAATGGGGGTTCTATAAATATCAGTTAAGTCAAGTTAGTTGACTATGTTGTTCAGGTCTTGTAAGTCATTTCTGATTTTCCATCTACATGTTCTAGCAATTACTTAGATGAGTGTGAAGTCTTTAACTATAATGGTGAATTTATATATTTATTCTGTTAGTTCTGTTTTTGCTTTGTGTATTTTGTAGCTCTATTATTTGGTGAACACAGGTTTAGTATTGTGTTCTTGTCTTGATGAATTCGTTATTTTTATTGTCATGAAATGTCTTCCTTTACCTCTGAGAATATGACTTGCTCTGACATTTAGTTTGTATGATATTAATTTAGCTATTGCAGCTTTCTTTTATTTAGTGTTTTATGCTATATCTTTTTCCATCATTTTGCTTTTAATATGTTTATTTATTTTCATTCTTTTCATTTAAAGAATGTTTCTTGAGGACAGAATATAGTTGTGTCTTGCTTGTTTTAATCAAGTTTGACGATCTACACCTTTCAATAGACACATTTAGTTTATTTACACTAATGTGATTATGGTTGTATTTAAGTCTACTATTTTACTCTGTTTCTTCTTTGAGATTTGTTGTTGTTGTTGTTGTTCCAAGGTTGCTCTTTTTGGCCTTCTTTAGATTTGAGTATTGTTTTTTTTAAGTTTATTTATTTTTAGAGACAGAAAGAGAGACAGAGAGCGAATTGGGGAAGGGCAGAAAGAGGGAGAGAGAAACCTAAGCAGGCTCCAAGCTGTCAGCGCACAGCCTAATGCGTGGCTCAAATTCACAAAACCTTGAGATCATGACCTGATCAAGAGTCAGATGCTTAACTGACTGAATGATCCAGGCACCCCAGATTTGAGTATTCTTTTAATTCCATTTCATTTCTACCATTGGCTTTTTGTTTAAAGTGGTTGCTTTATGACTTCCAATAGAATCGTTCAACTTACTGGAGTCTTAAATAATACTTCTTTTCATATATTGTAAGAACCTTATGCTGTTTTCTACCATTTCCTCTTACTGACCTTTAAGTCAGTATTGTCATATATTTTACTTGTAGGTATTTTATTAACACCACAATATGTTGTTTTTTTTCTGCATTATAAAGTCAGTTATCTCTAAAAACAAATAAGAGAAAAGAAAATTCTATACATTTACTCAAATATTTACCATTTGCTGACTATAAAATTCTAGGTTGACAGTCTTTTTATCAGCCTTTTAAATACGTATTATGTTCTATTATATTCTGGCTTGCATAATTTTGTAGAGAACATATATTTTTCCCCTAGCTTCCTTTGAGTGTCTCTTGATCATTAATGTTCAGCAATATACTTATAGGTTTCATCAAATATGGAAAACTTTTAGTCCTTTTCTTTTAGTTATTTTCTTCTTTCATTCTTTCCTGGCACTCCAATTAAATGTTTGTAAAATATTTTATATCATTACACTCATCTATTCACTTTTTTCCAGGCTTTTTTCTGTGTGCTTTATTTTAAATCACAATTTTTTTCTTTTGTAGTGCTTAATAGGCTATTAATCTTATCAGTTTATTTCTCATTTCAGATATTGTAATTTTAATTTCTAAAATTTCTACTTGTATCTTTTTATATATCTTCTGTTCTTCTCTTTATCATGTCCATGCTCTATGATCTTAAATATATTGACTATATTTATAGGATAGTTACACTGTTTTTGTTAATTCAGTGATTTCCTTTGTTTCTTGATATGTTTCCACTGAGTGATTTTTCTTCTGGTTTTGGTCATATTTTCCTACTTCCTTTAATGCTGACCATTGAAAACTTTGTTTTTAAGTATTGGAGTTTCTGTGTTTCTTTAAATATTGTTGGATTTTGTTCCAGGATGCAGTTGTTAACTTCAAATCAGTTTTATCCTTTTGAGGATTGTTCTTAAAATGTTAGTTGAGGTCCAGAGAAGCCTTTAGTCTTCTAAATTAGTCTTCAAGTACTAATTTGTCCTCATGAATATGGTGGTAACCTTCTGGGGACTCTAACTGGTATATAAGTAGATCTTTCCCCTCTGGCTGGGGGAACACAAACTATACCCAGACTACTGTATGCTGCAAGGATTGTTCTGCCTACTCTGGTTGTTGGTTATTTTCCAGACTTCAGAAGTATCCCCCCATGCATGCACAGGCCAGTGCTCAGCCAAAGTCTTCAGAGTATCCCTCTGAAGATCTCCACAATTCTCTCTGTATGTGTACAGCTATGTTCTCTCTGGTATTTAAACCACAAATTATAAATGTTCTGGCCTCCTCAAACTCCAAATTCTGTCTCTTTAACTATTGGTCTTGGTTGGGGTTCCCTTTATCTATGTTGCAGCCTAAAAACCCTCCTCAAGCAGGAAGCTGGGACAATCATAACTCTCACCTCATTTTGTTCCTTCTGTCAGAGATCACTGCTCTATTCTGTCTCTTGTTCAATGTCGGGAAAACTATCATTTCATGTATTTTGTCCAGTCATCTCCTTATTTAAGGCAAGAAGTTAAGATTGGCCGTGTTACTCAGTCATGAACAACAATGGTAGTCCTGTATTTCTTCTTGAATCAATTTTATGAAGATCTATTTTTCTATATATTTTTTCCATTTTACCTAAGTTTTCAAATTTATTAACTTAAGCTTTTTGATATTTTTTATCTTTTAACATCTACTTATCTATAACTAGATATCTTTTCTTATTTATAAAAAAATTTATTTGTGTATTTTCTTTTTTCTTGATTAATCATTCCAAAACTCTGCAAAGTCCATTAGACTATTCAATAAACCAACTTTTGCTTTTGTTGGCCCTCCTTACTGTGTTTTCTATTTTAATGGGATTTTTTTACAGTTATAGTTTTAATGAAAACATAACATATTTAAAACTTCCCTTTCTGTTTTCCTATTGATTTTATGCTCACAAAGTTACAGCTTTTACCACAATTTGATAAATAGTCACCTATTTTATATTTTAGTGTTCTATGTGTTCCTTTCTTCATTTAGCATTTCCAAGCCATTTGGAATTTATTTCAGTATAATGTGTAGAGTTAGAATCTAACTTTTAAATTTCCATGTATTTAAATTATGTAACTATATAAACATTAATAAGATAACTTTGAAGACCATATACTACTGATTTATTATGCCACATTTAACATAAAACAAATCTTAAATATACTTTGGTAGGTCTCTGGGTTATCTGTTCTCATCCACTGATACTTTTTATACTAATACCACACTATTTTGTTTATTTTACCTTTTTTAGTTCATTTTAGCATCTTGTAGGACAAATTGTTTTATTCTTCTTCTTTTTAAATATGGTATAAACTATACACTTAGTTTACTCCTATAGATGAAATCTAGAATGACTATGAAGTAAAAAGATCATGCTGAGATAGATTAATTCATTAGATTTGATTTAATTGAACAAATCCTGAACACATTGTTACTTCTTTGTCATCATATCACCAATAACACAGCATTTTATGATTTTGTAAAGGGAATGTCTTTCTATGATGACTAAAAACTTCAAATTATGTTTTAGATTTATATATACCTCTCCATTTCCCCTGCAACCAACTTAATTTCCCATTATCTACAAAGTTTCCTAGAACATGTTCAGTTGGAACACTAATGTAGACAAAATTTTGATAATAAAAATATTTTTCCACCAAATTAATTTGTAATAATCTGTGTTAAATGATATTAAACAGTCATTTTACCACTGGAATTTCTCTGAATACTTAATGTGCTAATGAGCACATTACTAAGGCTATACAATATGGAAACATAGTAAGTGGCATTTCCCAAACTTTTTGGCCTGACAATCAGAGTTCTCTATGATCTTAACCTAATCTCATAGAATTACTATGAGGAATAAGTGAGTTAAAACTATAAAACACTTAGAACAGTTCCTGGAACATAGTGAGTAGTCAATGCATGTGAGTTGTTTCTGTAAATTTTTCAAGATCTTCCCTCTGCCTAGAATGCTTTTCTCTCCATATCCAAATATGCCAAATACTTATATGCAATAAAACCCCCTCTATGAAGTCTTTCCTGACTCCCCAAATCTCCTCTTCCCACCATTACTAGAGACATAATGTTTCATTTTTTTTAGAATATGTCAAATAATCCTTTCAACTTGTCATTTAGACAAACAAAATACATCCTTACACATTTCCAGATTCCCCTGGGGCAGTTCTATTGCCCCTGGTTGAGATCCACTGAGAAAGGAGCTGTGTTTAATAAATACATGATCATTGGTTTATTTCCCAAAATAGTTATGAAAATTCACGATGAACAATGATTTACTTTCAAGAACGCTTTTATAAAAATAAGGTAGAACCAATACATCTGCCTTCAAGTCTACATAGGTTTATAATTCTTCCCTTAAAGAGTATGGGTCTAATCACTTTGGTACCACGTGATTCATATTCTATTTCTGACAAGACTTTTTTTCCAAATTTCTCTGACAGATGGTGAGCAATGCAAAGTACAGAGTGCTCCCATGAATTGTATGCCAAGGCTAAAACTAAGTTGCCAAATAGGGTGTGAAACCTATCTTTGGATAGGATAGGAAGATATATGGAAGATATATAAAACACATTGTTATTGGGAATTAACATAGGTCCATTGAACTAATGAATAAAACAGAATAAAATTGTTCAAAAACTTAGAGTGGGTAAATATGGGTGTTGAGCCTAATAGGCCTGAATTTGAGTCCTGACTCTGTATTACCAGCTGACTAGCTGTGTTTCCTTAGACTAACTTCCTCACCTGTAAAATGAATATAATGATATGAGATTCACAGTATTGTTGCACACAGTTTGCACTACAGAGAGATGAATAAGGTACTCATCTTGAGTGCAAAATGTAAGGGGTACCTAAAAAACTCAGTAATCAATAATATAAATAATATTTAATTCAATCTTTTTAAAAAGATAAATTGATGCAAAAAATCCATAATGAAATATATATATATAGATATATATAGATATATATAAAGGCTGGATCCAGGTTTGTACTTGGATGACTTGGTCTCACTCACCTCTGCCTAATCCTGGAGCTTCTTGTTCGGCAAGCTAAATGAGATAATGGGTATAGATTCAGGTTTTGGTATAGTCCCTGCCTTGAATAATCTGTTATAAACTGTAAGAGTGAGAAACTTTTAGGCTTGCAAAAAAAAAAACAACAATTCATAGTGAATAATGTTTAAATACAAAGAAACCTAATATATTTCTTACTCTGTAATTCTCAATTATATAAGTAGCACATAAGTATATTTTAGGTGAAGTTAGCATCCCCTTAAAATAGAACTTTTTCTAATCACTTACATATATAGATATGTATTGATAAAAAATATGTATTATTATTTTTGTTTCTAGGTATTTTTTATGAAATTGGCATTCACCTGTACAAAAATGTTTGCAAGTTTGTTTTTGCTTCATTCAACACTATGTCTTATTGGGACCTCATCTTTGTAAATTGCATTTTGTTCCATAGTATAAACATACTGCTATTTATTCATTTATTCTTCCTATTGATACTCATTTAGGATCTCCAATTAATTACTACCTCAAAGAATACTGTGATGAACATTCTTATACACACGTGTTTTTTTTTAGTTTAGATACTGAGAGATGGATTTTATGGTATCACCAAACTAATTCATTATTTGTTAATCTAATGGTTTAAAAACTGTATCTCGGTTGGGTAATATTTTGTTGAGGATTTTTGCATCCATTTTCATTAGGGATATTGGCCTGTAATTTTCTTTCTTTTATCTTTTGTGGTTTCTCTGTCAGGTTTTAGTATCAGGGTAGTACTGGCTTTTCAAAAGGAGTTTAAAAGTACTTCCTCTTCAAGTTTTTGTAATAACCTGAGAAAGATAGGTACTAACTCACTTTTAAATATTTGATAGAATTTACCTGTGAAGCTGTCTGATCCTGGAGTTTTGTATTTTGAGAGGTTTTTTATTACTAGTTCAATTTCATTACTTGTTAATAGTAGTCTCTTATGATCCTTTGTATTTCTGTGGTGTCAGTTATAAGTTGTCTTTCATTTGTAATTTTATTTAGTTGGAATGTCTCCATTTTTCTTGATGAGTCTGGCTAAAGGTTTTTGATTTTGTTCATTCTTTCAAAAAAACAGATTTTAGTTTCATTTATCTTTTCTATTGTCCTTTTAGTCTTTATTTCATTTATTTTCACTCTGATCTTTATTATTTCCATCCTTCTACTAACTGAACTTCATTTGTTCTGCTTTTTCTAGTTCCTTTAGGTGTAAGTTTAGTTTATTTGGGATGTTTCTTGTTTCTCAAAGTGGTCCTATACCACTAAGAACTTCGCTCTTAAAACTAACTTTTCTGTATCCCAAAGATTTTGGAAGGTTGTGTTTGCATTTTTACTGTCTCAAAGTATTTTTAAATTTCTTCTTTAACTTCTTCACTGACTTGTTGGTTGCTTAGTAGCATGTTATTTAGTTTCCATGTGTTTGTGTTTGTTTGTTTCCGTTTTCTTCTTGTAATTGATTCCTAGTTTCATACTTCTGTGGTCAGAAAAGATACTTGATGTGATATCAGTCTTCTAGATTTTATAGAGATTTGTTTTGTTTCCTAACATGTGATCTATCCTGGAGAATGTTCCGTATGCACTTGAAAAGAATGTGTATTCTGCAGTTTGGGGATAAGATATTCTGTACATATGTATTAAGTCCAGCTAATTTAATGTGTCATTTATAGCCAGTGTTTCCTTATTGATTTTCTGTATGGATGATCTATCCAGTCATGTAAGTGGAGTATTAAAATACTCTACTATTGGGGTGCCTGAGTGGCTCAGTCGGTTAAGCGTCTGACTCAGTTTCGGCTCAGGTCATCTCACAGTTGGTGAGTTGGCACCTCGCATTGGATTCTGAGCTGACAGTGCAGAGCTTGCTAGGGATTCTCTCTCTCTCCCTCTCTCTCTGCCCTTCCCCTATTCTCTCTTTCTCTCTCTCAAAAATAAGTGAATAAACTTTAAAAAATAACTAAATAAAATACTATTATTGTAACACTGTCCATTTTTCCTATCTTTCTGTTAGTGTTTGTTTTATATATTAAGGTGCTGTTATGTTGACTGCATAGATATTTACAAATATTATCTTCTCTTCTTGGATTGATCCTTTCATCATAATGTAATGCCCCTCTTTGTCTTTTGTCAGTATTCGTTTTAAAGTCTGTTTTGTCTGATGTGACTATTGCTACTTTAGCTTTCTTTGCATTTCCATTTGCATGCAATATCTTTTTCCATCTCTTAACTTGTAGTCTGTGTATGTATTTAGATGTGAAGTCTCTTGTAGGCAGTATATAGATGGGTCATTTTTTTTCATTCATTTGGCCACCTTACATCTTTTGATTGGAGCATTTAGTCTATTTACATTTAAAGCAATTATTGATAAGTATGGATTTCCATATTTACTTTTGGAGAATGAGCATCTTTTCATATGTTTATTGAACATTTGTATTTTTTATTCTGTGACATTTTCATATCTTTTGCCCACATTTCTGTTGGGGAGTTTGTTCCTTTCTAATTGAATTTTTGGAGTTCTTAATGTATTCTGGATATGAATATTTCATCTTATATATTGTAAATAATTCAAATAGTTATACCTAGACTACTGCTTTTTGTTTGAACTTGTTTAGAATATTTTGCCATAGAGAAGTTTTAATTTGGTGTAGTTAAATTTAGCAATTATTTTATTGAAGTATTTTATTTAATTTTTTAAAAGATTACTTCCCTACTTAAAAAAACCCGCAAAGTCTCCTATATTGACTTCTGTTTTATATAATGGTATTTATGATTCTTTAAAAATCAATTTGGCTTTTTTTAATGCTCTGTCATATAGATATTTTTTCTTTCATCTTTCCAAAAAAATAACCAATCATTCCAGCATTATTTATTTGAAATGCTTCCTTTAACATACAGTAAATTCTGTAGGTATATATGAGCCCATTTGGGGGCTCTGTTATGTTTCATTCATATATTTATCTATCTCTATCCCAGTACCATACTCTTTTAATTATGAAAACTTTGTAATATGGTACTTTGGTCTATGAGAGTCAGATAGGTTTTCATAAGGGAAGTTACTCTTGACCACCTGTTAAAAGATTCATAGGCATTTAATGGCAATAAAAAGGAAACATGCTATTCTAGTTAGAAGAAACATGTGTCAACACACAAAGGTATGAAATTGTTTGGCATATTTAAGGGCTCTCAGTTGGTGTGGTATTACAAAAGGATAGTACTTATAGACCAGGGTGGGTTTTGAGGCAAGAGAAGATCAGAGCCAGGTTATAAAGGATTTTAATTACTCATAAAATTTTTGCTGTTATCTTCAAAGCAGAGTAGACTTATTAGAAGCTTTTAGTAAGGGGATAATATGATCAGTTGTCTATGGCAGAAGTGTGAGGATGGTTTAAAGGGGAAAGAGCCTGTGTAACTTTTATAAGAATTCCGGGAAAGAGAACTTTGCAAACTGGATGAGTCAGATAAAGCCTCATAAGGGACTGTTAAGCTGTGAAGAAATGATAGGATATGGCTAATTTAAGAAGAGCACTATGACCCATGGATACAGGATGATAAACTTATTATATGTTTACTAAATTTATATTTGTATATTTTGTCCTATATCCTTTTTAGAATAAGGTAAATTATAAAGCAAATAAATCCAATACATTGGGTATGGATATTTTCCCATGTAATTTAACTTAAGCCAAGGTTGTCTTTGTTATGAAATGGTACGATATGGCTCCTTTAAGTAATAAGGCTTTAAAATGTCAAATAAAGATTTTCATTTACCAAAAGAAAGCAGTCCTGAGAGAATTTTTAAAACAACTAAGAACACACATGCCTCGAGTTTAATAAACAGTTTGAAAACTGAGAATGAAGGAAAGAGCAAGTGAGCAAATAAAGAAGAACTTCGATTTGAAGGCCAAGCAGAAATGAGCTATTTTAGCAAGCAGAAAGCAAAAAGGCTAAAGAACTCATGTTTCTGACTTAAATATTTCTGACTTTTAGTACAGTGCAAGAAAGTGTTAATGGGACGCTTTAGTCTCGAAATGTGATTGTTTAAAAACTGATTAATCTAAGATAGATAAAGCCAGAATTCTTTTAAAAATTGCTGCAACAAGCTGTCGATAGAAGTAGGATAACCAAAGCAGAAGTAAGAAAACTTTCATGCTCTTCTATGTTTTCCCACTTGTTCTATGTGAATTCGTATGACTACTTTAATTATTTACTGATTATAACTATTTTATTATATTAAAAACATTTTAAAGACAATACTAGTGAGTATATAATGTGGACTATACTAGGTTTTTTTTTTCTTATTATGTCTATGTCTAAGAAAATCAAAAGTGCCATGCCTACTATTCTAGCCTGATGATTCACCATGAATTACACACTGGCAACTTCCTGAAATATAGGCAGAGTTCAGTAGGGAGAAACTCAACTCCTCTCTATGATCTGTCTGAAACCTCATCCCCTGAATGCTGAAAGAATACCACACCCTTTGTGTCACAACCTTTATGTGAGTTAACTGCTATTGTCAGTAGTGGCTTCAAACTTGTTTGGCTGTATATGTTCAAAATATGTTAAATGTTCTATAAATAAAAAAGGGGTAGTGGTGTAGGGAGCCTTATGAACAACTTTCTTTAAAAAACAGTTAACTGTACACAGCAAATAACTCCAGCAGAAATTAGGAAGGTTTTAAGCAAGGAGATCAATATTAATACTATTATTGTTTAAAAGAGATACATTTTAGCATGAAAAGTTCTGGAAATGGATGATGATGACAAAGTTGCAGAACATTGTAAATGTAATTAATCCCACTGAATTAAACACTTAAAATAGTTAAAATAGTGAACTTCAGGGGCACCTGGGTGGCTTAGTTTGTTAAGTGTCCGACTTTGGTTCAGGTCATGATCTCATGGCTTGTGAGTTAGGCCACATTGGGCTGTCTTCTGTCAGCACAGAGCCTGCTTCAGATCCTCTGTCCCTCCCCCACTACCCCTCTCTCTGTCTTAAAAATAAACATTTTTTTTTAAATGGCTAAATTTTATGTTATGTGTACTTTGCCACAATAGTTCTTTTAATGCCAGAGAGAGGGAGAGCAAATGAGAGGGGTAATCATAAAGTGTTCCCCAAAGGAGCATTTTCCTTGATATGAAAACAATCATTGTATATATTGTTGTCTTTGTAAAGTTTTATCTTTTCCTTTTTTTAAACACATGGAACCTGAGTACAGTGAAGATGTTCTCTCCCCATCCTCTGTCCAGGAAGAATACCAGTTCAAATTAAAGTGAGAACAGCCTGTGAGTCAGGAATAGATAAGGTCTTAGCAGAGAGTAATTATAGTTAGCAAGTGATTAAGAAGTTTCAGGGCCTAAAGTGACCAGCTTCATGCCAAACCTTGATGCCCACAGCCTCAATCAGAGCCAACAGATCAGGCAGGAGGCAAAGAGCACTTGTGCTCAGGCCAAGACCTAGGGCAACTTTTCAAAGCTGGAAAGGCTCTAAATGAGTTCTAATTAGATTGGGGGTATAGTATGATTTGATTAAGCTAATTAGGATTGATAACAGTCTATTTTATTGTGGTAGGTATTCTTTTTCCTTCAGGTATTTTGCTTATAATTTTCCTTTTGATAGATTCATGTCATCTAACCATCAGATTCACAATTATTTTTATTAGGGAATGTATGTGGACAGAAAAGGATAATGAGATATGGTTACTTGTGACTTATCTTAGTGATTCATATCTGTTGATAGGTGAGGAGAAAGAATCGTTTTTTTTTTTATTTAGTTTTGTTTTGTTTTTAGTTTATTTTTTTTTAATTTACATTCAAGTTAGTTATCATATAGTGCAACAATGATTTCAGGAGTAGATTCCTTAATGCCCCTTGCCCATTTAGCCCATCCCCCCTCCACAACCCCTCCAGTAACCCTCTGTTTATTCTCCATATTTAGTTTGATAGTCCATATCTCTACCACCCTGTGATAGTGGCTACCTGAATTGCAGGTTTACTCAGTTAAGCTAGAATAACCCAACTCTCAAGGACATGATTAAATATAGAATGTTTGGAAATTCTGGAAACATAAGGGATTTGTACTTTTAAGCAATATGTTACTTTTCTTTCAACCTCCAAATGTTTGGCTGGCAAAGTGCCACTAGATATAAGTCATGGGAACAATCACTAATGTGAAAAAGTATAATACAAAAATAAAATATTTTTCTTATATTTCTTTACTTTTCAGACAGTGTTTTCCCAGCTCTTTCACATCATACTCTATGGAATAACAGAACTTCTATTCTAGTTGCCTTTGCAAGTCAAAAGGATAAAGTTCAATGCCGTTCTATTGATCAACCCCACTGAACTCTGATTATGCCTTTACCTAGGGTTTCTTTTATAGGATATTTGTGACTGTGCTTCAATACTTAATGGGAGAAACAAAGGGAACTTTGGGGCCTGGGTTCAGATATCACTAGGAGAGATAAATAAACTCCATGTTTAAACTCCTAAGAGCACCCTTTCAGAGAGTTTGAGGGTTCATCATGAATGGAGACAGTCAGAATTCCAATGCCCAGCCTCTGGGTACAGAATAAAAGAAATAACACTGTGTATGGATAATGGGGGTTGTTGGCCTAATGTAACACCAAGGCCCTTTGCATGTATTATTTTATCTAGGACTAGTTGCCTTCAGAGGGCCAGGAGGAAACTGATTATAGAATGCCTTGGGATCCATTCTCAGACAGACACTGATAGCTCCAATTTCCAGGGACCTATGAGTTCATTAAGAAATAAGATAGAAGGTTGAAACTAGACCACTTTCTCACACCATTCACAAAAATAAACTCAAAATGGATAAAGGACCTAAATGTGAGACAGGAAACCATCAAAACCTTAGAGGAGAAAGCAGGAAAAGACCTCTCTGACCTCAGCCGTAGCAATCTCTTACTCGACACATCCCCAAAGGCAAGGGAATTAACAGCAAAAGTGAATTACTGGGACCTTATGAAGATAAAAAGCTTCTGCACAGCAAAGGAAACAACCAACAAAACTAAAAGGCAACCAACGGAATGGGAAAAGATATTTGCAAATGACATATCGGACAAAGGGCTAGTATCTAAAATCTATAAAGAGCTCACCAAACTCCACACCCGAGAAACAAATAACCCAGTGAAGAAATGGGCAGAAAACATGAATAGACACTTCTCTAAAGAAGACATCCAGATGGCCAACAGGCACATGAAAAGATGTTCAGCGTCGCTCCTTATCAGGGAAATACAAATCAAAACCACACTCAGGTATCACCTCACGCCAGTCAGAGTGGCCAAAATGAACCAATCAGGAGACTATAGATGCTGGAGAGGATGTGGAGAAACGGGAACCCTCTTGCACTGTTGGTGGGAATGCAAATTGGTGCAGCCGCTCTGGAAAGCAGTGTGGAGGTTCCTCAGAAAATTAAAAATAGACCTACCCTATGACCCAGCAATAGCACTGCTAGGAATTTATCCAAGGGATACAGGAGTACTGATGCATAGGGGCACTTGTACCCCAATGTTCATAGCAGCACTCTCAACAATAGCCAAATTATGGAAAGAGCCTAAATGTCCATCAACTGATGAATGGATAAAGAAATTGTGGTATATATACACAATGGAGTACTATGTGGCAATGAGAAAAAATGAAATATGGCCTTTTGTAGCAACGTGGATGGAACTGGAGAGTGTAATGCTAAGTGAAATAAGCCATACAGAGAAAGAGAGATACCACATGGTTTCACTCTTATGTGGATCCTGAGAAACTTAACAGGAACCCATGGGGGAGGGGAAGGAAAAAAAAAAAAGAGGTTAGAGTGGGAGAGAGCCAAAGCATAAGAGACTGTTAAAAACTGAGAACAAACTGAGGGTTGATGGGGGGTGGGAGGGAGGGGAGGGTGGGTGATGGGTATTGAGGAGGGCACCTTTTGGGATGAGCACTGGGTGTTGTATGGAAACCAATTTATCAATAAATTTCATATATATAAAAAAAAATAAAAAAAAAGAAATAAGATAGATATTAGGGGAGACATTGTATATCCTATGAAACAGTCTGCAGGAGAAATTTCTGCCTGCCTGTGGCTGCTTTTGATAACAGCTCTGACTGGGAAAAGTGAAGGCACAATCCATGGGAGTACAGACAATAATAGGTGCTATTCATGTCCATTTTAATATTACAGGTATTTTCCTAGCTGTTGGGTTGGATTTTGTTATTAGGATAAAAGACTGATTCTTGGACACCATCTTAACAACAGTGACTTATTTTGTTGGCTTATTTTATTGAGCTAAATTTTCTTTCAATCAGGGTATAATTTTTAAGTTTTTATGTAAATTCCAGTTAGTTAACTACAGTATAATATCAAGTGTACAACATAGTGATTCAACACTTACATACAAGACCCTTTGCTAATCACACTCCTTATTCCCCATAACTTATTTAACTCTTCCCTACATCTACCTTCCCTCTGGTAGCCATCAGTATGTTCTCTATAATTAAGAGTCTGTTTCTTGGTTTGCCTCTCTTTTTTCACATTGATAATTTGTTTTGTTTCTTAAATTCCACCTAAGAGTGAAATCATGTGGTATTTATCATTATCTGACTGACTTATTTCACTTAGCATAATACTCTCTAGTCCCATCCATGTCATTGCAAATGGCAAGATTTCATACTTTATTTTTATGGCTGAGTAATATTCCATTGTGTATATATAACAACTCTTCTTTATCCATTCATCTATTGATGGACATTGGGCTGTTTCCATAACTTGGCTATTGTAGATAATGCTGCTATGAACTTTGGGATGCATGTATCCCTTTGAATTAGTATTTTTGTATTTTTTGCATAAATACATAGTAGTGTAATTGCTGGATCATAGGGTAGTTCAATTTTTAACTATTTGAGGAAACTCCATACTGTTTTCCGGGGTGGCTGCACCAGTTTGCATTCCTACCAAAAATATAAAAATTTTTCGCCTTTCTCTGCATCCTCACCAACACCTGTTGTTTTTATTGATTTAGCCATTCTGACAGGTGTGAGGTGGTATCTCATTGTAGTTTTGATTTGCACTTCCCTGATTATGAGTGATGCTGAGCATCTTTTCATGTGTCTTCTTGTAAAGAAGACACCTGAATGTCTTCTTTAAAAAAATGTCTATTCATGTTTTCTGCCCGTTTTTTCATTTGGATTATTCATTTTTTACCTGTTGAGTTTTATAAATTATTTATATATTTGGATAATAACCCATCCAAATCAGCACAGAAGTATAACTTTCACTATTTGCAGATGACATGATACTCTGTATACAAAACCTGATAGACTCCACCAAACATTGCTACAACTGATACAAGAATTCAGTAAATTTGCAGGATGCAAAATTAACTTAAATACAGAAAACTGTTACATTTCTATACAGCAATAATAGAGCCGCAGTAAGAGAAATTAAGGAATCAATCCCATTTACAATTGCACCAAAACCCATAAGATACCAAGGAATAAACCTAGCCAAAAAGGTGCAAGATCTATACTCTGAAAACTATAAAAGACTGATGAAAGAAATTGAAGAGGACACAAAGAAATGGAAAGACATTACATGTTGATGGATTGGAAGAACAAATATTTTTAAAATGCCTATACTACCCAAAGCAATCTGCACCTTTAATGCAGTCTCTATCAAAAGACTAACAGTATTTGTCACAGAGCTATAACAATCCTAAAATTTGTATAGAACCACAAAAGACCCCAAATGGCCAAAGCAACCTTGACAATGAAAAGCAAAGCTAGGGGCATCACAATTCCAGACTTCAAGTTATATTATAAAACTATAGTAACCAAAACAGTATGGTACTGGCACAAAAATAGACACATAGATCAACAGAACAGAATGGAAAACCCAAAAAATAACCCACAACTATATGGTCAATTAGTCTTCAACAAAGCAGAAGATAATATGCAATGGGAAAAATACAGTTTCTTCAATAAGTGGTGTTGGGAAAACAGGACAGCTACATACCAAAAAAAGAAAAAAAAAAGAAACTGTACCACTTTCTTAAGTCATACACAAAAATAAATTATTAATGGATTAAAGATCTAAATGTGAGACATAAGACCATAAAAATCCTAGAGGAGAACACAGGCAGTAACCTCTTTTACATTGGCTGAAGCAACTTCTTACTAGATATGTCTCCTGAGGCAAGGGAAACAAAAGAAAAAATAAACTATTGGGAGATACTCAAAATAAATAGCTTCTGCACAGCAAAGCAAACAATCAAAAAAACTAAAACGCAACCTCCAGAACGGGAGAAGATATTTGCAAATGACATATCTGAAAAGGGTTAGTATCTAAAATATATAAAGTGCTTATAAAACTCAACACTCAAAAATGATTAATCCAATTAAAAAATGGGTAGAAGACATGAATAGACACTTTTCCAAAGAAGACAGAGTATTTTAAGGAATTTTTCTTTATAATAATTTAATTTTTTTCTTTATTGAAATATAATTTATATATTACAGTTCACGTTTTATTTGCACAGATTAATGATATTTGACAAATATAAACTAACATGTTTCACTTAAAGTAGAAAGTATTTCTGCCTCTGTCAAAAGTTCCTTTATGCCCTTTTGTAGTCAATCTCCAACACCTTCTTCATTCTTTCCCCAGGCAACCACTGATTTTTTTTCTTTTTCATTTTAAACCATTCATTTTACATATTATATAACTTCCTGTAAATGGAATCATGCAGAATATACTCATTGGTTTTTCCTTCCTTTGCTTAACATAAATTCTATGAACTCTATCCACACTTTCATGTGTGTCAGCATCTTTTCTTTATTATTATTATCATGTGAATATAATACAGATTTATCACTTTAAGAGCTTATGCGCATTTGAGTTCTTTCTGGCTTTGGGCTATTATAATTATGCTGCTATGGATCTTCACATGCAATTCTTTCTGTGGATTTATCTTATTGCTTTTGGGTAAATACAGAAGAATGGAATTGCTAGGTAATGTGATAGACATATATTTTACCTTTATAAGAAACAATAAAACTGTTTTTAAAAATAATGCCATGTTACAATTCCACCAGGAGTTGAGGAGAATTAATGTATTTTCGTGTGTGTGATATATCTGTACAAATATTTTGTGCATTTTTGTTGGGTGGTTTGCCTCTTTGTTATTGATTTGAAGGAGTTTTTATATATTGAATAACAATCCCTTGTCAGAGGTGTTGCAAATATTTTATCCTGGCCTATGGCTTGCCTTTTCATTTTCTTAATAGTAGCTTTTAAAGAGCAAAAATTTTTACTTTTGACCAAGTCTAATTTATCAATTTACTTTTTAAGATTCATGTTTTGTAGTCCTACCCAATAAGTTGTTGTGTTGACAAGTACTGTTATTATTAACAAAAATAATAATTGGATACTTGCTGAATAATAATTACTATTTTTATTATTATGTTAAGAATTATTAAGGGCATGGACTTGGGAGTTACTCAGACCTGGATCTCAGTGGCACTGCCACTTACTAAGTGACACTGAGCAAATGATCTAGCCTCTCTTTTTCTGTTTTCTCATACATAAAATGGGGATAACTTTATTATCTACCTTCGAAGACTATTGTGAGGATTAAACTAGATAATGTATGTAAAATACTGATACAGTTTCTGGAGCAGCAAACACTTATTAAATGGTAGCTTTTATTATTTGCAGATGTGTGTCTTTGGGACTTTGTCATCATCTTTTTAAAACCCCTCTCTTTTTTTCTCTCCCCCATCTTAAGTAGGCAGCCAAGAAATTTCTGTACACACATTGAATGGCTAACTCTACAAAAGGATTGTAACTAATAATGGCTCTAGCATACTTTGGCTCTTAATGAAGCAGTCAAGATGATACTCTTCTGAAAATATAAGGATCATAGGGGCCAGTGAGCAAGGCCTTGAGTGGCCATTGAACACCGCAAGAAGCAGCTACCCTATTCTGAGGACTAGCTTCTTTGGGCCCAGAGCATCATATAATTCATAGGAGACCATCAAGCTTCCTTTTTCAAACATGCTTTCCTGTATTTGATCTTGAGTCTCATGCTACTCTAAGACACTTTCACTATTTTTAATATCCTCTCAATTTCAGAAAGATACTACTTTCCTGACCTTGTCATAATTAACAATAGCTGTTTCTTGCTAATGAGCTACTACCTGCAACTCCACATAATTCTTCTGACAGGCTGACTAATTAACAAGGTTTGACCACCCTCTCACATCAGCTGGCAAGGCTCTGGGCTTTGACACTGAGAAAGTTCTTTGAAGCTTACTTACCAATCTTACCTACTGTATGTGAATAACAAATAAAGGGTTAATGAATATGGAAGCTTGTCTTTAGCATGTGCTTAGCATAGAAAGCCATTTTAAAGCTCTCTTTAATGGATTATCTCATAGGGATTAGATGAAGTCTCAACTACTTCCCCATGGATAAACACCTATTTAAAGCATTATCTTTAGGTAATTTTCATAAAGAACAACTGATATTTAAACAGATATTACTATTAACTAGACATGTCTTTCCAAGAAGTCATTAACCAGAGTACTTTCGAGATTGCCTTTTCTTAATATATGTGTCAATTTTACCTACATGTCTAGTAGTAATAATCTCTCTCTCTCTCACACACACACACAAACACACACACACATATACACCTACACAGAAAGAATAAAGAAAAGGGTACCAGAGGTCTCAGCTGAGAAATGTGAATGGAAAGCAGAAATGGAATTTTCTGCTCAACTAAAGTCTCTGGGTAGGGAAGTAGTGAAGCATAGTAGAAAGAATGCTGGAGTTTAGACTCAAAGTAAGGATTTATATCCCCTTTTCACCTGTGTGACCTTGAATCACAACCTCTGTGATCCACGGTTTTCTAATGTAAAAAATTAGGATGGAAATACCCATGCTACAGAGCCACTGAGAAAATTCAAATAAGACATAAAACTTTCTAAAATATAAATGTTATAGAATGGTAAGGGAATGTAAGATTTACCCATGTATTTCCTGGAACCAACCAGGAAAGAGCTTTCAATTAGTATATCTATTGTGATGAACATAGAATTGCATTGTTCACATTTCCCTTCAACAAGGGACTTGTTGCCCCAACTACTGCAAATGTATCAGCAGATGGCCTCCAGATTTTAACCCATTCAGGGACTGCATTGCCAGCACAGAGCTGCCTCATGCTCTTCCCAGATATGAAGGCCAAGCATAGAGGCAGTCAGACCAATTAAGATGCTTTTAACAGTTGTCCAGGTGAGAGATGAAGGAGACTTGGCAGAGAATTGTGGCAGGTGAGACAGAAATAGATATTAAAGATATGCTTTGGATGTAGTTTCAAGACTCTGGTAAGAGGAACAATGGAGCAAAGGATATGCCATAGATTTTTGGCTAGTTATATGATGAAGGTTAATTTTTATTTTTTAAATTAATTTATTTATTTTGATAAAGAAAGAGAGAGAGGCACAGAGAGAGGAAAGAGAGAATCCTAAGCAGGCCTCATGCTTGATGTGGGGCTCAATTTCACAGAGCATGAGATCTAGACCTGAGCCTAAACCAAGAGTTGGATGCTTAGCTGAATGAGCTATCCAGGTTCTCCTTAATGAAGGTTTATTTTTAAAGCCATCCTAATTTTGAAATGCCTAGTAGCCTCCAGGAGGAGATGTAAAGAAGATAGGTAAATATAAGAGTTTGGAACTCAGAGGAGAAATCGGGCAGGAAATGTAGATTTAGATGTCATCTCCATAATGACATGGGACAATGACTTTAGCTTCCTAGGATATGGGAACCTAGGTCTCTGTATCGCTCAGGTATAGAGAAAAGTAGTTGTTGATCTTATAGTTCTCATACTGTTGTAGAAATACAACACTTAATGGGGCACCTGGGTGGCTCAGTGGGTTAAGCTTCCGACTTTGGCTGTCAAGATCTTATGGTCTGTGAGTTCAAGCCCCACGTGGGTGTTCTGTGCTGACAGCTCGGATCCTGGAGCCTGCTTCAGATTCTGTGTCTCCTCTCTCTGCCCCTTCCTGCTCACACTCTGTCTCTCTCTCTCTCAAAAGTAAATAAACATTAAAAAATTTTAAAAAAAGAAATACATACTTAATCAACCAGATCACTTAAAATCAGGAACCAGACCATTTAGGAAAGGGTGTCATTAAAATGAAGAGATTTTTGATTTTGCTGTTGTTTCCTTTAAGCTAATAATTATAGAGCTCCTACTATGTGCTAAGTTATTTATATTCATTATGTTATTTACTCTTTACAAAAATATAGTTAAGCATTACTATCATCCTGATGTTGCAGATGAGGAAACTGAGATTCAGAGAAGTGAAGCAATTTGGACCAGGTTACACAATTAATAAATAATGGAGGAGGTCTCATGGCACTTTAGCCTCCACATACATTGCATTATAATAAAAAAAGTAACAGCAGTCACTAACGGAGTACCTAATATGTCCAGGTCCAATGTTAAAGCTCTTTATACGACTTACCTCATCTCATTTTCATAAAAAAAAAAACCATACTATTATCCTCATTTTACAAATGATGAAAGCTAGGCTTAGAGATGCTTAAGTAAGTTAAACTGTAAGTAAATCTTACAGCTAGTAAATGGCAGACTGGGATTTCAAACACACTTTATCTGATTCCAGAGTTCATACTTTTAACTATTATATTACATTGCCTTTCATCTCCTATGACCTTGGTTAAGTAGAAGGAAAAAAAATTTCTTCTAGAAGGGAATATAACTATCTCCAAATGTCAAGCCAATTAAAAGTATAGCATTAAAAATGATGGGTACTTGTATGGAAACCAATTTGACAATAAATTATATTTTAAAAAATGAAGGGTACTTCTGGGTGGCTCAGTTGGTTAAGCTTCTGACTCTTTTTTTTTACCATTTTATTTAATTTATTTTTTAATTTACATCCAAGGTAGTTAGCATATAGTGCAACAATGATTTCAGGAGTAGATTCCTTAATGCCCCTTACCCATTTAGCCCATCCTGCCTCCAACAACCCATCCCATAACCTTCAGTTTGTTGTCCATATTTAAGAGTTTCTTAGGTTTTGTCGAACTCCCTGTTTTTATATTATTTTTGCTTCCTTTCACTTATGTTCATCTGTTTTGTATCTTAAAGTACTCATATGAGTGAATTAATATATTTGTCTTTCTCTGACTAATTTCACTTAGCATAATACCTTCTCGTTCCATCCACGTAGTTGCAAATGGTAAGATTTCACTCTTTTTGATAGCCAAGTAATACTCCATCGTGTGTGTGTGTGTGTGTGTGTGTGTGTATACACACCACATTTTCTTTATCCATTCATCCATCGATGGACATTTGGGCACTTTCCATACTTTGGATGTTGTTGATAGTGCTGCTATAAACATGAGGGTGCGTGTGTCCCTTTGAAGCAGCATACCTGTATCCCTTGGATAAATACCTAGTAGTGAAATTGCTGGGTCAGAGCATAGTTCTGTTTTTAGTTTTTTGAGGAACCTCCATACTGTTTTCCAGAGTGGCTGAACCAGTTTGCATTCCCAACAGTGCAAAAGGGTTCCTCTTTCTCTGCATCCTTGCCAACATCTGTTGTTGCCTGAGTTGTCAGCCATTGTGACAGGTGTAAGGTGGTATCTCATTGTGGTTTTGATTTGTATTTCCCTGATAATAAGTGATGTTGAGCATTTTCTCATGTGTTGGTTGGCCATCTGGATGTCTTCTTTGGAGAAGTGTCTGTTCATGTCTTTTGTCCATTTCTTCACTGGATTATTTGTTTTTTGGGTGTTGAGTTTGATAAGTTCTTTATACATTTTGGATGCTAACCCTTTATCTGATATGTCCTTTGAAAATATCCTTTCCCATTCCACCAGCTGCCTTTTAGTTTTGCTGATTGTTTCCTTTGCTGTGCAGAAGTTTTTTTTGTTGTTGTTGTTTGTTTTGTTTTGTTTTGTTTTTTTGGTTTTTTGGTTCTTTTTGATCAGGTCCCAGTAGTGCATTTTGGCTTTTTGTTTCCCTTGCCTCCAGAGATGTGTTGAGTAAGAAGTTGCTGCAGGCAAGATCAAAGAGGTTTTTGCCTGCTTTCTCCTCAAGGATTTTGATGGCTTCCTGTCTTACATTGAGGTCTTTCATCCATTTTGGGTTTATTATTGTGTATGGTGTAAGAAAGTGGTCCAGGTTCATTCTTCTGCATGTCGCTGTCCAGTTTTCCCAGCACCACTTGCTGAAGAGACTGTCTTTATTCCATTGGATATGCTTTCCTGCTTTGTCAAAGATTAGTTGGCCATATGTTTTTGGGTCCATTTCTGGGTTCTCTATTCTGTTCCATTGATCTGAGTGTCTGTTTTTGTGCCAGATCTTCCAACTCTTAATTTCAGCTCAGGTCATGATCTTAAAGTTTGTGGGATTGAGCCCTGCATTGGGTTCTGCACTGACAGCATGGAGCCTGCTTGGGATTCTCTCTCTCTTTCTCTCCTCCCTTTCTCATGCCCTCTCTCTCAATAAGTAAATAAATAAACATTTTAAAATAAATAAATAAAATGATGGGAGCTTCAAAAATAATTTTTTATAAATAAGCTGAAGGTGATTATTAAAAATCAACAAGATATTTGGAAAGTATCTGTTCAAGCATGTTCTAAAGCTATCAACTTTAGAATCATCCATGAGAATCATCAACCAACATGAAATCAAAACATGAATTTGTTCTTCTGTTAGCCATTTTGGAAAGACCAGGAGATTCCTAAAGCAAAGAAACTTATTTGATTTGGTCTAAAATACTTCAACATGACATTAACATAAAGGTATATCTGCAGTTTCTCTTCTCCTGCCACTGTTTTTTAGCTCCCCAGGAAAGCGTTTTTAAATGTGGCATAAATATATCTAATCTCAACAGGTATTTAAGGAATACATGAAGTATCATGAGCACATAGATAATTGCTTTGAGGACTCCAAATTGTTTTGAAACATTTTGGATGAGGCTTTTCTGAAGATTTAGTAATGGACAAATTTATCTCAGAAGGTCCCTTACTAGGACAAATATTTGTTCAGTTAATAAATGAACCTTCAAAACCTCAAGCCAAAGTAATGTTTAATAGTGTGAATTTAAGGCATCATGTAAGCCCATTGGTTTTTAACCAAGTGTGTCTCCTCGCAGCAGTGAGGCCTTTCTTTTTTGGACTAAGGCTCAAACAATTTCAAGGTAAAATGGATGCTTTTTTGCATGTGATCCTTTCAAAAAAAAATGAAAGAAAGAAAAAAGGTCTGAAGGACTCAGTAAAGGATTTGGTGAATATTGAATGGATGAACGTGAACTCTAAAACTTTCAACAAGATAGATAAATGGTAGTCAACAGGGAAGAGACATGTATAGAATCTATATCTACTTTTTCTTTTAAACAGCTTTTTTTTTAATTTAAAGGGCACTGTATTCACGTACTTTTTATTGTGCTAACACAAAACACATGCATAAATTTAACCTTTTAACCATTTTTTGTGAGAGAGAGAGAGTACAGTGGAGGAGGGGCAGAGGGAGAGAGAATCTTAAGCAGACTCTGTGCTCCTGGTGGAGCCTGACAAGGAGCTGGATCTCACAACCATGAGATCATGACCTGAGCTGAAATCAAGAGTTGGATGCTCATTTTAACCATTTTAAGCATACAATTCAATGGAACTAAGTACACTTATGTTATTTTGCAACTGTAGGGGCCAAGGGCAGTCTACCCCAAAATGTGTCACTTTGACATGCAGCTTATTTCAAGCTAAAAATAATCAAGGCCCAAAAGAGGAAGAAACTTTGACCTCCCACCTAACTGCCTAAAAGAACTGAAATAGAGGACCCTATTCAGGAAGAGAGCTCTCACCATAGGTAACTACATTACAATATTAACTAGGGGTGGTAGATAGGGTGGAACCTAGCAAGGCCTGTTTGATCAAAGTCTACTCTATGTCCCTTATCTCTATTTTTTAATGTTTATTTATTTTGAGGGAGAGAGGCAGAGTGTGACTAGGGGGGAGGGGCAGAGAGAGAGGGAGACTCAGAATTTGATTTTCTCCTATTAATCTGTCCCAGGTCAATTTATTTATTTTTATTTTTTTAATATGAAATTTATCATCAAATTGGTTTCCATACAACGCCCAGTGCTTTTTAAAGCAGTTGCCAAACTTTCACAATTACTGATTGTAGGTGTTTGGCTTAAGATAACTGTAAATGTGACTATTGGTCTACAGTTATGTCCCCAGAGAGGAGGAAGTCTTTATTCTCTGGTTCTCTATAGCTACTACCTCATACATGTCCTCAGATACTACTGACAGGGCCATAACTTTTACCATCTGTGTAGCTTACTACATTCACTACACCCAGTGCTCCAAAGAAGCATCCAAGTATTCCCCGTGGCTTAAATATGTATGTATGTATGTGGGGGAGGTGGGAGCAATGATTTTGTTTAGTTTGGTTGTACGCATTCCTCTGTTATTAGTACCAAGCAATGTTAAATGCTGCTAGTAAGGATTCTTTGACAGTTCTCCAAATTTGAAATTCCACTTGACTCATTTCAAGTCCTCTGCCTTTTTTTTTAAACAGTAATTATTTATTTTAATGTAATTTAAAAAACTTCCAATTTCAAAATGTTTTATGTTTCTTTTTTTTTAATGAAATTTATTGACAAATTGGTATCCATACAACACCCAGTGCTCATCCCAAAAGGTGCCCTCCTCAATACCCATCACCCACCCTCCCCTCCCTCCCACCCCCCATCAACCCTCAGTTTGTTCTCAGTTTTTAACAGTCTCTTATGCTTTGGCTCTCTCCCACTCTAACCTCTTTTTTTTTTTTGTTCCTTCCCCTCCCCCATGGGTTCCTGTTAAGTTTCTCAGGATCCACATAAGAGTGAAACCATATGGTATCTGTCTTTCTCTGTATGGCTTATTTCACTTAGCATTACACTCTCCAGTTCCATCCACGTTGCTACAAAAGGCCATATTTCATTTTTTCTCATTGCCACATAGTACTCCATTGTGTATATATACCACAATTTCTTTATCCATTCATCAGTTGATGGACATTTAGGCTCTTTCCATAATTTGGCTATTGTTGAGAGTGCTGCTATGAACATTGGGGTACAAGTGCCCCTATGCATCAGTACTCCTGTATCCCTTGGGTAAATTCCTAGCAGTGCTATTGCTGGGTCATAGGGTAGGTCTATTTTTAATTTTCTGAGGAACCTCCACACTGCTTTCCAGAGCGGCTGCACCAATTTGCATTCCCACCAACAGTGCAAGAGGGTTCCCGTTTCTCCACATCCTCTCCAGCATCTATAGTCTCCTGATTGGTTCATTTTGGCCACTCTGACTGGCGTGAGGTGATACCTGAGTGTGGTTTTGATTTGTATTTCCCTGATAAGGAGCGACGCTGAACATCTTTTCATGTGCCTGTTGGCCATCTGGATGTCTTCTTTAGAGAAGTGTCTATTCATGTTTTCTGCCCATTTCTTCACTGGGTTATTTGTTTCTCGGGTGTGGAGTTTGGTGAGCTCTTTATAGATTTTAGATACTAGCCCTTTGTCCGATATGTCATTTGCAAATATCTTTTCCCATTCCGTTGGTTGCCTTTTAGCTTTGTTGGTTGTTTCCTTTGCTGTGCAGAAGCTTTTTATCTTCATAAGGTCCCAGTAGTTCACTTTTGCTTTTAATTCCCTTGCCTTTGGGGATGTGTCGAGTAAGAGATTGCTACGGCTGAGGTCAGAGAGGTCTTTTCCTGCTTTCTCCTCTAAGGTTCTGATGGTTTCCTGCCTCACATTTAGGTCCTTTATCCATTTTGAGTTTATTTTTGTAAATGGTGTGAGAAAGTGGTCTAGTTTCAACCTTCTGCATGTTGCTGTCCAGTTCTCCCAGCACCATTTGTTAAAGAGGCTGTCTTTTTTCCATTGGATGTTCTTTCCTGCTTTGTCAAAGATGAGTTGGCCATACGTTTGTGGGTCTAGTTCTGGGGTTTCTATTCTATTCCATTGGTCTGTGTGTCTGTTTTTGTGCCAATACCATGCTGTGAAGTCCTCTGCCTTTTTAAGGAAATCACAATTATAGCAAATTTGATAATGGCTTGACAATCAAATGTTTTAAAACACTCATTTACAAAATTACATATATTTTAAATATGTATTCAGTAGTAACAAAGTAAATAATGTCATTTTATTAGATGATTACAAGTAATAATAATAATAATAATAATAATAGAAATATACAGACTGCCAAGGATTTTCAAAATACCAATTAAGCTAAGCATCATGTCCTGTGAAAAAATGCATAGCTAAATACATAGCAGCTGTCTGACACTACTAGAACAGCAGGAATGTATTTCTCAGCAGGAATTTTTCTGTCTTCTGACATTTTCATTCTGGGAATTACAAATGGGATGTGTCGTTATATTTTTGTTATCTTTCAATTATATAATCTGAGAGTAAATAGGGTTCATTGAGGTAATCTCTTCCAGCTTCTCTCCCATTGAAATTATCCTTTCTATAGAACCTAGAACAAATGGCCATTTAGACTTTTTTAAAATGTGTCTGGTGACAAGAAACTTGCATCCTACAAAAGCAGACTTTTCCATTCTTGAAGGGTGCTGAGTTTTAAAAAAGTTATTTTCTGGGTTGGTTATAACGCTAACCATCACTACTACTTTTACTCCTTTCAGTAATATTGAATAGGCTTAATCATTTTCTATATGACAGTTGTTTACATTTTAAATACAGCTACCATTGCCCAACCACCTGTGACAGTCACCACCCCAAAGCTCTTCTCAAGATTGAAAACCCATAGTTCCCACATCTGTTTGTTTCTCACGAGTTTGTCTTAAAACCTGTACCCTTTTCTTTGGAATTATATACTTCTGGGTTCAAACATTGACTCTCTACTATATGAACTGTAAAATGGGGGAAAATGATTACTATCACATTATCAGATTTTATGAGAATTGACAGGTAATCCTTATTTGATATTACTGGCTAAGCATCATTCTTCATGTGTTACACATGATAACTCATTTAATTTTAATATATACTTACCTAGTATAGTGTTTGATATAGTAGTAGCATGATAAGTGTTCATTTTCTGTCCCACTAATGATTCTAGTACGCTTTTGCTGAGTACACTTCAGTTTTTCAAAATTTTAATTAATTAGTTTTTTTTTGTTTTTCAAAATTTTAAATGTGGGCCTGATACTCCAGATGTAATCTAATAAACTACAACAGAGGAGCAGTTTCTTCCAGTTCTAGGAAGAAGTTTCACTTGGACACTCTGTAGATTAGATGAATCTAAGTAAATTTTACTGTCTCTGATCACTACATGAAGATCCTTCCCTAAGTATGGTGACTTACTCATTTATTCAAGAAACATTTATTGAGCACCTGTCATAAATAAATCATACTATCATCTGTTAAGAATACAACTGATGATTTAAAAAAAATATGGCCCCTATCTTTGTGGAGCTCAGAGTTCAGTTTTAAAGATAGACATTAAACAGGGGTGCCTGGGTGGCTCAGTCAGTTGAGCGTCCAACTTCAGCTCAGGTTATGATCTTATGCTTCATGGGTTCAAGCCCCATGTCAGGCTCAATGCTGTGAGCACAGAGCCTGCTTTGGATCCTCTGTCCCCCATTCTCTTTCTTCCCTTCCCCTGCTCATGCTCTCTCTCTCTCTCTCAAACATAAATAAACATTAAAAATATAAAATAGACATTCTACAAAGACAAAAATAAACATGAAGACTAATAGTAACAGGTTATGAATTAAAAGAATAGGGTGCAGTAGGAAAGAATAGTAAGAGGAATATATTCTAAATTGGGTCAATGTGTACCTAAGGAAAGGTCTTTTCATGGAAGGAAATTTAAGCTGAGACTCAAAGGGTGACTTGGAGTTAGCCAATGAATATGTGGGAAAGAGCATTCTAGGAAGGACTTAAAAACAGGTTGGAGGCCCTGAAGAAGGAAAGAACTTCACCCAGTCAACGACCTAAAATGAGGCTAGTGTGGTTGGAGAAGAGTGAAAAGGAACCAGAGTGGCTCCACATGAAGTTGAAGGTAGTCTGGGGCTGTATCATACCGGGTGATTGTCCTAAACTAATGCTGCCACTTTGTCTATGTGGTACAATGTTGCAGAGTCACAGTGTTTGGAGAGGTATCTTAAAAGGAGGCAGCTCAAAAAGATGCAGCAAGGGAACCCCACCAGTTCTTATAACTCACCTGAGGCTTATATACAAACATGCAATCAATCCATGAATACTGGTAAATCCTTCTCATTAGTGTCTCCACTAATCCATTAACTGTATCTACAACTCCCACTTCAAGTTTCCCTTTTGTGCTTAGTGTTTGCCCTCTGGTCTTCCCCAGATACCCTTTCTAATCAGAGATCACCTATATAAGAGTGGAAGGAAATGGTATTCAAGGTAATTTGTATTAGTATCATTCATCTTTAGATATGGGGCTGGAACCTATATACTGAGAGAGTTGAGGCTAGCCATTTGGTAGCTCATTTTTCCAATAGTGATAACATCAAATCCCAAAGTTAGGCTCTGGAGTCACACTGACATGGCATGAATTCATAACCAAGGATAATTTCCATGGATAGCTCTGCTACTAATTTTCTGTGTGATTTTCAACAAGTCAAACTCTTTGAGCTTCAGTTTTCTCATTTGAAACATAGTACTAATTATACTTATCTAGAAGGGTGGTTTTGAGAATTAAATTAAATATTTAATGTGTACAAAAGTACCTGCCACAATGCCTGACATGCAGTAGACAATAAATGATAATTATTTATGATAGGAAAGAGAATAAGTCTTTTCTATATAGTCACCACAGAGTGAACCTTCACATCAGAATTTTAAAAAAAACTTGTTTATATCTTGTATTTAGACACAATTGTCTTATTTGAATTTTGCTAACTTCAATTTCTATACGATTTTTATGGAACTATAGTAGTAGCATCTGAAAGGAGCCTAGGAAACCATTTGCACTCTTAGTTTTTAATGAAAATAATGATGAAGGGTCCTAATCTGAATCATATATAAAACATGTATACATACGTATCACAAAATACTAATTGATTGTTTCCTTTGTGCCAGCTCTGTGCTAGGTCCTGGAGATATTAAAGATTAGTAAGCAAATCTATAACTCCAAGAAGTTCACAGTCAAATGGGTATGAAAGATCTGTGCGGAACTATATTACAAGGCATGATCAGAAAAGTGCTAAATACATTCTGTGGAAGCACAGGAGAAGGAGCAATGAATTCTGCCTGTGGATATGGCCACAATGACTAGACCTCTTATTATGTGTATTTAATTTCAATAGGCATGCTGACATCTCCAGACTCATTTGCTTTACAACAACTTAAAAAATTCCATTTCATCTTTTAACTACCGAACACATTATGATTTGGAGCATATTTTTCTCAAATCAATCAACAAACCTTTCCTAACTGTCCACTGTGTGCTAAGGGTTTGGGGGGATAGAGGAGAAGCAGATTATTTGGAAAAGCAGATTATTTCCCCCAAGTGCCTACAGGCTGGACGGTTGAGAGTTTAACATCCCCCAATATAGCAATTAGAGAGCAATAAACTATTTACTGTGGAGCTGCCTCTGAGTACCTTCAGAGAGCTCAGGGTGAGTTGGAATACGTAGAAATCATTGTCCTTGCAGATTCAAACATCAGTTCAGACTTCTAAAAACTACCTACAGATGTTTAGAGAGCCATTCAAATATTCTCCATTGCATCATAGCTCAAAAGAGAAAAATAAGTTCAGTGTGTCAGAATCTGTCAATGCTTGTTAATCTGAATTTATAGCCCATTGCTTTATGAGTGCTTTATTTAAATTCTGTTAAAAGCCTTAGCTGGCATATGCTTTGCTGGTCCAAAGATAGTCAGGTAAAGCATGTATTAGTGAATATATTAGACAGACTTACAGGCCCTCTGAGCTATTATACATTTCAGAATAGGAGCAACCTGACATAAGACAAAAGCAGGGATGCAATGAAATGCTTTCAAGCCTTGCTTTTTTTGTCAGATGAGCCTTTGAAAAGGGTGTTTTGAATTTTTGAGGTGTGCACACATCCTTTTGTCAGTGAAATGCCACAAGAAGGTGTTTTTGGAAGGAGCATGACAGGGAGAAATAAGGAAAGCTGCCTAAAGGCATTAATGAGTTGGAAGAAGGTCAACAACCCATTTCATGCTCATTAAATCTATTATCTGAGTTCAGAGTGGTCCCAGGTGGAACTTGTACTGACATACCCAGAACTCCCTCTCTAGCCCAAAGCAAAGGGAAAAAGAGGAAAGTAAATGTGATGGTAGTTTTCAGGCTACCCATACCTTTTCAGGCATGATGAATGTAAATTTCAGACTCTTCAGTTTTGGGGGGAAGATTTAAAAGATAAGCATAGTCAATGGCAATTGTGCTTAAGAGGTGAAAATTTTTATTAGGTTTTAAAATAAATACACCAAAATTAAAAATTCTCCAGAATAGTCATTTAAAACACATTGAGATATTATTCTCTACCTGTCTTTAAAATCACTCCTGTTTTCTAAGCCTAGCAGGTCCCACATTTCAGTACACATCAGAAACACTTGGAGAAATTGTATAGAATACAGACTCCTGTTTCTCCTTTCACTGAAGATTTTCACTCAGTAAGTCTGAAGTTTGGCCCAGTAATCTGCAGGACTAATGACAAGAAAACAAAATAAAAATAAGAGGGACACAGCTTTTCAATTAATCTCAGAAACTGTCTTTCTAGTTATCTATTACTGTTTTTAATGGAATTTAACTGAAGAGCAAGCCTGCTATGTACTTTAAAAGGCTTTTTTTTTTTTAGTAAGCCCTGACAGCCTTTTAGAAAGTCTTAATTTTCTAAATTAAGACTGCACTTTGGGTGAGACTTTTATTGCTTTATTTAAATAAAGTTTTTAAAAAACTTGTCGTATCATCCATAATGACTTATGTTTAAACATCATCTTCTAAATTACTCCTTTAAAGATTATTTTTCCCAGTTCAGAACAAGTATTATCCATTTTACACTTACAACTCTAGTTTACAAGTAAAAAATCAAAACTCCATAGAAGCTAAGTGACTATCCTACTATAACACGGTAATCACTGGCAGAGAGAAGGGAATGATCTATATTTCCTGAAGCCCAATGCAGTATTCTGTCAGTAAATGCTGCTTTAAGCTAGAAAACATGGAAGGAAGTCTAGGAATTGACATTTGAGTCACAAATACTGTAATGTTTCCCAGCCCCACCTGGCCAACACTTATCCCATTACTCCTTACCGCCCCCCCCCACCACACACACACATCTCATCTACTTTCAACCTGAAGTTCTCTTCCTATTCTTTAAGAGATAATTTTGTTACTTGAAAACATTGGAAAGTCAGAAGGTTGTTCTCTGGATGGCAAGAAGTTGTGCTGATCATCATTTGAAATCATATGCATCCCTGAACCCCGATGAAAACAGTTTTATCACATCATTGTTTAGCTTGGGTGTGAATAGGCCCAAAAGTGTGTTCTCAGCATGTGTCCCAGAATCCCATTCAATAATTAAGGAAGCTAGTTTGCTTCACAAAGTCAGCTTTCCTCAGCCATCCTACATATGGCAGGTTCAGGAATGGCACCTAAGTTGCTGAAATCCTTGACTATGGTATCTCTGTCAAAGTTTACTTTTTGTGTTCAGGCAAGACCATGTCAGTGGAATCCTTTATTTTACTGGAGCTTCTGTGTCTGTGGATGAAGAGGGTAGGGTGGAAGGAGGAGGAGCATGTTCCTGGTGCTGACTGTGACTTTTGCACCTTTTGCAAATAAGCTTGCAGGCTGTCCTGCAGGAGCTGCTTTGATGCTATGGTGCATTGGTCTCATAGCCCATTTCAAAAATGAAAATACCCAGCTTGCTTATTCTACCTCAACAACGATTAGTCCACCAAGCTTGAGGAAATCACGACTTGCCAATAACTACGTCTGAAGGGTCTGAATTATTAGCCAGAGCCTTCTTAACTTTTAAAATCTGCTATCTGCTGCATATGTTGTCTAGATAACCAAGGGCTAGGGGATTATTATATGTATGACATGGTTATTGTTAAAAGATAATTTTACCAAAATGTGTAAAATCATGACTCTCATACAAATATAAAAATAAACAAATGCTAAAGACTTTCACTCATTAATGAGGAAACAGTTGAGGTATTACACAACGGATTCAAGAAAGAAAGAGTCATATTTATAGATTAGGAATATTGAAATAGATGTACAAATGGAGGCAAACTGGCTTTTTTCAAAGAGGATTGGGGGCACCATTGGACATTCAGTGAGAGGAATTTACATGTTTATGGATAAAAATTATTTTGCATTGCTATCAGTTTTCTATAGTTCATAGAGTTATAAAATTGCTCAGACACAGGGGCGCCTGGGTGGCTCAGTCGGTTAAGCATCTGACTTCAGATCAGGTCATGATCTCATGGTCCATGGGTTCCAGCCCCGCCTCAGGCTCTGTGCTGACAGCTCAGAGCCTGGAGCCTGCTTCAGATTCTGCGTTTCCCTCTCTCTCTGTCCCTCTCCCGCTCATGGTCTGTCTCTCTCACTCTCAAAAATGAATAAATGTTTAAAAAAATGCTCAGACACAGTGAAAGACTAGTATCACATATAGTGGAAGGGTGTGATCTAAATAATGCAAAGTTTTTCCATTCTAAGATAATTTTTTTCCTGCATTGTGTTGGGGGAAATGGCCCAGGCCTTGGCAAGACTAACCAGTGGGCTAAAAGCCACAGTATCCCCACTGCCAGGTCTCCTGGATTCTGAACTGGGCAACTTACAAAAACATTTCTTGAACCTTGTTTCAGGATGCTTCCAGGCTTGATTCTTATTTTTATCCCTCTGTTCTTTTGAAATGGCACAATTTGTTCATATGACAGTTTCACTTTCATGGCAAGGAAACAGAAGATGAGATTAGCCATTTCATGGAAAAAGTCAGGAGCTAAAAAACCACATTTTCCTATTCAGTTTCCACTCCAGATTTCCTTTTCCTAAAGAAAGAGAATACTCCAAGGTGCCACTATCTCCCACCCCATAAAGCCCAGCTTGCCACAGCAGTTTGCTTTTGACTTGGTAAACTTACTTTCAGTCTTCTAGTTGACAGACTTTCTCTTTTTCTTTTCTGCATATTTCATTCACTGAGCATATATGCAGGAAGGCCTGATACACACACCCACACGCACCACGTATCATCCACATACACTTTAGGAATTAAGTCTCCAAGTTTACCCCCAAATTATGTTATCATCCATTTGATTTGTAATGCTAAAAAGAGAAACAGTGGCATGGCCAATCCAAATAGCTAGGTAATGCTCAAATCATGTGATATGGCTTTGGAGTATGTTTTTGTGCCAATGTTTGAAATCTGATGTGCCTTATGGAAGGAAGTATTATACAGAAAATGTATTGTAAAAAATCCTTAAACACTCAAAGCATAGTCCCACTTCAAGATTTGTAGCCAAGGTGAGTTCAGTTTATCTCTCAGCCTTGCTTTCCAACTCTATAAAATGAGGGGTTTGAACAAATTGATCTCTAAAGTTCCTTTTAGTTTGACAATTTCAGGATATTCTTGGAAATGGCATTGAGCTAACAGTAAATGCAAAAAAAAAAAAAAAAAAAAGTTAACCAAACTCTAACTCGAGGGGATGCTGGGAAACTATTCAATTTCCCCTCTTCACCTTTTGTTTAAACTCTTCCCTGAGACCATCCTGGTGAGAATGGACCTCTTACTTTCAAGTATTCACTCTCCCCTTCACTAAGTAATATGAATGGTCACCATTTATTATTTATTAGTGTAGAAACCCTGCCAAGCACTCTACATGAATTACCTCAGTTGTCACAGGACCATCATGAGGTAGATACAAATATTTACATTTTATAGATGCAGAAATAAGGCTCCAACATAGTAAACAACTTACTCAAGTCCCCATAACCAGTACACATCAGTGCTGAGATGAAAACTAACTCTGGCTTCAAATTCAGAGCTCTTTTTTACTAAATTATGCTGCCTCTCTATTTATCAAATGAGTTATATGTAAGAACTGTGCAAGGCATTGTATAACATTCAACATTGAACAATGTAACATTGAACAACATTGTATAACGTTCAACAAATGCTTTTAAAGGTTTTAACCAAAACCTTTCAACAAATGCCCTTAAAAGTTTTAACCAAAATGTAAAATTGATTATTCATTTGTGTTTCAGGAGGAAAAAAGAAAGAAAACTGACTGTAAAGTAAGCATAAGTAAATTAAGTCTCAATAAATTGAAAAGTGAAATATTAGAAGAATAAATTGCCTAACAAAGGAAAACAGAGATATTAAGTATGACATTTCTTATGCCACTTTTTTTTCACTTCTGTCCAAGTCAAAGGTCCCAGCTCTATCATAAATTGCTGTGTGATGTGGGCAAATCCCATTTCCTCTCTGGGTCTTGATTTCCTCACCTCTGTGATGAAGATAACTAAATGGTCTCTAGTTTTCTCTGGCTGAGGTTCTGCGATTGTATGATGACATGGGAGTGTTTTACCTATATCGTCTGCAATGGAAGAATGGAGACTGAGAAGGATTTTATGTAAGGATCTCATCCAGTTATGGAATAAGAATTCTTATAAAGGAATAAAGAACTCTTTAAAGGAAATGTGTATCTCCAGAAAAGCAGCCCAAAGAATTTTCATAGCGTTTTTTTATACAGAAACCTAATTGTGATAAGGAGAAAAAAAGTGGTGTATTCCATAACTATACTTTGAGATGTGTCCACAGAATCTTTTTAAATAGAACACATCTGTATCTGAGGGAAAGTTTTCAGGCAAAAAGGAGGCAACAGAGAAGTAAAGACAAATTTAGTCAGTGCTTCTGGTACATCTGGTGAAATGTATAGTGTAGCCAAAAGGTTAAAAATGAATAGCCCTAATTGCTGAGAATTCAGAATAAGCATATTCAACATCCGTGAACACCACAACTATCCACCATCCCATCTGATCCTCCTTCACAGCAAATGGAGAAGGATGGTGAGGACATGCTGCCCTGACACAGTCTCTAATTTCCTCAGAAAACAGCCCCTCCTTCCTCCAGCATCCGGAATCCAATTTCAGGAATGAATAAACAAACAATCCCAGAGCTGCTTCTCAAGGGGCAATATAATAGCCAAGTCACTGAAATTTAGCCTCCCTAATAAGAGAAAAGATGGTCCAACACTATTCAAGCCTCAATGTTTTATGCAATGAGAAGGCAAGATTCATTCTCAATGCAAGCTTAGGTACTTCTAAGGCCTTGAACTTGTGATAGGCAGTTGAAGGGATTTGAGCATGCCAAAGTCCCTGTCTTTTTTCTTTCTTTCCACTGGCTTCAGCACAGAATCACGTTAATCCACTTGTGGATCTTGCCTTTTGACTTAAGGAATACAACACTTTAAAAAAAATGTTTATTCATTTTGAGAAAGACAGAGAGACAGAGAGAGAGAATGAGCAGGGGCGGGTCAGAGAGAGAGGAGAGAGAATCCCAAGTAGGCTCCACACTGTCAGCACAGAGTCCAATGCGGGGCTTGATCTCAAGAACTGTGAAATCATGACCTGACCCAAAATGTAGAGTTGGGGGCCTAACTAAAAAAGTCAGCCAAGGGCCCCAGGAATACAACACTTTTAAAGTTGCTGTGGCTATTAATTAAAGAAGGCAGGCAGCCTAAACTTTAAGTCCCCAACGTGGCCTTTCCTTTTCCTAACTAAGTCTCCCTCACCTCCCCATATTTTGTACCTTATTTTATTTTCCAGTCTCACACAATCTTTCTTCTGTCTTTTCATACTCTCCTAGGTCTCCTACTATCCCTCAATCTTGCCTTTTTTTTTTCCTGCTTGTGCTTTAAGCCTCTCTGAACTTACTATGGCTTAACTTTATTGACAACCACACAGAACTAAAGAAGTCACTGGCCCCTGACCTTCAAGATGTTCAGGTGTGGTCTTCATAAACTCCCTGATATTAAAGGCCTTGCCATATAGTTTTGCATTTTCCACCATATCCAGGGCTGGATGCTGAGCAAATGGTCAATAAATCCTTTTTAGTTAAATGTAATGAGTTAATCATTCCTCTAGATTTCCATATGTTTCTAGGAATAAGACATTTTGGTTTTCAACATCTGACAGATTTGACATTGATACGAGAATTCAGAATTTGGTCTGCTTGTGAGATCATAGATTTTTAATATTCCTACCCTATCAGTATTGAATGAGACTTGTTAAGAGCCTTGAGAAAAGTCAAAGTTGTCATTTTTTTATTGATGGTAGTAGAGGAGGTAGTTGGAATAATTTTTTCGTAACAATTGTTGGAAACAATCATTCTGTTTTGTCCTTAGATATCTCACTTTTAAGAAATAATTCCAAATTGTAAGCAAAATGTTAGTTAGCTCAGTTTTGTTTCTGCTAAATGGAACAGAATTTTAATACTTGAGTTCTAATAAGTTATGGGCTCTTCTACCCTTCCATTATAATGTGCCTTCACTGAGGCCATATAATCTAACTTGTATAGGGGCACCTGGCTGGCTCAGTTGGTGGAGCATACAACTCTTGACCTTGGAGTTATGAATTCAAGCCCCACATTGGGAGTAGAGAGTACTTAAAAGTAAAATCTTTAAAAAATATTAATCTAATGTACAAAACTTCTCTTTATAGAGGACATGATTCCACAAATCCAAATGGCTAACTTTCTCGGTTGGGAAAGCCATGGTCCCAGACAGACGTAATTACACATGCCAGTTCTTACCGAGAGGAGTTTCAGCCATACCTGGTTATGCAAATTTTACACAAAACCATGTTTATCTCCCTTACTTCTTTGAGAAAAGGAATTTGGCACAGAATTTTCTCTTAGTGCTCAACTGTGAAAGGTGTACCATCAACACATTCATACATTTCATTCTCTTCCCAGTTAGGGAATCTTCTCTCACTTCTCAGAGAAAAAAGAGAAATATAGGCTACAGGGCAAATATGAAAATACATCAAGTGGATTCAGCCTTGCAATTCTCCTTCTCTACTGCTATTTTTGCTATTTAATCCTTTGCTGAACATTTTTTTACTGTCATATAGGCATTCAATCCAAGAGACCTTATAGATGAAGGGGGCAGCCAAGAACCAAGTCAGCTAGGTCTTTATGCAGCCTGTTATGAGCCTAAGAAAGGATGAACACCTTCATAAATGTATTTTAAGTCCTTACTTAAGATGATTATTGATGATTACTTTTTGCCTTACTTTTCCCCCAGGAAGATATGATAAACCCAGAGTGACCCCCTAGTTATCAACTTAGTTGAGCTTATCTTGTATTAGTTTCCCCTTTGTTTATTGATCTTCAGAGAATATGAACACAGGAACAACTGCTTACCTTGAGTCTTGAAATTTCCAGATAAAAGGGAAAAAATAATAATTTTGTTATTAAGCCTTATGCCAATTTGACAGCGAGTTTGGTAAGATGGTGTATCATATGTAGGCAGAGCTGGTAACCTGTGTGATGTGGACTCAAAAGCCTTATGAAAGCTTCTTTATTGTCTCAGAATTTCTGCTACCAATTTCCCTATTGATTAATGTTTAAAATCTAATCATCACTGTGACATCTTTTTAGACTTAAAGTTTTGATTTCTGTTTAAAACATAATAAACACATACATACACACACCCACTGAAACTCCCTAAGCTGTTCTCAGTGATCTATGTCAGAATGTGAATGAGAGATGGACACTTGGTTTTGCATTTGAATCTAGGGAGAAAACATTTGGTGCCCATCATTGAAGAGCGCCACAAAGGGGTTACATACAAGGATCAGGGGATAGTACATGAATGTATGCCAAATGTCTTTGTTTCATGATTTTGCCTAAATTTGACTCTAATAATGCTCTTATTAAGGATAGTATTTACTCTTTCTTTTTGTTAATATTTTAGGGTTCTGTGTGATAGCTCAGGAAAGACTTACAGAACTAAACTGAGCTCTTTTTAGGATTGAGAATGTATCTTCGACTTTCCTTATATGATTTTCAGTGCCCAAGGGTATATACACCAAAATAAATCAATACTTAATATTGGCTGGCTTTTCTTGTTCAAAAAAAGAGTATAAATAATAGTGTCTGAAAGGAGTACAGAAAGGAAAGATAGACTTCCCCTCCTTTAATCAGGCCTACAATTTCTCTGATTAACTCCCAGGCTAAGCCCTGTACCCACTTACCCCCAGTCAGCATAATCCCTAAGCAAACAGTTTGCTGTGAGAGATGAAACAAAAGAAAGCTAGAATCTATTCAAAGATAGGAGGAAAATATTACAATGAAATGTCTTACATTCTTACACTAATCACTGCTGCTTCCTTTGGAAGTGAACAAAAGAGGAGGGGACCAAAAAATGCCAAAAGGGACCAGCAGGAAATAGGATTCAATTTACTTAAATTCAACAAAAACATAGTAGGCTCCTGCACAGTAAGAAAAGAAAGACATGGTTCTTATTCTCATATTCTAATAGTTGGAGGGAGTTAATGACAGATATCAACTATGTAGATAAATAGTCCTAACGAAAAAGTTGGAATTAGGAAAGTTCAATAAAAGAGGCAGAACTCAAATGCTCTGGAGTTCCAAATGAAGATATAATACTACTACTAGTAGTAGCAGCGGTAGCAACAGCAGCAGCAAAATCAACAATAACTACTAGTGTCTATTGAGGTTATTATTTATGAAATGCCATGCAGAGCACTTTTATAAGATTTTTTTGTCATTTAATTTAATCCTCATACCAATGTGATCAGTTAGGGACTATAATTATTATCATGTTTTGAATGAATAAATTGAAGGTAAGATATTTAGTAACTTTCCCATGGTATCATGGCTAAATAGTACTAGAACTAGAATTATTATTTCAAAACCCATTTTGATAGGAAACATTTCACAGAAGGGATAATATTTAAGATGGTCTTTGAAGAATGGGTTGGATGTTCATAACCAAGCAACATGAACAAAACTGGAGAGACTGTAAAGCTTGTGGCATGTTTAGAGGGTTACAAATGGTACAGTTTAGCTGCAACAAAGCCAAATCTATGGTGCCAGTTACATAAAAAGCCAAATCAGGAGGAAAGCCAGTTTAGGAGGGAAGATTATGAGTGTGACTGTGGACTTGCAATAACCTCATACCTGATTCAAGACCCATATTTTCATCTTCATTGAAGGAGAGATTGATAATGAAAAAAGAATAGGGCAAAACAGAATCTTAGGACATAATCACACTGATGGGGTAGGAACAGGAAGAACCAACAGCAATGTGAATGGAAAAAAAAAAGAATTAGACTGGTACAAGGAAAACCAGAGGTTTTCAGTGTGGTAGATGCCATGGAAGATCAGGAGGCCAAAAGGTTTTTAGTCTGTAGTGTCAAATGCTATAAAAATTGAATAGAATCAGGACTTATACTAGGTTAAATTGTTATCACTTCTCGATCACTTTCTGTGCTCTAGATACTGTGTTCAAGCACTTTATAGGAATTGTCCTATTTGATCCTCAAAACCACTGTAAGGTAGGAGCTATTATTTCCTCCATTTTAAAAATAAGGAGACTGAAATTTAGAAAAGTTAAGAAACTTGATCAAGGCCTCAGCCAGTTAAGAGGCATAGGCTGGACTTAAACCCAAATATGTTTATCTCTGAAGCCTATGTTCTTAATCTCTAAGATCTACCATTGAATTTATGGTCCCCTTTGAGAGAGAGGTTTCAGCAGAATAATAAGGATAGGAGTCAAATAGCAAAGTTTGGTTGGAAAGGAGAGGACAGATGTGAGAATGATTGTGGAATGAGTGGGTGGTAAGATAGTGGGGGTTATAGGTATCAACTTGTACAGTTTATAAGGGTCAGAAAAGGAAGGTAAACAGTAGGGGAGGGTAGATTGAGCTGACAGAAGAGTCAAACGAAGTTTCTTTTAGGATAGAGGAGGACTGAACTTATTGTTGTTTGAAGAGTAGCCAATAGAGAGGGAGAGAAGTGGCATAATTTATGGAATAGGAATGTGGCAGAGAACGGAAGTGTAAGATTAAGAGGGGAAAAGTTCAATAAGAAAGAAGATTAAGTTAACAGTTTACTTGGCTGGGTACAATTACTAATTAATTATAACTGGTTTATTTTATATAAACCTTTATTCATATACATATAATAAAATGTAAAATTAATATGGAATATTACATAAAGTTTATTAGGATTTATAAAGAATGAATAAATTGGAGGTGTTAAAGCCTTGGATAATAACATAGTATGTTCACTCTGTGATAGTTGAATTTTAATAGAAATGTTGAAAACAAAGAACAAATTTACACTGCTCCAGGTAACCCTCAGATACAGACCATGTTAGAGTGAATCTGACATTTATTCAGCAAACATTTACTGAAAGTCTGTTATGTGCCAGACTTTATGGTAGGCATAGAAGATAGAGATAAAAGACAAGAGTTTGCATCCTCAAAGATCTAACAGCCTTGGGAGGAGGAAGAGAAATCACCATGGTATTATAGTGTAGCGTGATGAATGCTGTGATAGACGTGAAAACCATGAAACACTGGAGCCCTGGATAAGGAGAAGGGGTGGGGTGCAGGGAAGGCTTCCCAAAGGAGGTGATATTTGAGATGAGTTTTGACCTTGTACTGTTGCTTTTATAGGAAACTGCACAAGGGACCAGGCATTCCCCTATGGGATCACATTACAGGCAACAGCTGCAACTCACCACCCTGGCTTCATCCTGTCTGACATCAAGGTCACTGAGCTGAAAGTTTAAGGGGGATGGTATATAAAATGGCTCTAAATCTAACTCTGGGCTATTGGATAGTAGAAGATGAGGGCTGTAGGTTCCAAATTATAATCCAAATAGGTAGCTTTCCCTTTTCCAGGGTTTGGATAGTGAAAAATCAGAAAGGGGTAGTGGAGAGGGGCTAGAAGAAGGAAGGAAGGAAGAGCTACCTTGTTATTAGATCTTTCTGCCTACTAGGAAGAAAGTCTTCTCTCTGCGTACATATCACTTATCTTGTTTCATACTTCAATCTTGCATCTTTTTCCACATGAAAAGGAAAGTGCATATATTTCACTTCACTGCAGAGACCCTTAGAAATAAAAAACAACCTCAACCAGGCTCTATTTCTCTTTCCCTTGAAGGGAGAGAGTGATTGTAGGTCAGTTTCTATTTTATCTGAACCACTTGGCCCATCTGGAATAGTCACTCTAGGAAATTGAAAGCTAAATTTAAATTTCATAAAGAGGAAATTCTAAAATGACTCCCTCAATCTGATCAGACACACTTCATTGCATCCTTTTGTCCTTGCATGATGCCAAGCCTCTGAAGAAACTGCACGCAATTGTCTGCTCTTAGTATTAGATTATTTGGCATTGCCCCCATATCCATTCATTTGCCCACTCATATCAGACATACTATAGAAGAGATTGAGGTTGAATACTTTGCCTTTTAAATTTGCCTGTCATCTTTTTTTCTTTTCTTAACATTAGGAAATAACCATAAATTGAAGCAGGAAAGACTATGGTTAGACCTAAGGAAGGATATCAGGTAAAGAAAATACTGGGTTTGGCAGTACTAGAAGATATTATGGACTTGGTACTCCTGAAAATTTTTGAAAGCTTCTGGTTTTTGTTTGTTTTGTTTAATTGTTTATTTGGTGTTTTTTTTCTTACTCTTTGGGCAAAGAAGTTTTTCTTTTCTTTTGAGTGGGAGGCAAAGAAGTTTTTAATAAAATAAAACATGCTTACTAAGGACAATTTGAAGGAGAAAACAGACAGCCATATAATCTGGTTTGCCATTCTGAAGAAAGGAAAAAGTAATCTTTCACCCTGAAAATTCTAAGATTCTACTCTATGATCCTCAGGTTACCTACAGATTCATTAGCACTGTAATACTGATAGTTTTCTCTTATACCTGGGAAGGTTTCCTTCTTTAGAAGATCCTTTATTGGTATGGAAGAAGCATAATTCTAATCAATATAAAAGCATTTGAAGTGAACCACTACTTCAAATATGGCTCTTCAAAGGGGAAAGAAAAAAAAAGAGGAATATAATTTTAAATAGTTAAAATTGTTGGAAGAAATTGAATTGCAATTGAGTTAAATATTATTAAAAATGAACTATTTCAGTTTTAGTAACAGAGAATTTATACACCATGGGCATCATGTATAGTGCCAGGTAGAGTTTTTCTGAAAAGAGCAGAACTTTTTTATTCATATGCTGGGATTCCCCTGATCTGCCTCAGGCTTTTATATTGATGTGGCTTATCTTTTTCTCTTATTCTTTGTCTAGAATCATCCAGGAGTGAGGCCTCATGAAAAAGCAATAGTGAAGAAAATTACATTAATGATCATATAAGTATTTCAGTTCTAAATATGAATTAGCACATAGAATGTTTAACAATTTAACCATAGGAGGAATCCAAATATAAATATAAATTCTCTTTGAAGAGGTTTATTTGTTCTTTTCTTGTAAGTTTTTTTCAGTTAGTGTAAAGTTATAACCAGTTTAATATTACATCCAGTATGGATTTTGTCAGATTTGTGCTTAGGAGAAAAGTAAATAATCATTTAAAATTTTTCATCACTCTGGATACCTCCATGTTATATCAATGTATTATTTCAAAATACATTTTTAAAATTGATTTATATCATGATTATAACCTTTTTATTCTTACATCATAACCATCGAGATCCTGCTACATTGCATGGGACACAATCTACCGTAACTTTTCACTGGGCATTTTCCATACATAGTCATGTTAAGTCCTTGCTCTTGTGAAATCTGGCACAAGGAAGATGTAAACATTTGTGCAGCAGTCATAATGCCACCATTAAGAAGATACTGAAAATAGAAATTTTAAAAGGATGAGTAGCAGAATATCTAGGACATATCTGAAAGCAGAGGAGCTCTGAGCTTAGAATGAAAGATGATAACTTATAGAAATGAAGAGCCTTTAAAAAGGGTGAACCCTTGTAGAAAACTAGAATTAATCTTCCCCATACAAGTGTTTTTAATTTTACAATTTATTTACCTTCATACCAATAATCATCTTTTCTTTTCTTTATTGTAGAATAACCATCCACTCCTAGCTCCATTTTTTTCTACCTCAAATCCCCTTTAATAGATTTTATAAGTATTCATCTAATTTCCTCACATCTCCCTCTGTACCCAAAAAAGGAAAAAATAAAAAATAAAACGGGGGGGGGAATCCCCAGAAATACACAGAAAAACCACGAGTTTAAAAGACTCAAGACTTGAAGCCAATAGGCAGAAGTGACAGGCATACTATTTTTCATGGCCCACTGTGGAGTCATTGGTTTCTTATTACAGCCAGTCAAGTCATGTCAAACTTTGAACCTGCCCTTTACCGGTCACTTGTCTTCTAAAGCTCCAAAGAGAATCTTTGAAAAGCCACAGCCATATCTATCCGCCCATATCTGTCATGTCTTATATCTGGCTAAAGACTGTATGAATTGCTTATGTTTTGTGGAATATATAGGAGGACCTTTTAGTAGTTGTTAGTGTTGATACGATTCATATCTAAATTCACTCACGTTTATGTTGGGGATTTGAATTAGCGCCAAGAACTCACTTGAAAAAATAAATTTGCTGCTATCTATCACTATGGTAGCTACACTTGCAGTAAGCATCACATATTGTATAGAGTTGTTGAATTACTATGTTGTATACCTAAAACTAATGTAACATTGTGTGTCAACTACCCTTAAACACACTTTTTAAATTAAAAAAATTAAAAATAATTTGCAGAAAACTTTTAATGGCTTAGCTGCTCAGGAATGCCTAGCTCCAATATGCACCAGTCATAGACTTATTGTAAAACACCTTCCCCAGGACCCCCTCCCCGTCCCCCTACCTTATGAGCCATGACAGGAATCTTCTTGCTATTTCAGTCTATTCTCTCTTGTGCAGTAACTACAAATAATGCTGCAATAGGCTCAAAATACCCATATCCATTGAGGCCCAGTTACAAGAGGATCATATAGGCCAGATTTTTGTGTTTGGAGATTAAACTGCTGATAGTGTTTGCTTTCATTGTGCACAGATGTCTGGGGTAGACTAACAAGCTATTTGCCTAAAATCCCTAAACCATTTCAAGAGTTTTTTTTTTTTTTTTTTTTTTTTTAAATCATGGAAGGATTGGTCATTAAGGTACACAAAGCCTTTCCAGTAAAATATATTAAGACAGCCAAACAGATTTGGCCATTTGTGTTTTTCCCCTCCCTTAAATCCAGGCTCTTGGGCTTCCCAACTAATCTGTTAATGGCTGGAAGTGATTGACAGTTGCAACAATGCCAGTGTAAGCACTGTGGGAGTCCTAATTGAGTAGTTCTTTATAAAGGGAATTTATGGCTGAGTAAATACAATATTGGAAATAGAAGGAAAACTCATGAAAATTAAGCACAAAGTAGCTGGACTTAGAATCAAAATATTTAAGATTGGAAAAGTCTAGGCTAGAGTCTCAGGTTCTACAATTTGGTCAGCCAATAAGGATGTGAGGCCATTGGGAAATAGATTTCTTTGGGTAGATATGACCCCACAAAAATATTTAATTTGCACTTGAAAGTTTGTTTTGGTGGTTAGAGTATGAGATCCAACAATTTATTTTAAAATAAATGTCCTGAGTTCATTCACTCACTCATTCATGAAACATTTACTGAGCACGTAATCTATGCCAGGCATTCTACTAGGTAGAGGAAACAGAGATGAATAAGATGTAACCTTTGTCTAGGGAGCTCACAATCTATAAGAGAGACTAGAAAAATAGCTAGAAAATCTTGATATCATGATTAAGACTATGGCAAAGTTAAGCATAAAATTTTGTGGAAGTGTACCTCATCAATTGGAGAGACAGGCACAGCAGACAGAGAGATACAGGCTTTCTTGAGGAAGTGATATCTGAACTAAGTCCTAAAGAGTGAGAAGTTACCTAGTTCAAAATGGGTGATGGATGGAGGAGTTTGCATATTCAAAGGCACATGGTTATGAATTAGCAATGCAAGTTTGGGAAAAGATAAATAATTTGATGTAAGTTAGAATACAAGGAGCACATATAAAAGTGATAGTGACAAGAGTAGAGATGCAGACAGATTACAAACCATGCCTTATAAGCCATGTAATGGAATTTGGGGTTTATTCTGTAGGTAACTGGAAGCCAGTGGTAATGTGCAAATGTGTCACATGATTAGAAATCTTAGTCTTGGCATTGTGGAGGATCTGACAGCATTATCATGGGAGAAGGCTGGATACAGGAAGATTGATTTAGGAGGCAGTTTCAGTAATTCAGACAGTTAAGCAAAGTGAACTCGAACTAAGGCAATGGGTAATAAATATTTGAATTGTTAAAAAAAAAATAACATTGGACCTAAGGGCTTGGTAGTGGTTGAAAGAGAGAGGACATCATGAGGAAAAGGAACAATCTAGGAGGAATTCTGTATTTCTGACTTGAATGACAAGGTAATTAGAAAGTGGTCCCATCAACCATGATGGAGAGTACAGAATATTTATGGATGCCAGTGACATCTTCTATTGTGATCATGTTTTGGTTTTGAGGTGCTTAGTGGGACACCCAGATGTGGATACCCAGTATTGAATTGAATACACGGGTATGGAACTCAGGAGAAAGGCTTGAACCTTTATGTTTGTTTGTGTGTCTATAACTGATATTTACAAAGCATGTATCTCTGCTTTCACTTTCTGACCTTTCTGTGTATTGTTCTTTCTCTAATGCCACAAGTTTTTTTCAGTTCCTCATATCCTTACAATATTCACTGACTGCCTAGGGATCCCTACTAAGGAATAAAGGCATAATGAGTTACCTGATCACTACTCTTAAATAGCCCCCCACATTGTAGGCCATTTTCCCCTTTATACCCTGATTTCTGAACTCACTCCCCTCTACCCCTGCTCCCATCAACATTTACTTATCTTACATCCCATGGCCTCAGAGGTCTGCTAGCTGCTTGGCTAATCCAAAGAAGGTAATTTTTACTCAGGCATAAATGATCAATTCTAGATTTACGTGCTATACTTCCCTAGTAATATATGTTCTTTCTAATAGACACAAAGAATGTGGTAATTACAATGTAATAGTACAATAGCAGATGAGGCATTGGACATCAGTTGGGCCCCTTCAGTCTTCCTTAAACACCATCACTTAAACATCATTACTCACGTATATTCCACTTCATTAAAAACCCTGTTTTTAAACTTTTAGTCCAATAGAAGTCTTTGCTCCAAATGAATTACTACTCATCAACTATACCCTCCTTTCCTGAATCCACAATACAAGTGTCCAATTCCTGATCTCTCTTATTCATCTTTGAAATGTATTGCTTTTATTTCCCAATAAAGCTGCCTCATTGGCAATCAGGCCTCAGGGTGTCCACAGACTCATTTGTGTCCTATTCACTTGCCTGTCAAGCAATCAATTAGTCCTAGATTATGAGATGAGGAATTGATCTAGGAGGTCATTTAATTGGATAGTTTCTTTATTAGATAAAACAAAACACAAGTTCCACAAAAGGGACAGGACTGACCCAAGCTCACACAACTATTTGTAGTTGATTTTGGCTAGTTGATTTGTAGTTGATTTTGGTCAGGTCTCCTGACACCTAGGCCAGTGTTCTTTCCACTGTATCACAACTGCCTCTGTGGGCATGCTGCCATCACTTGCTCTGCTTGAAACACAATCCCCTTTCACACCTTAGAATTAATTCTAGTTACTGACAAGGGTCTGTCCCCCATAATCTCCTTTTGGGCCTTTAGAAGCCTGAACATGCAACCAAATACAACTATTGGATTTTTAAAACTGTCTTCTCAATGGATAAATATTTCTCTATGCAAGGTGTCCCATCTCCCATCTTAGCAAGAATTCCAGAAAAGCTGGCATAACTAGTATGGGCCTTACAGGACTGGGGTAGGTGACAGAACTATCTTTTGCCCATAGATGCAGGTGTTTGTGATGCTGATGGTGTGTACAATGTTGAAAGCTAAAAATTGTATACAGAGACCTGAGGTAAGTAAACCAGAGAAATAAGCCTAAATACACTGTCAAAGCAAGGAGGGCCTAAGGCAAGCATTAGCAGCCTGAGTGTAGACCCATTAGTGTCTGAGAGTCAGGAAAAAGGATATCTGGCTGAAATGAGAAAGTAAGAGAGTAAGAGGATAAAGACCTCAGTCAGAGTGCTGTTCCCTCCACTTGGGCTTCAGCATGTTCCCTTTAGTATGTTATAGAGATGGACCAAATCCATGTAAAGGACCAGGACAGGGACAGAAACAACACCACAGGTTTACAGAAAACAGTTAATATATGTAAGGGTACACCCCTCTGTGGGTCATGTTTCTGGTTCTTTGCTTCTTTGCAAGAAACTTGGACTCAAGTTGATGGTCCCAGAATTTTACTTGCTCTGGTTCAGAAGAATTTTTCACAGCCAGACAAAGTTTTACACAGTATCAGCAGCTGGGCAAGCTCCTTTTCTGCACTGTCCATCTGCCACCTTTCATGCCCAGTCAGCCTTTGGCATCTTGGCTGAAACTGCTTAAGAGGGTGTGATTTGTGCCAGTGATTTAATCCCACCCAGTAGTAACACTTTGTAATGATGACCCATATGACTTATATTGACAACATTGTCTTGTGGTACGATAATTCATTCAAGAAAGCTTTTCCATTATACCTCTTGTTTCAAAAACAAGGTCTCTAGCCTGATGTCTTAGTTTTCAGCACTAGTTTTCTAGGTGGCCCTGCAGCAGGTCCTGCATCATTTATTCTCAGAAAATCATGGCAAGTTTTTGTGCTAAACACCTAACCATGATGCATTTTCTTGTCTCTCTTATTGTGCAGCTCAAGGTTGCAAAGTCCTCAGGAAGCTTTGCCTGATGGACACAGCTCATTCTCCAACCTGCCATAATGATTCCCTTCTCCCAATACACTTTTGTCATTTTTGGATTCCTGGGTTGCTTTTGTGTGTTTGTTTTGAGAGGTTGAATGTACTTTGTTTAATCAGATGGTAAAATCTGTGGTCTTTAATAGCAGAGACCATGCACAATCTTAGCTATAGAACCAAAGTCTCAAATACAACATATTTTAAGTCGTCTTGATAGTCTAGATGGTCTTGATAGGTGAGGAAGCAAAGTAGTATAGAGGGTAAATGCATATGAAAGAACTGGGTTCCCATTTGTTTGCTTGTTTGTTTGTTTGTTTGAGATGGTGGGGCAGAGGAAGAGAGAGAGAATCTTAAGCAGGCTCCACTCTCAATGCAGAGCCCAATGTGGGGCTCTATCCCATGACCCTTGAATCATGACCTGAGCCGAAATCAAGAATCGATGGTCAACCAACTGAGCCACCCAGGTGCCCTGAACTAGGTTCCTGTTTGAGCTCTGCGATCTATTAGCTGTGTGACCTTCCACAAGTCAATTATCTCAGAAAACTTAGTTGCTTCAACTGAAAATGGGAATATATTAATAATCTACATCACAAGATTGTATTAAAATAATTATTTGAGATAACAGGTAAAGTGGTCATCACAGAGCCTGGCACATGAGTGTTCAACACATGGTAGTTAATATTATGGTTGGTGTTTATTCAGGTTAATTGCCTAAACAACTGAACTCTTGTGTCTGCAGTTACTGGAAGGTGTAATCTGCAGCCTTGGCCTCCCTGGTCAACCCCCAAGATCATTATTACAGATGTGCTACTATCTCCAGGAAAAGTTCAGCTTTATTTTCCTTTCTCCTCTTTTGTTTTTTTTCTTGCTCTTCTTTACTTCAACTCTCCCAGATGACTTACTTCTCTTTCCTATTTTTAAATTCCTATCCTGCCCATGACATGGATTTGATTCCACTCTGCATAACCAGAAGCTTCCCTAAGCTTTCTCACTTGCTTTAAAGATGACCGTGGGGGTTAAGGAAACTCTTCTTTGTGTTTAGAGTTGTTTAGCATTCAAAAATGAAAGCATGATTGTATTATATGAAGTTGAAATTACATCACAGCCATGTGTGGAAGGGTGAGTGTGTATGCATATGTGCATGTATGTCTGGGTTAGTGTGTGTTGATTTATTAGTGATTTGGGGAGACTGTATAATAGTTCAAATCTTGAGGCTTTTCATTCTATGAGGAGGGTCTAGATTAGGAAGGACAAAGGATTATAATTACTGCTCTTATTCTTAATGATTGTAATTGTAATTAGCAATGTTTATCAGCTTTGCTTTTTTTAGGCCTAGTCATTTTAGGAGCCATTTAAGGAAATTATCACCCACTTTGCAAAGTGTCACCAAATCATTTTTATTACTTTGCAAGATGAAAGACTACTGCTGGCTAAGTGACGTTGAGTCCATATCAATCACCAAGCACCTATTTTGTCCCTAATCATGTGTTACAAAAGATGCAAAAATGAGTAAGACAAAACCCCAACACTTAAAAGAGTTTGGTCAGTAAAATGTGGGTAAACACATTTTCCTAATTAGGTCAAAGGCCTTGGGTAGACCCCTGAATCTAGCCCAGTATATATTCCCATGGTAACAATGAAAATCTGCTTTTCAGTTCTCCCACTGTGAGGGAGTGTAACTGACCGAAAGCCTTAGTTTCTCTGCTCTGCATATACCACTGCTTTAGGGGACACACATCTCATAGGCTGCCCCCCACCAATGACTGAGCATCGCAAGAACACGATGGCAGACCCATTCTTGGGAGATAGAGGACTCCTCTGATTGATGACTTTAGCTTAGCAATTTCCCATTGACTTTGCAAAAACTTTTTATAATTGCCTTGCAGTTAAACCTCTTGTTAACTAACCCTTACTCCTTCCCTCTTTTTTCCACAGGGGTGAGAACTACACCACAATCTATTGGTTCTCCTGGCCTCATTTTTTTTTCCTTCCCATTTTCATCGCAATTTGCCCCATCCCCTACAATAAAGTTCTTTCACGTAGCTCAATCCTACCATGACATCTGCTTCTCAGAGGACCTTAACCAACATATCCCACAGTTCTGTGAGTTGACTTGACAAATGGCTTGTTCACAAGCTAGACCTGATGAGCAGTCCCATACTATGCTATGGTTACCAAAGCATACAGATGCTTGACACGTTTAACTATACAAAATCAATTTGTTTCAAGTTACAAAATTAATGTTGATATGTAACTAATGAAAAAAACAAGATGTTAAAAAGATAACTGTAAGAAAACCCAGATATATGCTGTATTTCCATTTATATACATCTGATCAATAAAACATCAACACATTCACTTAGATACTGATTTAATCCATGGATCAAGGCCATATTTTCAAAGTATTTTAAGGATTCCATGACACTGCAAAAGCTGGAGAAAAGAGTTGAGGAACAGTATATGCTTGCTAAACAAGAACTATTGTTTATTTAGCTAGTGAATACCTAGAATAATAAATTTTTACTTCATGATCGCATTCAGGCTTGCAAACTCCCAGAAATAGGAATTAAGGGTTTTAAATGTAGTTATAAAGGTCATAAAAAGTCTGATTAGACTGAGGTACATTTACTCAAAATTTTGATTTTCATTAAGTGGTAGAAAACAAAATAATTCCTCAGACAATTGCACATTTTTCAGTATACATATTATTGGGGGAAGGAGGGGAGAAGAATGTGCATTAATTGGTGAAGTCCACCAAGCTTAATATCAATATTCTGTTACACCAAACAGTTTGAAGACAAGGGAAATGTTCTAATATAATTTCAGATTATGATTCATTTGGCTAAAATAGAGCTTAAGTTTGCTTTGCCATATTAAAAGTTTACTACAGTAATTTTTCACATAAACATTTAGACTTGAACTCCGGAACTAAATATGGCATGATTATTTTGCTTTTAATCTGCGAAATCGCTAAAAATTGACAATTTAAAAACTACAACAAAGAAAAAGTTGAAGCAGTGTGACTCTTACATCATTGAACCACTTCTAATGGTTAACTGTTAGTATTTAACAAATTCAAAGAGTTTGGGAATTCATACTCTCTAGTATGAGAAAAAAGAACATAAACTTTTCACTTAAGCTCTACGACCCTGTTGCCATATCCATAAAAGCAGTTTCATGATACTACTTTTCAGTGTTGCTGGGAAGAATCATGGTAATATATGTAAAATCCCCATCACATGGTAAACACTTGATACATTTATTCAGATTAATGAATAAAGAACTTTCCTACTAATTGCAGACCTTATGCAGCAGCTTTGTAAATGAACGATAGCACTTTCTCATTAGGAAAAAACATAATCTGCAGGGGGAATCAGGAATGTTTCTGTACTCAGAATTGTACTTTTTTTTATTTTCTAGTGGAAACGATGAGAAGTAGAAAATGTTCAATACAGGGGTCTGGCTTCCTGAAAACTCTACATTTGCCCTAAAATGCTGGGAACTTGTCCAGCTTGCTTTTTGAAAGTTATCTCAGGCTGGTAGGGGACAAGAAAATAATAGAAAATAAATATAGAAATGAAGCAAGAAAGGTAATTTCAAATTCTAAGATGCAAATTAATAATCACATTTTCAGATATGGCTATAAGTTTAACTATCTTCAACGGTTTCACCAGGCCTGTGATACTGCAGGGAATCTGTAGAGCATCAAAGAGCTCTTCAAGAAGAAAAATAGGGGAAGAGAACAAGTTCTGATCTCCTTAGGGCTGCATCTTTATGATATTGTAGTATCTGCTGTGAGGGAGGAGCTGTTAGGTGTTTAACATACTTGGTACAGAGATATATTCTGTTTTCCAGGGCAGCAAAACAAAATTGTGATCTTCCTTTGGCAAAAGGCACAGGCAAGTTGATAACTAAGTTGGTGTACTTGCCTGAGTGTTGAGAATTCCTTTGAAGCCACTGGGATGGTCAGGGAAAGCATAACAGGGTGAGGCTTCTAGTACAGTGTGGTCTCAGAGCCCTGAGCTGAAGACAAAACAGAATAACAATACACTTAGTGCCAACAATGGGTAAGGAAAGTCAGTAGGTCATTTAAAGCTAGGGTTAAAGCCTTTTAAATTGCAAAAGTACCATTTTCTGGGTTACTCGTAGATGATAATAGAAAACTATAACTGAGAGGTCCAATATGCAACTGAGGGAAGCACACCATTTTTAGCTCTCTACTTTCCAAGTTTTCTATGTTTCTAGATTTAAAAAATTGTCAAAATATAGGCAACAGATTTCCAAAACTGAGTAGCCTCTATTTTCTTGTAAGCCAATAATACTTACTGACGGCCCAATTCTTTTCCCCACAATTCCTTAATTGAACTGATTCCTCTACCCAGCATCAGTCAAACAAAATGAGACAAAGAGTCAGAGGATTATAATAATGACACTAAAGGCAATAAAAGATCCTAATGAGCCATTTAAATTGTCAAGTAGAGATTAAATGACGTTCACCATAGTTTTAGTGTTTAGTGTATTTGGTTTCTTTTCAATTCCTTGATAAAACAGTGATTCTGACATGGTGTCTCTAATGATTCTCAGTTAACCAGAGTGTTTGATTAACCAGAATGACTCATATTGCTTCCAGTACTAAATCATAGTCATTATGAACTTGAAAAGTTATTAGCCAGACTTAAATCACTGTGAAGGAAACTTGCCAACAAATACTTGAGTTGAGGGCACACAAGTGTAGCCAGAAGCTATGAGGTAGAAGCAAGAAATCAAGGGAAAGCATGTGTAGGAAATCTGCCTGGGGATAGAAATGGAAGTGTTCAAGGAGTAAGGCAGGATAGCTTGGCTCTCTCTGAACTTGAAAGTAGCATTCCTGTCATCTCATCAGAGAAAGGGTGTATGCTCACTCTAGAATTTCCCACAAGACTAGAGATTGGAGAACATACAGCAGGAAGTACACAGCCCTTATGGTAGAAGTTGGCACAGTCTTCCAAAGAAGGTGAAGAAAAGTATCTTAAGTCTTCTCAGGCCTTCCCATCCTTCAGAAAGTACGAAAGAGAGAGGTAGTAGAGCCAAGTATACAGCACAATAGTAGAAAAACAACATCCTGAGTAAAGCAGACTGTGACACAAAGTTCTGACTACAAAAAGGGCTGTCCTCCCCTAGATAGTGGTGTAAGTCAGTGATGTCAGTCAGGGGGCACTCTTTAGGCTAAGCCAGAATTTCTTAGTCTCAGCACTCTTGACATTTTGGGCTGGATAATTCTTTGTGTGGGGCCCCATCTTGTGAACTGTAGGACATTTAGCAACCTCCTTGGCCTCAAACCACTGGATGTCAATAGCCTTACCACCCTTAGTTGTGACAACCAAAAATTCCTCTAGATATTGCCAAGGTTCTGGGTAGGGGGCAAAATTCCTCCTAGTTGAGAGTCACTGGTTTACAGGGACATTTGGAGAAGCATTTCATGATGATGGAGGGAAATGGCCCTCTTACAGAGTAGCTGAGTTCCAACTATTATTCTATTAGAAAGTAAGGACAAAGTTTCCTTTGTGTTTTTGTTTGGTGACTAATGTTATTGGGACTCATATTCTTTAATTTTTTTACTAAATCAAACTGATATGCCATGGGGAAAATGTCTGCTATTTATTTTAAAATGTGACATTTTCCCAAATCTTCTCTTTATAGAAATAATAATATTAAAGAAAGAGAACATTTCACCCTGAATGGAATCCCTTGCCACTCTTCTCTAAACAACAGCATATTTGCACACCACCTGGTGTATATTACAGATTCACAAGGAACTCAGTGGCCATGTAATAGAATTAAACTAAAAAGTTCACATGATAATCTTGCCCTCTTTAATACAGAACTTATGCCTAATTCTAACAGTGGCCTAGGGGTTCGGCTTCCAAGTGAAGAGACAAATCAAGACTTTATAAATGGCATAGTATACAATTATTTTGGCAAATTATATTGCCTTAGAAACAATTCATAAAACTATCATCTGAATTTCAGGGGGTGAGTTAGCCATTCACAGATGACTTACTATATTTTAAAATTATGACTTTCTGAACCCTCTGACAGTACTTTCCCCCTAGGTTTTAGAAAGAATGTTACTTTATCATTTGAGAGCCTGGAGATTTTCCTCCATTATTAGCTTCATTTGTGATACTGAGAAGAACTAGGAAAGGTGGGTTCAGAGTTCAGGAATATAACCCTTGCCTGAGGCTATATAAGTTGGTAAAACTTCCTATGTCAGTGGCACTTTGAGAAATTTTTCTTTTTATGTAACTATACGATTTACCCATGAAGACGGGGTGGGGTGGGGGGAGGGAGGTTGATCTCTGTCCACAGCAAAAATAGTTCTGCACAGTTCAACTCCTTAGAGACATACTGTTTTTTTTTTTTTTTTTTAGGTTAAGTAAGATTTTCCACTGGCATTTGTCATCGAGAAAAGAAAAAAAAAAGGCTAATTTTTAAAATATTCTTGGCCTTAGAAGCCTAAGCGGATATACACTCTTTTTTTTTTTTAAGTTAGAACTTTAATTGCATGATTATTTGGAATGAAATACAGCAAGATTGTTTTTCTTATTATAAATCTATCCCAGAGAAGAAATGATAAACAAGCAGGGAAATAAACTGAAGAAGAGAAAACCAAAGGGAATTGAGATTGTTCAGCCCATAGAAAAGCTGGCTAAGAGGTGATTGAGTAATGATCTTCTAGGACCTGAAGGGCAATCATTAGGACCAGATGCTCCCCATCTGAAGTGAGGGCAGAGCCACAGGAAATAACACTATAGAATGAGAAAGTTTAAGAAAGAATGTACTGGCAGTGAAAGCTGTCAAACATCAGAATACATCACTATGGAAGTTATGAAATTACTTCTGGGATGTTTCACATTTTGCTCTCAAACAGGATAGATCCTCTCTTGTCTGAGGTAATTGAGGTGAAATTAAAATGAGAAATATGGGCAAAAGGATATCTCAAGATTTTTCTTCAATTCTGTGATTCTATGATCCCTGTATCTTTATTTGCATCACGTTCTCTAATGTGCTAGTTTTACAATGTGCTTTTTTGCATTATACTTCCGCTTAATGAAGTTTCAATTTCTCAGTTATTCCCAATTATGGAAATTTATTGTATGATTTTTTTATCCTCTTAGATTATTGAAAACTGTGGTTCTGCCCCACTGCTCTTCCTTTCTTTTCCAACTGTTTATTTTCTTCTTTTGCTGATTCTTCCACTTTTCAGTATTCTGTTCACTCTCCTGTAAAGATCTTTTGAGAGCATGTGGAGGCTTTGCATAACACTTGGCATATTCGGTGTTTGAGGCCAATTTAATAGCTAATTATTGTTTTATAGTTTCAGGATGTGAGGCAACATGGGAGAATGTGATCCCATACAGTAATAATTTCAATGTAATCCATAATATTTTCACTTGGCATTCACTAAGTGTATGTCTTTGAAGCCACATTTGCTCTGTCTATATCAAAATAACCATTTGGCTCAGTCATTCTAAGGCAAGAGGTAAGAGGCTGGCATTATAAAAAGAAACTGTCGACCCACTTAACAGACAACTTTAGATAAAAACTTTCATTTGATTGTCTAAATCTTTCTTTCACTGAGTCACGTTGGGGAAATATAGGTAATGGTATGCCTGTCTTAGTGAAAGGGCCTAAAGAACCATTAGACTGCAATAAGAATCCATCAAATGCCAAGGGCTCCTCACCTGTAGAAAAGTAAGTCTTAATGCATCGACCTGACACTCAAAGTCCTCCTCAATCTTGACATGGACCTTCCCCCTCTGTTATTTTTATTACTCACAATGAGTCTTCTATTTTAACTTTACTGTTTCCATCATGCCATACTTATCCTAAAATCTACTGTTTCCTTAGGTGCTTTCTCTACTACCTAAATGTTGAAAGCCTCTCCTGACCAGTCCTCTTTTTCATCTTTTTTCCATCATCATAGTATCATTATGAATGCTACTTGTTGATTATTTGCCATGTTTAAGCCTTCAAATTCATTAGCCTACTTGGTATTTGCAAGAACACTGTGAGGCATTTTTGTTCCAGAGATCATTTCTAATAGCTTCTATTCTAAGAGACCTCTTTTAACTAAATGAAACCCAATAATGCCCCCTTCTCTGAATTCACAACACTTACTGTCTTTACCATTCATTGAGACACTAAATCTTACTTAATAGTTTCTCATGTAAATATTATTTCCCTGATTAAAATGTAAGCTCATTGAAAGGAAAAATCGGTGATTTATACTAATTTTTATGCCAATATAATGCAAACTACGTAGCAGTCCCACAATAAATATAATATACCCTAAGGAAGGAAAGAAAGAAGAAAGGAAAGGGAAGGGAAGGGAAGGCAAGGGAAGTCACAAGGCAAGGGAAAGGAAGCATCAGAAGGGTGATCAGAATGTGGTGAAGTTGTATCTTGTGACACCAATTGTATGTTATCACTTCATTAACAAATTTTTATTGGCTACCTCCTGAATAGCCAATACCATGATGTGATCTATGAGGGGAAAAAGGGAAGGGGAAAATATTACCTCCGCTTACAATCTAGATGGGAAGACCAGAGTAAATGCACACTAATAGAGGACAATGTAATAAAGGTCAGTAAGAAAAACAAGAGCCAAACAATCCAAAAGACCAACAATACCAACATGGTGCTAAACTAAGTAGCACTGTGTAATACTGGAATGGGGAAAGAAAACCTTTGGGATCCTTAGAAAATACCGTCCTTTCAGATTTCAAGTTGTTGTCCTTGTTCTTATTGTGTGTGTTTTTTTGTTTTTTTGTTTTTTTGTGGGTTTTTTTTTTTTTTTTTCCATTTATGCCTGGCATTAAAAAAGTACATGAGGAGTGCCTGGGTGGCTCAGTCCGTTAGGTGTCCGACTTCAGTCAGGTCATGATCTCATGGTTCACGAGTTCGAGCCTCACATCTGGCTCTCTGCTGTCAGCTCAGAGCCTGGAGCCTGCTTTGGATTCTGTCTCCCTCTCTCTGCCCCTCCCCCGCTCATTCTCTCTCTCTCTCTCTCTCTCTCTCTCTCTCTCAAAAATAAATAAAAACATTTTTAAAAAATGCATGAGAATGTAACAGAACAGAAAAATAGAAATAATTTGTGATGCTCAAAAGCAGAGCCTTTACCAATTGCTTGGTAAAGTAATGGCACATTGCAGATGCTGTATAAAATCGAAACTTTTGGAAACGCAGTGAGTTTGTGAATCCAGGCAAAGGGATTCACAACATATCTGATATAAAAATGACATTTTATGCTTTGTTGTATCAGTCATTTTCTTTTCCTGACTTTCTTCCTTTCTTCCTTTTTGCTGAGAATTTTTTTTCTTTAAATGAGGTAGACAGTCATGATGTATATTTTCTCCAGGAAGTAGAGCAATTAAAAACCTAGATAGAAAGAAAAAAAATGTTTTCCCTTTTTCACCTTCAAACAAATATTATCCATATGAAATTTATCTTTAAGATATGTCTTCAGAATTTCTCAAAATAAATAAAGCTTCCTTTCTGCGATTAAATGTTTTAAGAGAACAGGACCATCTAGTATATTTCACGTATATGTGTGATTGCCTGTGCATATTATTTGGGGGAATATGTCAGGAGGCTGAATACCAATCTCCTTTATAAATTGATTTTGAGGCCTTATTTTGTAACTTTCACAATGTGTGTGTATGTACACACATAAATATTGTGCATGCATATTCCTTATGTTAAAGAGTTATAGAGCTACAAGTAACATCCTTCAAATGTGCCCAGCTTGATCCAGGAATAAGAAAGAAAACACATAAATGTCAAAAGCAAGCCCTGGAGATTCCAGTGTCTTGAATGTGAGTTAGTCATCCTTTGACATTTGAGATGATGGCTGAAAATGAATGCTCAGATCTTTTGAAATCTTCAATCCAGAAAAATTTTGTGAAGTATTACAAACTCTTGTCAATATTTCTAGGGGTCAGTGGAAGACAGAGATTAGGTCTCCCTCTCCCCTACCAAAATGGAGAAGCAAAATTTAGTTTTTCTATTAGGACATTTATGTCCTCTCTAGGTGAATACTTCATAGGCTCAAATTCCACTTTTCTTTTATCTCCTTTAATCACTTCCCTTAGACTGTGAGAAAGGAAGGTTTAAACTGGAAATGAAGAGAGGATTTTCTTTGATATTTTGAATGAAGGTCATATTTAATATTCAATATTAACATGGAGTGTGTCTATATTAATTCAAGGACAAATTTATAAGTAGCTTGCCTTTGAAGCTGTATCAAATCTTGTCCATTTCAAAAAATGTTAGAAATAACTGAAATGGTGGAAAATCCTCATGTGGTTCTGAGAGAGAAGCTTCTTCAGTAGGACCATGCAAGATGAATTCTTTTCATTAGAACTTTATTTGCATACTTCCTACTGCTGTAAGCCACACATAAGGAAAGTAACATTATGCCATACCCCTGATCTACTGAGCCAATGATTCTCTTCCTAACAAGTGTCCATGTATTACTTTTCTGTCCTGAAAACAAAAATATATCTTGGGGTCAAAGCCAGGACTCAAGCACCAAGCACAAATATTTAGTCTGTCACAGTACAAATTCATAGGACATCTCATCTCTCCTACCATGCTACATCCTATCCCCTCATTCCAACCCATCCCGTGCTATATATGTATGTGTGTGTGTGTATTTCTTTAATTAAAAAATAAGCATTTATATTCTAATTCTGAAATTGTCTTCTTTACTTCCAATTACTTTGTAATTTTTGGTTTGTTGGCTTTATAATATTGTCCAGACAATGTTGCTCTTATGTTCCAGTGGACGTATTTGGCTGCAAAAGTGTTATGAATAAACTCATCTTATTTTGCAACTAATCTGTATTACTTCAATGTCAGGGTACAAAATAGAACACACTTTTTTTTTTTAATTTTTTTTTTCAAAGTTTATTTATTTTTGGGACAGACAGAGAGCATGAACGGGGGAGGGGCAGAGAGAGAGGGAGACACAGAATCGGAAACAGGCTCCAGGCTCTGAGCCATCAGCCCAGAGCCCGACGCGGGGCTCGAACTCACGGACCGCGAGATCGTGACCTGGCTGAAGTCGGACGCTTAACCGACTGAGCCACCCAGGCGCCCCGAAAATAGAACACACTTTTGATGGAGAGAATTGATTTACCATTTCAGCCATAAATCTGGGTCTTTGAAAAAGCATGAATCAGACAGTAGAATGTGTAGCAATGATATGTTTTCTTTTCTGATTTTAATTCCTCTAAAAATGATAACTGTTGATTAAGGAATTAAATCATTGGTATTAACATGGCATATCTGAAAGATGTACCAAAATTTCTCTCATCTTTGCAATTTTCAAGTTTTTGTCTTAGTTGAAATATTGGGAAGTTGACCTATGTCGTTAATTTTTTTGTACTCATTTTTTATCTTTTTAAAAATGTTTATTTATTTATTTTTTGTGTGTGTGTTTGGACGTTTTTTTTTTTAATATATGAAATTTATTGTCAAATTGGTTTCCATACAACACCCAGTGCTCATCCCAAAAGGTGCCCTCCTCAATACCCATCACCCACCCACCCCTCCCTCCCACCCCCCATCAACCCTCAGTTTGTTCTCAGTTTTTAAGAGTCTCTTATGGTTTGGCTCTCTCCCACTCTAACCTCTTTTTTTTTTCCTTCCCCTCCTCCATGGGTTTCTGTTAAGTTTCTCAGGATCCACATAAGAGTGAAACCATATGGTATCTGTCTTTGTATGGCTTATTTCACTTCGCATCACACTCTCCAGTTCCATCCACGTTGCTACAAAGGGCCATATTTCATTCTTTCTCACTGCCATGTAGTACTCCATTGTGTATATAAACCACAATTTCTTTATCCATTCATCAGTTGATGGACATTTAGGCTCTTTCCATAATTTGGCTATTGTTGAGAATGCTGCTATAACCATTGGGGTACAAGTGCCCCTATGCATCAGTACTCCTGTATCCCTTGGGTAAAAAAAATATGGAACGCTTCACGAATTTGTGTGTCATCCTTGCGCAGGGGCCATGCTAATCTTCTCTGTATCGTTCCAATTTTAGTATATGTGCTGCCGAAGCGAGCACTAAAAATGTTTATTTTGAGAGAGTATGTGTACCCATGAACAGGGGAGGGGCAGAAAGAGGGAAAGAGAGAATCCCAAGCAGGCTCTGCACTGTGAGGCCCAAACTCATGAGCCATGAGATCATTACCTGAGCCAAAATCAAAAGTTGAACCCTTAACTGACTAAACCACCAATGTGCACCCTCATTTTTTTTTATCTTTTTGTCATTGTAGAGGGAGTATGTGTAAAGAGAAGAAAGGAGTAAGAGTTCTACATATACGTGTTCCCATTATTTGTTTTTTGTTTGTTTTGGAATGGAGAGTATACGGATGAAAGTAAAAGAATCACCATACCTTAATAGTAAGTCTTCATATGACAGCCTATTTTTCTACTATTATTCAACGGAAGAAAGACAAAACATATTTATTGATTACCTGTTTTGTGTAAAGCAGTTCATCAGGTGTTCTGGGAAACCCAAAATGACTAAGCTATGGATATGTGTCTGCAAAGAGTGTATTGTCTAGTGGTTATCTCATTTTTTTTGTCTTTGAGTGCATGCCTTATCTTTGTTTTTGTTTTTTTTTTCTTGCAAGGTGAGGACCATAAGACCTAACCCATCACTCATTTGGGTGTCTGCTAATAAGTGGTACCTTGTTTTTTACTGGCCTTTATGACAATACCTTTAGTTCATGAGGCTCTTTGGTTTTCTCCTTCCCTTTAACAGAGTATATAGTTGACAAGTTTGGCAAAGGATATCATGGATTCCTCTATCTCTCAAATCAAAAGTTCTGAATTTAGCTGTACAGGAAGCACATTCTTTGTTCTAAAGAAAGCAACAACTCGCTGTCCAGAATGTTGTTTGTTCTATTTCTGACTTGCCCCAGACTCATGGATCACACATACATTATACATAACTTTCCACTAATATTCTTAACCATTAAAACAATTTTAGTGTTTTTTTTTTTAAATTTTGTACATAAAGTCAATTTCCTTGTCATATTTATAGGCCCTACAAAATTTATTATTACCCTTGCTAATGCAGCTGTGTTTGCACTTGGGTGCTCTCTCTCTCTTTTTACCTCTGCCTGTGCACACTCTTGCTCTCACTCTTGCTCTCACGCTTGCTGTCACTCTCACTCTTGCTCTTTCTCTCTTTCTGCCTCAATCATGCTATTCTTGACAAGACCATCAAGATATATATGGTTGTAGTAGGATGATGCTATCCATAATATCAACCTCAAAATATTAAGGGCATCCATATATATTCCTATATGTCCTTAATTTATTATGAGTCTATCATCTAGCAATTTGTTCTAAATTCTCCTTGAGCCTAATTGTATATTTTTATTTTAATACCAGTATATTTAACATTCAGTATTATATTAGTTTCAGGTGTACAATATAGTGATTCAACAATCCCATACAACACCCAGCACTCATCATGAGAAGTGTACTCCTTAATCTCCATCACCTATTTTATCCATCCCCCTGATTCACCTCCCCTCTGGTAACCAAGAAGTTGCCTCTCTATGGTTGAGTCTGTTTCTTGGTTTGCCTCTGTCTTTATTTTTTCCCTATGCTCTTTTGTTTTGTTTCCAAAATTCCACATATGAGTGAAACTTTATGGTTATTTGTCTTTGTCTCATGACTTATTTCACTTAGCATAATGTTCTTTAGCTCCATCCATGTTGTTGCAAATGGCAAGATTTCATTCTTTTTATGGCCATGTAACATTCCATTGTATATATATCACATCTTCTTTATCCATTCATTGATTGATGGCCACTTGGGCTGCTTCCATAATTTGGATATTGTAAATAATACTGCTATAGACATAGGGGTGCATGCATCCCTTTGAATTAGTTTTTCTTTTTTTGTATCTTGGGGGTAAATACTCAGTAGGACTATTACTGGTTCATAGGATAGTTTTATTTTTAACTTTTTGAGGAACCTCCATTGCAAGAGGGTTCCTTTCTCTCCACATCCACACCAACACTTGTTGTTTCTTGTGGGTTTTTTTTCCCCTTGTGTTTTTGATTTTAGCCATTCTGACAGGTGTGACGTGATATCTCATTGAAGTTTTGATTTGCATTTCCCTGATGATGACTGATATTCACATCTTTTTTAAACAGTTTTTTAAAGTTTATTTTGAGAGAGAGAGAGAGAGAGAGAGAGAGAGAGAGAAAATCCATGCAAGCGAGAGAGGAGCAGAGAGTGGGAGAGAGAGAATCCCAAGTAGGCCTCACACTGTCAACAAAGAGCACGATGGGTAGCTCAGTCACATGAACCGTGAGATCATGACCTGAGCCAAAATCAAGAGTTGCGTGCTTAACCAACTGAGCCACCCAGGCACCCCAATGTTCAGCATCCATTTATGCTTCTGTTGGCCATTTGAATGTCTTCTTTGGAAAAATGTCTCTTCATGTAATCTTCCCATTTCTTAAATGGAATATTTGTTTATTGGGTGTTTAGTATTATAAGTTCTTTATATATTTTGGATAATAATCCTGTATCAAATATACCATTTGCAAATATCTTCTCCTATTCCACAGATTGCATTTTAGTTTTGTTGATTGTTTTCTTCACAGTACAGAAGCTTTTTATTTTGATGTAGTCCCAGTAATTTATTTTTGCTTTTATTTCCTCTTGCTTCAGGAGATATATCTAGAAAAATATTGCTATGACTAACACCATCAGGAACATTATTGCCTGTATTCTCTTCCAGGATTTTTATGTTTTCAGGTATCACATTTATGTCTTTAATCCATTTTGATTTTATTTTTGTGTATAGTGTAAGAAAGTGGTTCAGTTTCATTCTTTTGCATGTAGCTGACCATTTGCTGGAGAGGCTGTCTTTTTCCCCTTGGATATTCTTTCCTGCTTTGTCAAATATTAATTGACCACATAATTGTGGGTTTATTTCTGGGTTTTCTAGTCTGTTCTTTTGACCTATTTATCTATTTTTGTGCCAGTACCATACTGTTTACATCACTACAGCTTTGTAATATAACATGAAGTCCAGAACTGTGATACCTCCAGCTTTGTTTTTCCTTTTCCAAAACTGCTTTGGCAATTCGGGGTCTTTTGTGGTTCCATATAAATTTTAGGATTGTTTGTTCTAGTTATGTGACAAAAACTTTTGGCATTTGATAGGGATTGCATTAAATGTGCAGATAGCCCATTTGGGTAGTATAGACATTTTAACAATATTTTTTTCTTTCAACCCATGGGCACGGAATGTCTTTCCATTTCTTTGTGTCCTTTTCAATTTCTTTCATAAGTGATCTCTAGTATTCAGAGTACAGATCTTTTACCTCTTTGGTTAAGCTTATTCCTAGGTATCTTATGGGTTTTGGTGAAATTGTATATGGAATCATTTTCTTAATTTCTCTTTGTGCTGCCTCATTATTAGTGATAGAAATGCAAGAGATCTGCACATTGATTTTGTATTCTGCAACTTTACTGAATTAATTTATCAGTTCCAGTAGTTTTTTGGTGGAGTCTTTCAGGTTTTCTAGACTATCATGTTATCTATAAATAGTGAAAGTTTTACTTCTTCCTTACTGATTTGGATGTCATATATGTATGTACGTATGTATGTTGTGGTTGTCTGATTTCTGTGGCTAGGATTCCTACTTCTGTGTTCAATAAAAGTGGTGAGAGTGGACATCCTTGTCTTGTTCCTGACCTTAGGGGAAAAGCTCTGTTTTTCCCCATTGACTGTGATGTTCGCTGTGGGGTTTTCATATATGTCTTTTGTTACACTGAAGTGTGTTCTCTCTAAACTTACTTTGTTGAAGGTTTTTACCATGAATGGATGTTGCACTTTGTCAAAGGGTTTTTCTGCATCTATTGAAATAATCATATGTCTTTATCCTTTATCTTATTGAAAGCACAATGGATTTTCAAACCTGGACCCTTGTCCTGAATGGTTATAACTTTCCTTAGATAAAAGGAAGTTTAATGAGCCCTTATTGTGTGTGTGTGTGTGTGTGTGTGTACAGTTTACCCACCTTTATACAGCAGTATGATGTACTGTTTTTCTCCTACCATATGAAAGAATAAAGCCAAACTATAAGAGCAAATCTGTTATATTTTTCTGGATAGATTTCTAAAATACTTGACTTTTTAAAATTATATCCACTGTAATACTATTTAAGATTATTTGTTTTTATGAAAACAACAAACAGTAAGATGTTTTCTTTCATTTTGAACAGATTAGAAGAGATTAATTTCACTGTTAATTGTTTAGTGAGTAACTGAAATAAAATATTCACTAGCTGAGCATGTTTATTGAATTTATTTTTTATCTCTTTCTTGTAGTTTTTTTTTCAAAATGGGTTTTTGCTTCTTTGAGCAAAGATGGGGTGCAAAATATAGGATAGTTTATAAACTTGCCCTGATTTAAAATCTAAAACAATGAAAACAACTTAGTTTTATGATTCAATTCAAATACCTGTAAAATTATCTAATATTGTTTGATATTTATTACACCTCACAAGTAGTTGATTTCTTTGTGATTTTACAATGTTTTCAACATTAGTGCCTAAATAAAAGTTATTTATTTTTGTGAATTATATAGATTTATAGATTTTAAAATACCTTAGGATTAAAAAAAAAAAGGGATCCTTCACCTTGTACAGGCAAGCAAAAAAAAAAAAAAAAAAGATTTCCCACATCAGTGAAGTGTCATTCAGTCCTCTTTCTGGGTTCCATCACTCCAGTTTTCCTAGGCTTCTGCACATGTACTAATTATCTTTGAAGGACAGGAAAGAGACAAACATTTTATATCAGCTATGTAGAGAAAAGCCTGGCTTATCCCATTCAAGAGCTAACCTTGGTTCCCAAAGGCAAATACTTCAGATTTCATTCCCAAAAGAAATAGACAAGCACCACATTGTCATTGTTTGCTGATTTTTTTTCTTTTCCTCCCAAAACCATTTTTCTAATTAAGCCTTTTGAGATAATCATACATCCACATGCAGTTGTAAGAAATACAGGCATACCTCATTTTATTGCCCTTCACTTTATTATGCTTTGCAGATATTGCATTTTAAAAAAACAAAGGTTTTTTCCAATTCTGCATCAAGCAAGTCTATCTACACCATTTTTCCAACAGCATTTGCTCACTTTGTGTCTCTGTGTCACATTTTGGTAATTCTCACAATACTTCAAAGTTTTTCATTATTATTAATTTTGTTATGGTGATATGTGTTTAGTGATTATGTCTTGCTGAAATTCAGGGGGAGGATTAACATTTTTTAACAGTGTAGCATTTTTAAATTAAGGTATATATTTTTTTAGACATAATGCTCTTATGCACTTAATAGACTATTGTAAAAATAATTTTCATGTCCACTGGGAAACCAAAAATTTCATTTGGCTCATTATATCACAATATTCATTTCATTGTGGTAGCTGGGACTAAACCTTCAATATCTCTGAGGTATGCTTGTAATACAGACAAATCCTATGTACTCTTTACCCAGTTTTTCCTAATGGTAAGCTCTTGCAGAAATGTAGTGCAATATCACAACTAGGATACTGACATTGATAGTCACGATGCAGACCAGTCCTATCACCACAAAATTCCTTCACATTGACCTTTTATAGAAGTACCCACTTCCCTCCCATTCCCTCCTTAACACTTGTCAACTGCTAAACTGCTCTACATTTCAGTAATAATGTCATTTAGAGAATGTTACATACATAGAATCATATAGTATAAAACCTTTTCTGATTGGCTTTTTTCATTCAGCATAATGTCCTGGATGTTCAACCAGGTTGCATGTTAATAATTTTTTTTCTTTCTTATTGTTGAGTAACAACAGTCCATGGTATGGATGCAACAAAATTTGTTTAACCATTATCCATCAGCATTGTTTTCAGGTTTTGGCTGTTGTGAATACAGTGGACATAAACATTTGTGAATACAGTGTACATAAACATTCATGTACATGTCTTTGTATATGTGTAGGAATGTAAGTCTTCATTTATATGGGACATAAATGCCCATGAATACAATTGTTGAGTCATATGGTATTTGCATATTTAATTTTTAAAGATACTGTCCACTGTTCCAGAGTGGGTGAACCATTTTACATTCCCATCAGTGATGTATGAATCAAGTTTCTCTACATCCTTCTCAGCACTTAATGTTGTTACTATTTTTTTGTAGTCATTAGTCAACTATGTAGTAACATCTCATTGTAGTTTTAATTAGCATTTCCCTAATGATGTTAAATACGTTTTTATGTGCTTATTAGTCATCTGTACATCCTCCTTGGTGAAAAGTCTCTTCATGTCTTTTGCCCATTTTCTAATTTATTGCTTGGTTTTCTTACTGGACAACTTTGAAATACTATTTTAATTACTACATAATATTCTAGATACTATTACTTTGATTTGATTTGATTTGATTTGATACTGTTTCTTTTCCAGATATGTGGTTTGTACATATTTTCTCCCACTCTTTAGATGGGGGCCATATATGACTTCCATACCTTCAAGATACTGTGGTTTTTCAGTCCTTACCAAGGTCACTTTTGGTAGATTTAATTTGTTGACTGCTTTTCATCCTTTTAACAGGGTATTTCAAAGAGAAAACCTTGTAATTATGATGAAATCCAATTTATCCATTTTTCTTTTTCTGGATTATGCTTTTGGTATTAAGTGAAAGAACTCTTTGCCTAGTCCTGGATTCCAAAGATTTTCCTCAATGCTTTTTCTTCCAAAAAGTTTTATAGTTATACATTTTAAATTTAAATTAATCTGTTTTGAGTTAATTGTATTATATAAATTGTGAGACTTATTTCAAGTTTCATTATTTTTGCTTAAGGATATCCCATTATTCCAGCACCATTTGTTGAAAAGTCTAGCTTTCCTCCATTGCCTTGCTTTTACATTTTTGTAAAAAATCAATTGGATATATTTGTGTTGGTCATTTCTAGATTTCCTGTTCTGTTGATCTGTTGTCTATCTCTCCATCAGTACCACACAGCCTTGATGACTGTAGCTGTATAATAAATCTTGAAACCATACAGACTAATTCCTCCCACTTTGTTTTTTTGTTGTTGTTGTTTGTTTGTTTCCAATATTGCTTTAGCTATTCAAGGTCTTTTGCCTTTTCATATAAATTTAGAATAATCTTGTTTATATGTAAAAAAAGTCTTGCTGGAATTTTGATAAGATTGAATTAAAACTTTATATAAATTTGTGGAGAAATGACATCTTTACTGTGTTGAATCTGTTTTGTGTGTTTCTCCATTTATTCACATCTTCTTTTTAGATTTATCTCTTCAGAGTTCTGTAGTTTTTAGCACACTAGTCTTGTACATGATTTGATAGATTTAGGCATTTAACTTTTTTAATGATTATAAATGACATTGTATTTTTATTTATTTGTTTTTTTTTTATTTTTGTTTCCATATTTTTAGTTTTGATATCCATGGTTTCATGATATCTAATAGAAATACAATTGATTCTTTTTTTCTGAAATACAGTTGCTTCTTGAATCTTTATATTATATCTTGAAACCTTGCTGAACTTATAAGCTTTAGTGGGGATTCCTTTCTATAGGCTATTTGGGATTTTTTTACATAGACATCATGCCATCTTGCAAAAAAGGACAGTTTTATTTCTTTCTTTCCAAAATGCATGCCATTTATTTCTTTTTATACCTTATTGCACAACTAGAATTTCCAGCAATAGATTGAATAAAAGTAGTAATATTCACCTAGTAAATAATGCATCATTTTACTCTGCTTTCAAATTTTTATCTTTTAAAAAAATGTTTATTGGCCATTTGGAGTTTATCTTTTGTGGAGTTTCTTTTGTAAAATTTTATTCAAGACTTTCTTGCTATTTTTTCTATTAAGATGGCTCTTTTTAAAAAATCTATTTGTAGGATGTGTGTGTGTGTGTGTGTGTGTGTATGTGTGTTTACATATTTTGGATATAAATCCTTTGTTCAATATATGTATTTCTAATTTAATTTAATTTTTATTGTTTTTTTTTAAATTTAAATACAAGTTAGTTAACATATTTGGTAATGGTTTCAGGAGTAGAATTTAGTGATTCATCACTTACATATAACACCCAGGGTGCATCCCAACAAATGCCCTCCTTAATGCCCATCACCCATTTAGCCCATCCACCTAAATGCCACCCCTCTAGCAACCCTCAGTTTGTTCTCTGTATTTAATATTATCTTATGGTTTGCCTCCCTCTCTGTTTTTATTTTATTTTTCCTTCCCTTCTCTTATGTTCATCGATTTTGTTTCTTAAATTCCAGATATGAGTAAAATCATATGATATTTGTCTTGCTCTGACTGACTTTCAAAATTTTATCTTTGTGTTTAGTTTTTAGGAGTTTAAATATAATGTCTTGGTATGGATTTCTTTTTTTATGTTTATCATGTTTGGAGTTCATTCAACTTCTTTTTTTAATTTAAATTCTAGTTTGTTAACTTACAGTATAGTATTGGTTTTAGGAGTAGAATTCAGTGATTCATCACTTACATACAACACCCAGTGCTTATCACAACAAGTGCCCTTCTTACTGCCCATCACCCATTTAGCCCATCCCCCAACCACCTCCCTCCATCAACCCTCAGTTTGTTCTCTGTATTTAAGAGTGTCTTATGGTTTAAGGCTATCATTTCAAGGAAAACAAATGACAGTTTTCATTGACAATGATAACATTCAAACTTGCATGCAAACATTAAAATTAAATTCTCTGCTGTAAGCCTGACAACCTCTTCAGACATAGAGACTTGTGAGATCATTCAACTTCTTGAATCTGTACGTTGATGTCATATTCCATTTCTGAGACATTTTCTTAGACATTGAGCACATTTTCAGTCCTGTCTTTATTTTCCTCTCTTCTTGGAACTCCAGTGACATAAATGTTGCATCCTTTGTTTTAGTCCCTCAGGTCCCACAAGCTCTGTTAATTTTTTCCAGTCTATTTGCCCTGTATTGTTCATAATTGGTTATTTTTCTTGTTTTATTTCCATTTCACTGATTATTTGCTCTGTCCCCTCCATTCTGCTCTTGAGGCCAACCACTGGGCTTCTTATTTTGGTTATTGTATTTTTTCAGTTCTAAAATTTCCATTTGATTCTTCTTTATATTTTCTAATTCTTTGCTCACACTGTTCTTTGCTAAAGCTTCCTATTTTTTTTTTCATTTGATTCAAGTGTGTTCATAATAGTTTGCCGAAGCCTTTTGTATCATGGTGGGGCATCCTCCCAATATTGCCTGTTGAAGGTAGAAGACTAGGTTCACTACTCAGTTTCCACTGACATTCAAAATGAGGATCTCCTCACTACTGCTGTATGGGTGGGAGTTCCATGTCCTTCCATGTTCTCCACTGACACCATGGTGTGAGTGACCTCATTATCACGTGGTAGAGGTGAAAGGCTTCCTCTGAGAGCAACTCTGTGGAAAGTTTGAGGGGTGCCTCATCACAGCTGGGTAAATTTAGAAGTCCAGATGCCTCACATGGTGTCTACTGACACCACAAAGGGAAGCGAGGAGGGTGGACCTTATTACAGCTGGTGGAAATGAAAGTCTTGGATTCTTACTTGACCTTCTTTGATGTCACCCTGATGGGGGTATTAGGGTACCTTGTTATAGCATCCTGAGAATAGATGTATAAATTCCCCTATCAGCCTTGTCTGACATGAGTATGTGTGGGGCCATAATTTTTTGTGTGATGTTTAGCTAGAGTAGGGTGATTATTTCCTAAAATTTTTCTATTTTCCTAGGCTGCCCTTTTCCTGGTCCTTTAGCTAGAGAGAGCAAGTCTTTGTTGGACTTTTTTGTTTGTGCTTATTGATATTTCTAAGTTGCTGGCTTGTTAAGTAACAAATCTGGAATATGTGAAACACAAAGAAAACACAAAACACTCACCATCATGTCATTCTTTGCATCCTGAGATCCCTAGCCTGTATTATTCTTTCTGCCTTTTAAGAGTCTTCTTCTGTTTGTTTTATATATAATATCCAGAGCTTAGTTGTACTTAACAGAATGAAAAGTAAAAAGTACATCTGTTCTATCTTCTCAGAAGCAGAAGTCTAATCAAGCAATTTTTTTAAATAAAAATTGTGTCCACCTGGGTACCCTTCCCCATTGGTCAAAGATAATGACCCCTTTCAATATCACACAAACATAATAGGCCAAACTATACTACAAAGAGACCACAGAGAATTGTATTTTCCTTGATGGTGTTAGGCTCATTAGAATCCACTTAGGAATTTCTCAGACGTTAGCAAGATGGGGCCAACCAAAACAATGGAGAAGAAAAGCATTCCCTGGTACCCAAAGACTACCACTTTGGCCAAAAGGAATTTCTATCACTTGAACATCTACATCACTGAAGGGATCTTTTAAAGATTACTGCTACAAATCTTGGGAAATTTGTTTTACTATTAGATTCTGCTTGGTACCATATTACAAGGGCTGCCACCCAAGACACAAGAAATGTTAGATGAATGGCCTCCTAAGTAATTACATATCACCAATTGAATAAGTAACTAAATAGCACCTTGTCAAAACTAGATAATAATTATGTGTATTTTTCATTTCCCTCAACTAGTGCTATTATATAAGAAAAACAGCAAGATACTAAGTCATAATGCTTTGGTGACTACATATTTATTTACTAAATAACCAGGTGGGACATAAAATTCTATTCTTAAATAATATTTGACAAGGTAATCAGTAATTTTATTATTTTTTGCTATGTAAAGCAAACCTTCCATTTTTTAAAGTTTGAAATGTCTCTTGGGGTTATTATTATTGTTGTTTTAGTTATTACAGTTCTTTATTAATGAAACTTGTGTTTCATAAAGAGGCACTTTACTCAATGATTGAATAATATAAATAATTTAGTATAGTTTCTATCTTCTAGTCTCCAGTTCTGTGCATTGAAGGTTTTTAAGGTCGATAATTTAAATTACGAGGGAAAATTGTCACTGAACACTGCCAGATCAAAGAAAATGTCACCAATTTAACAGCTCTGGAAAAATCACTCCTGTTTGTATTAAATGTAAATATTGGATCTCATAAGATAAGTAAAACCTGCTTAACTTTGTACAATGATTTTATTCACTAAACATCTATATGTACTGCACATTTCCAAACTCATAAAACTTCCTCCATTTGTATTATTTAAGCTTCTATAATTTCCCCCACTCCTTATCACCAGGCTCTAAAACAAGAAAATACAAATACCTGGGTTAAATTACAGACAATATTAATAGTCTGATTCTAAGAAAGTAAGGAAAGTATTTTTTCCGTGTAGTCCTTTTTTTCAATACAAGCAGTCTAATATCAGGCAGATAGCGTTGTTGGCACACAAGGTCAAGGTTTCTCAATCTCAGTTACTGTTGACATTTAGGGCCAGAAAATTATCTGATGGTAGACAGGGCTGTCCTGGGTTGTTTCAAAGCCTCTACCAGCTAAATGTCAGTAGTACTTTCCATTATTTATAACAATTCAAAATGGCTCCAGATATTGCCAGATGTCCCTTGAGGGACAAAATTACCCTAGTACTGTGTAAGTGCACATACTCTCTGAGAGGTTTAAATGGAAGTTAAAAAATAACGTTCTCAGGGCACCTGGGTGGCTCAGTCAGTTGTGTCCGACTTCTGCTCAGGTTATGATCTTGCAGTTCATGAGTTCAAGCTCCACATCAGGCTCTGTGCTGGCAGCTCAGAGCCTAGAGCCTGCTTCCACTTCTGTGTCTCCCTGTCTCTCTGCCCCTCCCCCACTCATGCTCTTGTCTCTCTCTTTGTCTCTCAAAAATAATAAAAATAAATTTTTAAAAAATTAAAAAAAATAATGTTCTCATGCAGATTGCAGTATAGTCAAACTTTACTAACATAGCATAGTCTATTAGGAAAGTGAAGCTATTACAATTTCCTAAGAGGAAAGCGGAATCCTCTACCCTCTACTAGTGGAATAGAAATTAGGAGTACATCATCTATGGAAGCTCTGATTCCTTACCTGATATCAAAATTATGGATCCATTATCTTCTTATTTGTGACCCAAACCAAAAGATGTCCATAAGTATATAGGGAATAGAGGTGGACAATATAAGGAAAGACGATAAACACAAATACTAAATATTTGTATATTGTGATATATATATGTATATATATATATATATATATATATATATATCTCACAACTTGTACTTTTGGGGATGACCACTGGGTGTTATATGTAAGTGATGAATCACTAAATCCTACCCCTGAAATTAATATTACACTACGTGTTAACTATAATTTAAATAAAAACTTGAAACAAAAAATAAAAATAAATTTACAAAACAAATTCTACATAGATACTTTAATCTGTAAAATTTAGTACTGTCAGGATACATGGGTAATAGATGAACAATAGACTTAATGAAAGTAGGCGATAACAACCCACATTTTATAGAAAGACCTGGAGCTTATAACTGCACTTCAGGTTATGGAATCAACTACCATTTATTTCCTTGTCTTTTCCTGTCTTCTAAATAGCTCATACTAGGAGTCAATAGCCACAGCGATAGGAATGAGATCAAGAATCTTCAACACTTTACACACACACACTAACATACACACAATCCATGCAGAGGGACCTAAGAAAATATGCAGCCTTACCAAATACCAACAACTATAATAAGTCTTCTTTTGCAAACCAAAAGGTAATGAAAGTTTATTTAGTTTCATATAACTAAAGTAGACAATATAATAATTTTCTCTATGCTAATGAGAAGAAACATTAGTTTTAAAATATCCATACACAACCAGGAAAAGTGGAAATGAGGCATAAAGGGAGTAAAACATGATTTGGTTAGGGGATAAATTGCATCCTGCAAATTTTCAAGAAATGGCTTCCAGAAAAGTTTGTCTTGTTTTACTAGCATGTGATAGCCAAAGTCATTTCTTAATTCCTCTTCACAGCTTCTGATTCTCTAGACTTGTTTGCTAGAGGGAATCATAGTGGAAAATGAATGTGAATGCAAGTCAAACACTTTTATAAATCCTTTTTAAATCATAAAGTTCCTTCATATAACATATTGAATCTGTGATCTAACCTTAGAAATGTATTCAAAAGTTAAATATACTGTTAAAAGATAACAAAGTAAAAAAAATGACTTTCTTATAGATAAAAATAAACATACGTTAAAGTTTTATTTTACTCCCATGATATGAATAAACCAAGCATATATTATAACTGGCTCAACAGAAAAGTCAAAAAAGCAAACATTTTTATAGGGTAAAAGAATGGTGATGTGAATTGCAAATGGAGACAAAATTGGTTTTTCTCAGGGGATATGGGGGAGTCAGTTAAATTTCTATCAGACAGGCCTGATTTCTTTATTACAATTCTACCTTCCTTTGACCAAAAACAATCTCAAAGAAAGATTATCTTCATCAGAAAATATGATTTGCCTCATTAGATTTGACCTGATTATTTACATAGGTGCAGCAAGTGTGTTAATTTGCCATATGGTCTTCTGAAGTTTCCTTTGATAGAAATTTTCATGAGTAATATAAGATTGGACTTTTATAAGCCTCTTATTATTTGCAGTCCTGAGGCTAGGAAGCAAGCCAGATTTTACCTGTAGTACCTATACATTTATTTTTTTGACTTAACTATTATTTTATTTCTCTTTTTATTTTTATTTATTTCTTTTTTTATTAACTTGTTTTATTTTTTTTTTTAATTTACATCCAAATTAGTTAGCAAATAGTGCAACAATGATTTCAGGAGTAGATTCCTTAGCACCACTTACCCATTTAGCCCATCCCCCCTCCAACAACCTCTCCCATAACCCTCAGTTTGTTGTCCATATTTATGAGTCTCTTCTGTTTTCCCCCTCCCTGTTTTTAGATTATTTTTGTTTCTCTTCCCTTATGTTCATCTGTTTTGTCTCTTAAAGTCCTCATATGAGTGAAGTCATATGATTTTTGCCTTTCTCTGACTGAATAATGTCACTTAGCATAATACCCTCCAGTTCCATCCAGGTAGTTGCAAATGGCAAGATTTCATTCTTTTTGATTGCCGAGTAATACTCCATTGTATATATATACCACTTCTTCTTTATCCATTCATCCATTGATGGACATTTGGGCTCTTTCCATACTTTGGCTATTGTTGATAGTGCTGCCATAAACATGGGGGTGTGTGTGTCCCTTTGAAACAGCACACCTGTATCCCTTGGATAAATGCCTGGTAGTGCAATTGCTGGGTCATAGGGTAGTTCTATTTTTATTTTTTTTTGAGGAACCTCCATCCTGTTTTCCAGAGTGCCTTCACCAGCTTGCATTTCCCACCAACAATGCAAAATAGATCCTCTTTCTCCACATCCTCACCAACATCTGTTGTTGCCTGAGTTGTTAATGTTAGCCATTCTGACAGGTGTGATACAGGTGCCATTCTACAGGTATGTCACTGTAGTTTTGATTTCTTTTTCCCTGATAATGAGTGATGTTGAGCATTTTCTCATGTGTTGTTGGCCATCTGGATATTTTCCTTGGAGAAGTGTCTATTCATGTCGTTTGCCCATTTCTTCACTAGATTACTTGTTTTTTGGGTGTTGAGTTTGATAAGTTCTTTATAGATTTTGGATACTAACCCTTTACCTGATATGTCATTTGAAAATATCTTCTCCCGATATGTCCATTGCCTTTTAGTTTTGCTGATTGTTTCCTTCACTGTGCAGAAGCTTTTTATTTTGATAAGGTCCCAGTAGTTCATTTTTGCTTTTGTTTCCCTTGCCTCCAGAGACGTGTTGAGTAAGAAGTTGCTGTGGTCAAGATCAAAGAGGTTTTTGCCTGCTTTCTCCTCGAGGATTTTGATGGCTTCCTATATTACATTTAGGTGTTTCATCCATTTTGAGTTTATTTTTGTGTATAGTGTAAGAAAGTGGACCAGGTTCATTCTTCTGCATGTCACTGTCCAGTTTTCCCAGCACCACTTACTGAAGAGACTGTCTTTATTCCATTGGATATTCTTTCCTGCTTTGTCAAAGATTAGTTGGCCATACGTTTGAGGGTCTATTTCTGGATTCTTGTTCTGTTCCATTGATCTGAAAGCCTATTCTTATGCCAGTACCATACTGTCTTGATGGTTACAACTTTGTAGTATAGCTTGAAGTGTGGGATTGTGATGCCTTCTGCTTTGCTTTTCATTTTCAAGATTGCTTTGGCTGTTCGGGGTCTATTCTGGTTCCCCCGAACCATACAAATTTTAGGATTATTTGTTCTAGCTCTGTGAAGAATGCTGGTGTTATTTTGATAGGGACTTCATTAAATATGTAGATTTCTTTGGGTAGTATTGACATTTTAACAATATTTGTTGTTTCTATCCAGGAGCATGGAATTTTTTTTTCCATTTTTTTGTGTCTTCTTCGATTTCTCTCATAAGTTTCCCATGGTTTCAGCGTATAGATTTTTCACCTCTTTGGTTAGATTTATTCCTAGGTATTTTATGGTTTTTGGTGCAACTGTAAATGGGATCGATTACTTGATTTCTCTTTCTGATGCTTCATTGTTGGTGTATAGGAATGCAACCAATTTCTGTGCATTGATTTATATCCTGCAACTTTGCTGAATTCATTAATCCATTCTAGCAGTTTTTTGGTGGAATCTTTTGGGTTTTCCATATAGAGTACCATGTCATCTGCGAAGAGTGTAAGTTTTACCTCCTAGCGGCTGATTTGGATGCCTTTTATTTCTTTGCGTAGTCTGATTGCAGAGGCTAAGACTTCAAATACTATGTTAAATAACAGTGGCGAGAGTGGACATCCCTGGCTTTCCTTAGGGGGAAAACTCTCAGTTTTTCCCCATTGAGGATGATATTAATGTTGGGTCGTTCATATATGGCTTTTATGATCTTGAGGTATGATCCTTCTATCCCTACTTTCTTGAGGGTTTTTACCAAGAAAGGATGCTGTATTTTGTCAAATGCTTTCTCTGCATCTATTGAGAGGATCATATGGTTCTTGTCCTTTCTTTTTTTGATGTGATGAATCATGTTAATTGTTTTGTGATATTGAACCAGCCCTGCATCCCAGGTATAAATCACGCTTGGTTGTGGTAAATAATTTTTTTAAGGTATTGTTGGATCTGGTTGGCTAATATCTGGTTGAGGATTTTTGCATCCATGTTCATCAGGGAAATTGGTCTATAGTTCTCTTTTTTAGTGGGGTCTCTGGTTTTGGAATCAAGTTGTTGCTGGCTTCATAGAAAGAATTTGGAAGTTTTTTTTTTTTTCCATTTCTATTTTTTGGAACAGCTTCAAGAGAATAGGTGTTAACTCTTTCTTAAATATTTGGTAGAATTCCCCTGGAAAGCCATCTGGCCCTGGACTCTTGTTTTTTGGCAGATTTTCGATTACTAATTCAATTCCCTTACTGGTTATGGGTCTGTTCAAATTTTCTATTTCTTCCTGTTTCAGTTTTGGTAGTGTATATGTTTCTAGGAATTTGTCCATTTCTTCCAGATTGCCCATTTTATTGGCATATAATTGCTCATAATATTCTCTTATTATTGTTTTTATTTCTGCTGCTGTGTTGGTTATGATCTCTCCTCTTTCATTCTTGATTTTATTTATTTGGGTCCTTTCCTTTTTCTTTTTGATCAAACTGGCTAGTGGTTTATCAATTTTTTTCAGTCTTTCAAAGAACCAGCTTCTGGTTTTATTAATCTGTTCTACTATTTTTGGGGGTTTTGATTAGCATTAATTTCTGCTCTAATCTTTATTATTTCCTGTGTTCTGCTGGTTTGGGGTTTTATTTGCTGTTCTTTTTCCAGCTCCTTAAGGTGTAAGGTTAGGTTGTGTATCTGAGATCTTTCTTTCTTCATTAGGAAGGCCTGGATTGCTATAAACTTTCCTGTTATGACCGTCTTTTCTGCGTCCCAGAGGTTTTGGGTTGTGGTGTTATCATTTTCATTGACTTCCATATACTTTTTAATTTCCCCTTTAACTTCTTGGTTAGCCCATTCATTCTTTAGTAGGATGTTTTTCAGTCTCCAAGTATTTGTTACCTTTCCAAATTTTTTCTTGTGGTTGATTTCAAGTTTCATAGCATTGTGGTCTGAAAATATGCACGGTATGATCTCGATCTTTTTGTACTTACTTTTTGTACTTACTGATTTGTGTCCCAGCATATGCTCTATTCTGGAGAACATTCCGTGTGCACTGGAGAAGAATGTATATTCTGCTGCTCTAGGATGAAATGTTCTGAATATATCTGTTAAGTCTATGTGGTCCAGGGTGCCATTCAAAGCCATTGTTTCCTTGTTGATTTTTTGAGTAGATGATCTGCCCATTGCTATGTGTGGGGTTTTGATGTCTCCTACTATTATGGTATTACTATTGAGGAGTTTATGTTTGTGATTAATTGATTTATATATTTGAGTGCTCTCACATTTGGCGTATAAATGTTTACAATTGTTAGGTCTTCTTGGTGGATAGACCCCTTGATTATGATATAATGCCCTTCTTCGTCTCTTGATACGGTCTTTATTTTAAAGCCCAGATTGTCTGATATAAGTATAGCTACTCTGGCTTTCTTCTGTTGACCATTAGCATGATAGATGGTTCTCCATCCCCTTATTTTCAATCTGAAGGTGTCGTTAGGTCTAAAGTGGGTCTCTTGTAGATAGCATATATATGGATCTTGTTTTCTTATCCATTCTGTTACCCTATGTCTTTTGATTGGAGCATTGAGTCCATTGACATTTAGAGTTAGTACTGAAAGATATGACTTTATTGCCATTATGATGCTTGTAGTTGGAGTTTCTGGTGGTGCTCTCCGGTCCCTTATAATCTTTGTTGCTTTTGGTATATGTATATGTATATATACACATGTATATGTGTATATATATATATATATATATTCATCTTTTCTCCCCTCAGAGAGTCCCCCTTAAAATTTCTTGCAAGGCTAGTTTAGTGGTCACAAACTCCTTTAATTTTTGTTTGGGAAACTTTTTATCTCTCCTGTTTTGAATGATAGCCTTGCTGAATAAAGAATTCTTGGCTGCATATTTTTCTCATTCAGCACATTGAATATATCCTGACACTCCTTTCTGGCCTGCCAAGTTTCTGTGGATGTTCTGCTACAAACCTGCTCTGTCTTCCCTTGTAGGTTAAGGACCTTTTTTCCCTTGCTGCTTTCATGATTCTCTCCTTGCCTGAGTATATTGTGAATTTGACTATGATATGCCTTGTTGATGGTCGGTTTTTGTTGAATCAAATGGGGGTCCTCTGTGCTTCCTGGATTTTGATGTCTCTTTCCCCAGGTTAGGAAAGTTTTCAGCTATGATTTGCTTACATAACCCTTCTACCCCTATTTCTCTCTCTTCCTCTTCTGGGACCCCTATGATTCTGATGTTTTTTCCTTTTTAATGAGTCACTGATTTCTCTAATTCTTAAATCATGCTCTTTTGCCTTAATCTCCCTCTTTTCTTCTGCTTCATTATTCTCTATAAGTTTGTCCTCTATATCGCTGATTCTCTGTTTTGCCTCATCCATCCTTGCCTCCACTGCATCCATCCGTGAATGCAGCTCAGTTATAGCATTTTTAATTTCATTCTGGCTATTTTTTACTTCTTCTATCTCTGAAGAAAGGGATTCTAATCTATTTTTGACTCCAGCTAGTATTCTTATTATCATGATTCTAAATTCTGGTTCAGACATCTTGCTTGTGTCTGTGTTGGTTAAATCCCTGGCTGTCGTTTGTTTGTGACTTTCTTTTGCAGTGAATTCCTTCATTTTGTCATTTTGAAGGGAGAAAAGGAATTAGTGAGGTAGAAAAATTAAAATTAAAAAAATTAAAATTAAAAAATTGAAAACACACACACACACACACACACACAAATCTAATAAATGATGCTAGATCCTAGGTGTGTTTTGCTCTGGGTGTTGAAAGTGGTTTGACAGTTTAGAGAAAAAAAGGGGGGGAAGAAAAACAAGGAAATCATTTGAGAATTTGAAAAAGTGAATACACTGAAGTAGACTAAAATGAGATGATGGGAGTAAAATAGAATTTGAAAAAAATTATACAAAAGTAAAGAATATAGTAGGAATAAATTTAAAAAAATATGTTAATAAAAATTAAAAATAAAAATGAATTTTTTTCTCTTTCTGTATTCAAGAAAAAGAAAAGAAACAAAAATAGAAAAAATAGGGACAAAAGAAATCGTTTGAAAATTTGAAAAAGTGAATACACTCTAGTAGACTAAACTAAAATTATGGAAGTAAAATAGAATTTGAAAAAATTTACATAAAAGCAAAAAATATAGTAAAAAATTAGCGAAAAATATTTTTAATAGAAATTGAAAGTAAAATGAAGTTCTTCAGTTTCTGAATTCAAGAAAAAGAAAAGAAACAAAAAAGAGAAAAAAGAAAAAGAAAAAAGAAAACAAGGAAATCATTTGAAAATTTGAAAAGGTGAATACACTGAAGTAGACCAAAACAGAATGATGGAAGTAAGATACAATTTGAAAACATTTACACAAAAGTAAAAAAATATAGTAATAAAAATTAAAGAAAAATATTTTTAATAAAAATTGAAAATAAAAATAAGTTTTTTCTCTTTCTGTATTCAAGAAAAAGAATAGTGCAAAAGAGAAAATAAAGAAAATTGAATAGATGGACCTAGGAACAGAATGAAATAGGACTGAAATTACTTTCTTTTCCCCTAGAAGTCAGACTATGTAGCGCTTTATAGTCCATAAACTAAGTAGGTGGTGAGACTTTGTTCTTGAAGAGCAAGGTTGGCCCAGTTGGGTGGGGCTCAGTGTAATTGCTCCGTTCTCCACTAGATGTCGCTGCTAGCCTACTGGGATGGATTGTTGCAGTGCTCATAGGTGCGTTTGCGCATGTGCGGGAGCAGTGAAAATGGCGTCACCCATCTACCCAGTGTCTAGTATGGGAACTCTGTTCTCTCTGATCAGCAATGGCAGACCATCCTCTGTCTTCAGCTTTCATCCACTCCCCACTTTTTCACTCTCCGTGACCAGGCCCCAGGCAGTACCTCTCTACCAAATTTTATTTCAGATGTGGCTGTTTTCCCCAGCCCTTTACTTCTGAAGGACCTCATCTTTGACCCGTTCTGCCCCTCTGTGGGAGTGTCTCACAGAGCAATGGCCAAATGCTGGCTGTACCCAGGAATGCCTGCTGGACCCTGCTGCTGCCGTTGCCCCAAGACTGCAGCCAGGTGTCAGCCTGCCCCAGAAAAAGTTCGCAAGATAGTGTAGCAGCAGCTTTCAGGGATTATGGAAAATCACAACACACATCTGGCACCAGGCTTCACCCTTAATGACCCTGTTCCAACACCAGCAAATGTGGCCATTTTTGGGGGTCTGCTGGGACCAGGTGGCTTCAACAGTCTCTACCAAATGTTCTTCCAGCAGTGGAACTGCTTTTCCCCGTGTGGCCTGAGAACCTCCTGGACCCCACTCTGTTCCTGGGGATTCGCCCTTCCCTCCAGAGCACCACCAGGTATCGAGCTGCAGAGCTGCAGACTTTGCGCTCCCCTTGTTTACAGTCTTAATGGAATTTAAACCCTCTCCTTTCTCCTTTCTCCCTTTTTAGTTTAGTCCCTGTGGCTGTTTCCAATTTCCCACTTTCTCTCCAACTGCTTTTGGGGAGAGGTGCTTTTCCCATATTCTTCCCTGCCCCAGTCTCTGTCCTCTCTCCACCTGCAAAGGCGACTCCCTGCCTGCCACAGGCTTCTCTCTCCCCAAGTTCACCTCTCCGTGCCATGTACCTGCTGAATTCTGTGGCTCAGGTTGTGCAGATTGTTGTGTTAATCCTCCAATCAGCTTTCTAGGTGTGTAGGATGGTTTAGTGTTGGTCTGGCTGTATTTCATGGACACGAGACTCACAAAAATCTTCCATGCTGTTCTGCCATCTTGGCTCCTCCTCCACCTGTAGTACTTATACATTTAGATTAATTTCTGTCTTCTTGAGGTCTTTAAAATATCCTAGATTCCTGACCTGCCAGGAAGTGATGTTACTGACCTATAAGACTAAGAATGGTGGAAACCAGGTTGCAGGCCAGTTTTCCCAAGAGGGCTTTGTAAGCTTTGGCTTTATAAAGTCAACCATAGTTCCTTAAAAGTATATGATCACATAGGATTAAGTGAGCATAATTCTCAAATACAACATCCTAGGCAAATCTTTCATTGTATAACCAATATTTCCAATTATGTCCTAATAAAAGGAGAATAGATTCTTATTGAACTTATGCAAATAACTACATTGATATGAAAACAAGAACATTCCACAAGAGTTTCTGAATTGTGAAAGGGTCAGATAAGAATAATATATCATTTATAAATGTTTCGTTTCCGTTTACAAAAGTAAAGTCTACTCAATTGTTATGAGTTATAATTAGCTTAAGAAGAAAGAAAATACTTTTTTTATGAAATCACAAAATAAAACATAAAACATCCAGAATATTCTTTTAAAAATCACATCATTTGGGGGTGCGTGGGTGGCTCAGTTAGTTAAGTATCTGACTTTTGATTTTGGCTCAGATCATAATCTCATGATCATGAGATCTTAAGCCTAGCTTAAGATTCTTTCTGTCTCTCTGGGGCATCTGGGTGGCTCAGTCGGTTGAGCGTCTGATTTTAGCTCAGGTCATGATTTCACAGTTAGTGAGTTTGAGCCCCATGTCGGGCTCTGTGCTGACAGCATAGAGCCTGGAGCCTGATTTGAATTCTGTGCCTCTCTCTCTGCTCCTCCTCTGCTCATGCTCTGTCTCTCTCTCTCCTTCAAAAATAAATTAAAAAAAAAAGTTTCTCCCTCTCTCCCTCTGCCCCTTTCCCCGACTTGCACACACTCTCTCTCTAAAATAAAATTATTTAAAAATTATAAAAAAGAAAAAAATCATATAGTTTTATTCAGTCTCATATAATTAATTCTCTTTCTACATGATCTTGTGTTAGCAGAAATCTGTACCCAAAAGAATTTGGCATAATGCTTTTCTTCTGGGCTCTGAGACAGTTTCTCTTTGTTGAAGATGAATCACTCAGGCTTGTAGCTGATTGCAAGTACTTTCAGGGAAGCATCAGAGTAAAACAAAACATCAAATCTATAAAAACAAAAGAAAACAAAACAAACAACAAAAACAACAACAAAATTGAGTCATAAATATAAGGAACTGGTGGCTGCCAGAGGGGAGAGGGGTGGAGGGATGGGTGAAATAGGTGAAGGGGATTAAGAGGTAGTCCAACATCCAATTATAAAATAAATAAGTCACAGGGATGCAAGGTATAACATAGGTAATATACTCAAAAATATTATAGGGGAGGCGCAGGAAGATGGCGGCGTAGGAGGACGCTGGGCTCACCTCGCGTCCTGCTGATCACTTAGATTCCACCTACACCTGCCTAAATAACCCAGAAAACCGCCAGAGGATTAGCAGAACGGAGTCACCGGACCCAAGTGCAGACGAGAGGCCCACGGAAGAGGGTAGGAAGGGCGGCGAGGCGGTGCGCACTCCACGGACTGGCGGGAGGGAGCCGGGGCGGAGGGGCGGCTCGCCAGCCAAGCAGAGCCCTCTAGTCCGGCTTGCAAAAGCGGAGGGGCCTGACGGACTGTGTTTCAACAGCAAGCGCGACTTAGCGTCTGGGAGGTCATAAGTTAACAGCTCTGCTCGGAAAGCGGGAAGGCTGGAGGACAAAGGGAGGGTGAGCTGCGGAGCCCCCGGATGACAGAGCTCAGTTTGGCGGGGAACAAAGGCGCTCACCAGCGCCATCTCCCCCGCCCATCCCCCAGCCAAAATCCCAAAGGGAACCGGTTAAGGCCAGGGAAATTGCTCGCTCCGCGCAAACACCCAACTCTGTGCTTCTGCGGAGCCAAACCTCCGGCAGCGGATCTGACTCCCTCCGGCTGCCACAGGGCCCCTCCTGAAGTGGATCACCTAAGGAGAAGCGAGCTAAGCCTGCCCCCCCTCCCGCCGTGCACCTTGCCTTCCCACCCCAGCTAATACGCCAGATCCCCAGCATCACAAGCCTGGCAGTGTGCAAGTAGCCCAGACGGGCCATGCCACCCCACAGTGAATCCCACCCCTAGGAGAGGGGAAGAGAAGGCACACACCAGTCTGACTGTGGCCCCAGCGGTGGGCTGGGGGCAGACATCAGGTCTGACTGCGGCCCCACCCACCAACTCCAGTTATACACCACAGCACAGGGGAAGTGCCCTGCAGGTCCTCACCACACCAGGCACTATCCAAAATGACCAAGCGGAAGAATTCCCCTCAGAAGAATCTCCAGGAAATAACAACAGCTAATGAGCTGATCAAAAAGGATTTAAATAATATAACAGAAAGTGAATTTAGAATAATAGTCATAAAATTAATCGCTGGGCTGGAAAACAGTATACAGGACAGCAGAGAATCTCTTGCTACAGAGATCAAGGGACTAAGGAACAGTCACGAGGAGCTGAAAAACGCTTTAAAGGAAATGCAAAACAAAATGCAAACCACCACAGCTCGGATGGAAGAGGCAGAGGAGAGAATAGGTGAACTAGAAGATAAAGTTATGGAAAAAGAGGAAGCTGAGAAAAAGAGAGATAAAAAAATCCAGGAGTATGAGGGGAAAATTAGAGAACTAAGTGATACACTAAAAAGAAATAATATATGCATAATTGGTATTCCAGAGGAGGAAGAGAGAGGGAAAGGTGCTGAAGGGGTACTTGAAGAAATAATAGCTGAGAACTTCCCTGAACTGGGGAAGGAAAAAGGCATTGAAATCCAAGAGGCACAGAGAACTCCCTTCAGACGTAACTTGAATCGATCTTCTGCACGACATATCATAGTGAAACTGGCAAAATACAAGGATAAAGAGAAAATTCTGAAAGCAGCAAGGGGTAAACGTGCCCTCACATATAAAGGGAGACCTATAAGACTCGTGACGGATCTCTCTTTTGAAACTTGGCAGGCCAGAAAGAATTGGCACGAGATTTTCAGGGTGCTAGACAGCAAAAATATACAGCCGAGAATCCTTTATCCAGCAAGTCTGTCATTTAGAATAGAAGGAGAGATAAAGGTCTTCCCAAACAAACAAAAACTGAAGGAATTTGTCACCACTAAACCAGCCCTACAAGAGATCGTAAGGGGGACCCTGTGAGACAAAGTACCAGAGACATCACTACAAGCATAAAACATACAGACATCACAATGACTCTAAACCCGTATCTTTCTATAATAACACTGAATGTAAACGGATTAAATGCGCCAACCAAAAGACATAGGGTATCAGAATGGATAAAAAAACAAGACCCATCTATTTGCTGTCTACAAGAGACTCATTTTAGACCTGAGGACACCTTTAGATTCAGAGTGATGGGATGGAGAACTATTTATCATGCTACTGGAAGCCAAAAGAAAGCTGGAGTAGCCATACTTATATCAGACAAACTAGACTTTAAATTAAAGGCTGTAACAAGAGATGAAGAAGGACATTATATAATAGTTACAGGGTCTATCCATCAGGAAGAGCTAACAATTATAAATGTCTATGCGCTGAATACCGGAGCCCCCAAGTATATAAAACAATTACTCATAAACATAAGCAACCTTATTGATAAGAATGTGGTAATTGCAGGGGACTTTAACACCCCACTTACAGAAATGGATAGATCATCTAGACACACAGTCAATAAAGAAACAAGGGCCCTGAATGAGACATTGGATCAGATGGACTTGACAGATATATTTAGAACTCTGCATCCCAAAGCAACAGAATATACTTTCTTCTCGAGTGCACATGGAACATTCTCCAAGATAGATCATATACTGGGTCACAAAACAGCCCTTCATAAGTTTACAAGAATTGAAATTATACCATGCATACTTTCAGACCACAATGCTATGAAGCTTGAAATCAACCACAGGAAAAAGTCTGGAAAACCTCCAAAAGCGTGGAGGTTAAAGAACACCCTACTAACGAATGAGTGGGTCAACCAGGCAATTAGAGAAGAAATCAAAAAATATATGGAAACAAACGAAAATGAAAATACAACAATCCAAACGCTTTGGGACGCAGCGAAGGCAGTCCTGAGAGGAAAATACATTGCAATCCAGGCCTATCTCAAGAAACAAGAGGGGCGCCTGGGTGGCGCAGTCGGTTAAGCGTCCGACTTCAGCCAGGTCACGATCTCGCGGTCCGTGAGTTCGAGCCCCGCGTCGGGCTCTGGGCTGATGGCTGGGAGCCTGGAGCCTGTTTCCGATTCTGTGTCTCCCTCTCTCTCTGCCCCTCCCCCGTTCATGCTCTGTCTCTCTCTGTCCCAAAAATAAATAAACGTTGAAAAAAAAAAATTTAAAAAGAAACAAGAAAAATCCCAAATACAAAATCTAACAGCACACCTAAAGGAAATAGAAGCAGAACAGCAAAGGCAGCCTAAACCCAGCAGAAGAAGAGAAATAATAAAGATCAGAGCAGAAATAAACAATATAGAATCTAAAAAAACTGTAGAGCAGATCAACGAAACCAAGAGTTGGTTTTTTGAAAAAATTAACAAAATTGACAAACCTCTAGCCAGGCTTCTCAAAAAGAAAAGGGAGATGACCCAAATAGATAAAATCATGAATGCAAATGGAATTATTACAACCAATCCCTCAGAGATACAAACAATTATCAGGGAATACTATGAAAAATTATATGCCAACAAATTGGACAACCTGGAAGAAATGGACACATTCCTGAACACCCACACTCTTCCAAAACTCAATCAGGAGGAAATAGAAAGCTTGAACAGACCCATAACCAGCGAAGAAATTGAATCGGTTATCAAAAATCTCCCAACAAATAAGAGTCCAGGACCAGATGGCTTCCCAGGGGGGGTCTACCAGACATTTAAAGCAGAGATAATACCTATCCTTCTCAAGCTATTCCAAGAAATAGAAAGGGAAGGAAAACTTCCAGACTCATTCTATGAAGCCAGTATTACTTTGATTCCTAAACCAGACAGAGACCCAGTAAAAAAAGAGAACTACAGGCCAATATCCCTGATGAATATGGATGCAAAAATTCTCAATAAGATACTAGCAAATCGAATTCAACAGCATATAAAAAGAATTATTCACCATGATCAAGTGAGATTCATTCCTGGGATGCAGGGCTGGTTCAACATTCGCAAATCAATCAACGTGATACATCACATTAACAAAAAAAAAAGAGAAGAACCATATGATCCTGTCAATCGATGCAGAAAAGGCCTTTGACAAAATCCAGCACCCTTTCTTAATAAAAACCCTTGAGAAAGTCGGGATAGAAGGAACATACTTAAAGATCATAAAAGCCATTTATGAAAAGCCCACAGCTAACATCATCCTCAACGGGGAAAAACTGAGAGCTTTTTCCCTGAGATCAGGAACACGACAGGGATGCCCACTCTCACCGCTGTTGTTTAACATAGTGCTGGAAGTTCTAGCATCAGCAATCAGACAACCAAAGGAAATCAAAGGCATCAAAATTGGCAAAGATGAAGTCAAGCTTTTGCTTTTTGCAGATGACATGATATTATACATGGAAAATCCGATAGACTCCACCAAAAGTCTGCTAGAACTGATACACGAATGCAGCAAAGTTGCAGGATACAAAATCAATGTCCAGAAATCAGTTGCATTCTTATACACTAACAATGAAGCAACAGAAAGACAAATAAAGAAAATGATCCCATTCACAATTGCACCAAGAAGCATAAAATACCTAGGAATAAATCGAACCAAAGATGTAAAGGATCTGTATGCTGAAAACTATACAAAGCTTATGAAGGTAATTGAAGAAGACTTACAGAAATGGAAAGACATTCCCTGCTCATGGATTGGAAAAATAAATATTGTCAAAATGTCAATACTACCCAAAGCTATCTACACATTCAATGCAATCCCAATCAAAATTGCACCAGCATTCTTCTCGAAATTAGAACAAGCAATCCTAAAATTCATATGGAACCACAAAAGGCCCCGAATAGCCAAAGTAATTTTGAAGAAGAAGACCAAAGCAGGAGGCATCACAATCCCAGACTTTAGCCTCTACTACAAAGCTGTCATCATCAAGACAGCATGGTATTGGCACAAAAACAGACACACAGACCAATGGAATAGAATAGAAACCCCAGAATTAGACCCACAAACGTATGGCCAACTCATCTTTGACAAAGCAGGAAAGAACATCCAATGGAAAAAAGACAGCCTCTTTAACAAATGGTGCTGGGAGAACTGGACAGCAACTTGCAGAAGGTTGAAACTAGACCACTTTCTCACACCATTTACAAAAATAAACTCAAAATGGATAAAGGACCTTAATGTGAGACAGGAAACCATCAAAACCTTAGAGGAGAAAGCAGGAAAAGATCTCTCTGACCTCAGCCGTAGCAATCTCTTACTCGACACATCCCCAAAGGCAAGGGAATTAAAAGCAAAAGTGAACTACTGGGACCTTATGAAGATAAAAAGCTTCTGCACAGCAAAGGAAACAACCAACAAAACTAAAAGGCAACCAACGGAATGGGAAAAGATATTTGCAAATGACATATCGGACAAAGGGCTAGTATCTAAAATCTATAAAGAGCTCACCAAACTTCACACCCGAAAAACAAATAACCCAGTGAAGAAATGGGCAGAAAACATGAATAGACACTTCTCTAAAGAAGACATCCAGATGGCCAACAGGCACATGAAAAGATGTTCAGCGTCGCTCCTTATCAGGGAAATACAAATCAAAACCACACTCAGGTATCACCTCACGCCAGTCAGAGTGGCCAAAATGAACCAATCAGGAGACTATAGATGCTGGAGAGGATGTGGAGAAACGGGAACCCTCTTGCACTGTTGGTGGGAATGCAAATTGGTGCAGCCGCTCTGGAAAGCAGTGTGGAGGTTCCTCAGAAAATTAAAAATAGACCTACCCTATGACCCAGCAATAGCACTGCTAGGAATTTATCCAAGGGATACAGGAGTACTGATGCATAGGGGCACTTGTACCCCAATGTTCATAGCAGCACTCTCAACAATAGCCAAATGATGGAAAGAGCCTAAATGTCCATCAACTGATGAATGGATAAAGAAATTGTGGTATATATACACAATGGAGTACTATGTGGCAATGAGAAAAAATGAAATATGGCCCTTTGTAGCAACGTGGATGGAACTGGAGAGTGTAATGCTAAGTGAAATAAGCCATACAGAGAAAGACAGATACCATATGGTTTCACTCTTATGTGGATCCTGAGAAACTTAACAGGAACCCATGGGGGAGGGGAAGGAAAAAAAAAAAGAGGTTAGAGTGGGAGAGAGCCAAAGCATAAGAGACTGTTAAAAACTGAGAACAAACTGAGGGTTGATGGGGGGTGGGAGGGAGGGGAGGGTGGGTGATGGGTATTGAGGAGGGCACCTTTTGGGATGAGCACTGGGTGTTGTATGGAAACCAATTTGTCAATAAATTTCATAAAAAAAAAATAAAAAAAAATAAAAATCAGACTGAAGCAAAAAAAAATATTATAACTTTGTGTGATGACAGATGATAACTATAATTGTCATTGTTAGCATTTTGTATTGCATTTAATTGTCAAATCACCATGTTGTACACATGAAACTAATGTAATATGTCAACCATACTTCAATCTAAAAAAATCTCTATATGGGGCTCCCAGGTGGCTTAGTAAAAAAAATCTCTGTATGGGGCACCCAGGTGGTTCAGTTGGTTAAGTGTCTGGTTCTTGGTTTCAGATCAGGTCATGATCTCATGGTTTGTGAGTTCAAGCCCTGCATTGTGCTTTGTGCTGACAGAGTCTGCTTGGGATTCTCTCTCTCCCTGTCGCTCTGCCCCTCCCCTGCTTGTGCTCTCTCTCTCTCAAAATAAATAAATAAATAAAGACATTAAAAATCTATACATGACAAAATACTTAAAATGGCTGTGGCTTATTACAGATAACTTCAAGTGAAAGATTTGAATTGATTTCATTACAAGATTAGTGAAGCTGACAAGTAAATGTGGTTATTTTTTTGATAAGCAAAACAAGATAGTAAAGTCTGTCCAAAAAATGTTTTAGACAAAATAATTATAAACATAGTAGTTAACCCTATTCTCAAAAAAGACAATGAACATTATATCTAATTTTTGAAATGGATGAACATAATTTTTACTGAGAAAAGAATCTTAAAATAGAACATATAATAATCCTGACATAATATACAATGAGTATTCCAAGCATATAGTAAGAATATACCAAGAACGTTTCCATATCAGGTAAAGTGATTCAGTGTGGAGTACATTCTAAACATCTCTATATTAAAATTCCATAGGTAAGTGATGTGAATCCCCATTTGAAAACTACTGGCCTAGAAGATGCCATATTCAAATAAAAAAATCAAAGTTATGACAAAGTTAACATTTTTTTAAAAACTGAAATTATGACTGATAACACTATATTGCTATCTAATATCAAGCAAAGAACTGCCAGGACTGTGATAAATAGAAACATATTATGGACCACAAGTACTTTGACAGATCTCTTGGAACTTCCTACACTGTATACAATTTCTGAAATATTTATACTAATAACATTTTACCCACACAAGTTTGATGTAGAGAAGACTGAGCATCTTTTCTGATTTGAGAACTCTCCCCATGCAACTTATCAATAGTAACATATCAGATAAACCTAATTATTTCTATAACCTCTATTTTAACAAAAAACAAATCTGTGTGCCTTTCCAGGAAGCCTAAAAAATAACTCAGAAGTTACATTTTATTGTATTGTATTTTACATCTAGGAATCAATTTTATAAAGGCAAAGTCATCAGTGGAGGAAGAGAGATCTTTCTTTTCCTCTTATATGGCTGCAGTTCTATCATATTAGGGCCCTACCCTATGACCTCACTTAGCCTTAATTACCTCCTAAATACCCTATCTGCAGTCACATTGGGGGTTAGGGCATCAACATATGAATTTTGGGGTATACAATTGAGTCCATAACACACTCTCACACAGAAAGCCCTTATAATTTCAGTTCTAAAATGTTAGCCATGGGTCAAGTTAACACAGAAGTATATAACTTACTGGTCTACATCAAAGAGCTGTTCTCCTCTCAGTGGGTAAAAATAATTAACTGACTTGAGTTCAAAATTGACAATAATAATAATAATAATAATAATAATAATAAAATTGACAATCAGAAAATCTTAACAAACAAGATTCTCTCTTATCTCTTGCCCAGTAGGCACAAGTTCTCTTGGTTCCTATTGGAGCAATTCCTTCAACTATTAATCAATTTACAGAAATCACCAAATGATCAAACCATAAAACCAAATTTCCAATAAAAACGGATAAGAAAGTATACCCTCTGTTGTCTTTCACCCTAACAAAGAATATATTTCTATAAATAGTCCATTTATAGTTATCACCAAATGGTCAAACCATAAAACCAGATTCTCATTGGGGAATAATTTATTGGCTATAAACAAACCAAAAATAAGATTAGTAGAGAGCAAAATTGAAATGAGAAAAACAGAGTCAGCATAGTTTTACTTCCACTTTGGACTCACCTCTGGGAACCAAGGAAAGGCATGCCTGAGCTAAAACTTACAAGATAATTTTCATAAAAAGGTAAAAATCATGACTCTCATATAGATATAAAATGAGTATGTGCTAAAGATTTTTACTCTTACAAAATGAAGGAACCAAGAAGATATTATAATCTTTTTAAAGGAAAAGACAAAAGAGCACAGATGTAGATAGAATAAAGTATACCACAAATCTGGATTTCCAGTTAGATCACAAAGCTGTAGTAATCAAAACAATATGCTACTGGCACAAAAACTGACACATAGATCAATGGAACAGAATAGAAAACTCAAAAATGAGTCCACAGCTATGTGTTCAATTAATCTTCAACAAAGCATGAAAGAACATCCAGTGGGAAAAAGTTTCTTCCACAAATGATGTTGGAAAAACTGGACAGCAATATAGAAAAGAATGAAACCGCTTTCTTACACCATACATAAAAATAAGTTCAGAATGGATTAAAGACCTGAATGTGAGACCTGGAACCATAAAAATCCTAGAGAATACAGGCAGTAACTTCTTTGCCATTGTCCATAGCAACTTATTTCTATATATGTCTCCTGAGGCAAGGGAAAAAAAGCAAAAATAAACTATTGGGACTTCATAAAAACAAAAAGCTTCTGCACAGTGAAAGAAACAATCAGCAAAACCAACAGGCACCCTATGGAATGGGAGAAGATATTTGCAAATGACATATCTGATAAGGGGCTAGTATCCAAAATAAATAAAGCACTTATAAAACTCAGCACCTCCAAAAAGCTAATAATCCAATTAACAAATGGACAAAATACACGAACAACATTTTTCCAAAGAAGACATTCAGATGGCCAACAGACACATGAAAACATCCTCAACATCACTGATCATCAGGGAAATGAAAATAAAAACTACAATGAGATATCATCTCACACCTTTCAAAATGGCTAAAATCAACAACACAAGAAACCACAAGTGTTGGCAAGGATGTGGAGAAAAAGGAACACTTTTGCACTGTTGGTGGGAATATAAACTAGTGTAGCCAGTATGGCAAACAGTATGGAAGTTCCTTAAAAAGTTAAAAATAAAACTACCCTACAATTGAGTAATTGCACTACTAGGTATTTAACCAAATAATACAAAATTACTAATTCAAAGGGATACATGAGCCCCAAAGTTTATAGCAGCATTATCAATAACAGCCGAATTATGAAAATAGGCCAATATAATATATGCACATATAAACATAATATACACATATATAAACACAGATACACACATATATTATTCCACCATAAAAAAGAATGAAATCTTGCCATTTTCCAATTTTAGTATATGTGCTGCCGAAGCAAGCACAATCTTGCCATTTTCAATCATGTGGATGGAGCTAGACAGTATTATGTTAAGCAAAATAAGTCAGTCAGAGAAAGACAAATACCATATGATTTCATTCATATGTGAAATTTAAGAAACAAAAAAAAATGAGCAAAGGGGAAAAAAGGTGAGATAGAGACACACACAAAACAAGAAACATACTCATAACTATAGAGAACAACTGATGGTTACCAGAGGGGAGGGCTGTGGGTTAAATAGGTGATGGGGATTAAGGAGGGCACTTGTAGAGATGAGCACCAAGTATTGTATCTAAGTGTTGAATCACTATATTGTACACCTGAAACTAATATTTCACTGTATGTGCACTAATTGGAATTTAAATAAACACTAACTCAGGGTACCTGAGTGGCTCAGTCGGTTAAGTGTCTGACTTCAGCTCAGGTCATGATCTCATGGTTCATGGTTCATGAAAGCTCAAAGTCTGCAGCCTGCTTCAGTTTGTGTCTCCCTCTCTCTCTCTGCCCCTCCCCTGCTCACACTGTGACACTATCTCAAAAATAAATAAACATTAAAAAACCTAACTGAATAGATAGATAGATAGATAAATAAAATGTTAAAAACAAACAAAAAAAATAAAGTAGTATTTGTATGAATTACAAATGGATACAAAATTGTTTTTTTCAATGAGTGTGAATAGAAGGAAATCAATTAAACTTCTCCCAGGAAGATAGAATTTACAATTTAGAAACAGTTACTAAATAGTTCAAAGAAAATAATCAGGGCTAGAATAAGATAGGCCACAAGTTTTCCACTGAAATGTAGATTTCCACTGAAACACAATATTTTTTCACATATAGAAATAATTGAGAACTGTTTTATTTTAGAATACATTCTATAATTATTTTTGTTGGAAATATTGCAAATTACATTCTTGACATAGTTCTGTTCCAGATAATCTTCAACTGAGTTCATACATTCTCATAGACTTTGGGGTTATCATTCACCACCATCACTACACCACCATTACTACCACCACCATAATCATCATAATGATTCTTAGTACTTACACAACACTAACTGTGTGCCATATGTGCTTCTAAGCACTCTACATACATTGCTTCACTTATTCCCTACAATTACGTAAAGTAGGCACTATTATCCCCATTTTACAGGTGAAGAAACTAAGACAGAGAATTGAAATAATGTCTATGATTGCACAACTAGCAAGTTCTAGTAGGTAGGCCACTGAGATGTGAGCTTATTATTTGGAGAATCTCATCTAGATTTTCCTAAGTTGTTTCATATAATCTACAAAATGCAAAAAAAAAAAAATACTGGGCATTCCTGAAAACCAAAAGTGCTTTCATTCTTCCATTGGTTCACTGAATAATTATTGAGTACTGCTATATCCCAGGTGCTGTGCTAAGTGCTGCAAGTGCATAATGATGGGGTTCAGGACATGCTAACCCCAAATATGGCATCTTAGCATATTGAATATTTTAAATTGAAGTGTTTTGAGAAAATAGCAGAAACAGGAAAATCACCCTAACCTTCTCCCACTCTTTCCCTTTTCTCCTGAAACAGGTCACAAAACCCTCATATGAAGGTTTCCCATTCTTCATCAAATCTAGCATAAAATACTCAGCTTTGACTGATTCTCTGGGTCTTCATTTTCTTATGAATTATACCATGTCACTTAAATAAGTTTGTGTGCTTTTCTTCTGTTACTCTGTCCGTGTAGTTTAATTTTTTGACCCAGCCAGGGACGCTAACATGGTCAAGGAAAACTTTTTCTTCCCCTACCATATATAAGTGAAGCAACATATATAGCCTCAAGTTGCCAGTTTAGGGGGGGGTGGGAATAGACATGTATGAAGACAATTATAAAGCAATATGCACTATCAGGAGCTTGCAGTTTGCTGATGCAAAAACACATTATTTCAAAAAATATAAACACTGAAGGAAAGAAAAGGTTGAATATGGGGGCAAGGGTGAAATTGGGGAGAGACTTGAATACTATGCAAAGAGACTCTGAGTATCCTGAAGGCCAAAAAAAAATTATAAAGTTTTAAGCAAGAATTGAATTTTAGAAAGATCACTCCAACAGCAGTATGGGAAGGAGTTACTTGTAAGCCTGGCTCCAGAGAGACTGATATATCTGTTGCATGAAAAAAAAAACCACACACACAACAATAAACCCTCAAAACTTAGTGGATTATTTATTTACTCAAGATTCTGTGTATTAGCACTTTGGACTGTGCTCAGCTTGGCTGTTTTGCAGATCTCTCCTCGGGCCACTTTTGATTATTTGTGTTAGCTGTTTCCTGGGCCTCTCTATCCCTGAGGCTTTTTTCTTCAAGAATGATAACCCATACTTCTTTTTCATAAAGAATAATGCCCCCCCCCCAAAAGATGCCCATGGCCTAATCCCCAGAACCCATGAATTTATTATCTTACATGTCAAAGGAGACATTGCAAATATGATTAAGTTAAAGATCTTGAGATTGAAAGATATTATTCTTGAGATAATAGCCTGGATTACCCAGGTGTTCCCAGTCTAATCACAAGTGTTTTATAAAAGGGAGGCAAGAGGCTCAGAGCCAGAGAAGAAGATGTAATGACCGAAGAAGAGGTGAGAGAGTTGGAGAGAAAATCGAATATGCTACATTGCTGGCTTTGAAGCTGGATAAAGAAGTCATGAGCCAGGTGGTCTATAGAAGGTGGAAAACACAAGGAAACAGATTTTCCCTCCAAGCCTCTAGAAGGAACGAGACGTGCTGACACCTTGACTTTCAATTCAGTAAAATTGATTGTGGAATTCTGACTTTCAAAACTACGTGATAAATCTGTGCTATTTTAAGCCATTAAATTTGTAGTAATTTGTAACAGCAGCAGCAGCAGGAAACTAGTACACATGGCAACCTCAGAGCAGCAAGAGATTAAATAAAAGCAAAAGCTACAAGGCTTCCTGAGCCCTTGCTCAGAAGATGCACAATGTTACTTTTGCCCCATTCTATTAGCCAAAGAAAGCCACAAAAGCAGCCCAAATTCAGGGGTGGGGAAATATAATTTATCTCTTCATGGGAAGAACTATAAAGAATATGTTGCCTTTTAAAATTCATCGCAGCTAGTTAGGAAGCTGAGTAATCCAGGTAAGAAATGTAGAAGACTTCAAGTTACTATAAAATGGATGGGAAGGAAGGGAGAGATTCAAAAGATATTTAGTAGGTAAAACCATCAAAATTTGATGGTTAATTGAATGTGAAGGGTGAGGGAGGTAAGATGTGTTTATAATCTTCACATTAAGTGAACATTATCATTTACCTTTAGTACAGGAATAAACATTATTACCTACTTTTAGCCCAGAGGGACTAAATGATTTTTCTGATGTCCCATAGACCCCTGACACCCTGATCTTTTCTCCTGGCTGGACTATATTTCTTACATATTCCCATATCCCTGCTTTTCCCTCATCCCTTCCTGAGATCCCAAATTAATGGATATATTTCCCCCACTTACTCTTTTATCTGTAATGAGAGTGTCCATGTTTACTTTCACTCTTGGGATTTCATATAACTCGTATAACCAACACATTCCAAACTAAATGGAAAACTCAGTAGAGAAGCTAGTAATGAAAATGTAAATCCAAATGAAACCATCTTTTAATAATCATGCCAATAGGGCAGTAAGTATAATATTCTGAGTTGACTAAGATTGACGAGTTGTGGTTTACAAAGGAAGAAAGGTCTTTGATGGCTTCTTTCTCTGGAAAAGAGATTGTTTTCCCTATCTTTCTTTCTCTTTCTCTTTCTTTCTCTTTCTTCTCTTTCTCTTTCTCTCTTCCTCTTCCTCTTCCTCTTCCTCTTTGGGAATCATTAGTGAATGAAGGAAGCAACAAACACACAAAGCTGAAGAAGGTGAACCTTATTTCTTGAGAGCTATTATATCATGTAGCTCGTTTACTTAGCAACTCTGTACATATCTCCCTACATAGTATCATGAAAACTGAAAAAACAAATTAAGTGGCGTTCTTACAGTTATCAAAAAAATTGCTTCTAAATACCCTTACTTTGAATTTCCATGTAAAAAACTATATTTTAGCTTTTGATCTCAATCTCAGTAGATAACTGCTCTAATGTTAATTTATGAATCAATAGATAAGTGAGGTAGTGAAGGAACAAAAAATTTATATTTTCAGGAAAAACATGTCAGACACAAAGTAAGCTTTCACACTGAAAATATCTATGCCACCAAGTACGGAATTTCAAGTATTATACAATATCCATATTACTTCCATGAGGTTTACAGCTAAATGGTATTAGCCTGGGGAACATTACTTATGGCAGGAAATCTAACCAACATAAGATATGTATTCAATAGATGCTATTATTTTGTTATTATATTAGAAGTTTATAGGAAAAAAAATCTAAAAAGAAATGCAGCTGTCATAATGGCTAACAGTAACAACTCTGGCAATAACAGATGTTGGTGAGGATGTAGAGAAAGACGAACACTTTTGCACTGTTGGTGGGAATGCAAACTGGTGCAGCCGCTCTGGAAAACAGTATGGAGGTTCTTCAAAAAATTGAAAATAGAACTACCCTATGACCCAGCAATTGCACTACTGGGCATTTATCCAAGGGATACAGATATGCTGTTTCGAAGGGGGACAAGCACCCCCATGTTTGTAGCAGCACTATCAACAATAGCCAAAGTACAGAAAGAACCCAAATGTCCATCAACAGATGAATGGATATAGAATATGTGGTATATGTATACAGTGGAATATTACTTGGCAATAAAAAAGAATGAAATCTTGCCATTTGCAACAACATGGATGGAACTAGAGGGTGTTATACTAAGCGAAATTATCCAGTCAGAGAAAGACAAATATATGACTTCATCCATAGTGGAATTTAAGATACAAAACAGATGAACATAAAGGAAGGGAAGCAAAAATAACATAAAAATCAGGAGGAGAACAAAACCTAAGAGACTTTTAAATATAGAGAACAAACTGCAGGTTGCTGGAGGGGTTGTGGGTGGGAGGATGAGCTAAATGGATAAAGGGCATTAAAGAGGACACTTGTTGAGATGAGCACTGGGTGTTATATATAGGCGATGGACCACTGGATTCTACTCCTGAAAACATCATTGCTCTATATGCTAACTTGGATGTAAACTATGAATAAATAAATAAATAGATAAAATGCAGCTGTCTTGATATTTATTATCTATGTATAACATGAACTCCAAACCCCACCCATGTATGGAATCGATGGACAGTCCTAACACTCTCCTCCCAGGTCAGAATTGGTTTAGAAACTGCAAGGTCTTTTGAAGCCATATGCACACATGACACCTGAAGACTGAATCAATATTACATCTTATGTGTGTGTGTGCACACATGCGCATGTGTGTGTACATTTTTGAGTTGTGTGCAAATGTTGTGATGAATAAAATGTTGGTTTATTTCAAGGTATTAGTGAATTAGTAGATATTTTCTGTCATTATAAATTTTTCTAAAAATGCATACTAAATATAATAGTAGTAACCCAGGGAATTTTTGACACTGTTGGGCTAGGTTCTGGAGGCCCATTTTACAGGATCACTGCATGAACAACATAGTTATACAAGCCAACAGTTTTTCCCTCCTGCTTCCTGAGATTCAAGTCAGACCATCAGGATGTGATTTCTCCCAGAGATGTTCAAGGAAGAAGAGTACATACAGCATGAATGACTCTTAAAAAGCCAAGTATGGTTTCTCCAGTAACTTGTTACTTTCTATAGATGTCACTAGGCAACATTTTTGGTCATAGAAAGTGGTTTATTTTCTCATTATAAAATATATTCATTTTCATACCTAATACTGTATTTGTAATTTTTATCCTTTTTTAAAAGCACCCACTTGAACTGTGTGAATGTTAGGCCCACAAAACCTGGATTGGTCCTTGTATATGCATTATTACCTAATCTTCAGAATATTCCTAGATATATACATTTTACTAATTAAAGAAATGTATTTTAGGTGTGTCTGGGTTGGCTAAGTGGGTTAAGTGTTCAGCTCTTGATTTCGGCTCAGGTATGATCTTGTGGTTCATGCGATCCAGTCCCATGTTGGGCTCTGCTGAGTGCTGAACATTGAGCCTGCTTGGGATTCTCTCTCTCCCTCTCTCTCTGCCCCTCCCCTGCTCACACACACTCTCTCTCTCTCAAAATAAATAAATATTAAAAAAAGAGACGTCATCTTAGTCATTCAGTCGTTCAGCAAATACTTATTGAGGACCCACTACATGTCAATTAATATTCTAGGTTCTGAAAATACAGTAATGAACATCACAGACAAAAATTCTTGCCTTCAGAGATCATACATTCTAGTGAAGTTGAAACACATTACATAGATAAATCATTATTTATCTTGTGTCATATGTTTAAAAATGAGTAAATAATCATGGCCCTGACCTCAAATGTTTTCTCTCCAGTACATTTCCCTTTCTTTGATTAGCTTAACCTACCATTGCTCTTGCTTCATCTTCCACATTCCTCTGTGGTATGATATTTGGAATCCATTCTCTTCTAGTCTTAGACAAACCTCTCCCTTCCTTGTGACCTTCTCAAGGGTCATGGTATAAAGTGAGATACATTTCTTAGAGAGGCTTACTTATTTTTAGCATGGCTTTATTTTTTTTTTCTCTTTTGGATGAAACACACAGAGAACATAAACTTGTTGGGATTTTTTTTATCCTTTCTCTAGGTCACTGCTTAAGATTTTTTTGAGTTTCAAAGTTGTAGGCAGCTCATGTTGCAGAGAACAGATTATTAGCCTTCAATTTTTACTTTCTAGGTAAGAGGAAATAGGAAGTTACTCCTTTCAAATATCTTCTAGCAGCCATTGAATTTCTCTCACTAGCATCTTTTATCTATCTATCTATCTATCTATTCTATCTATTCTACAATTTTTCTTTTGGTTTTGGTGTACCTATAGATTTTTTTCCTCTGGCAATTTCTCCCACTTCTCATTCATTGTGGAAGCAGTTAGTATTAATAACAAAAGGTAAATTCTTCCAAGGTTATACAGAACAGTAAAAATAGCAATATAAATTGGAGTGAGCTAAATTGTTCAGTAAGAGTTACTTTTTCTGCACTGCTTTTGGCTCCATCAATGTGTTCAGAGAAAAGTGAAATCTGAAGTCAATTTCCTGGACAAATCTGGCAAGGGACTAAATCTGAAACTGAGGCAGGAGTGGGCTATTTTGGCATTGAGTTACTGAGATAAATTGAGTCATGCAACCACATTATTTTCCATGTTTAGACAGAACTTTATACATCATTTGATTTTCTTCAAAGAGGTACATTGTAACAAGAATTTTCCTAAATGACTCACCTACTCTTCTGGATTCAAATCCTATAATTTGATTTCCCTCATTCCAGCATTGCTGCCTACCATTCTCCCAAGCAATCAAGGTTGAAGTTTTTGAAAATTGCTTACATCTCAGTGTGGCTTTTTGGTGACATTTTGCTAATGTGTTTTGGTAACAAAACATTCTAGGCTTTGAAACCAAAGCCCATTTCTATGTTTTTTGTTTTTTTGTTTTGGTTTTAAACACTCTATTAAAAGAATAAGACAGATCAAACTTAACTACTTCAGTATTTCTTTGATTTATTGCCAGTCTAGAACTTTTTTATCAGACTCTATTTAATAATATTAATCATTTTATCATTTTTATAGAGAAAATGAAAGAGATCTCCTCATGATCCTGTTGATTAAATTTATAGATTGAAAGGTTTTTAAATATTTTATACTAATAACTTGATAAAATTTGAAATCTTTATTATCCCATTGCCTTTTTCAATGCTCCCTGTCCTCAAGTGCTCCCCAGTAGTGCCCCATGTTTGTCACCCATACCTGTCTTCTCCCTCCTCTGAGCCACATTAATATTTATTCCTATATGAGATAGACATATCCTATCTCCCTTTGGACTTTACTGTCAGGTACCCCAATGAGGATCTACCTTAAAAGAAAATTGAGGTTTGAATGATGAGAATAACTTTCTGTTACCCATCTTCTTCTCCCAAGAGTTTTTGGATTTTAATAAGGGACACCTGAAAATAAAATGCATTAACCTGAGGAAGGAATGGTAGATGGAATTAAGGCACTATTCAGGTCAATTAATATTGCAGGAGGGATTAAGGGTATGGAGAAGCAAGAGAAGTGTTTCAACCTTTAAATCATAAAACACATAGTGGTCTATTATGTATAAGTATATGCCTAGCCTGTGAGACATCTTATAGGATTCTAATCCACTCATTTAGACCTTTAACATCTGTTTAAGAAATGAATTTTCATAATAAAAGTTGCTGTTCTTTAAATAGGCACAAAGAGTATTTCTTCTTCACTATATTGCTGCACTGAATTTCTGTAATTCTTCTTACCAACAACTCAGTTTAAAATGTGTATGTCATTCCAGTCTAGTTAGATCTGTATCAAGCTGATCAGTTCAGTGCAGTTGTGGGTTTATGTCCCAAGTCATTGAAGAACAGGCTGTTTACCTGCCTGCCTGCCAGGTAGAGCAATTGTTATTTTTTAACTCTCTCCTACACTTAAAAATTACTGCCTGTTCATTACCAATTCACTTAATCATTTTAAGAGCATCCTCATAGATTTCAAATGAAAAACCATATCCTTAATCTTTGCAATGAGATTGTGTTTGTATTTGTGGTGTTGTTGTTGATGGGTGTTTACTTTTTGTTTTGTTTTGCTGCGTTTTCTTATTTTCAGATTTTTGTTCTTAGATTGCAAGAGTGACCTCTAGTGTGAAACATCTGTATAGTTATAATCTCAAGCTCCACAGCTTTTTTTTTTAAATTTTTTTTCAACGTTTTTATTTATTTTTGGGACAGAGAGAGACAGAGCATGAACGGGCGAGGGGCAGAGAGAGAGGGAGACACAGAATCGGAAACAGGCTCCAGGCTCTGAGCCATCAGCCCAGAGCCTGACGCGGGGCTCGAACTCACGGAACGCGAGATCGTGACCTGGCTGAAGTCGGACGCTTAACCAACTGCGCCACCCAGGCGCCCCATCAAGCTCCACAGCTTCTTATCCAGCACTCATTTCCATAGGTATTGGTATTATACAAAATATAGTCCCAGCCAGACCTCCACAATTATGACAAAGTATTATCCAAGAATAAAAGCCCTAAATCAGGGTTTTTTCTGACTAGTTGTCATGTGTTTTATTCCCAAACTTTGGTTACCAAAGGATATCTGCATCCTGGGGATTATAAAATGGCAAGGACAATGCTTCCAAAAATGCCCTTTCAAGGAACTGGAAGTAAATTATGACATTCCTTATGAGCTGGATGTATTTGATGGCAAAATTGTTTTGCAGGTCTCTTGTTGCCCCTGGCAATCCTGTTGTGAATAATTGGCTGGTGCACTCACCTGTTTTCTTTCCTCTCCAGAAGAAGTGTTTTCCTTACCACCACACTAGGTAGATACAAGGCATAAAGAACACACTGTACTCTTCATGGGAAAAATTAAAGTAGACTTAAGCATATGCTCTACCTTTACACAAGGTCAGCTAGGAAATTTGCAGTATGGTCAATGGAATTTCTTATTTCCTACACAAGGTTACATGCAAGGTTTACCTGCGTTTCAAGGGCTAACTACCCTTGCAGTAAAAATAACAATCCCTCACATTGGCATAGTGCTTTAAAACTTACAAAGCACTTTCATGAATATCATTTTACTTCCTCCCTTCACCTTCTTTAGGAATTAGGCATTATTTATTCCATTTTGGTGATGGAAAATATGAGGCCTGGTGAGATTAAATGGCATATTGAAGGTTAAAAACATCTAATAAATGATGGAGTTATGTCTTTGGGCTCCACACTTAATATCATTTTTCTCACAGCTGTCGCATAGTCTAACAGTCAGACTTTCCCAAAATAATGTATATATTTTTAAGCAGCCTACATAGAAATTTCTATAAGGCTTGATAAGAGAAAAACGTGATCTGGTTGTAAGGATCAGGGAAGATTTCTATCGAAGAAATCACATATTTTAGTCTTTAGCAAACAGGAAGAATAAAGAAAGATGAGGAAAACCATTCCAAGTTAAGCAAAATCAAGGCAACAATAAAGTATAAAACATTCACAATAAATAGAAAGTAGTCTAATTTTTAAAGTTATCAAAAGGGAGTAGAAAATAAGGTTGGAGGGGAGCCTGGGTGGCTCAGTCCGTTAAGCATCCAACTCTTGGTTTCAGCTCAGGTCTTGATCTCATGATTTTGTGAGTTCAAGCCCTACATTCGTCTCTGTGCTGATAGCATGTAACCTGCTTCAGATTCTCTCTGCCCCTCTCCTGCTCACACTGTCTCTGTCTTTCTCAAAATAAAAAGAAACTTAAAAAAATAAAGTTGGAAAAGAAAGTTGAGATCAGGAAATTAAAGTTCCCTAATTCTAGAGCAGTATTCAACATCAGCATTATTGAGATTCAGGACCACCCAATTATTTGTTTTAGGAGAAGGGCTGTTCAGTGCATTGCAATATGTTTAGCAACATGCTTGGCCTCTACCCACTAGGTATCAATGACACTTCCTCCTCCTGTTGTGACAACCAAAAATGTCTTTAGATATTACAAAATGTCTCCTTCTAGAGCAAAATTGCCCCTTATTGAGAATGACTTAAATTGGTAGATTATGAGAGTCATTTTACATTTTGAAGCAGAGTAGTGTCATAAATAAGTCTACGCTTAGGGAAGACAAACATGGCAAAAATCTACAAGACAAATTAGAAAGGGTAAGGCATTGAAGGAAAAAAAAAAGCCTGTTTGGAAGATATGACAATGGTCTCAGTGTAAGAACTAGAGGTAACTACAAACTGGAAAGAGCATTAAACTTAGAGGCAGGGTACTTAGACTGCATTGCAATCTCTGCCAACAGTTAGTATGTGTTCTCAGACAAGTCATTTAAATCTTTGTACCCTCCATTTCTTTTGACAGAGTCAGAAGGTAAGACTTGATCTCAAAGTTCCCTTCTAATTCCACATATTGTGAATCTGTTAAATACAGATATACAAATGTTGCTAAATCACTGTCTACTCTTCTCTGTATGTCCTTTGCTGAATAACTATCTACTGTTCTCTGTATGTCCTTCAAAAGAATCTTGGTGGGTATCCAATGTGTATCTGACTTTGCTATGTAAAGATAAACACGACGGCCTTACTTCTCAGATTAAGTTGGGTGAAAAAGCAAGTCAGAAATAGTGAAGAATTTGCATTATAAGATGCATTTTAAAGGCATGTAGATGGATTACTTTTTTAGTACATGAAGTACTTAAAACATAGATGCTGCTAGGTGAGGTAATTTTGGAAGCTAGTTTAGCTAATTAATTTAGCATTTACTGGAAGCCTACTAAATGCTGTGAAGCATACTGAGTTAGGCTTCACAAAGGTTACAAAGATGGATTAACTATGGGGCATACCAAGAAGCTTATAGTTTAGTAAGAGAGATCAACAGTATGCACAACTATAACAGAGCAGAATATAATACATGCCCCACAAATCATACGTGCAAGTCTCATACACATCAAAAGGCTGATTTTCAGATTGTCCATTGTAGAATACAGATTAATTTAAGGTTTAAAAAATAATCAAACCTACTTTAAAAATACATATAACTTTATAATTGACTTGCTAAACATATTTGAGTAAGAAAAAATACATGGCAATTATCCATCAACTCAAGTATGAGGTCTGAATAATATATATGTTATCATATTGTTTTGAATGATTTATTTCCCTTCCTCTTTTCTTCCTTTAATAGTAATAGTTCCACACCTAGGCTGACTGTATTTGCCAATGAAACCTTAAAAAGTAGACAAGAATGGTTGGCAAATAGCAAATTGCTTATATGCAAATGATTGTTTTAAATAACTTGAAATCTTTTTCCTTTTTAAAGTTTTTGATACAGGTTTTATCAAAGTTTTGATAAATATCCTTCCTAAATCTGATCTATACTATTTTGTTTCTGTCTTTCACAGTCTTTGTTCTAAATTATCAACATTAATGTTAAGGTTTAACTATATGCCATATAATTAAGTGCAAATTTTGTAAGAACACATTTCCTATTTAGCTTTTTTTATTATTTTATTTCTTGACCTCCAATCAGACTATCAGCAGAATTATGTACATAGCAGATATATTACTTCAGTTAATAGGTCTTACTTGAGATAATTTTTGACGTACATACACACTTGTGTGCATACATACACAGTGTAAAGGTAATGTGGCAGAGACAGATGTAACTAATTCAGAGAAAAAATGCCATGTCATTCATAGATGATAGATAGATAGATACATACATACATAATTGATAGATTAATAGATACTGATCACAGTAAATAACAATATCTACACAAGTGTACATATGTGTGAGAGTAGGTGTGTATAAGTGTTCAGGCCAAAGAGAAAAAAATATAGATAACTGTCAACCATTCAGGAATTAGTCTTATAATTTGAATGCTTTATTTTTCTTCTTTTTACCTGTTAAGTTACTGTATTGCTTTTTCTTTCCTTGTTTAATGATCAGACAGAGAATGGAATTAACAGCCAAGTTATTCTGGCTCCTTTAGAGCTATTTTCTTTTAGCTATCACAGAAAAACACTGAAGACAAATTCAAACTAATACACAACCTGTGGTCTTACACTGTTTATGGATTTCAATAAAATATGTTTTCCTTGTCCATTCTTTGTTTTTTTTTTTGTTTGTTTTTTTGTGGATGTAATACATTATAATTTTATTTGTTTTTTTTAATATAAAATTTACTGTCAAATTGTTTTCCATACAGCACCCAGTGCTCATCCCAACAGGTGCCCTCCTCAATACCCATCACTCACCCTCTCCTCCCTCCCACCCCCCATCAAACCTCAGTTTCTTCTCAGCTTTTAAGAGTCTCTTATGGTTTGCCTCCCTCCCTCTCTAACCTCTTTTTTTTCCCTCCCTCCATGGACTTCTGTTAGGTTTCTCGGGATCCACATAAGAGTGAAAACATATGGTATCTGTCTTTCTCTGTATGACTTATTTTACTTAGCATAACACTCTCCAGTTCCATCCATGTTGCTACAAAAGGCCATATTTCATTCTTTCTCATTGCCACGTAGTATTCCACTGTGTATATAAACCACAATTTCTTGGTCCATTCATCAGTTGATGGACATTTAGGCTCTTTCCATAATTTGGCTATTGTTGAAAGTGCTGCTATATGGGGCGCCTGGGTGGCGCAGTCGGTTAAGCGTCCGACTTCAGCCAGGTCACGATCTCGCGGTCCGTGAGTTCGAGCCCCGCGTCAGGCTCTGGGCTGATGGCTCAGAGCCTGGAGCCTGTTTCCGATTCTGTGTCTCCCTCTCTCTCTGCCCCTCCCCCGTTCATGCTCTGTCTCTCTCTGTCCCAAAAATAAATAAACGTTGAAAAAAAAAAAAAAAGAAAGTGCTGCTATAAACATTGGGTACAAGTGCCCCTATGCATCAGTACTCCTGTATCCCTTGGGTAAATTCCTAGCAGTGCTATTGCTGGGGCATGGGGTAGGTCTATTTTTAATTTTTTGAGGAACCTCCACACTGTTTTCCAGAGCGGCTGCACCAGTTGGCATTCCCACCAACAGTGCAAGAGGGTTCCCGTTTCTCCACATCCTCTCCAGCATCTATAGTCTTCTGATTTGTTCATTTTAGCCACTCTGACTGGCATGAGGTGGTATCTGAGTGTGGTTTTGATTTGTATTTCCCTGATGAAGAGCGACGTTGAGCATCTTTTCATGTGCCTGTTGGCCATCTGGATGTCTTCTTTAGAGAAGTATCTATTCATGTTTTGTGCCCTTTTCTTCACTGGATTATTTGTTTTTCGGGTGTGGAGTTTGGTGAGCTCTTTATAGATTTTGGATACTAGCCCTTTGTCTGATAGGTCATTTGCAAATATGTTTTCCCATTCCGTTGGTTGTTCCTTGTCCCCTCTTTGTAGATAGCCATGGATAATTATGTTCAGATAATTTTGACCTTGAAAAGACTACATCTGTTATGATGCATATATATCTAGTAAGACATATAGAAAAAATGGAGATAGAACAAAATCTGAAACGTAAGGTAGAAAAAGAGAAAATTAGAACGTTCTAAGGAAAAACTCATGGAAAGAAAGATGCTGCTAAGGATAAAATGCTATTCTGGGGGGACCTAGCTCCTGTCTATAAATATATTCAAGGTAAAAATATAAATGAAAACACAAAAAGGAAATCATTCACAGAACTTTGGAGAGATAAGACTAGCCATTTTTAATAAATAAAGGGAAGCTTCATATATTAGGAATAAGGAAATAAGAGGAAGTACAATTGGAAATGAACTACTAAAGAAGGGCCTAGATGTTGTGGTTGGTTTGGATACTAAACAAGTGGTAACAGTGAAGAATTAACTGTGGCTTAGAGCACAATCTCCTTAAAGAGAAAAAAAAACATAAATGAACCATATTTAATTAAAACAAGAATACTTTCATGTTCTGTGTACAATCCCACTTATCCTTAAATTAGGGATTCTACAAAGTAATTTTGAAGAAGACCAAAGCAAGAGGCATCACAATCCCAGACTTTAGCCTCTACTACAAAGCTGTCATCATCAAGACAGCATGGTATTGGCACAAAAACAGACACAGAGACCAATGGAATAGAATAGAAACCCCAGAATTAGACCCACAAAAGCATGGCCAACTAATCTTTGACAAAGCAGGAAAGAATATCCAATGGAAAAAAGACAGCCTCTTTAACAAATGGTGCTGGGAGAACTGGACAGCAACATGCAGAAGATTGAAACTAGACCACTTTCTTACACCATTCACAAAAACAAACTCAAATGGATAAAGGACCTGAATGTGAGACAGGAAACCATCAAAACCCCAGAGGAGAAAGCAGGAAAAAACCTGTCTGACCTTAGCTGCAACAATTTCTAACTTAACACATCTCCAAAGGCAAGGGAATTAAAAGCAAAAATGAAGTATTGGGACCTCATGAAGATAAAAAGCTTCTGCACTGCAAAAGAAAAATTAACAAAATTAAAAGGCAACCAACGGAATGGGAAAAGATATTTGCAAATGACCTATCAGACAAAGGGCTAGTATCCAAAATCTATAAAGAGCTCACCAAACTCCACACCCGAAAAACAAATAATCCAGTGAAGAAATGGGCAGAAAACATGAATAGATACTTCTCTAAAGAAGACATCCAGATGGCCAACAGGCACATGAAAAGATGCTCAACGTCGCTCTTCATCAGGGAAATACAAATCAAAACCACACTCAGATACCACCTCATGCCAGTCAGAGTGGCTAAAATGAACAAATCAGGAGACTATAGATGCTGGAGAGGATGTGGAGAAACGGGAACCCTCTTGCACTGTTGGTGGGAATGCCAACTGGTGCAGCCGCTCTGGAAAACAGTGTGGAGGTTCCTCAAAAAATTAAAAATAGACCTACCCCATGCCCCAGCAATAGCACTGCTAGGAATTTACCCAAGGGATACAGGAGTACTGATGCATAGGGGCACTTGTACCCAATGTTTATAGCAGCACTTTCTTTTTTTTTTTTTTTTCAACGTTTATTTATTTTTGGGACAGAGAGAGACAGAGCATGAACGGGGGAGGGGCAGAGAGAGAGGGAGACACAGAATCGGAAACAGGCTCCAGGCTCTGAGCCATCAGCCCAGAGCCTGACGCGGGGCTCGAACTCACGGACCGCGAGATCGTGACCTGGCTGAAGTCGGACGCTTAACCGACTGCGCCACCCAGGCGCCCCATATAGCAGCACTTTCAACAATAGCCAAATTATGGAAAGAGCCTAAATGTCCATCAACTGATGAATGGACCAAGAAATTGTGGTTTATATACACAGTGGAATACTACGTGGCAATGAGAAAGAATGAAATATGGCCTTTTGTAGCAACATGGATGGAACTGGAGAGTGTTATGCTAAGTAAAATAAGTCATACAGAGAAAGACAGATACCATATGTTTTCACTCTTATGTGGATCCCGAGAAACCTAACAGAAGTCCATGGAGGGAGGGAAAAAAAAGAGGTTAGAGAGGGAGGGAGGCAAACCATAAGAGACTCTTAAAAGCTGAGAAGAAACTGAGGTTTGATGGGGGGTGGGAGGGAGGAGAGGGTGAGTGATGGGTATTGAGGAGGGCACCTGTTGGGATGAGCACTGGGTGCTGTATGGAAAACAATTTGACAGTAAATTTTATATTTGAAAAAAAAAAGAAAAACTTAGAGAAAAAAATTTACAAGTGCAAAGTGAAAAAAAAGACAAAAAAGAGTACACTTATCAAGATGAGCACTGGGTAATGTTTAGAATTGTTGAATCACTATAGTGTACACCTGAAACTAATATAACACTGTATGTTAACTATAGTAAATAAAAAACTTGAAGGAAAAAAAAATCAGGCGTTCTAGTTAGAAAACCAATTCAAATCTTCTGGGTCTTAATACCGTTCTAGCCACTAAAAAGGATAGAAAAAACGACCCAGTTTTTTATCCTCAACAGCCTCTCAATGTATGATCTTCTCCAGAAAATCATATGCAGAAAATTGATATTTTCATTGTGTGGTTCTGATAAATACAAAGAATAGAAATAATAAAAGCATTGGGTCCTTTACATCACCAACTGTACTACTTGCAGAGGCTACTTGACATTATCAACTTGAGTATTCCTTCCAAGAGATGTATCCCTGTTTCTTCTGTTTACAGGCTGCCTTCCTAGCCCACTTCAAGCTAGCAAATTGGACACCTTTCCTCATCAAAATTGACTTGTCGCTGTGCAAATAAATAGGCTGCCTCTTCCATCACATGGTCATGAATGTTGGTATGGCAGAGAGCCAGCCCATGTATATAAGACGTAACTCACATTAGCCAATTTCCTGCCCAAATGCATTGGAAAAGATGCATTCCTTTATTTTCTGAGTTGAATAGTTGATGAAAACCATCTTTAAGTGTCTACTGAACTTGAGAGCTGCAAGGGAAAGAGGTTGTTTTCAATCAGGTCTTGACCACAAGGAGTAAGTAAAAAAAGGTAAAGGGAATGGTCCAGAGTAGAAAGATGTTGAGATGTTTCTTTTGGCTCTAGTCAAATACAGAAGGGGGTGTGACAGAAACAACTGGCTTTGAAATTTTTTTCCAGCAAGGTCACTGCTGGCCTACTGCTTATATAATACACTATGGGAAATATGGGACAACATGACACAGTCCTGGTCCAGAAAGCTTGTGAATAGTTCAGAAGACTAAACAGAAACAAATGAAATGAAAAAACCAATCTAGGAAATGCCATAAATTATCTTTGATAAAGAGTTCTTAGTGACACTGTGAAATCTTTGAAGGTAGAGACTGATCATTTTATTATTTAACTTTATATCCCTTCAATACCTAAGAAAAGACTTTGCCTATAGTAAACACTTGTTATATGTTGAAATGAAGTGGAATACTTTCAGATTAGACCACAAAAAATTAAAATATATTAAAAAATTTTAAATACAGGAAGAATTAACAAATTTTAAATACATTTAAATAATTATAATTTAAATTTAAATTATTTTTTTTTATTTTAAATACATTGTTTTCATATGCCTACTTACAGGGTAACTGGGCCTGCAGTGTGTGACAGTATCGGGAGAATAAGATATTTTGATTTTTTTTTAATTTTAGGCACTAATGAATTTTAGAAGCATTTACTATTTTTATACTAAAAAATCACAGCTTTATAGAGCCTTTATAAAGGAAAGGACAGGGATCAACTCATGAAATATAAAAGCTAGATCCAAAGGACAAGAGGAGTGGGGATGATTGAGGAGACAGGAGAAGAGTTCCCTGGGGATTGGGCAAAGAATTTTAGAGAGAGGAAAGATTGTGAGCAGATGCTTTGAAAACTTTGAAAACTCATGAACAGATGAGTAGGGAAGAAGTTTAGAAAGCTCTGCTATATTAACCAATTATTATATTGGCCTACTCTTTGAGAAACTTTGATAAATATATACATTAATTTTCAAAGAAAAAATGCACATTACATGGAGGATTATGGAGAACTCCCTTCATCTTTATCCAATATTAGTAAATGATCAAAGATTATTTTATAAAATTAGTCAATTGTGTCACCATAGAAGGTAAAAAGAGCTAGTAGGGAAAAGTAACAGTGAGAGAGACGTGTTTAAGCTAGCAAGGCTGAGTGACTAGGTGCAGGGCAGGATACCAACAGGGGAGAGGAGGGGAATGATGGGTGGAGAATTTATCCTTAGCAGGGTGGTTGGCTCAGTGTTGCAGGAGGAATAAAGTGAGAACCCAGAACTGAAGATCATGTATGGCTTAAGGAATGGGGATAAACAGTGGAGGATGTACAAGATCCTATAGCACATTTCCTAAACTTTCAGAATTTGATTTCAGCCTGGTTGTGGCATAAGACTCAGAACTTGGTGTCTGACTTTCTCTGTGAGCAATGATGTCTTTGTTTCTTTTAATCATCATGCCTTTAAGCAAAGGACATGACTTTTTCTGTATTATTATATGACTAACTGTAATAATTGGCTTCAAAATCCTTTATTTTCTGTTGTTCATGCATCCTTATGTCCTTAAAGTATAGAAAAAATTTTGACTTAAGTAAATAGATTATAAATGTTCTGCTCTCCTTTTCTTGATCCATTGTACCCACTCTCTTTCCTCTTCTGGAATTTATGGACAGGGGGAGAGAAAGAACAGTTCAAGATACATTCCAAAACTAAAACAAAAACTGGTGGTGATCCTCTGGTATTGCATGAACAGCACTCTGATTTGCACAGGCATATAACCGTTCATTCCTTTCATTTTGTTGTTGACTCTGCCTTGATGGAACTTCTTGAAGGCAACAGGATCTTGTCTGTTCCTCTTTTGTTTTCTTTACTTTCTTCTCCCTCTTCAAGAGAGTTGGGGAAAGAAAGGAAAAACTTGAACTTCAGGGCATTCATTTATTATTTATACCCTATTTTATTCCATAATGAATCTATGATGGCTTACAAAGATACATTTAATGCCACAAGAGAAACCAATTTTAAAATACAAAAAAATAGGAAATTTGATCTAAGCTTTTGAGAATCAAGCAAATACTATTGAGCACACTATGTGCCTTGCACTATGCTAGTCTCTCTAAGAAAATGAAAGGGAAATATAGGACATGGTTTCCACCTTTAAAGGCTATAACATTTAATTGGGAAGATGAGACAAACATCTGTGAAAAGGCAATATGGAAGAGTGGTTAGGATATTTGGCTGTGGAGTTAAACTCTCTGGTTTTACATCTATACCACTTAGAATGTTTGTGGCTTTGGGCAAGATGTTTAACTTCTCTCTGCTGCTGTTAGCTCATTTGTAAAGTGAGAATAATAATACCTTACCCACTGGGTTTCTGTGAGGATTAACTTAGAACATATTAAGCACTTAGCTTATTTTTTATAATTACTTTTTTAATGTTTATTTATTTTTGAGAGAGAGAGGAGGAAAGAGAGAGACAGAGCGTGAGAGGGGTAGGGACAGAGAGGGAGACACAGAATCTGAAGCAGGCTCCTGGCTGCCAGCTGTCAGTACAGAGCCCAACACGGGGCTTGAACTTACAAACCATGAGATCATGACCTTAGCCAAAGTCAGATGCTTAACCAACTGAACTACCCAGGTTCACCTGTTATAATTATTATATGAAGTGGGGCACAACTAAATGTTTAACTACCTATGAACATATGCAAATTAGGTTCAGAGAAAAAAGAGATGTCAGTGTACAAATAGGGTAGTCAGGGCTGGCTTTGTGGTGTAGATGACATCTGAGCTAGACCTTTAAGGGTGAGTCTTTAACATGCCAATCAAGTAGGCAGGAAAATAGAGTATACTGAATGGCAAGGCCAGGTGTATTTGTAGTCAAAAGAAATTAATAGTCATAAAGAACCCTTATGGGATTTCAGAAAATCAATAATGTAACATGAATCTGATCAGTAACCTGTGGATAGCTTTGGAGTTTATTTTCTCATCTCGGCACTAAACCTTGATATTTCCATTTTCTGAAGGATTAAAGTATCCTTGTGGAATTATTATAAACATCATTTCTGGAGTCACAGCTTAAAACAGCCAACAAGACTTATCAAAGTGAATGGTTCCTATGTTAAAACCACAGCTACATTTTATTTTTATTTTATTTTTAAAAGATTTTTAAACTTTTCCACAGCCACATTTTAAACCACACTATTACCCTCGGAAAACACACCAATATTTTTCTTAGTCGCCTGTATCAACCTTCAGATACACTATAAATATTGCCACGTTCATATTGATGCATTTCTCCTCCAAACTGGTATAGCAGGATTTGACTAGCAAGTCATTCCTTGTACCAGAAGTTGTGATCTTATCAGTAAGGGATTCACAAGTACTTTTGATAATGCAGAAGGAAAGAAAGCTAAAACGATTTCTGTTTCCAATCAGATGTTCTAAAATGACAAAGGTGAACTCATTCAGGGGAAGTCATGGTTATCCCGAGTTCTATTTTTACTGCTTTCTTGCCTGGCTGCTAAAATAGACCTAACTTTATAAACCTTAACACCTAATTTCATATAGTTTGAAACCAAATAAATAATTTTTGAAACAAATGAAAATAAAAACTTGAGGTATGAATCTCACATGGATTTAAATCATTTTTCAATTGGTATGATTACATAGGTTGACTACTCTACAAACCTATTTCTAGATCAATAAGATAATTTTGTTTTTAAATGAAGTCAATTAATCTTAAAGCATTTCCATAAGTTGCCTGTTTTTTCTTCCACCTAACAAAATATACAGAATCATATGTATTTAATTTGGAACTACTAATTAAATCCAAACAAATTCTTTTCAACTATATCTATATACTTGAATACACAGACATATAGAAGATTTGCTTACTCAACTCTCCTGTCATCTTAATTTTCTGAGTATGAATTTGACTTGCTAGTGTAGTGGGTTAATATCCAAGGTCCTTGTCTTTTCCCATAAGGAGCTTTTTAAAATCCCTTTGTCAAGCTGAGATATGGAAAGTGCCAGATCAAGAGAAACTGGATCATAAGCCAAGATCAGTGGAGCCAATATAAGCAGCTACAGACAAGTGGGGCAGAGAGGAGCTAGAGTTCAAGGCAAGGAAACCCACTCTGCAACAGACAGAGGATAGGGAATACACAGGAACTAGGACTCCAGGCACAATGGTCAGATTGACTCAGACACAAAACACCAGAACCAAGGGACTTTGGACCTAAGCCAAACCTACCCAAGGCAGAGGTACTCACATCCTCTTCCTTTTAGAGAACCAATGACTGGTACTCCAGGTCTAGGACTCCAAGCGAAGCAATTTTCCCTCACCTGGAAAATCCTCAGACTGACTATTCTAGGTCAACTACTTGAAATATGAGAATTTCAGACCTGAAAGTGTCCTTAGAAATTCTCTTAACTGATTCTATTTTTAGAAGAAGAAAATGAGGCTGCATGGGAGAATTAATTTGTCCAAAAAAAAAAAAATCACAGCAACTTAGTGGAATTGCTGGGGCTGTAATTCCAGTGTCCTGACTCCAGTACTTTTTCTGTAACATGTTTCTGCCTTGCTTACACCTGGTGCCCTTGAATGGAAAATATGACTGAAAAAACTAGTATCATTAGACAATGAGCCAACCAATCCCTCTTCTAAGAAAGTAGAAGAGAAGAAAGTGAGTGAGGTTTATGGGGATGATATGCAGTCAAAATGGAAGTTCCACTTATTCGCCCTTAATGAAATTCATTAACAGAAACTTCTATTGGGATTAAGTCTACTTGATGAGACAGCTTGGTAAGTCCTGTAACTCTAAACAATTCATCCTCCAGTAAACTTTGTTCCACTTATCCCTATGAGCCAATCATAAACTAATGGAACCCCTCTGTGCATACTTTTAACCATGATAACAATGCTCTGCAACATCTTTGAAGCCTGCTGCTGTACTACTTGTCTCTAGCATAGGTAAATGACTATTGGAATGTTCCTCACCACCCCTAAAAATATTTCCTGGCTTTACATGCATTGTAAAACAAGAAACAGTAGAAAGTTTGAAAGTATTGTTCTCTCTCTCTCCCTCCCTCTCTCTCTCTCTAACACACACACACACACTTAACCATTTCTACATAATCAGTCTAAGAATACTTATGCACTGTCTCCCATTCCTCTTTCTTGACCAGTTAGCTTTGGTACCCACTTCTTTCTCTCGCAAAATCTTATTATTTTTTTGGGTAGAAAAACTTTCTATGCTGCAGTTTCCATCATCTGGGACAACTAACCTATATCTCTACCTCCTTAACTTTTCATCTCCCTTTGGATCTTACCAAAAGAAATACATTCTTTCCTCCTGCCTATAGCTTCATAATACCTTGCTCTCAACTATAATTTATAATTCATTTCAATGGTTGTATCATTTAATTCATAAAATGATTAGGGAGATTTGTTCTTTAGAAAAGAAGGGGTGGGGGAAACTGAACAAAATCACTCTGGAATGTCAAGGCTGTTTTCTTTTCTAGATATATAGAAATGGGAAGGCAACGTCGTCTCTAGTAGATTGAACACTGTACTAACATATTAGAAGACATGAATTCTTTTTTTTTTTTTTGCCATTGAAGCTGGATGATTATTTTACCTCAAGAATGTCAGTTGATTTCTAACTGAGCCTGTTTCTAAATCTCAATGATCCATTCAATTAGGCACTGTAGTCTCAGAGAAATCAAGGACACTGGTGTTTTTACCAGTGTACCTTTGGCTGCAAATGCTTAGTTAACATATTGGATGACTGATAGGAAAAGCAAGTATGAACAATGAAGAGCTATTTTATGAGTAAACCATCACTGAGCTATTTTGTGATAGATATATATATATATATATTCAAAATTAGAGAATATGTTTTCCTCTTAAACTCAGGCAAACCACATCCCTGGAATAGTGGTCCTCAACTTTCTCCCTCTTAACACACTGGACTGATGAAATTCGCTGTCAGACACACTCTTAATGGGTATTTCCCATATGCAAGGTATGACTCCATCCTTTATCTCTCACTCAAGAAAAAAGCATACTGAAATGTATATGACTAAAAGAGACATTTATATACAGAGAGTTGTTGAATCCCTGTATTGTACACCTGAAACTAATATAACACTGTATGTTAACTATACTGGAATTAAAAATGATACAATTAAAATATATATGTATATATATTTTATCCTCAGTTCTGCTGTAAATTTTTGAGGAAGGTACAAATTTCAGCACATTATTAGAACAAAATTCTGAAAATATGCCTCACAACTGAAAGTAATATGTCCTTATGTTTTGTGTGTCCTAACACTGACTTACTAGACTGTATACTCTTAGCATGTCATCTACAAATAAACAAAATGTGTATGCCCTAATTATGGATTCTCTTATAAAGGAATAAATTTCTTGAAGTTAAAGCTACATACTTAAGTTTATAAAGAATAGTAGGAAGGTGAATGACTTTTACATAGACATCACAACTATCCACTCCTCCTTTTTAAAAATTATATTAAATGTTTAATTCCAGTATAGTTAATATACAGTGTTATATTAGTTTCAGCTGTACAATATAATGATTCAACAATTCTATATATTACTCAGTTCTCATCCTGATCAGTGTACTCTTTAATCTCCATCACCTATTTCACCCATCCCCCCGCTTACAACCCCTCTGGTAATCATCAGTTTGTTCTTTATAGTTGAGTCTGTTTCTTGGTTTGTCCCTCTCTTTTTTCTTTTGCTCAATTGTTTTGTTTCTTAAATTCCACACATGAGTGAAATCATATCATGTTTGTCTTTCTCTGACTGACTTCTTTTGCTTAGCATTACACTCTCTAGCTCCATCCTTGCCAAAATTTATTCTTTCTTATGTTGTTGATTTTAGCCATTCTGAGAGGTGTGAGGTCATATCTCATTGTAGTTTTGATTTGCATTTCCCTGATGATGAGTGACGTTGAGTGATATTTTCATGTGTCTGTAGGCCATCTGTATGTCTTATTTGGAAAAATGTTCATATCATCTGGTCATTTTTTATAAATTTTTATTTAATTTATTTTCTTAATTTACATCCAAGTTAGTTACCATATAGTGCAACGATGATTTCAGGAGTAGATTCCTTAATGCTCTCTACCCATTTAGCCCATCCCCTCTCCCACAACCCCTTCAGTAACTCTCTGTTTGTTCTCCATATTTATGAGTGTCTTATGTTTTTGTCCCCCTCCCTGTTGTTATATTATTTTTGCTTCTCTTCCCTTATGTTCATCTGTTTTGTCTCTTAGAGTCCTTACATGAGTGAAGTCATATGGTTTTTGTCTTTCTCTAATTTCGCTTAGCATAATACCCTCTAGTTCCATCCACGTAGTTGCAAACGACAAGAATTCATTCTTTTTGATTGCCAAGTAATACTCCATATATAAATATATATACCACATCTTCTTTATCCATTTGGGCTCTTTCCATAATTCGGCTATTTTTGATAGTGCTGCTATAAACATGGGGGTGCATGTGTCCCTTTGAAACAGCATACCTGTATCCCTTGGGTAAATACCTAGCAGTGCAATTGCTGGGTCGGAGCATAGCTCTGTTTTTAGTTTTTTGAGGAACTTCCATACTGTTTTCCAGAGTGGCTGCACCAGTTTGCATTCCCACCAACAGTGCAAAAGGTTTCCTCTTTTTCTGCATCCTTGCCAACATCTGTTGTTGCCTGAGTTGTTAATGTTAGCCATTCTGACAGGTGTGAGGAGGTATCTCATTGTGGTTTTGATTTGTATTTCCCTGACGATGAGTGATGTTGAGCATTTTTTCATGTGTTGGTGGGCCATCTGGATGTCTTCTTTGGAGAAGTGTCTATTCATGTCTTTTGCCCATTTCTTCACTGGATTATTTGTTTTTTGGGTGTTGAGTTTGATGAGTTCTTTATAGATTTTGGATACTAACACTTTATCTGGTATGTCATTTGCAAATATCTTCTCCCATTCCATCAGTTGCCTTTTAGTTTTGCTGATTGTTTCCTTTTCTGTGCAGAAGCTTTTTATTTTGATGAGGTCCCAATAGTTCATTTTTGCTTTTGTTTCCCTTGCTTCCAGAGACATGTTGAGTATGAAGTTGCTGTGGCCAAGGTCAAAGAGATTTTTGCCTGCTTTCTTCTCGAGGATTTTGATGGCTTCCTGTCTTACATTTAGGTCTTTCATCCATTTTGAGTTTATTTTTGTGTATGGTGTAAGAAAGTGGTCCAGGTTCATTCTTCTGCATGTTGCTGTCCAGTTTTCCCAGCACCACTTGTTGAAGAGACTGTCTTTATTCCATTGAATATTCTTTCCTGTTTTGTCAAAGATTATTTGGCCGTATGTTTTGGGGTCCATTTCTGGGATCTCTATTCTGTTCCATTGATCTGAGTGTCTGTTCTTGTGCCTTTACCAGACTGTGTTGATGATTACAGCTTTGTAATACAGCTTGAAGTGTGGGATTGTGATGCCTCCTGCTTTGGTTTTCTTTTTCAAGATTGCTTTGGCTATTCAGGGTCTTTTCTGGTTCCACACAAATTTTAGGATTGTTTGTTCTAGCTCTGTGAATAGTGCCTTTTTTGGGATGGGGGGGTTGTTGTTGAATTAAGTTATTTATGTATTTTGGACTCTAACTCTTTATCAGATATGCCATTTGCAAACATCTTCTCTCATTCAGTAGGTTGTCTTTTAGTTTGTTGATTATTTACACTGTTGTGCAGAATATTTGTATTTGGATGTAGTCCCAATAGTTTATTTTTGCTTTTGTTTTCCTTGCTTCAGGAAGGAAATGTTATGGCCTATGTCAGAGACATTACTCCCTGTGCTCTCTTCTAGGATTTTTATGGTTTCAGGTCTCACCTTTAGGTCTTTAATCCATTTTGAGTTTATTTTTGTGTGTGGCATAAGAAAGTGGTCCAGTTTCATTCTTTAGCATATAGCTGACCAGTTTTCCCAACACCATTTGTTCTAGAGACCGTCTTTTTCCCTTTGCATATTCTTGCCACTTTTGCCAAAGAGAGATTGACTATATAATTGTGGGTTTATTTCTGGGGTTTCCATTCTGTTTTATTAATCTGTGTGTCTTTTTCTGTCCCAAGCCCATACTCGTTTTATTACTAGAGTTTGTAGTATAACTTGAAATCTGGATTTGTGATACCTCCAGCTTTGCTTTTCTTTTTCAAGATTGCTTTGGCCATTTAAGGTCTTTTGTACTTCCATACAAATTTTAGGATTATTTGTTATAGTTATGTGAAAAATGTTGGTATTTTGATAGGGATTGCATTAAATCTGTAGTTAGCTTTGGGTAATATGAACATTTTATTTTTATTTTTATTTATTTTTTTTATATATATGAAATTTATTGACAAATTGGTTTCCATACAACACCCAGTGCTCATCCCAAAAGGTGCCCTCCTCAATGCCCATCACCCACCCTCCCCTCCCTCCCACCCCCCATCAACCCTCAGTTTGTTCTCAGTTTTTAACAGTCTCTTATGCTTTGGCTCTCTCCCACTCTAACCTCTTTTTTTTTTTTTCCCTTCCCCTCCCCCATGGGTTCCTGTTAAGTTTCTCAGGATCCACATAAGAGTGAAACCATGTGGTATCTGTCTTTCTCTGTATGGCTTATTTCACTTAGCATTACACTCTCCAGTTCCATCCACGTTGCTACAAAAGGCCATATTTCATTTTTTCTCATTGCCACATAGTACTCCATTGTGTAATATGAACATTTTAATAATATTTGTTCTTCCAGTCCATGAGCATGGAATATCTTTCTTCCATTTCTTTATGTCATCTTCAATTGCTTCATCAATGTCTTACACTTTTCAAAGTAAAGATCTTTCACCTTCTTGGTTAAGTTTATTCCTAGGTATTTTATTATTTTTGGTGCAATTGCACAGGAGATGGTTTTCTTAATTTCTGTTTCTGTGTTAGTGTGTAACACAGTATTAGTGTGTAGAAATTCAACATATTTTTTTTCAATTCAACAGATACGAAATACATTGATTTTGTATCCTGAGACCTTACTGAATTCATTTATCAGTTTTAGTAGTTTTTTGGTGGAGTCTTTAAGATGTGCTATACATAGTGTCATGTCATCTGCAAATAGTAAAAATTTTACTTCTTGTTTACCAATTTGGATATCTTTAATTCCTCTATCTTGTCTGAATGCCATGACTAGGACTTCTGGTACTATGTTGAATAAAAGTGGTGAGAGTGGACATCTTTGTCTTGTTCCTGATATTAGCAGAAAAGCTCTAAGTTTTTCATTTAATATGATGTTAACTGTGGGTTTTTCATATATGGCCTTTATTATGTTGAGGTATTTTACCTCTAAACCTACTTTGGTGAGAGTTTTAATTGTATATGGATGTGGTACTTTTTCATATACTTTTTATGCATCTACTGAAATGATCATATGGTCTTTATCCTTTCTCTCATTGATGTGATGTACCACTTTGATTGATTTGGGAATATTGAACCAACCTTGCATCCTGGGAGTAAATCCCACTTGATAGTGGTGACTGATTTTTTTAATGTATTGTTGGATCTTGTTTGCTAATATTTTGTAGAGCATTTTTTCATCTATGTTCACCAGATATATATGCCTGTAGTTCCCTGATTTTTTTTTTTTGCTTTGTTTTGTTTGTTTGTTTTTTTTTTTTTTTTGGCAAACTTTATCTGCTTTTTTTGTATCAGGGTAATGCAAGCCTCATAGAATGAATTTGGAAGTTTTCCTTCTTCTTCTTATTTTTGGAATATTTTGAGAAGAATAGGTATTAACTCCTCTTTAAATATTTGGTAAAATTTGCCTGTGAAACTAACTGGTCCTGGACTTTTGTTTGTTGGGAGTTTTTGATTACTGATTCAACTTCATTGCTGGTTATCAGTCTGTTCAAATTTCCTTTTTCTTTCTGATTCACTTTTGGGAAGTTATACATTACAGATATACAACTTACAGCTTTCAATCATGGAAATTTAGATACCTAGTTATTATGATAGACTAAGTTGCTATGGTAAAGACTCATCTTTTGTTCTCAACACAGAGAAATGCTGGACAAAACAAAACAAAAGTGAAACAAGGATTTTACATGCTTAGCCCAGCTTGAAAGTAAGTAAGGGAAATTTCCAGACTTTAGGAATGAAAAGGGAAATCAAACCCAGGGAAGGAAGCATAAACTGAAACTAAATACCTCCTGGAAATATTAGAAGCACAGGGCACCTGGGTGGCTCAGTTTGTTGATTGTCCAACTCGATTTCAGCTCAGGGTTGTGAGGTGGAATTCTATGCAGAGCATGGAATTCTGCTTTGGACTCTCCATCTCTCTCTCTCTCTCTCTCTCTCTCTCTGTGTCTCTGTCTCTGTCTCTCTCTCCCTCTGCCCCTTTCCCCCACTCGCATTCTCTCTCTTTCCCTCTGAAGTAAAAAAAAATCAAATTAAAAAATAAAAAGTAAAATAATAATTTTAAAAAAATCAGAGGCAGATATGGATATTAAGGGGCATAAGAGCTTGTGTTCAGGATAAGACAGACCATAGAGCCACAAACCTATGTATAGTATAGAGCTAGAACTGAGATTTAAGCAAAAATCTAGAAGCTTCAGTGGTTTGTGAAGCCTAAAAATCTATGAAATGGGTACTAGAAAACTCTGTTCGCTGGTCCAGGAAAGCAGCCAGGAAATTCACACTTTGTGCAGTGCCATGCCGCAAGTGAAAAGAGATACTCAAGAGAAATTAGAACTCAAAACTTGTACCAAGCATGGGTGTGGACTCTAAATTCACACAACCTACCTCCAAGCTAATAAATTTACAGAAAAACTGATTCCAAACCAGTAAAAATTGTAAGGCCTTAGCAGAGGCAAACTTAGAACCACTCTGAGGGAATGCCCACACAGCCTGAGCTCCCGGGACTCCCACAAAAAAAAAAAAAAAAAATCCCTGCAATAGATAAAAACACAGTAATAAAAATTACAAATCTCACAAAAAATTAACCACTGTGAGTGTGCTTCTGTTAACATAATTGGAAAAAAATGTATCCCAAGAAATAGAGATAATAGGACAATTTAAAGGGAACAAAACAGTTTCCTTGAAAATTGTCCAAAGAGAAAAAGATTTAAGAACTGTGTGGCTAGAATATAATATTGATGGTTATTCTGTGGTCTTTATAAAATCTATAGCCCATCAAGGAAAAAGGGGATGAAGCTAGATAAAGAAATTGAAAGTTAAATTTTTATCCTTGAGAAATTCTTAGAAAGTCCCAGTACAGGGGGAGATTAAGATGTGCAGGCAAAATTAGATTTTATCTTTCCACACTTACCTGCAATTCTATCATGTTAGGTAAGTCAGTCTCAGATTCTCTTAAAGTTGTCTCAGAGCAGTTGTATGGGTTTGAAGTGCAAAATATAATCTTGCTGGGCTAGTTGGAAACTTACGCATAGACCATTCAGTGATTAGCATTATGGTTTTAGTTTTGAAAAAAAAAACATTGAGAACTCATAGAACCTGTACACAAATTCCATTGTATTTAACTTATTTTGTGTATTGTCCTTTATATGTACCCTCCCAGATATAAATTTCCTTAAGAGATGGACTTTTAAAATTTTATTGAGCTTCATTGAGCTGTAATTTATATAGCATACAATTTACCCATTTAAGGGTACCATTCAATAGCTTTTAATAAATGTATACATTTTTGTAGCCACCACTAGAAAGCAACTTTAAACATTTCCATAATTCCCCAAAAGTTTGCTCCCCCATGTTTTCAGGCAATCCCTGATCCCAGCCATAACTAACTACTGATGTACTTTCTGTTTCTATAGTCATGTGGTTTCTAGACCACATCTAGAAATTTTATATAAATGAAATCATAAAATATATAGTCTTTTGTGTCTGGCTTCATTTACTCAGCACAATGGCTTTGAGGTTTATTCAAGTTGTAGCATGTACCAATAACCATTCACATGTTGATGGAAATTTTAGTTGTTTTGGGCTGTTATGAATAAAGCTGATATGGGAGGCAGTTCAAGATGGTGATGTATGAAGGTACTGAACTCACCATGGAGACACCAAATCTAAAGCTATATATGAAACAATTTCCTCTGAAAACTACCTAAGAAATTTCTTCACATTGGGCAAACAAGAAAAAGGCCACACGTAGTAGGTATGACAGGCTAAGACACAATCTCACCATAAGCCCCACCACTGGTGCATCAATTTACAATCAGGAGAGAATTCCCAAACTTGGAGGTTCTCCCTGAGTAGCAAAGGGTTATTACACTACATCAGGTACCCCCAATTTTTAGTACCTGCAACTGAAAGATAAGCCTTCAAATATCTGGTTTTGAAAACAAATGGGGCTCATGTCGCCAAGACCCAAAAGGCTGTAGTCAACTGAAAAATGGCTATTAAAGGACTCATGTGTGGACTCACCACACAGCCCAGCACAGAAACAGCTATGTAAAAAGCACCCAGACTTTATGTGACAGAAATTAATTTGTTAATCTTAAAGCACCAGCTGGAGGGTCAAGGGACTCTCAGAATACTAAGGATGTGGGCTAGTGAGCACTGTTTTCACATTCTCCTTCTGACCTGCTAAAGCTATCAGGCACTATTTTTTTTCTTCTTTCAATGAGAATAATCTTTGGGTTCTCCCTCTGCTGTGCTCCAGAGCACCAGTGTCTCCCAGATGGGAGCTTTTACACACATCTTGTACCCTGGTTTTGTGTCTGGTGTCCTGGTTTTTTTTCATCCAGCAGATGCTCTTTTATTACTATGTTCCAGAGGACAGGGGCTTTATGTTCCTGGGCTCCATGGGACTATAATAATAGGAGAAACAGTTATTCACAGACTACTACCCCCAGGGCACTGCACAAATAGCAAACTGAAACCGATTCTCAGTCCGTCTGTGAAAGAGGCCTATTTTATTGTCCTTGAGTTAAAGCCTGAGAAGCAGGCTTCAGGCTCAGGTACTCTTAGGGAACATAGCCTGAAGGATAACATATTTGCACTCTGCCTTGTTCCATTTCACTTGTTTCTCCCAGAAAGAAGTTTATACCCTTGTCTGGAGCTCCAATCTTTGTGACTGTCACCTAAGGGATACCTCCAACTCACCTGGTCTGCAGACCAGCAGGGTTTATGCTTGTAGCCACAAAGGACTATATATATTTGCATCCTTTAAAAAGCTGCTGCCTGAGGCTCTGGCTTCCAATCAGCCTGAATCTAAGTGCTGACTCAAACCTTCCCCTGTGGGACACTCATAGGTCTTTACACACCCTCACCTACTGGGAGCGATCAAAAATATAATAGAATATTTGGACAATTAAAAATGTTTGAGAGACAATGAAGAGCTGAGACAGAGTTGAACAACAAGATTCATCTCCTACACAAGGTCACTACTTCAGAACTAGAAGAGGTGGTTATTTCATCTAATGTATAGAAAACAACACAGACACTCAAGTAAAATGAAGAAACAAGAGAAAATGTTCCAAACAAACAAACAAGAAAAAAACCTCAGGGGGAAAAAAATTAATGAAATAGAAACAACTAACTTATCTGATAAAGAGTTCAAAGTAATGGCCATAGACATGCTCACCAAACTCAAGGAAAGAATGGATGAACACAGTGAGAACTTCAACAGAAAGATGGAAAATATAAGAACATACCGAACAGAAGTCACAAAGTTGAAGAATACAATAAACTGTACTGAAAAATACAATAGAGGGGTTTAACAGCATATTAGATTAAACAGAAGAAAGTATCAGTGAACTTGAACACAAGACAGTACAATTCACACAATCAGATCAGCAAAAGAGAGAAAAAAAAGTGAAAATAGCTTAAGGGACTTGGGGGACAATATCAAGTGGACTAACATTTATGTTATACAGATTCCAGAAGGAAAAGAGAGACAGAAAACTTGAGAAAATTTATTTGAAGAAATAATGGTTGAAAAATGCCTTAACCTGGGGAAGGAAATAGACATCCATATCCAGGGAGCCAAAAATGTCCAAATAAGAAACCCAAAGAGACCCACACCAAGACACATAATTAAAATAGCAAGTTTTCACCAAGGTGACACAGGCAAATCCACTCCATAAGACTCTAGGCCCACACCATTTTGGCTTCAGATAGCTTTCTTGGGCACCCCACATGCAAAGCACTCTGGAAACTCGGGTTATGTATGTTTTAGGTTCAGTCATCCTGCCAAATTGTAACCTGTGTGGAGTTCCCAGGAATCTCAGGTGCTTTCCTGCACTGGTTTCAGCCACTCCACCTGTGCACCACTAATGTGAAATGCCCTGGAATACTCCTGCCCCTGCCAGCCTTGGCTCCAGCCACCCGGACAGGAAACCCACTGTGCTGAACACCATAGGACATACTGGCTTACACCCAATTCATCTTTAGCTGTCCCACTAGGTTATCTTCAGAGTAGAGAGCCCTGAAACACCTGGCTTATTACACCCTATTACTTCAGCTGTTCTGCCAGGGCAAATTTTGTGTAGACAGCCCAAGAACAATACCAGACCATGCCCATTCTAGCTTTAGCTATCCTGCCAGTATGCCCCCTGCATGGAGCGCCCTAAGATCTCCCAACTTATATCCCACATTGGTGCTAGCAACCACTTCAGGGGACCCTCTGTACAGAGAGTCCAGGAAATCCTGGTTTATATCCACTTCAGCTTCAGTTATCCTGCCAACGTGTCCTCTATAGAGCTTGGGGTGCCTTTAGCTTGCACCCACTTTTAGTTAAGATATCCTGCCAGGAAACCTTCTGTGAGAAGAGCCCAGGGACCTCCTAATCTGCACACTACATCAGTTCCAGTCACCATGCCAAGGCACTCCCTGAATAGAATGTCTGAGACATAGCAGTTTAGACTCATTTTAGCTTCACCTGTCCTAAGAGGGTGCCCTCAGTTCATAGAACCTTAGACACCCCAGCCTGCATCTGCTTCAACTTTACCTGTCCTGACAAGGTGGCTGTTATATGAAATGCCTTAGTACCCCATCCCATGCCAGCTACAGCTCCAGCCAGCCAGCAAAATTCATCAAGCATACACAATCTATGTAACAGAGTATCATACATAAGACCATTTCTTCCAGTTTAGTAGAAGGAGCTGTTCCACCCAATTCATATAAACAAATACAGAAAGTCAAGCAAAATGGTAATACAGTTGAATATGCCTCAAAAGAAAGAATAAGATAAAATCTCTGAAAAAGAACTAAATGAAATGTAGACAAGCCATATGTCTGATAAATTATTTAAAGTAATTATTGTAAAGATATTCACCAAGCTTGAGATAAGACTGGAAGAACTCAGTGAGACCTTCAATAAAGAGATAGAAAATATAAAAAAGAACCAATCAGAATTGAAGAATACAATAGCTTAAATAAAAAACACACTAGAGGGAATCAATAGTGGATTAGTGGATGCAGAGAATATATCAGTGATTTTGAAGACAGGGCACTAGAAAAAACCTAAGCTGAACAGCAAAAGCAAAAGGAGAATTGAAGTTTTACAAAGGATGGTTTAAGGGATTTCTTGGACAACATCAAGTGAACAATTGCATTTTAGGAATCCCAAAAGTAGAAGAAGAGAGAGAAAACAGTGGAAAATGAAATGGATTTGAAGAAATAATAGCTGAAAACTTCTCTAACATAGGGAAACAGACATCCAAGTTAAGAAGCACAGAGTTCCAAACAAGATAAACCCACATAGGTCCACATCAAGACACATAATAATTTAAATGTCAAAGGTCAAAGATAAAGAGAAAATCTTAAAAGTTGGGGCGCCTGGGTGGCTCAGTTGGTTAAGTGTCTGACCCTTGATTTTAGCTCCGGTCATGATCTCATGGTCATGAGATTGAGCCCTGTGTTGGGATTGTCTCTCTCCCTCTCTTTCTGACCCTCCCATCCTCATGCTCACTTACTCTCTCAAAATAATTAACTTTAAAAAAAGAAAATCTTAAACGCAGCAAGAGAGAAATAAAAAGTTTTCTATGAGAGAAAACCTGTAAGGAAATGGCATGATATATTCACTACTGAAACAAGAATACTCTACTGGGCAAGTTTATCATTCAGATTTGAAGGAGCAATAGTTTCCCAGACAAACCAGAGATAAAAGAGTTTACCTCCACTAAGCCAGGCTTACAAGAAATGTTAAATGTGATAAGGGAGATAAGATGGGGAGAGGAGAGAGGAAAGCAGAGGAGTAGGAGTATCTAAGTCCCATCTCATCCCACGAATACAATTAGATAACTATAAAATCATTCTAAATATCCCAGAAATCAACTTGAAGATGGACAGAACAAACTCCACAACAAAATGGAGAGAAGAGGCCACACTGAAGAAAGTAGGAAGTGCAGAGATGTAGTTTGCTGCAGATGGGAGGGAGCCATGATCATGGAGAAAGGAAAGAGAGAGCAGAGCACACAGGGGAAAGCGTCAGGAGAACATTTCCCCAAAGCCATTAGCTTGGAAAATGAGTAGTGCTGATTTTCATGAGTTCTTGCAACCAGCAGGGCTTGAAGACTGGCGTTTTAAAGGTCAGTGGGCTTGGCTGAGAGAGAGCCCGAGGAAACTGCACTGCTCCTGGAGAGAAAGCAGGTAAAAATCCCAGGAGCAGATAGCATGGTAACAGTAAATTAAAGAGTGTCTGGGAAACACAGTGGGGAGAATCTTTGCTCTTCTTGGACAGTGTCCTTGAGAGGCAGTGTTCACAGAGATGCCTCTTTGGGGATAAAGGATCTGGCTGGCACCATTTCCCTCCCCCACTCCTCAGCATAAACAGCAAACCACCTGCAGAAAGCATCTCAGTCCCAGCACTGGAGGCCTAATTTGCTTACACCAAGTCTCCTTCCCCCACCCTGCTGTCTGACAGGACTCCCTTTCTCAATCAAGCTTGCCTCAATCCAAGCATGGTGGGCTTCTCCCCCAGAAGACCAGCATAGGCCCCTGTCCACACTGCGTCCCTAAAGCCTGGAGTTTTACAAGTCAGCAGGTTTGGCTGGGAAGATACTGAACTTCTCCTGTAGAAAAGACAAGCAAACAACCTGGAGACAGACATTATGGAAACAGCAATCTGAAAAATACCTCAGACACACAGGGGTGAGATTATTGACTCTTCTTAGAGTGCTTCCCTGAGAGGCAGCATTCATGGAGACCCCTCTCTAGGGACAAAGGAGGTAGATGATGCCATTTCCCTCCCCCAAGCCTCAGCATAAACACAGAGCCACCTGCTTGAAGTAATGCAGTGCCCTTACTGGCTGCCTAACCTGATTACACCAAGTCCCACACCAAGGGCTGTCCTTCTTGATCAAGCTTGCCTCAATCCCAGGACATCAGTACCCTTCCCCAGAAAACCAGCAGAAACCCCTGTCCACACCATGTCTCCTGACCAGAGAGTGATGCAGGACTTTAGTTCTAGTGAAACTAGTATCAGATCCCATTTAAAAAGCAGACCAGGGGCACCTGGGTGGCTCAGTCAGTTAAGCGTCTGACTCTTGATTTTGGCTTAAGTCATGATCTCACCATTCATGGGATTGAGCTCCATGTCAGGCTTTGTGCTGACAGTTTGGTGACTGCTTGGGATTCTCTCTCTCCCTCTCTCTCTATCTGACCCTCCCCAACTCATGCATGTGTGCACGTGCACGCTCTCTCTCCTTCGAAATAAATAAACATTTAAAAAAAAATAAAAGGTAAAAAAGTAAAAACCAGACCAGAGAACACCTAGTTAAAACTTGACACATTCTGGCCAAGGGCCAAACACTGACCACCACAAGCAAGAAGATCCTCTGTAGATGACTAGCCTGAAGAATGCAGCAGCCAAAAAGCAGACAACACACAACACACACCAGAGACACCCCTTGAAGCACCAGGACCTAGACAATATATGATCTCTATTTCATAAAGCCATTATTCTCAAGAGCAGAAAATATAATGGACTTTTCTAACACAGGGAAGTCCAAGACTTAGACAAAATGCCAACATGGAGGAATATATCAGAAATGAAAGAATAAGGTTATAGACAGAGATCTAAGCCAAAGAGATATAAGTAACATGCCTGAAAGAGAATTTAAACCAACAATCACAAGGATACTAGCTGGGTTTGAGAAAAGAATGGGAGACTTCAGAGAGATCCTTACCATAGAGATAAAAGAGTTAAAAAATAATCAGCATGAAAAATGAAAGAACTGAGATTGGAAACGGTCTTGAGGCAATGAGCACAAGGCTGGAAAGAGAAGAAGAATAAGTGATAAAAAGACAAAATAATGGAAAATAATTTCATTTAGAAGACAAAATACTGGAAAATGATGAACAAAAGAGAAAAAGAAGAATTATGGAACACAAGAATAAACTTAAGGAACTCAGTGACTCCATCAAACACAATAACAGTATTATAGGAGTCCCAGAAGAAGAAGAAAGAGAAAAGGGGGCAGAAAATATATTTCAGGAAATAATACCTGAAAACATCGCTAATTTGGAGAAGGAACCAGATATCCAGATCCAGGAGGCACAGAGAACTCCCATCCCAATCAACAAAAGCAGGCCACCAACATGACATATTGTAATGAAAAAGCAGCAAGACAAAAGAATCCTTAACATACAAGGGAACACCCATAAAGCTAGCTGGAGATTTCTCAACAGAAATGTGGCAAGCCAGGAAGAAGTGCCATGATATATTCAAAGTGCTGAATGACAAAAATATGCAGCCAAGAATATTCTATCCAACAAGGCTATCATGCAGAATAAAAAGAGAGATAGTTTCCCAAGAAAACAAACAAACAAACAAAAACCTAAGAGTTTGTGACCACTGAACCATTCCAGCAACAAATATTAAAGGGGATTCTTTGAGTGGAAAGGTAAGACCAAAAGTGATACATACAAGAAAGAAACAGAGAAAACCTCCAGAAACAACAAAAGAAGTAATAAAATGGCACTAAATACATATCTATTGACAATTACCCTGAATGTAAATGGAATAAATGCTTCAATCAAAAGACATAGGTGTCAGAATGGATAAAAACCAAGACCCGTCTATATGCTGCCAACAAGAGACTCATTTTAGACCTAAAGACACTTGCAGATTTAAAATGAGGGAATGGAGAAATGTTTATCATATAAATGGATGTCAAAATAAAGTGGGAGTAGTAATACTTACATGGGACAAACTATACTTTAACCCAAAGACTGTAACAAGAGGTGGAAAAGGGCACTATATCATAATAAAGGGAGACAATCCAACAGGAAGATATAACAATTGTAAATATTTATGTAACCAATGTGGAACCACCCAAATATATGAAATAATTAATAACAAACATAAAGGAACTCATTTATAATAATACAATAATATTAAGGAATTTTAATGCCCCACTTACATCAATGGACAGATCATCTAAACAGAAAATAATGGCAGTGGATGATACACTGGACCAGATAGACTTAACAGATATATTCACAACATTCCATCCTAAAACAGCAGAATACACATTATTTTCAAGTGCACATGGAACATTCTTCAAAATAGATCACATACTAGATCACAAATCAGGTCTCAACAAGTACAAAAAGATTGAGATCACAGCATGCATGTTTTATGACTACAGTGCAATGAAACTTGAAGTCAACCATCAGAAAAAGTTGGAAAAACCACAAATACATGGAGGTTAAACAACATGATACTAAACAATGAATGGGTGAACCAGGAAATCAAAGAAGAAATTGTAAAAGTACATGAAAACAAGTAAAAATGAAAACACAGTAGCCCAAAATGTTTGGGGTGCAGCAAAAGAGGTTCTAAAGGGGAGCATATAGCAAAACAGGCCTACCTTAAGAAGCAAGAAAAATCTCAAACAGAAAAATTAACCTTACATTTAGAGGAGCAAAAAAAAAAAAAAACACACAAAACTACAGAAAGAAGTAAATAATAAAGATTACAGCAGAAATAAATGATATAGAAACTAAAAACCAACATAATAGATCAATGAAAGCAGGACCTTGTTCTTTGAAAAAAAAATAATAAAATTGCTAAGCCCCTAGTCAGGTTTATCAAAAAGAAAAGCAAAAAAAAAAAAAAAAAAAAAAAAAAAAAAGAAAAAAAAAAACTAATGAGAAAGGAGAAATAGCAATCAATACCACAAAAATACAGACAATTATGGGGCGCCTGGGTGGCTCAGTCAGTTGAGCATCTGACTTCGGCTCAGGTCATGATCTCACAGTTTGTGAGTTCAAGCCCCTCATCTGGCTTGGCACTGACAACTCAGAGCCTGGAGTCTGCTTTGGCTTCTGTGTCTCCCTTTGTCTCTGCCCCTCTCCCGCTCATGCTTTGTCTCTCAAAAATAAATACGTGTTAAAAAATTTTTAAAAATACAATTATAAAGAAATATTATGAAAAACTATATGCCAACAAAGTGAACAACCTGGAAGAAACAGATAAATTCCTAGAAACATAAACTACCAAAGCTGAAACAGGAATAAATAGAAAATTTGAGCACACCAACAACTAGCAAAAAAAAAAAGAAAAAAAAATTGAATCAGTAATAAAAAAATTCTCCCAGGAAACAAAAAGTCCAGGACCAGATGGCTTTACAGGTGAATTCTTCCAAACAGTTAAAGAACCATTAATACTTATTCTTCTCAAACTATTCCAAAAAATAGAAAAGGAAAGAAAACTTTGAAATTCATTTCATGACACCAGCATTACCCTGATACCCAAACCAGATAAACACTCCACTAAAAAAAAGAACTATAGGCCAATATCTCTGATGGATGCAACAATTCTTAGTAGAATACTAGCAAACTGAATCCAGCAGTACATTAAAAGAATCATTGGGGCGCCTGGGTGGCGCAGTCGGTTAAGCATCCGACTTCAGCCAGGTCACGATCTCGCGGTCTGTGAGTTTGAGCCCCGCGTCGGGCTCTGGGCTGATGGCTCAGAGCCTGGAGCCTGTTTCCGATTCTGTGTCTCCCTCTCTCTCTGCCCCTCGCCCGTTCATGCTCTGTCTCTCTCTGTCCCAAAAATAAATAAAAACGTTGAAAACAAATTTAAAAAAAAAAAAAAAAGAATCATTAACTACGATTGAGTGGGATTTATTCCTCGGCTGCAAAGGTGGTTCAATAGTCACAAATCATTCAACGTGATACACCACATTGATAAAAGAAAGGATAAAGACCATAAGATCTTTTCAATAGATGCAGAAAAAGTATCTGACGAAGTACAACATCCATTCATGAAAAAAACTCTCAACAATGTAGGGTTAGAAGGAACATACCTCAACATAATAAAGGCCATATACGAACAACCCATAGCTAATATGATCCTCAATAGAGAAAAACTTATAGCTTTTCCTCTACGGTCAGGAACATAGCAGGGATGTCCAATCTCACTACTGTGTTATTTAGCATAGTTTTGGAAGTCCTAGCTTCGGCAACCAGATAACAGAAAGAAATAAAAGGCATACAAAATGGCAAGGAAGAGGTAAAACTGTAACTTTTGGAGATGACTTGATACTCTACATAGAAAATCTGAAAGACCCCCCCCCCCACACACACACACACAATTGCTAGAACTGATACACGAATTCAGTGAAGTTGTAGGATACAAAATCAATATGCAGAAATCTGTGCTGATAGTTTGGAGCTTACTTGAGACTCTCTCTCTCTTCTCTCTCTGTCCCTCCCCCACTCACACACGTGCTTGCTCTCTATCTCAAAAACAAATCAACTTAAAAATAAAAATGAATTTTTAGCATCCAAGATATATAAAGAACATGAAGCTCAACACTCCAAAAATAAATAATCCAATGTATAGAATAGAAATTTTTGCAAAGAAGACATGCAGATTGCCAATAGACACATGAAAAAGATGCTCAACTTCATTCATCATCAGAAAAATTCAAATCAAAACTACAATGAGATATCATCTCACACCAGTAAGAATGGCTACAATTAACAACACAAGAAATAACAGGTGTTGCCAAGGATGTGGAGAAAGCCGACCCCTCTTGCACTGTTGGTGGCAATCCATACAGTGCAACCACTCTGGAAAAGAGTATGGAGATTTCTTCAAAAAGTTAAAAATATAACTACAACTATGATCTAGTAATTGCACTATTAGGTATTTACCCAAAGAATACAAAAGTATTAATTCAAAGGGATACATGGACCCCAATGTTTATAGCAGCATTATCAACAATAGCCAAATTATGGGAACAGCCCAAATGTCCATTGACTGATGAATGGATAAAGAAGCTGTGGTGTATATATATATATATATATATATATATATATATATATATATTTCACTCATATATTGAATTTAAGAAACAAAACAATCATAAAGGTAAAAAGGGAGAGCTAAACCAAAAAACAAGCTCTTAACTATAGAGAACAGACTGATGGCTACCAAAAGGGAGGTGAGGGTTTTGGGTTAAATATTTGATGAGGATTACGGAGCACATTAGAATCAGTGTATCGCACACCTGAAACTAATATTACTCTGTATCTTAACTAACTGAAATTTAAATAAAAACTTTTTAAAAAGGATATTTTAAAGGTAAACCTTTAAGTGGAAAATTGGAAATAATTAGACATAATAAAATTATGAATAACAAGATGTAAAATATGGCAACCATCTTCCATGTGTTGGTGTAAAAAAAGGAATGTATATTTTTTATTTTTTTTAAGAATGTGTTTGAACTTAAATGACCATCAAATTAATGTAGACTGCTATTAACTTAGGATGTTATATATGAACCACATCGTTGCCTATGATATACACAAAAAGTTAAAACAACAACAACAACAACAACAACAACAACAACAAGGAAAGCCAAACATAACACTATAGAAACCCATCAATCACAAAGAAAGACAGCAAAATAATAAGAAAGGAACAGAGAAGAACATTAAAAACAATCAGAAAACCAATAACAAAATGGGAATAAGTGCATAAGTATCAATAATTACTTTAAATGTAAATGGCCTTAATGCTCCAATCAAAATACATAGGATGACAAAATGGATTAACAAATAACAAGAGCTATCTCAGGGTGCCTGGGTGGCTCAGTTGGTTAAGTGACCGACTCAGACTCAGGTCATGATCTAGCAGTTTGTGAGTTCTAGCCCCACGTTGGGCTCTGTGCTGACAGCTCAGAGCCTGGAGCCTACTTCAGATTCTATGTCTCTCCCTCTCTCTACCCCTCCCCTGCACACGCTCTGTGTCTCTCTGTCTCTCAATAATAAATAAACGTTAAAAAATTAAAAAAAAACAAATAACAGGAGCTATCTCTATACTGCCTCAGAAAGACTCACTTCAAATCTAAAGACACATACAGACTGAAAGTGAAGGAATAGAAAAACATTTACCATGCAAATGGAGACAGCAAAAAAGCTGGGGTAGTAGTAATTAAAGGAAACTTTAAAACAAAGGCTGACACAAGAGACAAAGAAGAGCATTACATTATGATAAAGAGATTAATCCAATAAGGGGATATAACAATTGTAAATGACTACACATGCAACACTAGAACACCTAAACACATAAAACACTTATTAACTGACATACTGAGAGAAGTAAATGGTAATATAAATTACCATAGAGGACTTTAACACCCACTTACACCAATGGATAGATCATCCAGGCAGAAAATCAACAAGGAAATGGTGCCATTTTGTGACACATTGGACCAGATTCATATTACATATATATAGAACATTCCATCCCCACACAACAGAATACATATTCTTTTCAATTGCACATGGAAAATTCACCAGAATAGATTACGTATTAGGCCACAAAACAAGTCTTAAAAAAAAATAAGAAGATTGAAATCATACCATGCATTTTTTCCAGCAACAACAGTATGAAGCTAGATATAAATCACAAGACAAAAAACTGGGGAAAAAAACACAAACATATGGAGAATAAACAGCATGATATTAAACAACCAGCATGTCAATGAACTAATTAAGGAAGAAATAAAAAATGCTGGAGACGAACCAAAATGAAAACACAAGCGTCTATAATCTTTGGGACACAGCAAAAGCAGTTTTTAGAGGGAAATATATAGCAATAATAGGCCTCTCTCAAGAAACAAGAAAAAGCTCAAATAAACAATCTAACTTCACACCTAAAAGAACTAGAAAAAGAAGAACAAAGCCTAAGGTGTAAAAGGAAGGAAATAACAAAGATCAAAGCAGAAATAAATAACATAGACTTAAAAACATAGAAAATAATCAATTAAACCAAAAGATGGCTCTTTAAAAGATAAGCAAAATGGATAGACTTAACGAGATTCATCAAGAAAAAAAGAGAAAGACTGAAGTAAATAAAATCAGAAACAAGATAGGGGAAATAACAACGGACACCACATAAATACAAAAGATTAAAAGAGAATACTAAGAAAAATTGCAAGACATTGAATAACCTACAAGAAATGGATAAATTCCTAGAAACATACAACATTCCAAAACTGAACCAGGAAGAAATAGAAAATCTGAGCAAGCAGATTGCAAGTAATAAAAATGAATCATTAATCAAAAAACTATCAAAACATTAAAACCCAGGACTGGATGGATTCACAGATGAATTCTACTAAATATTTAAAGAAGATTTAATACCTATTCTTTCAAACTATTCCAAAAATAGAAGAGGAAGAAAAGCCTCCAAATGCATTCTACAAGGCCAGAATTACCCTGATATCTAAACCAGACAAAAACTACAGAAAACTATAGGTTACTACTCCTGATAAACATACATGCAAAATCCTCAACAAATATTAGCAAACCACATACAACAGTATACTAAAAAGATCATCCAATATGATCAAGTGGTATTTATTCCAGAGATGCAAGTATGGTTCAACATTTGCAAATCAATCAACGTGATATACCATATCAACAAAGTGAGGGATAAAAATCATATGATAATCTCAATAGATGCAGAATGAGCATTTGACAAAGGATAGCATCCATTCACAATAAAAACTCTTTAAAAAGTGGGGATAGAAGGAACATACCTTGACATAATAAAGGCCATGTATGAAAAACCCTAAGCTAATGGTGAAAAATGGAGAGCTTTTCCTCTAAGATTAGGAACAAGACAGGGATGTCTCTTCTCACCACTTTATTCTAAATAGCACAGGAAGTCCTAGCCACAGAAATAAGACAAGATAAGAAAATAACAGGCATCTTTATTTGTAAAGAAGAAATTAAACTGCCGCTATTTGCAGACAATAGAATGCTATAGAAAATCCTAAAGATTCCATAAAAAAAAAACTACCAAAAGTAATATACGAATTCAGTAAAGTTGCAGAATACAAAATTAATATCCAGAAATTGGTAGCATTTCTATACACTAATAATTAAGTAGCAGAAAGAGAAATTAAGAAAACAGCACTATTTACAATTATGACCAAAACAATAAAATACCTAGAAATAAACTTAACCAAAGAGGTGAAAGACTTGTACTCTGAAACCTGTAAAACAGTGATTAAAGTAATTAATGATGACATAAATGCAAAGGTATTCCACGCTCATGGATTGGAATAATTAATTTTGTTAAAATTTCCATATTACCCAAAGTAATACAGATTCAATAAAATCACTATCAAAATACCAACACCATTTTTCACAAAACCAAAATAAATACTAAAATTTGCAGGGAGCCATAAAAGACCCTAAATAGCCAAAGCAATCTTGAGAAAGAAAAACAAAACCTGGAGGTATCACAATTCCAGATTTCAAGATATACTACAAAGCTGCAGTAATTAAAACAGAGTGATATTGGGACAAAATAGACATATAGGTAAATAGAAGACAGTAGAGAGCCCAGAAATAGATCCACTATTTATATGGTCAATAAATCTATGACAAAGGAGGCAAAAATATACAATGGGGAAAAGACAGTCTCTTCAATAAATGGTGCTGTTGGAAAGTTGGACAGCTGCATGCAAAAAAAAATGAAACTGGACCACCTTTTAACAGCATATATAAAAATAAACTCAAATTGGATTAAGGGCCTAAATGTGAGACATTAAACCATAAAAATTCTAGAAGAGAACACAGGAAATAAGTTCTGTCACATTGGCTACAGCAACATTTTTTTCTAGATATGTCTCCTAAGGCAAGGGAAACAAAAGCAAAAATAAATGTCATCAAAATAAAAAGCAAAGGAAGTCAACAAAACAAAAAAGCAACCTACTAAATGGGAGAAAATATTTGTAAATGATATATTTAGTAAGAGGTTAATCTCCAAAATGTATAAAGAACTTATATAACAACACCAAATCATCACCATCATCATCATCATCATCATCATCATCATCTTATCAAAAAGTGTTCAGAGGACCAAAAAACGCATGAAAACATGCTCAACATCACTAATCATCAGGGAAATGCAAATCAAAACCACAATGAGATATCATCTTACACCTTTTAGAATGGCTCAAATCAACAAGACAAGAAATAAATGTTGGCAAGGATGTGGAAAAAGGGGAAATTTTGTGCACTATTGGTGGGAATGTAAATTGGTGCAGCCACTATGGAAAATAGTATGGAGATTCCTTAAAAAATTAAGAGTAGAACTACTATATAATCCAACAATTACACTTCTGGGTATTTATTTTTTTAAAAAAACACTAACTTAAAAATATATCTGCACCCTAATGTTCATTAAAGCAATGTTTAAAATAGCCAAGATATGGAAACAAACTTAAGTGTCCATCAATGGATGGACAGTGTTTATTAATGGATGAGTGGTATCATTATTTATTCATTTTCACACTTGACTAAAATTTTATGGTATGAATGTACCAGTGTTTATCCCTTCACCTGTTGGTGAACATTTGGACTATTTCCAGTTTTTGGCTATTTACAAATAAAGATGCTATGAATATTCATATACATTTCTTTGTATGAACATATGTTTTGTTGCCTGTCTAGACTTAAGAAAGTGATAGAGAAATTGTTAGTAATACAGATTAATCCTACAAGGATTATCTAAAACCATCTCTTGTGAATAGCACAAAACACTGAGAAACTTATGAAGTTCTTTTTATTTTTATAATTTTCAGCCTACTGTACTATCCCCTTTAGATACAAATGTGAGCTGGTCATTTCTACTAGTAGGGTATAAAATACCAAGGGAATGACTTTGAAAATGTCCAGAGGCAAAACAATACAGTAGCAAACATATGCAAATAGTAGCTAAGTGTTTTTACATGGAAATAAGCCCTCTTTTAGAAAGCTTGGGTTGATTCCGTTTCACATTATTTCTCAATGCAGAGATCCTTCACATACCTTTTGGAAGAGAAGATACCCACACCCTTGCACACAGAGTCTCACTATCTGACACAAAAGCTAATGGTTTTGGTGCTCTCCTCAGAGTATTGCATATGATGGTTAAATGGTTTTCCTGTTTTAGCCATTGACAAAAATTATTGAGGATATTTATTCAGCATTTGTTGAATATTTATTTAACAAGAACAGTCTGATGGGAGAGTAAAAACATTACAAGAAGAAATTGCTGCTATAGTCAGTACCCATTGTATAGTACCAAGGAAAGGCAGAATCTGTCATTTTGATAGACCACCTCAAGGAAGTCCCTCTTTGTACATTGCTATAATTGCCTTTCTCCATTGAAATCAAAAGAGATCTTAGCATCTACATGCTAGGAATTACTATAAGGTATTTTATTTGATATATTCTTCAACATAGCCCAAAAGAATGACAACCAGAATTTATACATATGTATGTATGTGTATGTATGTGTGTGTGTATATGTATATATGTATGTATATATATATATATACACATATATATACATATGTATATATATGTATATATATGTGTATATATATGTGTGTGTGTGTAGATATATATATATATATATATATATATACTGGTAGTTTTCACAACTGGGATTATTTATAATAATGTTTATCATAGTCTCTGGATTTTCTGTCATCTGGTTTGATGTCCCTTAATATCTTAAATTTCATGGGAATCAACAGCAGTAAGGCATAGAAAAGACACTGTGTTCAGGTTTAGAGAACACAGGACCTGCTTGGATAAATCATACCTACTTTAGAATACAGGAAATATTTATAGTGCATTGATAAGAGAAGGCTATTATCACACTGGGTTCATAAATTTAAAAAGGATATGAAATTGACAAAGCCAGAATTAACACTTATCTATCCCAGTATCCATATCAGATTATGCTTCAATTTAATTTCTTGAAAGACCAAGCCTCGGAAGGAAAACACCACCATGCTAAATTTGGATGGCACTTTTGAATTTACCAAGTACTTTTGTAAACACTGGCTTACTTTAGCTTCCCAAATATCACCATCCTTATTACATGTGTAACAGTTAGTTTATAAAGTGTTAGGTAATCTGCCCAGAGCCAGATAATCTGCTTTTTCATGCTGTATCCAAAACCAGGATCCAAATCTCCTGTGCACTTTCCACCATACAAGGCTATATCTTTCATTTCTACATAAGCTTATATCACAGAGCACATGTTCAAAGCAACAATTAATAACCTTGCTTCATATTTTTGTTAGACATACAAGACAGACTATTGATACCAAAAGTTTTGACAATAATTGAATGATCCCAAAGGTCTACAATATGTCATTTTGCTGAGATAATAAATTTTCACTATAGAAAGATCAATATACAAGTTACTTATTATATTTAAGCTCTGCGTATTATCCAGGATCTACATGTCTATGAGGTTCTTTTAATTTCCACTTTGTCTTAATGTAGAACCTAACTCCCATTAAAATTGTTTCTTTATGAAAATGGTCCTCAAAGAAAACCATGTGCTAATTATGGTTATTAAATAGAAAGAGTCCCAGAAAGTAATGATTCTTAGAACATGAAAGTTTCAGATCAATTTAAGAATAGAATGGTGAATTTGTCTACATCTCAGAGTAATTATGGGAACAAATCCACTCTACAAGGAAAAATATTTTTGAAATTATCTGGTTCTTCAATGATGGCAAAAATTGCATACTATGGAGAAAATGATATGCTACATTATGATTAATGAATTGGGGGGTTCCTTTGTCAGAAATGTCTAGACTGTGCTCTTTATACCATTCTTCTCTTATTAACCTACTTTGCAAGAAGAAAATACAATCAATGCCAGCAGAAAATAATTGCTATATATTGATGATAAATTTACAATTAAAACAAAGTTTTTAGCTATAATCACAAAGATGAATAATAAAAAATGCTGCAGTATTGCCTAGAATTATTTAAATACTATGAGCAAACTCCAAGAATATAAAAGACATGTTGAGACTGTTTTCCCTGCATGTACTTTTTATAAACAGTTTTGAGCTAAAAAATTCTCTCTCTGATTTGCATTATCCAATTCTTCTTAGAATAGACAATTATCAGAATAAACAAATTTTCCCTTTGCAATCTTAATAGTGGGTAGCCTATTGTATGCTTTCCCACCAATAAAAAATTAACTTATACTTTTGATTAATGTTAATTTCAAAGGCAAGTCCAAGTAAGCAATAATTAATACTCTTAAAAAAGAAAAGTAAAGTACAGTTCTTTCAATTTGATTTCTCTTTATTAGTTCCTGGTAAGGAGGCAGTAAAACTAAGCCGCTCTAAAAACTGATTAACTTTATTTACTTTTTCATTTTTGATAATATCTTAATTTTTAAATTTCACAGAAGTCCTTGTGATTATTTAAATTTTTTCTCATGTACAGTGATAAAATGATCGGTACTTTGTCTCACAGGATCCCCCTTAGGATCTCTTGTAGGGCTGGTTTAGTGGTGATGAATTCCTTCAGTTTTTGTTTGTTTGGGAAGACCTTTATCTCTCCTTCTATTCTGAATGGGAGACTTGCTGGATAAAGGATTCTTGGCTGCATATTTTTTTCTGTTCATCACATTGAAGATCTCCTGCCATTCCTTTCTGGCCTGCCAAGTTTCAGTAGATAGGTCTGCCATTAGTCTTATGGGTCTCCCTTTATATGTTAGAGCACGTTTATCTCTAACTGCTTTCAGAATTTTCTCTTTATCCTTGTATTTTGCCAGTTTCACTATGATATGTCCTGCAGAATATCAAGTTCCGTCTGAAGGGAGTTCTCTGTGCCTCTTGGATTTCAATGCCTTTTTCCTTCCCCAGATCCAGGAAGTTCTCAGCTATTATTTCTTCAAGTACACCTTCAGCACCTTTCCCTCTCTCTTCCTCCTCTGGAATACCAATTATTATTTCTCTTTAGTGCATCACTTAGTTCTCTAATTTTCCCCTCATACTCCTGGATTTTTTATCTCTCTTTTTCTCAGCTTCTTCTTTTTCCATAATTTTATCTTCTAGTTCACCTATTCTCTCCTCTCTTCAATCCGAGCCGTAGTTGTCTCCATTTTGTTTTGCAACTCGTTGATAGCATTTTTTAGCTCCTCCTGGCTGTTCCTTAGTCCCTTGATCTCTGTAGCAAGAGATTCTCTGCTGTCCTTTATACTGTTTTCAAGCCCAGCGATTAATTTTATGACTATTATTCTAAATTCACTTTCTGTTATATTGTTTAAATCCTTTTTGATCAGTTCGTTAGCTGTTGTTATTTCCTGGACGTTTTTCTGAGGGGAATTCTTCCGTTTCGTCATTTTGGATAGTCCCTGGGGTGGTGGGGGACTGCAGGGAACTTCCCCTGTGCTGTCTTGAATAACTTGTGTTGGTGGGCGGGGCCGCAGTCAGACCTGATGTCTGCCCCCAGCCCACTGCTGGGGCCACAGTCAGACTGGTGTGTGCCTTCTCTTCCCCTCTCCTAGGGGAAGGATTCACTGTGGGGTGTGTGGCCTGTCTGGGCTACTTGCACACTGCCAGGCTTGTGGTGTTGAGGATCTGGCGTATTAGCTGGGGTGGATCGGCAAGGTGCACGGGGGCAGGAGGGGCAGGCTCAGCTCGCTTTTCCTTTGGAGATCCACTTCGGGAGGGGCCCTGCGGCACCGGGAGGGAGTCAGACCCGCCGGAGGGATGGATCCGCAGAAGCACAGCTTTGGGTGTTTGCGTGGTGCAAGCAAGTTCCCTGGTAGGAACTGGTTCCCTTTGGGATTTTGGCTGGGGGATGAGTGAGGGAGATGGCGCTGGCGAGTGCCTTTGTTCGCCGCCAAGCTGCACTCTGTCGTCCAGGGCTCAACAACTCTCCCTCCCGTTGTCCTCCAGCCCTCCCATTCTCCGAGCAGAGCCGTTAACTTATAACCTTCCAGATGTCAAGTCCCGCTTGCTGTGGGAACACACTCCATCTGGCCCCTCCGCTTTTGCCAGCCAGACTCGGGGGCTCTGCTTGGCAGGCGGGCCGCCCCTCTGCCCCGGCTCCCTCCAGCCAGTCCGTGGAGCGCGCACCACCTCTCCGCCCTTCCTACCCTCTAACGTGGGCCTCTCGTCTGCACTTGGCTCCAGAGACTCCGTTCTGCTAGTCTTCTGGCAGCTTTCTGGGTTATTTAGGCAGGTGTGGGTGGAATCTAAGTGATCAGCAGGACGCGAGGTGAGCCCAGCATCCTCCTATGCCACCACCTTCCAGTGATAAAATGATTAGAAGAAGAGTTGAAAATGGGTCACCTCTGAGCTTTCCTTTGGATATTAAACAGTCCTTTTCTGTCTCCTAGAGATAACCAGGAGCCGTTTGTTCAATTCCTTTTCTCTGTCATTCCCAGGTAAGCCTCTGAACATCCCTTGCAAAGCATTCTTTGGATTCAGTGGAGAGTCTGGACCAATGATCTACTGGATGAAAGGGGAGAAGTTTATTGAAGAACTGGCAGGTCACATTAGAGAGGGTGAAATAAGGTACAGTACTTGAATTGCTTATTTTTTCTTTGCTTTCTTTGCAGTTAATCAATGGAACATCCTAGAAGAGCTTCTGCTTGGGATTTTAATTGCAACTCCAAATCATTCCATTTTCTAAAAGCTGAAATGGTAGAAAGAGTGAGGCTGACTGCCCTAAGAAACGCAAATGTGTAAGCTTCGAATATAAGGAAGTTTTCTCAGGTTCTAAGAATATACCATGGAGTGTAATGACCCCCTCAAATCTGCTTAAGCAAATTCCTTTGAGTTTCAAAATCTTAGGCCACTGTTACTCCATCCAGCCATACCAAATGTCCAAACTTTGTAGGTGACTCCTCAGACTACTGGGAAAATGCTCATTTATTTATTCCCTAGGAACAGACAACTTTCATAGGTCATAAAAGTAAAGCTACAGTGACAGTAGTAAGCTACTACTCACCAAAATAACTGTGATGGCTCTTGTTGAATAGTATTTATTTTTCCCAGTACCCACTGCTCATCCTAAAAGTGACTGTCAGTTTAGCACCTCCCTAGACAGATACCACCTGTTACAAAAACTGTCCAGATACCTTCCTGGCATATAGAAATGTATTCTATTGGTTTTCTAATCTTATTTAATATAAGGTCATTTGTCTTTATTCCATTGGATATTCTTTCCTGCTTTGTCAAAGATTAGTTGGCCATACGTTTGTGGGTCCATTTCTGGGTTCTCTATTCTGTTCCATTGATCTGAGTGTCTGTTCCTGTGCCAGTACCATACTGTCTTGATGATTACAGCTTTGTAGTAGAGATTGAAGTGTGGGATTGTGATGCCTCCTGCTTTGGTTTTCTTTTTCAAGATTGCTTTGGCTATTCGGGGTCTTTTCTGGTTCCATACATATTTAAGGATTATTTGTTCTAGCTCTGTGAAGCATGCTGGTGTTATTTTGATAGGGATTGCATTGAATATGTAGATTGCTTTGGGTCGTGTTGACATTTTAACAATATTGTTGTTCCTATCCAGGAGCATGGAAACTTTTTCCATTTTTTTGTGCCTTCTTCAATTTCTTTCATAAGCTTTCTATAGCTTTCAGCGTATAGAATTTTCATCTCTTTGGTTAGATTTATTCCTAGGTATTTTATGGTTTTTGGTGCAACTGTAAATGGGATCAATTCCTTGATTTCTCTTTTTGTTGCTTCATTGTTGGTGTATAGGAATGCAATCGATTTCTGTGCATTGATTTTATATCCTACAACTTTGCTGAATTCATGAATCAATTCTAGCAGTTTTTTGGTGGAATCTTTCGGGTTTCCCATATAGAATATCATGTCATCTGCGAAGAGTGAAAGTTTGATCTCCTCCTGGCCAATCTGGATGCCTTTTATTTCTTTGTGTTGTCTTATTGCTGAGGCTAAGACTTCCAATACTATGTTGAATAACAGTGGCGAGGGTGGACATCCTGTCTTGTTCCTGACCTTAGGGGGAAAGCTCTGTTTTTCCCGATTGAGGATGACATTAGCGTTGGGTTGTTCGTATATGGCTTTTATGATCTCAAGGTATGATCCTTCTACAGTCTCTTCAGCAAGTGGTGCTGGGAAAACTGTACAGCAACATGCAGAAGAATGAATCTGGACCACTTTCTTACACCATACACAAACATAAACTCAAAATGGACGAAAGACCTAAATGTAAGACAGGAAGCCATCAAAATCCTTGAGGAGAAAACAGGCAAAAACCTCTTTGATCTTGCCCACAGCAACTGCTTACTCAACACATCCCTGAAGGCAAGGGAAACAAAAGCAAAAATGAACTGCTGGGACCTCATCAAAATAAAAAGCTTCTGCACAGTGAAGGAAACAATCAGTAAAACTAAAAGGCAACCAACAGAATGGGAGAAAATATTTGCAAATGACATATCAGATAAAGGGTTAGTGTCCAAAATCTATAAAGAACTTATCAAACTCAACACCCAAAAAACAAATAATCCAGTGAAGAAATGGGCAAAAGACATGAATAGACACTTCTCCAAAGAAGACATCCAGATGGCCAACCGACACATGAGAAAATGCTCAACATCACTCATCATCAGGGAAATACAGATGAAACCACTGAGATACCACCTCACACCTGTCAGAGTGGCTAATATTAATAACTCAGGCAACAACAGATGTTGGCAAGGATGTGGAGAAGAGGATCTCTTTTGCATTGTTGGTGGGAATGCAAGGTGGTGCAGCCACTCTGGAAAACAGTATGGACGTTGCTCAAAAACTAAAAATAGAACTACCCTATGACCCAGCAATTGCACTGCTAAGAACTTACCCAAGGGATACAGGAGTGCTGATGCATAGGGGCACTTGTACCCCAATGTTTATAGAAGCACTCTCAACAATAGCCAAATTATGGAAAGAGCCTAAATGTCCATCAACTGAGGAATGGATAAAGAAATTGTGGTTTATATACACAATGGAATACTATGTGGCAATGAGAAAGAAGGAAATATGGCCTTTTGTGGCAACATGGATGGAACTGGAGAGTGTTATGCTAAGTAAAATAAGCCATACAGAGAAAGGTATTTATCCAAGGGATACAGGTGTGCTGTTTCGAAGGGACACACGCACCCCCATGTTTATGGCAGCACTAATCAACAATTACCAAAGTATGGAAAGAGCCCAAATGTCCATTGATGGATGAATGGATAAAGAAGATGTGGTATATATACACAATAGAGTATTACTCGGCAATCAAAAAGAATGTAATCTTGCCATTTGAAATTATGTGGATGGAATTGGAGGGTATTATGCTAAATGAAATTAGTTAGAGAAAGATAAAAATCATATGACTTCACTCATATGAGGACTTTAAGAGACAAAACAGGTGAACATAAGGGAAAGGGAAACAAAAATAATATAAAAACAGGGATGGGGACAAAACAGAAGAGACTCATAAATATGGAGAACAAACTGTAGGTTACGGGAGGGGTTGTGGGATGGGGGATGGGCTAAATGGGTAAGGGACACTAAGGAATCTACTCCTGAAATCATTGTTTCACTATATGCTAACAAACTTGGATGTAAATTTTAAAAAATAAAAAAATACAGTTAAATTAAAAGTAATAAAAAAATAAAATAAATAAAATGGCAGACATAAGCCCAACATATCAATAATTACATTGAATGTGAATGATATCAATATATAAAATAGATATAGAGTTTGCCAGAGTAGATTAAAAAATGACCAAACTAAAAAAAATAATAAAAGAAAATTTCAGTATCTGTAAAAAAAAATAGAAAAATAAAGGTTGCAGTATCTGTATTTGATGGCATTCAAAACAATTACCTTGAAGAAGAGAAAATTATCATTAAAATATTGTATCTTTGAAAAATGGTATCTTTGACAATAGAAATTTTAATAAATGGGAAAAAATGTAATTTGTATGAATAAGGGATAGGTAATTTTTTTCTCTTACAGATAGCTCCCTGGTAGATAGACATCTTTTTTTTTTTTTTGGTTTCCTAATCCTATTTGATATGATATCTTTTGTATATATAAGGGATAGGTAATTTTTCTTACTCAGTCTATGAGATTGTCCTTTAATTTCAGAAATGGTGATATACAATGTACATTTTTCATTCCAATAGGAGTTGGGACCCTTCCACCTCTACTCCCATTAAGAATCTTGTAGTGGAAGCCAATCCAATATTTCAGTGCAGTGCATTCTTTCATTTTTTTTTTATCGAATATGTAGCAGTGTGAAAGAAACAAGTACACTTTATGTTATTTTCTATGATTAAATATAATTTATTATAGCTATTATGACAGCTTCTCTTCATGTGTCCACCCAACAGTTCCACTCTAGAGGGTCATAACTTTGAGGATCTCTGAATCCCCTGAGAGCCTATGTAAAATATTGATTAAATGGGAATATTTCGAGTAAAAAATTACATGAAAGGTGTCTGAATTAGTCATTCATCAGGGAAATTCAAATCAAAACCCCTGACAACACTTTATACTCACCAGGCTGGCTATAATTGAAAAGATTATAAGAAGTGTTGCCTAGGATGTGGAGAAATTGGAATCCTCATACATTACTGGTAGGAATGTAAGATGGCACAGCCACTTTGGATAACACTCTGGCAGTTCCTCCAATCATTAAACATATAATTATTAGCAATTCCCCTTGTAGGTATATAATGAAGAAAAATGAAAACATATATCTACACAAAAACTTGTACACAAATGTTCACTGTAGCATTATTCATAATAGACAAATGTGGAAACAACCTAAATTTTTATCAACTGATGAATGGATAAATAAAATGTAGTATGTTCATACAATGAAATATTATTCAGCCATTAAAAGGAATGAATAAAGTACTGATATACACTGCAACATGGATGAACCTTGAAACCATACTCAGTGAAAGAAGACAGTGGGAAAAAACTACAATATAATATGTCTAGAATAGGCATATCTATAAAGCCAGAAAGAAAATTAGTGGTTGCTTAGGGCTGGAGGAATGGAGGTATAGGGTTAAATACCTAATGTGTATGGGTGATATATTGTTTAGTGAGGTGGATACAATATAACATAAAATGCACTATTTTAAAGTGTACAAGTTAGTGACATTTAGTACATTCATGATTGTGCAACAATAACCACTATCTAGTTCCAGAAAATTTTCATTACCACAAAACAAAACCCTGTGCCCATTAAACTGCCTGAAGCTTCTTTTTGAGGTGATGAAAATGTTACAAAACTGTGGCAATGGTTGCACATATTTGTGAATATACTAAGAAACAGTGAATTGTACATTTTAGATGGATGAATTGTATGGTATGTAAATTATATCTCAATAAAGCTGTTTTAAAAAAACTTCCAGTTGAATGCGTGGCACATAATAGATGGTCAGAAAAAATAATCAATATACTACTTTTAATTTTTTTAATGTTTATTTATTTTTGAGAGAGAGAGAGACAGAGCATGAGCAAGGGAAGGGCAGAAAGAGAGAGGGGGACACAGAATCTGAAGCAGGCTCCAGGCTCTGAGCTGTCAGCACAGAGCCTGACACGGGGCTCGAACTCACAAACCATGAGATCATGACCTGAGCTGAAGTCAGACACTTAAATAACTGAGCCACCCAGGAGCCCCTCAATATTCTACTTATAAAGAATTCTTAACTATTAACTCCCATTTAAAGTTTAAGTTTCCTAATTACTAACACTTTATTAGCTTAATTACTAACACTAAGTTAAGGTTTATGAAATTAATGCAACTGAGTTTCTTTTAAATTATTTTAGAAGATACATATTTAGAATTTTTCTCAATATATTTGCCTGTAAAGGATTGTAAGGGTTACTCTTCATTTTTTAAAAAAAAAAAAAAAAAAACTGATCCCCAAAGGACAAGTCATAGGTACAATGGTACATATTAGCAAAATTTCCACTACCAAAAAGCTCAGAGCTATGTTTTATGATCAGGGTAGTAGTTATATATGAACATAAGATAATTGTCTCTCTTTCTTTCTGCATGAATGACTGGGTTTTTCTAAATAAATAGATTTAATGGGGGTATAATTGGCATACAATAAGCAGCACACAATTTAAAGTATACAATCTATAAGCGCTGATTGATTGATATATGTATACATCTATGAAATTATCACCATAATTAAGATAATGAACATATAAATTGCCCACAAATTTCTCTTTTGTAATCCCTACCTCCTGCCCTACTTCCACAACACTGTTCTATCACTATGAATCAGTTTGTATTTTCTAGAATTTTATATAAATGAAATAATGTAGTACGTGCTTTTTTTTTTTTTTGGTCTGGATTATTTCAGTTAACACAATTATTTTGAAATTCATCCATCTTATTAAATGTAGCAATAGTTCATTCTTTTTTATTGCCAAGTAGTATTCCATTACATGGATATAAACTAGTTACTTGTTGATGGATATTTGGGTTGTTTCCAGTTTAGGGACTATTACACATAAAACCGCTATGAACATTCACATATGCATTTTTGCATGCCCATATATTTCTTTTTATCTTGAATAAATAGTGAGACATGGAGTGGCTGAATTATATAGTGGGTGTACATTTACCTTTTCTAGTTCATTTTTTAGCTTTGTTTTAAAAACAATTTTTATCATAATTATAGATTTACAGAAAAATTTTGAATATATGGTCTTAGTCTACTTGGTCTGCTTTAACAAAAATTCAACAGACTAAATGGTTAAACAACAAATATTTATTTCTCATGGCTCTAGAGACAGAAAGTTCAAGATCAAGGCACCAGCAGATTTAATGCCTGATGAGGGTTTACTTCCTCATTCATAGATCGTTGTCTCACTACACCCTCACATGTGTTCACATGATGGAAAAGATGAGAAAACTCTCTACAGTCTCTTTTGTAAGGGCACTAATCCTATCCTTTAGGGCTTCTCCCTCATAACCTAATCATCTGCCAAAATCCCCACCCCCAATACCATCACATTAAAAATTAGAATTTAAAGGTATGAATGTTTGTTTTGGGTGGGGTATAAACATTAAGTCCATAGTAGATAGTACAGAGATTTTCTACATATCCTATACCCAGTTTTCCCTATTACTAATACCTTAAGTTATTATGGTATATTTATTACAATTAATGAACCAAAATTGATGTATTATCATTAACTGAAATCCACATTTTATTCAAATTTCATTAGTTTTTACCTATTATTCTATTTTTTTTCTCCAGGATCATTTAACTTTTTAAAATATGCCATGTGGTTATACCATTTTAAAAAAAAAAAAAAATTTTTTTTTTCAACGTTTTTATTTATTTTTGGGACAGACAGAGACAGAGCATGAACGGGGGAGGGGCAGAGAGAGAGGGAGACACAGAATGGGAAACAGGCTCCAGGCTCCGAGCCATCAGCCCAGAGCCTGACGCGGGGCTCGAACTCACGGACCGTGAGATCGTGACCTGGCTGAAGTCGGACGCTTAACCGACTGCGCCACCCAGGCGCCCCGAGGTTATACCATTTTAAAAAAGAAAAGTTAGGCACTGCTGCTGGTCTCTAGCAGCAAATGATTAAAATGGTGAATGACAAAGCATACATATATGAAACATTTCGGTCTAGTCCAAGCCACTTTATTAGGTGCAAATGAACCAACCAGATAGTACTATAGGAAGTCAACCTTTCAGGACTTGCAAAATGTCATTATTTATTTGCTCTTGTTACATCTTCTTCCTCCACTTTCCCCAACCCTCCCTATAAAAAAGGATGCATACGTATATTTGCAGTGGAGGCAAGTAACATGAGATTTGTTGTGAAATTTTTACAAAACCCTACTGGCAAACTAGAAACACCTTAGAGAAGTGCAAACAAAGAGGCAGGGATTCCTAGCCAAGATAAACAAACAGTCAGCCATTTTGTAATATTAATTATGTAATCTTGATCTATTTGAGAGCTTGTGTGGGTGCAGGAATTCCTTTAGGATACGGCCATTTATACTAACACAGGAGTTAATTACTAGATTCTCTCTTCTAGCTTCCAAAGCCAATGTCCTTGAATGAAAGCATACAAGATTTTTGTACAGTATGGCAGATGGAACGAATCTGGTAGTTTCATTTTTTAAAAAAAGCTAATCATGCCATTAATTCAACTAAGAGAAGATCTGCATTCTTTCATAGCCCACACATTTTCTCCAAAGAGAACAGTTCTGATGGTAGAATGCTGAAGATGTTAAGTTGAGGTTTCCTCTTGAAAGCATTTCTGGAAACAAAATTTCCTTCTGGATGCATGGCTCTCCCTCAGGTTACTGTATTTGCTTCATATTTTAATTGAATCATAGCTCTTATTTGTGGATGCATATCAGAAGTACACTGCCCCATAGATCTAAGAAGTGGGGAGTAAATAAATTGCTCTCAAGCAGTTGATTTATGGAGAGTCTACCATAGAGGCACTGTATCTGGCAAGAGGACTGGCCACACTGCCTAGGTTCTCAATTTCCTGGGCAGCAGCTTGATCCTAGAAGTATGTGTTGCAACTTTTTCTCTCTTAGTATTGCCCCTGAGGAATAGAGAACTTTGAAAAAATCTACCTAGGGATAAAGCTTGGATATTCACCAAAAGTTTGATGAAATAATGTCTTCAGACTGCAGTAAGTGCACAGTTCCCCTGGAGCTTGACTGGCATATTTGACCAAATCCTGAGGAGGATTTTGGAGTTATCATTTATTTGCTCTGTGGGTTACTTTTTTTCTCTCTCTGGGTTACTTTGACCACTGTGACTCCTTGCACCTCCTGACTTGCAACCTATTGCCAAAGTACCTCAGACTCCAATCTGAGCATACAGATTCTCCTTTAGCAGAAATTGGAATAGACCTCCCAATTCTCTGATGTTGGTAAGAGACTGAACTCTAAGGAAATCTGAACCCAAATATAATATCCATTCACAACTTCCAGCCTATCCCTTAAACTGCATCCCAAATTTTCCAGTGACCCCAGAAGATGTCATCTGTAGGGATGTTGAAGGAATTTGGTATGTGCAGTAGCATGAGCTGCATTTGTGCAAGTTTGGTTATTTTTATCTACCATTTTAAAGTCATTGCAACAAGCTGATTCCTATAAGCTCTACCATGTCTATTCAGAGAAGTGAAATAATTATTGGGAGGAGACCCAGTGGAAACTGTCATTAGGAAAGGACATCCTAATATTTGTCCCTCTGTTAAAATTTAACGGGAAGAATTTGCAAAGTGACATAAGAGAGTCATGAAAAAGAGTGGTAGTCTTTGGGTGTAAGCATTCTAAAAAGGCCAATCCAGTTCCATGTCATTATAGAATTACCTTTTAATTAATCTTACCAGAGGCTTGAGAATTATAAAAAATAAAGGAATTTTCTAGTGAGGTATGTACTCCACAGTGCTAATAAAAAATATCAGAGAAATTGAACTCCTCCTATTAAACAACAATAGTCTCTAAGCTTGTCTACAGGTTTGTGAATTGCATCTGATTGTCAAAGGAGACTGAATGAATTTCAATGCAATTGCTTTGCCCCAACAGAGAGTAATTTTTCATTATAATTCTCACTTTACATATCTTCCCATCAATATCTAACTTTTTTACCCCTTAGGCAATACCATAAAACTGTTTACCAAATCTTTTATAATTCTTGAGCTGAAAAACATATTCAATTCATCTTAAGGTTTTCCAAACAAGCTTCTTAAAATGCAAATAATTTTATTTACTTTCAATTACTGAAAAACTATAAGTTGAATATGGGCTTTGTGTGTTTTTAGTTTTGGTTTCTTCACTCCTACTTCCACCACTTTCTGGCTCTCTGTTCTCATCTCTTTACCTTAACATCCTCTCCTTGAATGAGTAAAATGCTCTTAACAAAGAGGGGAATGTGATACAGCTATGAAAAGATTTTATTCTTGATATAAAGTGAGTCTATATTAAAGACCCCAAATAGCCTTTTCCTAACTAATCAATTAAAAAATATAGAGATGTGAATATATAGTTTGCCCCAAAATATAGAGGAAACTATTGAAGTCTCAGACAGCCCAAGGCAAAATGATGTGCTCTGTTTTGGCAACTTCCGACTACACTTTTTCAGTGCCTTGAAGCACCCCACCTGCTCTGGCCTTCCTCAAATTGAGCTAACACAGACACACACACACACACACACACACACACACACACACACACACACACTTCTTCTTTTCCCCCATTCTCAGCTTATCTCACTGGAAGAAGGAACACTGATCAATCACTTTGCCTTTGATCTAAATAAGTTTCAAATCTTATGACCTATGTGTGAATGTAGATTTTGTAAATCATGAGCAGGCTTCAATGGAAAAGTTAACTTTATAATCAGCATAGTTTTTACCTAGGGACAATCTGAATTGCCACCTATCTGAAGGATAAATTTTAGAGTGATGACTCTACTATTCACAGTTCTAGTTCCACAGTGGATCTTAGCCTTGACCAATGCCTACAATATTTAAAGCTTACCTAAGACATACTTCTTAAATATCTTCATTTAATGAACAGACTATAGATGCCCAATCTCACATATAATGTCTTATATTAATAAGCACCTGTAATTATTTAAAAAAACAATAATAATAGGAATAATAATTCCTATTCATGTTTTTATAAGACACAGTAGATTGCAAAAGCATTTTGGAATCCTAAACCACATTGGGATTTTCATGATAACCATCTGAGATAAATAGTATCAGTTTATTTTATAGAATAAAAAAAATTGGTTTTTGAGACTGAGGAAGATCTATCCATGCACAGTACCAATGGAGCCAGGGTAGTTCATTCACAGTACCAGTGGAGCTAGACCTGAATTCATCAAAATACAGCCAGAAAGAATCCTCAGTTTCCCAGAATGCTTTGTTGTAGTGCACATTTGGGATGTAGAGTCAAAATCTGCGTGGGACTGAAAGAGTAAAAATCAGTCTGGGTGGAGAATAAGCAGCCCTGCTATTAATCAGCCTGGGAGGAAAGACAGATAAAACCAGCTGCAAAGTTAACAGAAAACCCTGTTTTCCCCAAGGTCATGCAGCAGTTGTAAAATGCCATAACGACCCCCACCTCCTTTGAATGGCTACTGATTTCTTACCAGTGATGCCCCAGACATACTTTGCTATTTTCATATGTTACTGGGCATACCCAATTGCTAAGACTTGCCTCATGACAGATGTCAAACCCTAGTCAATCCTCTCTTCTCCCAATGCTACCTTAAAAATCCCAACCTATCCAGAATTTATCAGGGCTTGCCTAGACTCTCCTCAGAATCTTCAGTGAAAATCCAAACATTATAAAAATGCTTTCTTCCTACCTTTAGTCAAGGAATGATCCACAATTACTCTGGAGTGTCCCACCTTCAGTGCATTCAGTCAATAAATCTGATTTTTTTTTCAGATTATAGGCTGGATCCTGGTCTATGACTAATAAGGCTTTAATAGGCCCTAAAAATGACACTAAAAGGGGGCACCTGGGTGGCTCTGTCGGTTAAACATTCAACTCCTGATTTTGGCTGTTTGTGATCTCACAGTTCATGAGTTCAAGCCCTGCATCAGGCTCCCTGATGACAGTGCAGAGTCTGCTTGGGATTCTCCCTCTCTCTCCCTCTCTCCCTGTGCGCCTCCCATGCATTCTCTCTCTCTCTCAAAATAAGTAAATAAACTTAAAAAATAACACTAAAATAAAGATTTTGTTTGAGATTTTTTTAACTGAAGCTGCTTCCCAGCAGCTTCATTTTATTTTTATTTACTTTTTATTTTTTAATTTTATTTATTTTGAGAGAGAGACACAGTGAGTGTGGAAGGGGCAGACAGAGGGAGAGAGAGAATCCCAAGCAGACTCTACACTCTCAGCGCAAAGCCCAATGTGGGTTCAAACTCACGAACAGTGAGATCATGACCTGAGCTGAAATCAAGAGTCTGATGCTTAACCAACTGAGCCATCCAGGCACCCCTAAGAGTTTTTTTAAACATACTTCTATTCTTGATATCTTCAATCATCACTTCTGAACAATGATTACTCATACTCATAATAATAACCTAGAGACGGTGCAAGATATCTATACACCACAGGAGGGCTCACTTTGGTTTAAAGGACCATTTAGGATGAATGGAAATTGGAATTAGACATTTTCTTTTATTTTATTTTGGAGGGAATCAATCTCTACCCTTTATTTCATGCTATATTTTTAAAAAATCCAGTTTTGTTGAGGTATAAATATAAAAATCCTGATTGTGTATATTTAAAGTATACAACATAAGGTTTTGGTATATGTTTACATTGTAAATCAAGCTAAGCCACAATCAAACTAATTAACCACCACCATACATAGTTACCATGTTTTTGTGTGTATGGTGAAAACATTTGAGAATTACACTCCTAGCAAATTTCAAGTATACAGTACCCTTATTACTAAATATAGTCATCAGGCTGTACATTAGGTCTCTAGGACTTATTCATTTTATAACTGGATGACCAGCATCTCCCCATTTCTTCCACCCTCCACCTTCTGGTAACCACCATTCTATTCTGCTACTATGAGTTTGGCATTTTTAGGTTCCACATAGAAATCGTATCATATCATACAGTATATTTCATTTTTTGATTTATTTTACTTAGCAAAGTATTTTTCAGGTTCTTTATGTTGTTGCAAATGGCAAGGCTTGCTATTTATTTATTTATTTATTTATTGTTTATTTTGAGAGAGAGTGAGAGCAGGTGCACATGTCGGGGAGGGGCAGAGAAAGAGAATCCCCAGCAGGAACCACACTGTCAGTGTGGAGCTTGATTCAGGGCTCAAACTCACGAATAGTGAGATCATGATCTGAGCCAAGTCACATACTTAATGGACAGAGTCACCCAGGTGCCCCAACGTTGGCTTCTTTTTTAAGATTGAATAATATTCTATTGTATGTATGAACCACATTTTTCTGACTATTCATCCATTGATGGGCACAGGTTGTTTTCATATCTAGGCTATTATGAATAATGCTGAAATGAACATGAGAGTGAAAATACCTATTTGAGATCCTGATTTCATTTCCTTTACATATATACTCAGAAGTGGGATTTCTGGATTGTATGGTAGTTCTATTTTTTTAATGTTTATTTGTCTTTGAAAGAGAGGGAGACAGAGACAGAGTGTGAGCAAGAGAGGGGCAGAGAGAGAGGGAGACACAGAATCTGAAGCAGGATCCAGGCTCTGAGCTCTCAGCACAGAGCCTGACATGGGGCTTGAACCCATGAACTGCAAGATCATGACCTGAGCCAAAGTCGGACATTTAACCAACTGAGCCACCAGGCGCCCCTATTTTTAATATTTTGAGGAATCTCTGGATTGTTGTCCATAGTGGCTGCACCAGTTAATATTCCAACTAACAATGTACAGAGTTCCCTTTTATCCACATCATGGCCAACAATTTTCATCTTTTGTTTCTCTGATAATAGCCATTTTAACAGGTGGGAGATGATAACTCATTGTGATTTTGATTTGATCTCCCATTGAACAAGCACTACCCATTGGCCATTTATATGTCTTCTTTGAAGAAATATCTATTCAGGTCATTTGTCCATTTTTAATAAGGTTATGTGTTTGTTTTGTTTTGTTTTAATATTGAGTTGTAAGAGTTCCTTATATGTTTTGGATTTTAACCCCTTATCAGATATATGGATTGCAAATATTTTCTCCTATTCCCTAAATTACACCCACTCTCTTTTTTGATAGAAATATAATTGACATACAACATTAGTTTCAGGTACACAATATAATGATTTTGTATTTGTATATATTGCAAAATGATCACCACAATAAGTCTAGTTACATTTGTCACCATACATAGTTACAGAATTTTTTTCTTATTATTAACTATAGTTGCCATGCTGTGCATTACAACCCCATCAACTTATCTATTTTGTAATTGGAAATTTGTACCTTTTGATTCCCTTCACTCATTTTGCCCTCCCCAACCTCCTGCCTCTCCACCAATTTAGTCTCTGTATCTATGAACTTGTGTTTCTTTCTTTTTTTAGATTTCAAATATAAGTGAGACCATATGCCCTTTTAGAAGCTTTTTAGTTTGATATAATCCCACTTGTCTTTCTTTTTTGTTTGTTAGATATTTGTTTTGCTTCTCTTGCCTATGCTTTTGGTATAATACACAAAATATCATTGCCTAGATCAATGTCAAAAAGTTTTACCCTATGGTTTCTTTAGTAGTTTTATGGTTTCAGGTCTTATGCTTAAGTACTTATTCCTTTTTGGGTGGATTTTTATATATGATGCCAGGTAAGGATCCAATTGTATTCTGTATGTGGATATACAGTTTTCCCAATAGTACTCATTGAAGACAATATACTTTCCCCCATTGTGTATTTTTGACATGCTTTTTGAAAATCTGTTGAATGTATATTGTGGATTTGTGGATTCTTCATACTGTTCTATTTGTCTATATGTCTGTTTTTATACTAGAGCCATACTGTTTTGATTATTGTAGCTTTTTGATGTAATTTGAAATCAGGAAGTATGATCCCTCCAGCTTTGCTCTTCTTGTTCAAGATTGTTTTGGCTATTTGGGATCTTTTGTGATTCCACATATTTTAAGATTTTTTTCTATTTCTGTAAAAAAATGGCATTGGGATTTTGATATGGGTTACACTGAATCTATAGATCACTTTGGATGGTGTAGACATTTTAACAATATTAATTCTTCCAATCTGAATACAGGATGTCTTTCCATTTATCTGTGTTTTCTTTAATTTCCTTCATCAACATTTTATAATTTTCACTTTACACATCATTCACCTCTTTGGCTAAATTTATTCCTTAGCATTTTATTACTTTTCTTGCCATTGTAAATGGGATTGTTTTCTTAATTTCCTTTTCGTGGCTTCTCTGGTTTTAATTGAGCATTTATGTGCTTTTATTTTGTCTTCTCTGTTAGCATATCAATTGTACTTTTAGAAAATTTAGTGTTAGGCCTACAGTTTGCAATAACATTTACAACTAATCTAAGTTCACTTTCAAATAATACTATACTGCTTCACATGTAGTGCAGGTACCTTATAACAGTCATAAATTTCAATTATCCATAAACTATAATCACCAAATACATTGATGCTATTATTTTGCACATTTATAACTTAACTTTATTGAAAAGTGATTCACAAATATACTTGTATATATTTAAAGTATATAATGTGATTATTTTATATACATATACATTGTAGAATGATTACCAAGATCAAGATAATTAACACATCCATCGGCTAGCACAGTTAACATAAATAAATCTTTTTTTAAATGTGGTGAGAATGCCTAAGATCTACTCTCAGCAACTTTCACATATATAATACCATATTATTAACTATAGTCTCAGTGCTATATATTAGGTCCTCATAACTTTTCTTCTTATAACTACTATTATTGCTATTATTATTTAAAACAAACTGTTACATGTTTGATAAATTATGAATAGGAAAAATAAAATGTTTTATCTTAATTTATTCTTTCTCTAACACTCTTTCTTTCATTATGTAGATCCAAATTTCTGAACTATATCATTTTCATTTTTTTCTGAGGAACTTCTTTTAGCATTTCTTGCAAGATAGGTCTAATGGAAACAAGTTCCCTCAGTTTTCATTTGTCTGAGAAAGTCTATTTACCCTTCACTTTAGATAAATAACTTATATGGATACAGCATTTTACGTTGTTGGGATATTTTTCATCACTTTGAATATTTCACTCCACTTTTCTTGCTTGCATGGTTTCTAAAGAAAAAGTCTGGTGTATTTCCTATTCTTGTTCTTGTAGAGGTACTTTTATTTCCTTTGGATTATTTCAAGATGTTCCCTTTGCTTTGATTTACTGCAGTTAGAATATGATATATCAAGGTGTACATTTTTTAGTATTCATTCTGTTTGGTATTCTCTGAGCTGCCTGAAATCTTTGGTTTGGACCGTTTCATTAACTTTGGAAAATTCTCAGCTCTAATACCTTAAATATTTCTATTGTTCTCTTCTCTCTTACTTCTAATTTTGGTATTTCCATTACATGTATCTTCCTCTTTTTGTAATTATCCCTTGGGAGTTATATTTTGTTCCGTTTTTTCAGACTTTTTCCCCTTTTACATTTTAGTTTAGGAATTTCTACTGATATATCTTCAAGATCGCTAATTCTTTCTTCATCTGTGCCCGGTCTATTGATAAGCCCATGAAAGGCATTCTTTATTTCTATTACTGTTACTGTGTTTTTTATTTCTAGCATTTTCTTTTGATTCTTTCTTAGAATTTCTATCTCTCTGGTTACATTGCCCAATACTGTTGATATATATTGTTCGCTTGTTCCATGGAAGCACTTAACATATTAAACATAGTTTTCTTGCATTCCCAGTCTGATCATTCCCAAATCTCTGCCATATCTGATTATGGTTCTGATGTGTACTTTGTCTCTTCAGACTACATTCTTTGGGGTTTGGGTTTTTGTTTGTTTGTTTGTTGTTTGTTGTGTGTTTTTTTCTTTTTGTCTTTGTTTCTGTTTTGCTTTTTAATATTTTTTGGTAATATTTTGTTGTTGTTGAAAGCCACACATTATGCACCAGGTAAAAGGAACTGAGGTAAATAGGCTTTTAGTGTGAGAGTTTATGTTTATCTTGTTAGGCTGTGTTTACTGTTTGCTATAGTTGTAGGTATAAGAGGCTAAAATTTCGTAGTATGTACATGTTTATGTCTCCACTGTTTTCTTTCTGTTTTCCTAGAGACTGCTTTTTAAATAGGGTCTGAGCTTTGCAGTTATTTCAGCTGAAAGCCCTTGTTATCATACAGGAACCTGATTGGTGGTAAGCATTCTATAATCTTATGATAAAGTCTTAGTCTTTCATGGAGCCTGTGCCTTTGAATATGACCTTCACAACTGCTTCTCAGCTTTTCTCCTCTTTTTAAGTGAGACAGGAGAGCTTTAGGGGGTAGCTGGAGTTTAGTATTGCAGTTCTCTTCCCTCAGGTAGGCTAGGTTTGGTAAAATTCAAGTAGTTTAGGCTCTGATAAAAGAATTTCCCTTAGGGACAGGCCTTTGTTAAGAAGCACAGAGTGCTCTGGGATGATTGCTTTTATTAAATCCTCTGACAGAATTATAGGGAGATCTTTCTGTGATCTTCACCCTGAGATCCTGGTAGGGTTCCCAGAAGCAAAACTCATGAAAATGTGGGGTATTCCAAAGATTACATTTCATGGAGTTTTTAACTCTCAGGCTAGTCCATAGTGGGCTTACAGTGACTTATCAGTTATAGTTTGTTTCTACCTGTACTGGCTCTTGCTCCTTGGTTTCTGCTCCCAATATACTGTGATTATCAGTATTTGCTTCTTTCTCAAGTTTTGGGGGCAAGGGTTTGCCCTGTGTCCTCAGCTCATTGTTGGATCTAATAATTGTTCATTTTAATTTTCTTCAGCTCTTTTTCTTATTACAAGGATAAGAGTGACAAATTCCAAACTTTTACTAGTTTTTAAGATGAGGTCCTAACTGAAACTTTTGAAGGTGGTGATTCCTGTAAACTAAATTATTATTTTCTAATTTTTCCAGTGTTTGCTGTTACATGTAACTTGCTTTTCCTGTTAATCCTTCAAATAAAATGCTTCAGAAGTTATTTGAAATATATCACAGGATCTCTTCATTTCTATCCTCTATTCCAAAACCAATCCCTTCAGTGTCTCTCTTTCACACATTCTGCAAAATTTATCTTCCATCCCAGAAAACACTCCCTTATTCCTTTTGTCTAGGCAGACTCTTCTCAAACCTTTTCCAGCTAATTTATTCAATAATAGTCTCTCTCTTTGAAAGTCGATTTTAAGCATAAACTGTACCACTCTTCTTTACTTCATTATGTCTACATATTTTTTTCAACTATGTAGATCTTGTCTCTTGTTTAAATTTTAATGATTTCTGAGAACAGGGACCTGTTTTTTGATGCTTATATTTATCTTACACTAAATGTCTAGCCCAGAGCTATGCACGTACTAGGGGACTGACAAAGAATCATTGGTTGACTGTTATATATCAATATTTGTTAGGAAATTGATTGCTTTACTGAGTGATTTGTAAATATAAACATCAACTGACTAATTCCCCCAAAGCGAGTCACTTCTAGATTTTCAAGAGCTGATAATTAAGACACCTCATATATATTAATAGATGGACGAAGGATCATTTTTCAGATTCTTTCTGCAGCCTGTGAAGATCTGTTTTTGGAAACTGCATTAGAAATGTAGATGGAAAGACTGGGTCTGAAAGGACAGGATCAGCTTTCTGCTTCATGCCTGACAGAGGCTGTGGCTTCCCTACACATGAAGCTTTAAATCAAACTTAATTTGTGGTGCGTAAGCAGTTTCTGGCACTAAAGGGGGTTCTTCCATAGCAGATGACATAGAACTAAAAGAATTGTGTGTAGTGAGATTAACCCATAGCACAGAGAAAATGGAGAAAGTAAAACTCAATACAAACCGTGAAGACAGTAAATTCCCATTTTTCCCTTGGTTAGGTATATGTTGAGAAAGGAAAACTACAACATTAACCAGGAAGAAAAAGGTTAATAGAAAGACTATCAGTAAAATGTGGTTAAGACAATTCTTACATGTGTCTAGTTCAGCAATGGTACACAAATTTAAAGGGCAGGAGACTTACTCAAGTTACAAATGTCAGTATTATGAACTCTCAGATATGTGTATCATTGGGAGGGTACAGACACAGGGTAAATTTTAAAAGCATGTCTATTTGGAATATAATCTGAGCTTCATATTTCAGTATGGGAGACTCTTAGTTTCCAGGAACTCTCTTCCACCAACCCAACTTTAAGCCCTTCTTTCTCTCAAAGGGGAACCAGAAGAGATTAAGCCAACTGAATTTTAAATATCTTAATATATTAATATATAAATATTTAAATATATTAAATTATTAAATATTTAAATATATTAATATAATATAAATATTTTTGTAGGAGCCCAAATGTAAATGATCTGCCTTTGATAATGAAATGTTGATGTTTAATAACATTCCTTTGCATGTGTATAGTGCTATTCACTCTTTCAATTACTTTAACCTATTTTACCCTCACAACAAAGTTGAGTATGGTAGGTATTTTTCCCAACTTAAAGCTGAGTTAATTTAAGGCACATTGACTTAATGACTTTGTAAGGATCCAGCTTGAGCTTGTAAATTTGAGGCCTGCATGTAGAACCCGGTTTTCCCTGAACATAGTTGTCTTTTCCAGCTTTATGCTAAATGCCGGCAAATCAGAGCATTTTCTTTGCATTCATAACCAAGTGTCCAAAAAGGAGAATTAACTCCAGTGCTCCAATTTTCTATCTTGCAAAAACATGTATTTAAGAAATTCACCCCAGAACTTAAGGGCAGGATTGCCACCATGTAGACTTGTTTTCTTTGGTCAAAGGCAGGAGACAGAAAAGACAGCAGGGTGCCCACTATCACTTCATTCAGGAGGCAGCTGACCATTGGTGAGAATATAACTTTCCAAAGAAACAAGAGGCACACTCCTTAGGAAAGGTTCCTGGCAACTCAGTTCCTCTGTAAAGAACACTTACTCGTGGCCATTCAAGGCCCTTTGCAAACTCACTTGAGAAAGCAAAAAGCAGGACTATGAGAAAATGTCATACAGGGCAGGGTTCTTCCTGTGAGGGGCGAAGGGAGAAAGAGGGAAACAGTGTCTGGAAAAGGCAGGACCATGGCAGTGGGCTAGGATCATTGGCAGATTAAGGCACAGGGCACATGCCTGTATTACACAAATGCAGGAGAAAAGTGGAAAACAAACTTCTCATGGTTATTCGGGGATAGAAGGCCAGTAACCACTTTCAGTTTACTTCCTATAAGGCAACCATTTTTAAAGCTCACTTCTTTACTTTCTTACCCCCTGTTGTCAAAACTAACCTCAAACGCAAACACTACACCTATCAATTTTTTCCCTTCATGCCATGGTACAAAAATCTAATTTGTTTTCATAAGTTCAGCTTAGAACGTGGAGCCCAGTGTTTCCTCCTTTTTGCTACACAAATCATGTTGGCTTGTTTATCAAAGCCTACTGGCATGGTAATATTTCTTTTTGCTAAGTGAATTCCTCACTTCTTTCCTTTTCCATCTGATCTTCACATCAAGAGTCACTTTTTGTGTTTTCTTTTTTTTTAGTTTTTGTTAATGTTTATTCATTTTTTGAGAGAGAGAGGTGGAGAGAGAAGGAGGCACAGAATCTGAGTAGGCTCCAGGCTCTGGACCGACAGCATGTAGCCTGACGGGGCTCAGACTCATGAACTGTGAGATCATGACCAGAGGTGAAGTCAGACGCTTAACCTACTGAGCCACCTAGGCGCCCCATTGTGTTTTCTTTTTGAAGGTTCCATACATAATACCCAGTCAACATTTGCCATACCCAATGGAGACTTTGTGAGCTATGTAATCATCTGCAATTTTTGCATGACTGGTCTCTCCCCATATCAGACGAATTCAACCAAGAATACTGTCTTTATTTCAGGCTCCTCAAAGAGCATCTTGGAGAAAAAGAAGTTGAGTTGGCACTCATCTTTGATTCAGTGGTGGAGGCTGACCTGGCAAATTATACCTGCCATGTGGAAAACCGAAATGGACGGAAACATGCCAGTGTTCTGCTGCGTAAAAAGGGTATTTATTTTTTTAACTATTACTATGGTTTGTTTAGCTACCAAGTAACTATTGAAGTTAAATATGCTTACTGGCCTTATTTTATCATTTAGCACAAATTTCTATTAAGCATTTTGTCTTTTTAAGGAAAAATATCTCTATCGCTATGGATAGTAGCATAAAATGCCTATAATCTTCTATACCATTAGGAAATAGATTTAAAAAATGAAATATTGTTATGTGTTAAATTCAGTGAAATAAAATGTACCTTAGTTATAAGTATTACATAAAATTTAATACGTATTGGCATTCAAATTTTTCTCTATATTTCACCATCTTATATTGCTTAAATGAAAAACTAGGGATTTTATTATTGAATGAGAAACAAAGCCACTTTTTTATTCCCTGACTAAAATAGAAATAATAAAGAGTATCATAATATTCTTATAATTGTCATAATAAACATTATAAATAATATGTCATGATATGACCTGGTATTAAGAGGCCTTTGATAGGTACATATATTTTAAAAATAATTTGGCATTTATGGAAACCCCTTTCTAACTTTATTTTTGGATGGCGTGGAAATTGTATATAATGGGCAAAGAAAGTAAATTTATAAATAAAGGAGATAAACGCAAATATAGGAACAACAATCCCAGCAGCTGAAGCAGCTTCTGAGATTGGCTCTTATTCTGTCACAACTCTTGATTACTGCAAAAGGCTAAATATTTCTGTATGTATGCATCTGGCAAAGGTTTTTGTAAATGTAACAGAACAAATGTTCTCAATGTTTTTGTTGTCTAGGCTATAGAGCAATAGAACACATTCAATCAACAAGGTCACTAGTTGTACCTTTTAACCAAGATGGAATTTCTGTTTTCCTGCCAACCCTAATACTTGACCTTGACCAGCAGTTCTAGGAGAAGCAAGAAAATGTCATTATTCTGAGAATAATGCTTTTATCTCTCTAGTACCATTTCTTATTCAGTTGGACTTGATTCCATCTTAAAATAAGGGAGTTGTTGTTGTTGTTGTTTATTTTATTTTTTTATTTTTTGTGTAAAGGAGTGTAATATGGAAAGTAAAATCAGGAAACCCTGGTTGAGCAGATCCTTGTTCAGCCATTGATTCAGTAGGACTAACTTGTCTGATTAAATACCCTGAACCTCAGTTTTCTCATCTGTAAAACAGGGATAATAATATCTACATTGTAGAGGCACTTTGAGACTCAAATGATAATTATGTAGTAAAATATACCACACTCAGTGTTTGTTATTATACAGAACTTGAATTACTTCTCCTGTGCACTAGGCAACCACATAAGTCCACCTACATAAAGGGCAGACATTGATCATGTCCAGATACCTTATGGCAAAGATCACTTTATTCCTGCTCATTCCAGTCTTATTTTAGGCTCAGAGATCATCCAACCCAGGGTTTGCAACACCTCTGTATCTTCAGAAAATTGGGCAATGTCTGGCCAGTAATTAGTACTTAGAACCTGTCTCGTTAATGAATGAATAAGGTTATCTGTTATTATTGAAGATCATGTATAGCAAGTATTGTGCTAAGTACTGGGAAATAGAATGATGAATAAAATAGACATCCCCAAGTCTGGAAGGGTACGAAGAAAGGTAAATATTAAACATTAAACAAAAAATTTGGGGCACCTGGGTGGCTCAGTTGGTTGAGAGTCCGACTTCAGCTCAGGTCATGGTCTCAGGGTTCATGAGTTTGAGCCCCACATTGGGCTGTGTGCTGACAGCTTGGAGCCTGGAAACTGCTTTGAGTTCTGTGTCTCTTTCTTGGCTCCTCCCCCTCTCATGTTCTGTGTCTGTCTCTCAAAAATGAATAAACATTTTAAAAATTTAAAAAAAAAACTTAAAAAATTGCACAAGTGTTACTGCTATGAGGAAAAACAATGGCGGTAGCAGGGTTACTATCATTCAGTCAGCAGGGATAGAAATAGCCTTATCTGAGTTTAAAAATAAATTTATTTCTATTTAATAAGTAAAACAACCACTAACACCCCTTAAAATTTCTAATAATCTGACAGTAGAAACCAAGGCACACTGTAAAATTGCTACCTCTCATGGCTTCCTCAAGGAAACATGTCTAAAGCATGAATAACTAAGAATATTAATTCTCATCTTTCTCATCTCCATATATTAGAGTTCCCCAGAGTTCAGGTCACCTCTTCTCATTCACTTCCTAGATGATTTCATTCCATCTCTATCTCATGGTTTTGCTTATTGCATATATGCTGACAATTCCTAAATTTATATATCTAGCCTGGTCATCTTTCCTAAACTCCAGAATTGTATACCTAACTGCCTATTCAACAGCTACTCAAAAACTCCACTAGTGGATGTATCTAGTAGGCATATCAAGCTTCATTTGTCCCAAACAAGAATTTTGCTTTCTCCATCCTATAAACCTGATCCTCCAGTTGCCTTCTCCATCTCCATCACCATCCTTCCAGTTGCTCAGGCCAAAATCCTAGGAGTCATCCTTGACTTTTTCTTTTCTCTACTCACATGCTATATCTAGTCCACCACCAAATCCCATGGCTCTACTTTCAAAACACGTCCAGACTCTGATGTCTTTCCCCACATTCACCGTTAATGACCCTGGTCTGAACCACCAGCATCAATTGCCTGGCTCACTGCAATGGCCTCCTTACTGGCCTCCCTGCTTCTTTCTTGTGCCTTGCAGTCTGTGCTCATCACAGCAGCCAGACAGAATGATCCTTTTCATATATAACTTAGAGCATATTATTCCTCTAATCAGAACCCTCCAATTATAGAACCCTCTCCATTACACTTAAAATGAAATCCCAAATCTACACTATGGCCTACAATGCATGACAATCTATTGTGATTTCTGATCCAGTTTTCTACCACAATCTGCCTATTTGCCTCAAACATCACACACACTAGCTTCTTTTCTATTTCTTGTGCTCACCAAGCATAGTCCTATTTGATAGTCTTTGCACTTACTAATTCTTGGGTCTGGAACACTCTTCCCCGAGCTGTTCCTATGATTCACTCACTTTTTTCATACAGGGCTCTGCTTAAATATTACCTGTTCAATAGCCTTCCCTGGACACACTACCCATCACTTTCTTTCTTTTTTTTTTGGGGGGGGGTTTAGAATATTAAACATTTTAATACAGTTTAAATCAGTGTGTCAGGTCCATTTCATCTCTTTCACTGCCAAATCTGAGGGCAGGCACTGTTTCAGTTTCTCTGCCTTCCCTTTGTCTGTGATGACCAAGGTATAAAGGTATCTGAAGTTTTTTGTTTAAACATTTTAAGCCTTACTGAAGTAAAATTGAGAAATAAAATTATAAGAGATTTAAAGTATACAACAGGATGATTTGATATACATATACATTGTGAAAGGATTCCTTCTATTGAGTTAATTAATTAACATATGTATCACCTTACATATTTACCTTCCTTTTTTTTCTTTTGGTGAGAACATGTAAGTTCCTCTTAGAAAGTTTCAATTATACAATACAATGTTATCAACTACATTAGATACTCAGACCTTATTCATTTTACAACTGAAAGTTTGTACCCTTTTATCAACTTCTCCCTATTTCCTCCTCTAGCCCAGACCCCTGACAACCATTTTTGTACTCTCTTCTACTATGATTTCAGGTTTTGTTTTGTTTTGTTCCGTTTTGTTTTGTTTTAGATTCAATATATAAGTGATACCATGCAGTATAGTATTTACCTTTCTCTCTCTGGCTTACTTCACTTAGTATAATGAACCTCCAGGTTCATCCATGTTGTACTAAATGATAGGATTTTCCTCCTTTTTTAAGGTGAAATAATATTCCATCATATATATTTATGCCATATTTTCTTGATCTAATCATTCATTGAACTATCCACTTTTTTTTCTCTTTCTTGGCTCTATTTATGTTTATTGTACTTATTACTATTTAATATCTTATTACATATTTGTTTTCTTCTTATCTTCCCCCCTCACCACTAAAATGTAAACTCCACGAGAACAGGAACTTTTTCTGTCTTATGTACTGCTGTATCCCTAGTGCATAGAACATAGTAAGTGCTCAAAAATATTTACTGAGTGAAAATGCTTCTCCTAGAGGGCCAGAGCAATAGGGTGGGGATAGATAACAGGGATTGGTAAAGAGAGGATTTATCTGTGATTTTCTCTTGACTAGTGTCTGCCCTGGGCTATCTAAATGCATGTCTCTTTTAAAAGACATTTACTTTCCAGATTGGAGGTTAAAAACTTTAAGACCTCAGGGGCCAGGCAGATAGTAAACTTTTTTTTAAGAGGTTGGATCTTAGAGAAAAAAAAACACAGGATAGAGAAAACATGCCTCACTTTAATGGGGCAGTCACTACTCTTTTCTAGTAGATTATGCCATGTTTGCTGAAATGTAAACTCAAGGATAAGAGAATTTCTGAGTTTTCAAGTGAAGTTGAGTGACTAGGTATGAAATCTTTTGAGTTTTAAATATTGGTGTCCATTGTTTGGAAACATGTGGAACAACAAAACCTTTTGGGGAGTCATGTTATACCAGTGTGCACTCCCTGTTTTAGGTAGCAGTTAAATTTTTTCACTGTGCTTTGCAAAAGGATGCAGTTCATCTTCTCTTATTCTATTTTCCTTAGGAGCTCTCAACAATATGGTAGAGCTCCAGAAAAGAGGGAGAAGCCCTATGGCCCTGCTCCAACCTTTTTTTATCAGACTGAGCTCTGGCTTGTCTTGCAAAACTTAAGATGTTTCCTTTGGAGTTAAACATTTCGGGTTTTATCACAGCATAGCCTGGCCTCAGTGGCTGCAGTGTTTTCACCCAGAATATGAGTATGATGTTTGTTAATGGAACAATTTACTGATGAGCTATGAGTCAAATATTGAAAAAGCCCTAAGTGATAATAATGAAGAAGCATTTGATGAATCCTTACTGTGAAAAGGCCTTTCGTAATATGAAAACTCATGTCTAATATATCCAATTAACAGGGTCAGGCTTTCTCAGAGCAAGATATCCTTATCTATGCATCTTTTACCTGCACCTACCACTTTCTCACTCTCTGATGAACTATCAACAATTATAACTAAAATATCAGTAAGTAGTCTAGTGTGTGTGTGTGTGTGTGTGTGTGTGTGAGTGAGTGTGTGTGTACCATGACTGAATTTATGCTAAGGAAATTCTGGTAATTGTTTCTTCTCTGCACATACTGCCTTTCCTACAAACCGGAACATATCACTGAATCCCTCTCTTCTCATTCCCAGTGCTACAGCCCCACCCTGAACCCCCAACCTGTAAAGAAACCCTCAGGTGGGATCTCCTAACCTGCTTCCCAACTTATGAGCTAGCTAAAAACATTTCCAGTCTTCCCTCTCTACTCCCTTGACTTCAGCTGCTATTTGTCTCACTCTATGATGCTGATCTTCAGGTTCAAAGTGAAGAAACCATTGGGTTCAAACTAAGAAGGTTAAAAAGAACTACACTTGTACTTTGAGTGCCTACAAAAAGTTATAATCCCATAAATATTTGCTGTTACGGCTATCACTGTATTTGTGATGTGTATATAAGTCACAGTGCAAATAAAATGGCTTTCACCTTCTCAGGAAATGTCTCTAGAAGCACAGGTCGTGCTGAGATGGAAAATGGCAGTTGAAAACAGAAGACAAAAGAAAAGCCAAGCATCATCTTGGTGATGGCAATTTTGCCCTCTGATTATAGGATGCATGTTTCTTTTTTAATGGCTCTGCCTGGGTTCAATGAAAGAATACTGGTTGAGTCTCAGAGACTTGGTGCACAGTTTTAAACATAAACAGCCATCATTAGGTAATATCTTTCAAAGACATTTTATAAAATGGACCCCCAAACCACAAAAGTACTTTTCACACCATGGTTTTCTTCCATGAATGTACTGCTGAAAAATGTGCCTACTACTTGAGAGCACAAATTTTTCCTACTGCTGAAGTTTCCATCTACCTAATAACAACTCTACTTTGTATTTAACATAGAAATTGCTGAAAAAGTTCCCATTTGGTGACTTTTAAAACAGTTGAAATCTATTCTGACCAGAGAGAGACACACACACACAGAGAGAGAGAGAGAGAGAAGAGACAGAGAGATATGGAAAGAGAAAGAGTCCAAAATATTTACAACATAAAATGAACATTTTACAGCAGGAAAAAAATGTTGCATCAAGTCAATCAATGTCCTAAGATGAAAGAAAAGTCAGTTTCCTGAGTAACAAAAAAAATCATATTGATCTGTCCATTTAACACTGGTTGTTAAGAATGCACAACTTATGTAAGATGGTAGGAAAATCAGCAAAGATTTTGATATTTGTAGCCCCACACAGGTCTCATAAGCAAGCCTGCCTTACCACCCATATAGAGGCAGGCAATGGCTCCTGGGGAGCTACACATAGAGGGCAGGAGGCAGAGCTAATGTGTGGTAGGATTTTTTTTACCTGAAATTTTGGGGCTTAATTTTCAAAATGACTACCTCTTGCAGCAGGCAGGACAGAGATAGATTCCAATTCCCTATCCGTACTCATTATGGTTCCCCTCATAATAATTCTTATTAACATATTTTGTCTCTCACAGCAGCCCCACTCCCTTCCCTTTTCCATCATTACTTCATCTCCTTACTGAAAAAGAGTGACATTTATTTATGCTTGTTATATTTTCACTCAGTGACTTTCTCGGTGGGCCATACTGTCTCTGTCTTCCACTATCTCTTCTTTCCCTCCACTTCCTTTCCAAGACCAAATTCCCTCTCCCCCCATGAAACCTAAAACTTTTCTTCATATTCTGGACTCTAGGGAGCCCCTCTTTCCTCTCTGATACAGCTATAGGATTCTTCAGTACCCTTCAGTGAAGTGCCAGAGATATACTCAGTCCTTTCATGCTGCCTGGTGAATTGTATTTCAGGTTATTTCCTTGGAATTAAAAGGGCCTAAGAAACCAAAATTCACTGCAAGTCACATGTTCTCATGAAGCACTACTAACAACTCTATAGAGCAAAAGGGAAAAGGCTCTCCTTTGTCAATTTCCAGGCTGAAGCTTATAAAACTGTGATGGAATAAAAAGTCTTGAATTTGAAATTAGGATATCTGGGCTCAAGTCTGATCTTGGCCAATTCTTAGGTGTATGACCTTGAGTAAGTGAATTAAACTACCAAGTCTCATATTCTTCATCTACAAATTTTTCCTAAAGGATTCTTGCCCCAAAAAGTTAACTTAGAGAATAGATTAATAGACTGGTTAAAAATTTTATTTATAATATATATTACTTGTAGTATCTGTTATATATATATATATATATACACACATACATATACACACACATATATGTATATGTAGTATTTATTATATACATATATACACATATATACATATGTATATATACATATATATACATATATATGTATATGTAGTAGCTATTATGTATGTTTATTTTTTTCCTTAATCTTAATCTTCATATTGAGCCTAATTTCTTTTTTTTTCTTTCTTTAATGTTTATTTATTTTTGAGAGAGAGACAGAGCGCGAGTGGGGCAGGGGTAGAGAGAGAGGGAGACACAGAATCCAAAGCAGGCTCCGGGCTCTGAGCTGTCAGCACAGAGCCCAATGAGGGTCTCGAACTCACGAACCATGAGATCATGACCTGAGCCGAGGTCAGACGCTTAACCGACTAAGCCACCCAGGCGCCCCCTGACTAATTTATTTTAAGCAATAAGCCTATATAGAAACAAAGGACATCCCCAGGGAAAGGCTGACAACCTGGTTGTCAAGGGATCTTCAGGAGTGGTTGTCTGTCATGGCCAGAAATTTGATTTTGACAGTGTTCCAGAATTAACCCATCCAGGGATGCTGATTGCTGTCAACCAAACTCATAAACAATTTGTGTGCAAACTAGAATGTCACTGTCTTTTCCAGTATCTAGTAACATAGTAAGCAGAATTGGTAATAAAAAAAAGGCACTTGGTAATTACAGATTTAGATCAGGGGGAGGTTAGCTAATCTTTTAGGCAAATTTATCTATATTATGTTAAGACCAATGAATGTCCTTGTTCCATAGGGGAAAATATGTCTCTGGTCTGGTGTCTTTCAGATTCAGCATTTCTCCTCTAGGCGTTGATGAATTAACATTCTAAATTCTCCTCTGACTTCCCATATCTCTAAATTTCATGGTACTATCCCCTCTTTTTATGATACACCTTACATTTGTTAATATCACTAACTAAGCTACAGGTAAGTCACTATTTCCTGAGTCTGGGATATATGATGTCTCCTCCCATTATGTGTTGATTTAATTGTTCTAGCTATTAGAATTCTAAAAGTCCCCCACTCAAGCAGCCGAGGGCTACGATCAGGTAGCCTACTGTTGGCTGAGTAGTCCAAGTTATTAGCCTGGATTTCTCATTCTCTTTTAGCCCCACTGGGCATATTATATCATATACATATTATGGTCATTTATTCAAATAAGTAGTGGAAATGGATAAACTGATTTCCCCAGGTTATCTTCTATTGGATTATGTTCTTAGGGTTAAATGAAACAATTAAATCTTGCCAGATCGTTCAATTTTATTTGATTTTGAGAATAATTTTGTGACGATGTTCTCATGTAGAAGAATATAGGGCCTGTGGCTTGGGAAGTACTAGATGGTAATCTTTCTAAATCAATAAGGTAATTTAACAGAAACAACAAAATATTGGCCCTAGACTTAGAAAAAGGTAGTTCTAACAGTTCCCTGTAATACACTTAAAACAGAAATATATATGTGAGATCTAGATGTGCTCAAAAAAAATTGGGAGCGACTATTCCTTTTCAGGTAGACTCATCACTTTCAACACTAAAATTACTCAACTCTTTAGAAAAGAGTTAATTTCATGAAATTTGACTTACACATATCTGTCAAGAGCAAAGCTACATACTGTATTAAGCAAGAATCTTTTGGAAAAAGAAGCAGAATGGGCTGTACATCTTACAGACTAGAAATATGGAAAGATCCCAAATGTTGCTGATTTAATTACCATTTTCTGTTTACTCTGTTGGTTCCAGATTTAATCTACAAAATTGAACTTGCAGGAGGCCTGGGAGCAATCTTCCTTCTCCTTGTACTGCTTGTGATCATCTACAAATGCTACAATATTGAATTAATGCTCTTCTACCGACAGCATTTTGGAGGTGATGAAACTACCAATGGTAGGCTCTCTCCTATTGTTCAAACTCTAAAAGGCATGGATTTGTGATTATGTAAGAGAATATCACCATTCTTAGAAGATATGTGATGAAATACTTAGAGTTACAGGGCTATGACTAAGGCAAGTTACCCCTCAAATAGTTTAGAAAAAAAATATGTATTTATCAAGAAAGAGAGCAAAGGGGAGGAAATATTAACAAATGGTGAATCTGGGTAAAGAATATATTGATGTTCTTTGAAACTATTTTATTTTTGTAATTTTTCTATATGTTTGACATTATTTACAAATTAACAGTTTAACAAGGAGACATTAGTTGATCAGGAGCTAAAACAATTGCTGTCAAAACCCTTCCACTTACTAAGAAATAAATTAAGAATAAATTCCATTATTTTCCTCCATAAAATTCAAATGCAGGTACAGATCATTTTTAGCCATTCCTGGCATTGAAAAAACAAATCATTTAGGAAACAGATTAAAAGCTATGGATGTTATCTTTTTAAAACTCACAGTGCATCTGGACCCACATATTTTTGATGATTATAGAACCATTTTCACAGAGGACCTCAATGGATTGAAGTTCAGAATGTAGCTTATAATTTTATGTTTACTATCTATGTCCTTTGGAAATCTTATGAATTAAATAGCAATAAAGCATTGTATTGAGCTTTGAAAATGATTTAATTTTTCAAGAGAATAAATTACCATATTTCAAGTCAATATCAATAAGAAATCATGACATGTCACTCCTTATGCATAAAGCCCTCACCCATGAAATACTGTAAGTCTTAGAAACATGTGTGCGGAATCCTTAGGTAAGCCAAGATTAAAAAGAAGTCCATTTGTAAGTCATTAAAAAGGAAGGTTAAATTTTAGTTTTCATTATGTTGAAATAATGAAGGTTAGAAGTTTTATTTTGCTAAGATCATGGTCTTACCTCAGAGGAGAAGGGCTCATAATTTTGTTTATCTTTATAGTGATAAAAGAAGGGCAGAGTGGTAACTGTAAAAAGGAATTTTTTTGAGGAATCTTTGATTTTGGTCCTATGGTTTCTATTATGTAAATAATATAAGTGGATTTTAATTGACTATGTTTTTATAGTAAATTAGAGAAATGCTGTTTGATGCATACATATGCATGCTCTTTATCAAAGGAGTGTGTTTACCTATCATAGCAGCCCATTTAGAAGTATTACAGACCCTTATTCAGACATAGTTTCAAAGTGAGAGATTAGGGCCTGTTGCAACCATAATTATATGCTCCAACAATATAAATGAAAATGTGGTCAATTATACTAAGTTTCTATATACAACAATTAGTATAGAAAAATGTGACTTCTTACCTGCACACATAAAATAACTAGATGAATTGTGCTACTAAGGAAAAAGTCACCGGTTCCCAGGTGCCAACAAGGGGCTATAGTATCCAACTGGGAATGTAAAAGATGCATTGTCTGTATGAAAGAACATGAAAGGGAGACTCCTGTGATTAATTTGTTTTGAGTCATGATTATAAGCAATTTGTCAATACTCTGTAAGTGATGATACAATTTATTAAGTTAATCTGCAATAATTATTTTCATCACCCATACTCAATAATCCAGATTAACTGATCAGCTGTAGTAAATATTTGTAAGATTAAATTCATACTACCATCATAGGACATTTCAGGGATAAAATATTCCATTTTGTGTCTATATCTCCAATGTGGCCCATGTGGTCAAAGATAAATAATCTAGAGCATTTCTGTTAGAGAATTGTGCATTGATTCCAAATCAATTGTTTTTGGGGAAAAATGGAATGTGGGGGGAAGGGATTTCAAGAGTTTTCATTAGGAAGGGCAATACAAATATTTTATAGTCCTACATGGAAACTTAGACCTGAAATACACAACCTGTACTAGCTGAATGGAATACTAAAAAGTCAACAGGTATGTGGTAAGGATGAATAAATGAATATTAAAGCTCTTTTAGAAATACTCGGTTTCATGATGCCCAATATCAGCTAGATAACGTCTGAATTTTTCATTTCTTTATTTAATATTCTGACATCTTATGGACACAACTTAGTTTTACCCATATACTTTTTTTTCATGTTTTCTCTTTGATTCATATCTATAGTAGCATTTTCTGAAAGTTCTTTAAAAATGCCTTATTTTTATAAAATAAAATCAATCCAACAAACTTTTACTTCTTAGCCTTTTTTTTATAAAATTCATTTCATTTTAATCCATCAAACAATGACTAATTCATTTATTTGACCTTTGAGTTGTTCAGTCATTAAATATTTATTAAGTACTACGTGGCAGGCATTATTTATGATATATTTACTTATATTCTTCATCTGGATCAATACACATAGTATAGTAGGCACTAGGGATATAATAATAAACAAAGTTACACAGTCTTTGCACTTTAGAAGCTAAAGATTTAGCACTGTGTTTAGCATAGCCCCAGAAGAACTGGATTGTAAACAGGAATGGCCTCCTGGTGGTGAACAGGATTAAAATTTAAAAACAGGGAAGGACAGGTATGACAACAGGAAAATTCTTCCACAGTTTGGTTCCCTTTCTCATAACTTCTCTCTTCATTAGAAACAACATACCTATGGTGATCACTGTGCAAGCCCTCTTTCTTATAATGCTCTGCCATCTGCATTGTTCTCTATTTCCTGGTTCCTTAGATGAGCTTAGTCAACATGATTTAACACAAGGAAGGTTCATTAGCCTTGCCTAGCAAAGTGGTGTTGTGGAATTGCCATTCAGTTTTAAAACAATTTTCAGGCCTTCCTGTTAACCTTATTTGCATCATGTTGTTGATTTTGCTCTTCCATCTTGCTCTCTCTGTGATCAACAGCTGTGGCTATTCATGAGGTTTTCTTGGCTGTCTGCATAATACTGAAGTGCATTTTTTGTAAACTGTGGCATCTGCATCACTGCTTGCTCACTAGCTGGCATTCTAGAGCTTCTGGGACATCTGACATGGTGGCTTTGACAGCACTCTTCCTGTTCTGTCCAGCCACCATAAGCTCTTTATCTTTAGCTCATCTTAAAGGGACATGACTAGAATCAGAAACAACAACTTTCCAAAGAATGATATGCTTCTAGAATGTTAGGTAAAATTTATTATCCAGACATGTTAGGTGTTAACACACATCAAAGACATCCATGTTTTTTGTCATACCTTGATTTGGGATATGCAAATATAGTAATATTTTTCTAGAAGAAAGTCTGTAGCATCACCAATATTAGGGTATAGGTGAAGCGAGTAAGGATGAGAAATATGTGAGTTTAGGCATGGCTGGAGGGCAAATAGTCTTAATCAGGATAAGCAATGGAGGCATGAGTCTAATGGCCTGGTCAGATGGGTCAAAGACTCAGGTAGTCATTGCAGATGTCTAGCTCATAGTAGATGCTCAACAAATCATTGTTGAATGAATCGATAAGTAGTTGAATTTAGGGAGGTTTGTGAAGTAGAAAAGTTATTGAAGTCAGAGGAAACCAGAATGCAGTCTGACGTTATGGAGTTTGAGGAAGCAGCACCATCCATTAAGAACAATGAAATACATTCTGTTCGTAGGAATGGATCTGTTTGTCCTTTGGCCTATTTTATTCTTCCAGCTGTGTATCATCAGCAGCTCTAAGTCCCAGGTGAGTAATTATAGCTGGAGAAAGTCAAGGGCTTGCAGGTGCATCCTGAGCTTGATTGGAACAAGGGCAGAGGTGCTGAGATTACCAGGAGGTTCTTACATTAGCATTGCTTATGAACATTCTCACTTCCAAGTGGTGTTTTATGCATAAGAGTGGAATGTGTCCCATTTGTAAGCCAAATGATCTCAACTATCCAGTGCAGTCCTTCATGTGCATCTGTTTCTTGGCAATCAAGTAACCCAACCAAAGTTTACAGAAGCCTTTTCCAGCCAGAGGGCATGCTAAAGAAAAATCTTTTGGCTTCAGGCACCATCATAACATAAATAACCAGAGTTCCTTTCATGTGGGGGTGGTGAAGACTGGAACCTTACTAGAATTAGAACAATATAATCCTTTCTCAAATATCTCTAGATAGGGGGTTCCACCTACTTCTACCCTAGGGTATTTATATCTCTTTATATTCCTATCATTTAGTAGGTAGAACTAAATCATTAATGGTATAGATGAGTGGCTGCTTCATTCTGTAAATTACCTTTTGGTCAGTTTTACCTATATTCTAATCAGGTCTGCTTTAATGGAAAATATCGATGTGTTTAGAAACAAATCCTAAAATGTTTTCCCATCATTTAAAATTATTATTTGCAAGTAACTAGGTTTAATAAATACTAACAGTTTCATTTGTCTATGCTCACTACATTAACTTTTAAAGATAATTTTCTATAAATGAGGGAATTTTGAAAGCCACTGTAACTTTTCCAATGTGGCCTTTCTAAAATCAATGGGGACTAATAGCTTGAGTAGCTATATTCATTAATAATTTTTAGGAAAAATATTTAAACATTTTACATATTCTCTTTGAAGAGGCTGGCTCTGAGCCAATACAGCAAAGGAGGAAAAAATACTTTCTCAAAGCAAAATTAACTCCCTGACTAAATGTGTGAAGGGAAAACCTAATTTGGCAATACTGGAAGGATGTATATTTCGAAACAAAGGCTTCTTTTGGAAGCTTGTGTCAAATTATTTGGCCATGGATTGAACAAGAGTAACAGACAATACACTTGTATAAAACCCAGCTGCTGTCTCTAATATTTGGTGATAAGCTGCTTTTTGTATATGAAGATGACGATACTAACCAACTGGAAGTATGGCATGTGTTGTGAGTAGTGTCTCCAGGAGTGAGGCTGGATTATTTTGATCTTCCACACTCTAGGGCCCAGCCCCTCTTGGATCTCTTGCACATATTTGTGCAAACGAGGTATAGTCTGTGACCAAGTAACAGAGCCAAGCCAGCTGGCACAGAAAAAGTTCAAATCCATGACTTTGGTCTATTTAGTCCTGCATTCAGACACACTGAGCTAATCACTCACACATCACTGAATATCACAAGATGTATAGTCACCAAAAGTCACAAATAATTCTCTCTTATTCTTCCTGACTATAGGTTTCCCATTACATATCAGTTTCAGTTCATATCACATGACTATGTTGTGTTGAAATGTGCTAGATTTCTTACAATATGGCATGTGGCTTATTTTGTCTAATTATTAATGACAGTCACTAATTATAGGGCTTATTCTAGACTGTTAGTGGTTATAGAATTTTAGTACTTAAAGAGAACCTGCTAATACATAAAACCCACTTGTTATTCTTCATATTTAAGACAACAAGGAATATGACGCCTATCTGTCTTACACAAAAGTGGACCAAGATACTTTAGACTGTGACAATCCTGAAGAAGAACAGTTTGCTCTTGAAATACTGCCAGATGTCCTGGAAAAACACTATGGATATAAACTCTTCATCCCAGAAAGGGACCTGATTCCAAGTGGAAGTAAGTACTTTCAAGTACTTGAAACTTTCAAGTTTTGTATTTAAAAAGCTTTGTGTCTTTTATGAAGTTATATGGAAGCTTCAAATGTCAGAGCCAAATATTTAGATAGTTGTTCTCACAGATTTTATTAAATTCAAAAGTGTTCTGATATTCTACCACCCAAAATTTTTAAAAGGCACTCTCACTTACATTTTAGGCATGGTTTTTAAATTGTGCTTTAATGGTATTTTTTTTATTATATTGCCTTAGTGTTGTGAGAAAATGATGATCCTTAAAAAAATCTCCAAAAGTCAAAGTCTTTTCAAAGCATTACAGTTCCAAAGCTGATCTTCTGTCATTGTGCTTCTACTTATACCTACATTCATTGCTACTAATAACTGAATTTATGTGTTGTTACTCGTTTCCAGATTTATAGAAAAAAATCCACATAAAAAAGATATGTGAGGCCATTGGGTATAGCACTTTCACCGTGTATTCAAATTATTTTAAAGAAGTGCTGGACTATGTGGGCTTGAATGCTACTTTTATATCATGCTACATATTGAAAGCTATATTTGAGTTTTTAGAATAAATTCAGGTGCAAGTAAAAATATATATTTAGTTCCTGTTAATGTTCAGAGTGCTGTACAGTCTAAACTGTAAGGGGGATACAGAAAAGCCAAAAATATGTTCCTTGCCCTCGAAGAGCTTAAAATGCCATTGAGGGAAAATAAAAGTGCTAGAATTCATTTGCGTATGAGTCTATATTAATATCCTTGAGAGGGGGAGATTAAAATGTGACTACAAATCAGAATATGGTAACTTTTACACATGTAATAACAAAATTAAAAAGCTTGCATTTTCCTTACTTCACAGTACGTAAAATATCTTGACATAATTTCATTTCACCTTTACAATAACACTATGTGGAGAGAGAGCAGGTACTATTATCCTCATCTCACAGATGAGAAAATAAGTTAAAGAAATCCAAGATCAGATAGCTGGCAAATGATAGAGCTGGGATTCGAACCTAAATCTGTTTGACTTTGGTTCTCACTCTGCTAGATCATGCTATTCCTCAATAACATTTATTCAGATTATCAGCAGTCCACCAAGGACACTAAACTGGCAGGAGACTATTGAGTTTTGGTTGTTTATCTCTTTTCTCAGAATGCATATATGTCTGTTTCTGTGTGTACATGAATATACACACTTACATGTTGCATAGGAAGGAAGAAAGACAACATTTATTGTTCCATTACTTCCCTGAACCACAAATGTAATAATTCTCCAAACTCTTTCCCATGATCTTCCACTCTTTTCTTTCTGTAATTCTCTTCATCTTCATGACTTGAGATACCACTTCCATATTGACTGAACCCCAAGGAACCTGCTGATACCTCTGAGTCATTTTTATTCTTCTGTATCTCTCTCCCAAATCCAGTGTCCATTGATCTTTTCCATTCTCAGCTCTGCTATTCTAGTATAGGCCCTAATCACCTCATTACTACAATGTTGTTTACTCTCTGCCTTCCCTATTTTTCCTCTCATCCATTTCCACTAATAGGTATAAATCCTTGATCATGTCACTCCCACATTCAACGTTAATTTGTTCACCATTTCCTATAGGATAAAATCCATAACTCTTAGCTAAACACTTCCATAGTCTGTTGCTAGCCCAGATTGGTCTCCTAAACTTGTCTCTTACCATTACCCCTACTTATACCTTTCACTATACCCAAACTGTGCTTTTGATATACATTGTGTGTCCCTTTAATGCTTTTGTTCATGTTAGTCTTTTATACCTTTACAAATTCTATTTACTCTTCTCCATATCACTGCCTCTGTGAAATGTCCATAATAATGTCTCCAGCCTTAGGGTTCACCATGCATAGTCCCTTGTTGACCTATACATTTTTTACTCCTGTGATACTTTACATTCTTTTATTATTTTATATATTTGTCCATCTATTTATATCTTATCTAGTCAGCAAGATTGTAAGTTCCATGAAGGCAGGGACTGTATTTCATTTATCCTCATATTCCTTTCATCATCTAGTAGAAAATTTGAGCTCGTTGGATGCGTCATAGATGCTTTTTGATTTTGTTTGGACAGTGTTTAAGACAGGAGGAAACAATGAGACTAAAATAAGTAAGGGTTTAAATTTTTGCATGACAGTATCTAAAAGGCATTTTTCTTTAACAAGGCGAGTGTGAAATCTAAACAGGAGCTTTCTACCGAAAGAAAAACAATATGAGTAATTCATAGGAATAGTCCCAGTCCTTAAATAAGCTACTGAGAATATTGCTTTTATGTTTTGATATTAGAAAGAATACCTATAAGGAGTTGATGGATGAAAAATTAAAAACATCTCTTTACTATTTTTTGCTTAATTTATTAAATTATTTTTTTTATTTTGCCAAAAACATATTGTTAAATGTAGAAATTCTGCAAAATCAATTTTAGAGTGATAATATCCTAATTGTATTAAAGTAATATCATTACCAAAGTTAAATTTATATTCTATGTTAGGTCATCTTCAATAGGATTTAGTGTGGTGCTGGCCTGTTTTCTTGCATTCCAAAATTGTTAGCACCACAATAAGAAGTCTTTATCAACTCCACCAAGTGACTGAAAAATGTTAGTCTTCATGTCTGAATATTTCAACATTGATTATCTTTCATCTGAACTGGAAAACATTGCTTCACCATTGTGCACATTAGAAAGGGAAATGGGGTGGCACCTGGGTGGCTCAGTCGGTTGAACATCCGACTTCGGCTCAGGTCATGGTCTCGCGGTCCATGAGTTCGAGCCCCGCATCGGGCTCTGTGCTGACAGCTCAGAGCCTGGAGCCTGTTTCAGGTTCTGTGTCTCCTTGTCTCTCTGACCCTCCCCCATTCATGCTCTGTCTCTCTCTGTCTCAAAAATAAATAAACGTTAAAAAATTAAAAAAAAAAAAAGAAGGAAATGGGACAACATGGAACACAGGAAAACCACTTTACCTAAGATTCAGTAAATGATACTTGGCTTATTATGTAAAGAAGAAGCTATTGTGTATAGGTGAGAGTCAGACCCAAACACCATGAGGGTGAAAGAGATGCATCCCCAAATTATGTCTTCTTAATGCTCCCATATAGTCTGTTTTGGTGATGTCTCAGGTCAAATGAATCAACATGCTGTGTCAATTTAGCCAAACAGGTGGTAGAATATTTTACACCTCACTGACTTAGCTATTTGTTTGGATAAATTGATTCAAATTAGTTAGTTGTTTTGGTGTATCAAAGACAGGCCTGGTCATCCTCCTTGACCATAGAGTGTGAGGTGTATATAAGCTGTATTTCCTAGCTCAAAACTACAAGATTTGAGTTGGGGACTATAGCACACTGAATAAAAGATAGTAGGAAGTTGTCACATAGTATACCCTGACATTTAAAGAACTTAACAGAAAAACACCCAAAAAGTCACTAGGATGGCAGACATTTTATAGTCCATAGAAGATCTTTTTTTTTTTTTTTTTTTTTTTTTTTTGAGATTATACAACCATCAGACTGAGCAGGGACTTGGATCCTGGGTACTCAGTGGTACACAGGAAGACTCCTTTTACAAGTAAGCCATTTTGGACAACTATGCAGTTTTTAGATGCAACCACTGGAGGGTGTTTGATTTTAATCCTTCCTTCCTGAATGAGGAAATTCATGTTCTCTGAATTCTGATTCGCGAGTGTAACCTGCAGAAGTTCTTAAAAAGGCCCTTTGACAATTTTTCTTTTTCCATCAACATTTCAGAGCTGGCTGAGCAGTCACCATGTCACGATTAACGAGTTTTTCCTTGGCATTTTTAGCACGCCTTCAGGAAGTCGATGAAGTATATGAATAATATACTTGATTTACACATGAATGACAGAGTAGAACATTTTGGACTTGGTGTATGTGTGTTATTAAAGAAGCTTCTGTGGTCTGTATTTGCAGCCATTGGTACAGATTTAACAGGTTATGCTATATAAATATAGACACATTCCTGGGGGGCGGGGAACTAGTTACAATATTATAAGCTATGTTTGTCCCTCACATCTCATTTAAAACATGTTGACCCAAGACTACACCTTCCTCCAAAAACTAGCAATGAGGCCTTTGAGGATTGTAAAAGCAGACTTCATAATATCATCCTTGATCTACAACAATAATTTTCTATGAACGAAATTAATGAGGTCAACATTAACCCATTAATATTTAATGTCTTCACTTTTGATGTCTCTTCCATTTCTTTTGTACCACTCTTATGGTATTCCAACTCAATCTCATTAACGTACAAAACTTTTCAACGCATACAACTTCAAAAGTACATGAATGAGACTCCCCCGCCACCTTCCTTTTGTCTCTGTCCCTGTCTTTGTCTCTGTCTCTTTGTCTCTTCCTCATATGACCAAGAGTTCTCAAAAAGTTTCAATAGAAACATGTCACTTTCTGTACTGTTATGACATGCCCTTCTAGGGAAGTATGCTTTGGCCATCATAAACCAGCAGAGATGGGGAGATTTGACACAAATATTTTTCCTGAAGGCTAAAACTGAAAAGCTTCAGATCTGGACATTATTTTCCTGACGGTGACCTACCTTTCCATTCTTGAGCCTGTGGCCAGAATCTTCCTTATGTTTTCTCAGGTTTAGTGCCTGAATGTGGCAAAAATTCCTACTTTCCAGTAAAAATTTGGTTTGTCTCTTCCCAGGCTAGAAACATCTGTCCTGAGAATAGCAAAAGCAACTTTGTTGCCAACAGGCGTCTGAATGTCAGAACTGACAGGCAACCAAAAGAAAACCAGATAGAAAACACCCTACTCACACTACCTAGAGACACAAATTTGAGAAGTAGAGGTTTTTCTCACCCCTGCAGCTGCTGGGTTTTGTGGTGGAAAGTACTGTACACAGAGCACATTGTGTTCATGGGGCCTAGTGGATCCTTGAGGAATGAACAGATGTGCTCTGAAGCTGACATGTGACCAATAGAACCCAGCTGTGCAATTGAGATCCTGAGATTGAGGACATTTTTGGATGAGTACCATGTAGGTTCTCTAGCCTATCATATCTCAGTGTTTCTGCAGGGATTAAAAAACATAAAACTATAAAATGTTATTGAATTAGGTGGAGGGCTACTGATCAGTTGGAGAAAATAGCATTCTAAAACTAAAAGTGGAAACAATCCAATCCTGTAGCTTTTGTTTGCCTTTAAGAGAAAGCAATCAAGGTACTTAAAAAATGCATATGCAATATTTATTAACAATTCTAAATTGAGCCAGTTTGGCTGAGGCTTTCAAAAAATCTATAAATATCGAAGTGGACTTTGAAGAGAAAAAAAAACCTTCAAAGGCATTTACTTCAATTTTTCCTTCTATTCATAGAAAGACTACGGGGATCTCTATGTGAGTTATTCATGTATTATTGCACTGGTCATAATATGTTTGACCAGCTATGTCTGTTGAAGTTATATTTATGAATTTGGCCTCAAGTATCAGTGTTACTGAAGAAGTAACTGAGTGAGTGAAACTCAATAATCTTATGACTCCTTCAGTAATTTAAGGGGAAAATGATAATGTATGATTACATTCTTGCATTTCCTTACTATTCTAATCTTCAGTTTTTCAATGCTTAGTGCTAGCCATGTGATTGTGCTGACAATGAAATGACAAATGAGTGGAGAATACATCTGGTGTCAGATGATGCCTAGTCACTTCTAAATGAGGCATGCAAAAAAAAAACATTTTTGTACATGGATCTGTAAGTACTCATTGCCAATATTTCCTCTAATAGCTAGACATATTGGACACCATTCAAGTAAATTGTCCTTGGGGAGTAATAAAATCCTTTTCTAGGCAATCTGATGTCTGTGACCTAAAAAGTGTGAGGCAGGGGTGACATGCACAACCATGGAAATTTAATACATTGTGTGCAGTTTAATTACATGGAATAAAATTAGATATGTCCACTATCCCCTTCACGTTAGAGTCAAGAGAAAGGGAACTGTACCCCAATATGCCCAAGATGTACTGAGGTCAATGGACTGAGGTTTCTCATGAAAGTTTGAGGTTAAGGAAGAATTGTGTAGAATTTCAATCAAGAAATTTCCTGCTTGAGGGGCACAAAGAACAGGCACCTTAAAAAAGAGTAGAAGACCATAATAAAATTGTCTTTAAGTACAAAGGAGCCACAGAAAAGACAATATAAGGATCAAGTAGTCTTGTTCCATATTTACTAAGATTGAACTTATTGAAATTAGTTTTATCCACAAGTTTCCAGGGTATGAGGTTAAGCGAGAAAAGAGAAGGGGAAGGATATTTTGCAGACTTTTTGCTAACTCTCCACATTATCTTTCTTTCGATATTCTCTGAATGTGTTCCCTTACCTACCTCTACTCTTGGTAAAGAGGTGAAGAGAGATGAGAAAGAATTTAAAGATGTGGACAATATTCCAGAGTAGATTCTGCCTACTGTCATGCTTTCCCACCTACGCACATATATAATATAATAGCAAAAGTAAAGGATTCACTACCAGAAATATAGACTTCAAAGTCAAAACTGTGAATATAGTTTGCTATACTTACAAGGTCTCAGAAAATCCATGTTAACCATTGATAGACTTATCAACCAGAATTAATTAGGATCCTTAACATTAGTCAGTAGAGAACAAAACTCTTACCAAAACATTTAGCCCAATGAACTATCTATGAATTATCAAGCCAAGGGCTTGGAAGGTGGGGACAGAGAAAGTTTTTGTAGGGTAAGTAATATCACACATTGTTTAGAAAACCCCTCCTTTTGGGGCACCTGGATGGCTCAGTCGGTTTTGCATCCAACTTCAGCCCAAGTCATGATCTCACAGTTGTGGGTTCAAGCCCCACGTCAGGCTTGAGCTGACAGCTCAGAAACTGGAGCCTGCTTCAGGTTCTGTGTCTTTATCTCTGCCCCTCTCCCACTTGTGATCTGTCTCTCAAAAATAAATAAACATTAAAAAAATAAAAAAAAGAAAGCCTCTCCTTTCTACACACACACACACACACACACACACACACACCTAGTTACATAAAATTTTCATAGCCCCAATCTTTGTGGCAGACAACACAGAGAGAATCTTACATCTGCCAGAGGCAGAATTAAGACCCAAATCTTTGGTAATATCAGCCAAGATAAAGAGTCATGTTATCAACCTGCATAACTGTTTCAATAAGTTAGTATTAAACATCATTATTTATAAAGCAGATAGTATTTTCAGTGAGACTACATGATAAAGTACCTCACTGTAAGCAAGCTTCTAGTTATACCAGAGGGCTAATAATTTTCCCAAATATAGAGTGCAGAATAATACGTTTTTTTCTTTGATACACAGGAAACCTATATTATTTTTCTGGCTTCTCCGTACCAGTCATGGAAAGGACCCATCTCAATCAATTAGAACTCATTTTTGGGGTGCCTGGGTGGCTCAGTCGGTTAAGCATCTCATTCTTGATTTTGGCTAAGGTCATGATCTCAAGGTCTTGAGATGGAGCCCCGCATTAGGCTGTGCTGGGTGTGGAGCCTGCTTGAGATTCTTTCTCTCTCCTCTCCCTCTAACCCTCTCTGCTTGCACACATGCTCTTTCTCTCTCACTCTCTGTGTCTCTGAAAAATCCTCATTTCTAATTGCAATTTAGAAATTAAATCTTGGTTTTAAGTCTTTATGTATTAACCCATAGGCTTTATAAATACCACTGTTGATAGCTGTGAGTTAGCTAGTGTTTGCCAAAGATTAATGAAATAGTCTCTGTATTAATGCATCCTATCTTACCCAAATGATTTGTCTGTTTAACTGATAGGGGGTGTACATAGCTGTGGGTTTAAGTATATCAAACTATTATTTGAACCTGGAAAAATAGTAAATCATGTCTTTGTCTACAAACTATTTGTCTTTCAACTTTTTTAAAATGACCCTCACTTAAGTAGGAGTGTCAACACAAAGATCATTTACAAATAGCTAATTGATTAGTTTGATAAATCAGATGGTTAGTCGGTAATAGCAACACCTCATAGAAATTCATAAATATACAGGTAATTTTCTCCCTTGTACGATTTAGAGCCTGAGATTTAGGGGAGTACTGAGTTCTTTTGGAAAAGTAAATACATCCCATTAGAAGCAATTTCTTGTGAGTGCCATTCTTCCTGCTTCTATTTTATTGTTTTATTTCTTTCTTCAGTTTACTTTTTTGCTTTTTAAATAAGTGTCCTGTTTTCAAGTCACTTTTGTAGATCTAATTCTACTTTTCTAAATGCACTGTAATTTTGGTTTATACAACTGCCCCTGAAAGGAATTTTTTAATTGAATTTGCTTTCCTTTTAATAGTTTAGGAAGTCACTTTCCTTGTTTCCTGTTGGCTTGACCTTTCTTCACTTCTCTAATAGGTACACATCCCAAAGAGGGCCTAGTGACAATGCATTTCCTTTCTAGAGTGTTTTCCAATCTCTGTCAACTAATAAACAAAAGAAAAAAGGTTCTTTGCAGTTGCACTTATGTGAAAAATGAATTTATACCAACTTAAGCACCCCTATCAAAACTACATTCAAGGGGATTTTTTTCTTTACCAATTGTAAAGATCACAAATAGATGAATCATAATCAGCTTTATTTCATGTCTGATAATTTGGTGTAGTTTCATAGCCTTATCTACAGAAGCAGAAGGCTATCAGCACCAGGCCTGTTTACTCTTTTCTGTCATCATAAGTTACTTCAAACAAAACTCTGCAAAGAAATACCTTAATGACCTTTTATTTAAGGGATATTTCATATTTTTTATGTGGAAAAAAGAGCCTTTTAAGGGATTCTTGGTACTCAGTTGCTAAATTTGCCTGAATAAGTCAAGGCAAGATTTAATGAATATTCATGTGTGTTGTGGATTTAGGGATTTTTTTTTAAGTTTACTTACTATCTCTTCGTGGTAACAAGCTTTTTAAATGGTTTCTGAAGGTTTCTAAAATGTCCCCTGCAAAACCACAGCCCTACCATGGCAAACACCACTGCCTGTCAGAGACTACACTAGCTATGGATCAGCAATGTCTTAACATGATATCTGTTTCTGCTTAGTTTATTTTGAACTTTTCCAAACCTAAACACCCTGATTAGTCTCTAATTCAGGGACAGAAAACTTTCTCTGTGAAGGTCCAGATAGTAAATATTTTTGGCTTTGTGGGTAATATATGGTCTCTGTTGCATCATATTCTTTTTTTTATAACCCTTAAAAAAATATTCCTTGCTCACAGACCATACAAAAACAGAACATGTTCCTAATGGATCAGGCTCCAGTTCATAGTCATTGGATGCAGAAATACAACCTGGGAGTAAGAGGGAAATTATTTGGGGCACTTGCTGCTTAAAAGCCAGCAACAACTCCCTGACTAAGGATTAGCAAGTAAAAAATGTTAACTCTACCTGTTTGGTCTCTTGTTAATTTACTTATATTTTCCATGATGGCTAGGTCCTGGTTTTTTTCTCAAAGATAAAGAGAAAGAATGAAAAGACTTAAGAAGGGAGGAAGGGGCAAAGGGAGATAGATGAGAAAGGAAGGTAGAACAAGAGAGGGAAAGGCAGAAAGAAAGAATGAACAAGAAAGCAAAGAGGGAGATAAAAGGACAAGAAGGAGAAAGGACAGAAAAAGAGAAAGAGAGGGGTATAGAGGAGCAAGGGGTGGGGGTGGAAAAAAAAACAGAGAGAAAAACAGGGAGAGAGCCAGAATATGGAAGTTAGTGCACAGTCTCTCCTTCTTTTCCTTAGAGCCAGGCAGCATTAAGAGGCACCTCCCCAGCTGCTTTCAAACATTGAGGTTGCTGCCCAGCCACTGATCACCATCCCAAGAAGCGAAATATGGGCTCCACATCTGAAAACTTCCACTTGGTTTTTCACCAAGTGAAATGGAACACGAAATTCAGGGCCCAAGCAAATGTCTCATGTTTTCTTTGGGACACTTGGGCTGTGTCTGCCCAGGGAAAATTTTGATGTTCTACTGACTCCAGTGCATATGATTAATGTATATATAGGGCAAACCAGGATAATTCAGACCTTTTTTCTTCCACAGCAGGTTTTCAGCCGGAATTATCTGGATGGTTGCCTCAACTCTCCACTAGGCTTTGCCAGGATAAGCATAGCCAGTGTAGTATGCAGGAGACAGGGACCAATCCCTCTATCCAAGTTTCCCTTCAACACCCACACACTGCACAGCTGAGCATAGTGGGATCTGTCCTGGCAGTCATTCCTTCTGGGGGCAAATGCAAATTCTGTCTAATGAATCTCTAAGAAGCCCCTAAAATGTTAAATGTTGCATTTGGCTTAGCTCTCAAATAGTGAAATATAATAGACAGATGAAGAAGGAGAACCATACCAATTGAGGGAAAAAATGTACCCTGTTCCCTTCCCCATTCAAGAAAGGAGATAGCAAAAGCCAAAGCCCATGAATCCCAATAAAACCATTTAGTATATGTTTGTATAGTTTCTCTTAATTCTGTAGACACCTGAGTTGTAATTTTTTTAAGTAGAGATATGTATACATAGATATACCTTTTGATTTTAATAGTATAGTTAAAAAGTAAATTAGACTACATCCCAACACATAGAAAAAGGGTTACTCATGGAAGCATAGTTTATGGTGACAGATGTGCTCTTGTATAGATTTTTTTTAATTAAAGGAAAAGCTGAATAATGAGGGAATAATACTACTCAGAATAACCCTTTGGTAAATTATTTTGTAATGAATTCCAACGTAAAATTAACAATTAACTCATAATTTAAGTGGAAAAATTGTATTTTCATGGACTCCTACATTCATGCCATAATTTTGAATTTGGGTTTTGTTTTGTTTTGTTTTGTTTTGCTTTGCTTTGTGTGGAGGAAAGGTGAAAAGAATAATGGGAAAGATGCATGATAGTTTATTTTACTGTATCTTACAGATCCAACTTCTAATGATGAAGGTTCCCACATAACTTCTTTCTTTTTGGGAGCAGGAAGAAAGGAAGAAAATGAAGAGTCAGAGCTGTTGATACATTGGGATACTATTTTTCCACTCTATTGAAACTTTCTACCTTTCCTTTCATTCTGTTTCACCAGTTCTCTAAGTGATAATTACAAAGTGATAACTTCCCCATTGCTGCTTGTGTGGTGTTTTTATTTTGTTTTTTTTTTTTTTTTGCTTTATTTTATTGGCCTTTATTTTTTTACAGATTTCAATGCTGATTTTTCCCTGAATACATGATCTCTTAAAATTCTTAAGAGGTTCCCTCTACACCTAGAAGTTGCCTTATAAACAGTCATTGTACTACTGCATGAGAAAGTCATGAAATGTATTAAGTAAAAACCAAAACAATAGTAACAACAAATTGTTAAATGGGCGATTTCAATGTGTATGTCTTAAAAAGTTTTTTGTTTCTCTATAGGCTGTGTAGAAAGTTTACTCATTTTCACTTGCAAAAGTGTTCTTGCTGCCTAGTGGTGGAAATAAAACACTGGAAAAGAGAGATATCTGTAAAATATGCATTTGTAAAATAAGTTTCTCTTTTCAAATGACTTGTACTGAGCTGTGTGGTGGCCCCACACTATGTACTGGATGTGACTCTTTGAATGCAGTCTGTAACCTTCGGCAGATTTGCAGTGACAAGTGTTGCTATGCTTCTGTAAGCACTGCTTCTGCTAGAGGGCACTGTACATTAGACAAAGCCTTGTGCTCTGCTTAGTAAAGACAGCTCTCTGTTGCCGCACCTGTGACCAAGTCTCCGTTTGTTAACATGTGTGTGTTTCCACTTTTGGCAGATAAGACTTTAGGAAGCATGATTACAAAAGGATTATTCCACAGGATAAATCAATCTAGCATTAGTTGGGTGTTTTTCTACCATGAAAAGACTATATAACATATTCACCTCACTCTCAGAATTGTTCCACAAAGTAGGGCAAAGACCTCTCAACTGATAGATTCCTCCTTTACTGTTCATTCAGTACGGCCTCCATCTCTGACTTCACCCCTTACTCTTCCCCAGAACAAAGAGCAGCTGGTTCAAATTAAACTCATGGGCACGCACACACACACACACACACACACACACACCCCACTTCCCTGTCTCTTAGTTTGAAGGGCCAAATTTGGAACCTAAGGTTGCAGATAACAAAAGTTATTCTGAGAAACAAGCTATGATTCTAGAAGAGATTTTCAACTATTTCTATCACAATTATCTTTGAAGTAGCTCATACACATAAACCCCCCAATTGTTTAGTAGTTTAAAACTAGGGGAAAAACCAAAGCCAACCCACAAAACAGTGGCCCTTCATTCATTAAACAGCTCCATTTCTCTTTTTGTCAATCTGATGTTCACCTCAAGCACTAACCTGGAAGCCTGCCTTGAATTAAATGATTAAATAAATAAAAATAACTTAAATACAGCTGAGCTCTGAAGAAGTCAGCATTTGTATTCATCGACAGAACACTGTAAGTAATAATGAGGAGAAATAAAATAAGTAGTATACGCAGAGTCTTTTTATTGTTATTTTTAAGGAAATGGACTTTCTGAATGTGCAATGCAAGAAAATGTGATATACCTTAGCGAAAGACTGGCTTTTTGCTATATTAGAGTGCAAACCTAATGCATTAAAGACTGGAAATGTCTTTATTTTACTCTTTCTCTCTTTCTGTGATTTGTAGCATACATTGAAGATCTCACAAGATTTGTTGAGCAAAGCAGAAGACTTATTATCGTGCTAACTCCAGACTATATTCTCAGACGAGGATGGAGTATTTTCGAATTGGAAAGCAGACTCCATAACATACTAGTCAGTGGAGAAATCAAAGTGATTTTGATTGAGTGTACAGAAATAAGAGGAAAGGTGGATTGCCAGGAAATAGAATCACTAAAGCACAGCATCAAACTTCTGTCCCTAATCAAGTGGAAGGGACCAAAAAGCAGCAAATTAAATTCTAAGTTTTGGAAGCAATTAGTATATGAAATGCCCGTCAAGAAAAAAGAAATGCTTTCTCGGTGTCATGTTCTGGATTCTGCAGAACAAGGACTTTTTGGAGAACTCCAGCCTATACCCTCTATTGCTATGACCAGTACCTCGACCTCTCTGGTGTCATCTCAAGCTGCTCTTCCTGATTTCCACCATTCAGATTCAATGCAAGTGAGACACTGTTGCAGAGGTTATAAACATGAGATGCCAACCACCACCTTGCCAGTACCTTCCTTAGGCAACCACCACACTTATTGCAACCTGCCTCTGACGCTTCTCAATGGACAGCTACCCCTTAATAATGCCCTGAAAGATACCCAGGAATTTCATAGGAACAATTCCCTCCTACCTTTATCATCCAAAGAGCTTAGCTTCACCAGTGATATTTGGTAGTGAAAACTCTGAAGTCCTCTAAACAGCTATGTGAACATACATAGAACAGAACAGAACATACATAGAACAAAATTTCTGCTAAGCCAAGCATAAAGTACACCTAATAACACTGAGGTGCTGAAAAAGTGTTCAGAGTGAAAGGCACAGAATCACTTTTGTACTTAAAATTTGTGTTTACATTTGCAGAATAGTGGGTGTAAAGAAGGACCTGCTTTTGTAGTATAGTACCTTGTTTCAATGTGTAGTTTTTATTTCTTCCTGAAAATAAAAATGTAAAAATCCTGTTGTTTTATAGTAGGTTTTATGATACTATTTGGACTGTAAACTTAGTAGATGAGAAACCTCCCCCTATTTATGTATATTTCAGATTAACATGGCATTTCAAATAAGGAAAACTTAAGAACTTTAATTGAATTTGAAAATTCTGAACTAAGTACAAGGGGGAAAAGAGAACTTCTACAGAATAACTGAAAAATCAAGAATTATCAAGAAAGACGTGTTGAAGCACCCCAGTTAGAAGATTGTATGTAGAGGAAGATCGGTTAAGAAAAAATGTCACCGAAATTTTTGGAAGTTCTTCAACATAATGGACAACTTCTGTAGACTAAATCAGCAGCTAATATGACAGCTTATTGTTGTATAGGCAAGCACATCTTCTGTAGGCAAGATGTGGTAGGAAGGCAAACAGTATGCATTCTTAAGCAAATGAGTAGACAGGCTACTAGTTCTTTCAAGATGATTTTGAACAACTCTTATGGCTTTCTAGCCTATTTAAAAAGTTTTACAAACTTGAAAACACATTTTAAGATGCAAATTTTATTGTTTCCTAACAATTCGCATTTGGATATTTTTCCAAATGATCTCTTGACCTGCTTTATATGAAGATGTGAGCATCTTCCTACTTTTTTACAGCATCATTGGAGTTTGAATTTAAATAAATATTGACTGCAAGTGTCAGCAGTAGAAAAGAAGTAAAACAACAATATTCACAGATGAAGTGCTAAATGATTCAAGTTTACTAGTGGTAGAGCAGCAATTGCAGTTATTCTCATCTGAAATGTAGTTGTGAAAGAGACTATGCTGTACATACACAATGTCTGCTTGGCCATGTGTGCAAGGTTCCTGCAGAAGTATCTCTATTCCTGGTGCTTCAAAGAGTATATTTTATAGACTAAACTTCTCCACCCTCCCATTATGACTGTGACTATACCACACCAGAAAATACCTATGAATGATCTAACATACTATAAATTTGCTGTAAGGAATGTGCCCCTATCTAGTATCTAGTATTTATTGTGGATTACTACTTTGTGTTCTTTCCAATTAATCAATTTTGGTGTGTTTTCAACTAAGATGCCTTTGGGGGCCAATTTTTAATCAAGGCTGATTCTGGAATTTTGAAAATGGTTCATAAATCATGTTTTTGGACAAATATAATAAGGACAGATGTACACAGCGTGTAAAAATTAAGAATTTTCCCAGCTCTTGTAAATGTGAAACTCAAATGTTTAAGAAAATATTAGATAATATGTTTTGATTTTTTTCTTTCAACTTCCTTACATTATTGATTCTCTGTGATCCGTGGGTTTTGTTTAAAGTACTTGTTTCTCCATTGCTTTTCTATACCCAGCTTCTCAGAAAATGCATTATGCACCAACAATATATAAAAGCTTAGCAGTGATACATGTTCATTTCATATTGGGACTATTAGTAGCTCCTTTGAAAAGTCCTGTTCAACATATATACATGTTTCATAGATGTATTGTTTCCACTAAGAAAGGTGATTTTGCTTCTGTAAAAAAAAATAGATATTTCAAAATGGAAATTTATCAATTCTGAACTGTTTTCCAAGTGTTATAGAGTTGTATTTACTCTCATTGTTCTTTAATGATATGTGCAATCACTAAGTTAATAACCTGCATGGAATAAGTAGCATATGTTTAAGTGACCAATTGTACTTTTTATTATTTTGTTTTTCACAGAAGCCTAGATTAATTCAAATAGAATGTTCAGTGGTATTTTTAAACTAATAGTTCTGTATTGAGCATGCCAGTTCTGAAAATATAACATGGGTCTCTCTGCTTCTCTTATTTACAATGATTAAACGTGGGTAGCAATTTGAGTTGGCTGGCCACAATGTGTCCTTTCACTACTAGTAAGTACTCAAAAACAGAGCATTCACACTTGTGCTGGGGAACTTGACAAGAAACCTTTTCTACCATTTTCAGGAACCAATGTGTACACTATCTATAAAAATTTATTTCTAGATGGCAATTCAAAATTTGATTTCCATCTGAGATTTTTAAAAGATATAACCCATAGGGTATAATAAACATTTAGTCTAGAACATAATATATTCCTCCAGGTGCTTACACAGTAGGAAAAATGTCTTCTCACTTATTCACTGAAATGGATTTGAAAATTTAGAAAAATACTAGTGTAATTAGTTCCCATATGTTCATAGCAAATTTATTTAGCTCATCTATCAGCAGTATATACACTTTTAAAAATTGAGGTTATTTTGAAGTAAAAAAATTCTGAAAATGTCAGAAATTATGAGGCAAATAAGAAATGCATAAAAGCAATAGATATACAGGAAGTGAAAGCTACATTAAGAATAAACAATGCTCAGGAGATTGTGAACATCTACATGTTTTAATTTGGCAAAATACAAAATCTGGGAGGTTTGGTAATCTATTGGCTCCAATCTAACTCTGGAGATTCTGAAAGATAGCTGGATGGTTCCTGAAAGGAGGTATGAAGGTATCTCTCCTCACCTCCCTCTAAGCCTTAATTAAATTAAATCCAAATCTATTCTGCCTTCAATCACTCTCAGTTAAAAAAAAAATGCATACAGACACTTGTGGGCTTTGGGTAAGGCTTGAGCCCAAGATAGTATCACGTGAAAAGTTGATATTTTGTGTTAGTATCGGTAGCTAACATTGTGGGTCTTACAAGTAGGAAACAAATTGCAATGGGTGGAGAAATGGTTCAGTTATGAAAGAAAAGTTTATAGAGGAGTTTCAAGAGGACATGAAAATTATTAATATCCTATGGATTATGTCTGTAACAAGTTGTATTACAGTGCTTCTGTAAAAAAAAAATAGATATTGGCAGGTGTGTGAAAGAAGCAAATTCTGGCAAAAAAAGAGGAGACTATCTGACCCACTTGGTGATTGAAGGGCTTCTTCTAATGCTAGAACCACTAGGTTCAAGCATTTTACTGCCCTTTGGCATTTTATTTTTAAATAAATTGGTTGGTTTTCACCAAGTGTTTTCTAGAAAATTAAATAATTACCATGGGAAATAACCTGAAAATTGTACATATAAATCTTTAATGCTCCTTGTATTCATTTCCCAAGGTGAGATAGTGAACTGATAAAACCAGAATGAAGTTAACACAGAACATAGTTCCACAGTGACCAGTTAAGTTTGAACACTTGCAATAGTTATTTCTCTTTTCTGGGAGAGAATTTCATGTTGAAAATTATCTGGCTCAAATTTCTCTATTACTCATACATTTTTGTTCTAAGATATCTTATAGGAGGTCACACTGTTAAATATTACAGCTTTTTGATGAATGTATGGGGATGTCTAATAAACAATAATCATTAGTTTCAAACTTTTTCATATAAAACTTAACCTTTTAGAACTGAAATCAGCCATAAGCAATTTAAGAAGGTTATTTATCATTCTGTCTTCTTACCATGAAATCAGAACTTGTAAAATCACCTGCACCCATCTAAACTTATTTTCTCAAATGTTCACTTATGTTTGATCAAGCACATTTTCTACAGATAATACTAAAGTCAATCACGAATATTGAGTGCCCACTGTTTGCTGCCCATTACATAAAATATAATAGAAATATTTCTTAATTTAAATCCCCATTTTCAAATAGTTTATACATCATATGCACAAGGAAAAGAGTATTTGCAAAACATATTCCAGTGTAAGAGAATTAATATTTTACATCTACAGTAGATAAGTGAGGTGGCATGATTCAGTTCCAAATTGAGCAAGAGATGAGTTTGGGATACAAAGAACAGTGGTGAAGAAAGGCAATTTCCCAAGTGCAGAGAATAACACGTGTGAAGATTGAGGAGAAAATAAGCAAGTCCCATTAAGCTGATAACAAGCATATTTGACTAGCAAGAGCAGAAATATGTGTGACGGCATAATAATAAATAAGGCTAGGAGAGGTTTTGGAACATTCATGCAATAGCAGATGCAGGAAGAATTAAAGAGGGGGAAAGAATGGTGACAGGGAGACTAATTGAGATGTTGTTGTCATAGTCCACATGTGAGAGGTGATAAGAGATGGAGAATGGTGACCTGTATACAGAAAAGGCAAATCTAAGGAAGAAGAATAGGCAGGATGTGGTGAAGTGAAAAGTGGAAAATTTTTTTAAAAAGTCATTAAAAATTTCAAAGATCAAGAAAGTTAGTTGCACCAAAGGAATTCTCTTAGAGTATTTAATTTACTTTCTTAATTGAGCATCTTGACACTGTAAGGACAAGAATAGAGACAACACAATGATAGGTGTATTTGCTACTGGAGCAACTTATGAAGTGTTTGAATGAGAATAGTGGTCAGGAAAGACAAAGTACTTCTGCAAATCTGCTTTAGAAATGAACAATTACATTCACTCCACTAAGCATAATCTCAAATTTTCAAAGAAAGAATTTATCAATTTGGCCCTGTAGGTCTCATCTACTTACTGATTCTATTTAAATCCCTCATTTCACTTTGGAGTAAAGAATTATGATCTGAAAATAAAGGAATTAAAATTATTCAATCAAAGGGAACTCCAAAAGACAAGGATTGAAGGTGTCGCTAGTTTTAAAGCAGAGAAACTGGAAAAGATTTACAAATAGCAAAAAGGGATATGTTGAAGTGTGTTGCAGTGGTCAGAGGAGGTGCACAGAGCGGTCCTGTGAAGAACAATAAAGAATTAACAACCATGTAAGGCTTGAGCCCAAGGAACCATTTTTTTACCAAAATTGAAGGTGGAATGATTACCATCAGGTAAGGAAATTTTATAAGGGACCTTGTACTAATAAGAGTACATAACTGTCCTTAAAGGATGACAACCCAAATCTATAGCTTATCACAATAAAATTCACTGCTTGCTCACATCCCAGTCTAATGAGGATTGCATGAGTTCATGGGGAGAGGCTGTGTTCCATAGTCATTCAGAGATAGGCTCTTTCTTTTTTGTTTCTCTGATCTCCTCTAGGTCAAAGAAGTTCTCTCCATTCAGCCAGTAGATTGGTAAAAAGAGAAGGCATAGAGGTTGGCACAAAATGGCCTATAAAAACCACTCACATTAAAGGGTGAGGGAGGGTAGTCTAGTTGTTTTCCCAGGAGGAAAAGAAAATGGAATTTAATGAACAAATGAACATAGTTTCAATTAGTAACATGCTGAGCAATTCTTTTCCACAATGCCAGAAGATGAAACAAACAAAAAAATAAGCAGTAAAATTATAGGAAGGAGAATGTTTATCTTCAGAAGTGAAAAACACCAGCATAGACAGTTTCTGAAGATCAGTGGTCACATATTATTTTTTGCTATAGTCCAATTACTCAAGACAGTACTGGTCACAGAGTAAGTTGCTCACTTCACATGTCTCAATTAAATGGACAAATGAATTTGGGAGCATCTGTGAAGTTTCAGTTCCTGGATTCCTTAAAAATATGAGGGATGTTTTTTCATTTGCTTCTTTCAGCAAGTTTTGTTTATTACTTTCAATTTTTTAAAAAGAAAAATGGATTATATTATCTTTTTATGTCCTGTCTAGGTCTGGGATTTTAGGATTCTAAATCAATTTGTGGTTGGAGATCAAAGTTTCTTAAGCATTTTGTAGTCAAACAAATCATTCTACCTCAGAGCATCCAGACAATTTAGTTCTGTGAAACCACCCAATGGAGATCATTTCTCCTAACCACATAGTCCTTTTTTTTTTTTTGTAAATATGTACTTTATATACGGATTTACTGCCAACAAAAAAACATTGTTTCTCTTTTTTGCAAAAGGGCACTTTTATGCCTATAATTTTCATATTGGGTAGAATAATAGGGATTAGATTAACACCTTTTACTGAGCCCAGGATGTGCCACAGTAGCAGTCCCACCAATGAATTCAGGATACAGAAATATCCAAGTTTCTGTCCTCCTTGACATATTTTCTAGACAGTCAATACGTTGTGAGTACTCCAAGCCTTCTTGACAAAGGAGACATGTGGAAATAAGTAGAAAGAATGAGAATGCCATTCATTTTCATCTCGGGCAAATTACTTAACCTTCTATGTCTCTATTTTCTCACCTGTAAAATGGGGATAACAATAATATACATAGGGTTGTTGTAAACATTGTAATTTAATGTATGTAAAGTACTTAGAAGAATGTCTGACACAAAATAAGCATTATATAAGAATTATTGTATTAATAATTATATTATTACTTTAATACAAAAATGACACTTCTGACCCACCATCCATGAGCAATGCATTTTTATTTTACTTTCCAAGTGATAGAGATTGGCTCTTCAGTGCTTTGCGTGAGTGCCTGTAGGACCAAGGACACTCATTTTCCAGACAGTTGGCTGAGGCTAGAGGTACATTCTGTGGCCATGGAACAGATCAGAGCTAACTGGCCCATATAAGGAACAAACCTACTGTAGCTTTGACCCTATTAGTAATGTGTTGAGCTAGACAAAAAACAGGACTCTCAGAACATGGATTATTCAGATTTGCTGTCCATGTTAATCAAAGTCCCCAGATAATTGCTTGATATTCTCCTTAACTTTAGCTAGGTTTACATAAGACCAAAACATCTGGATCAGAAGTGAAAAATGCAGATGTTTAAGCCACATCATGGGAAACAGCCAGATGTCTCAAATTTGGATTTGTCATTTTGTTCTTTGTTTTAAAAGAAAGAGAAGCCAAAACAAAAACTCTACCATGTCTTTTTCCTTAACCTGAGTAAAATCAAGCTGGTTTTTTGACATAGAAATTTAAAATGCCCAAAAGCTGATTAGAAAGTTTGTTGATAATATTACTAGATAAATTGTGTTTCAAGAGGAGATTTTTAAAATTTACTTTAATAAGACATCTTAGCCATGAGTAGCATTTGTGAGAAGTGATTGCTTTTAGAGTGAGACAATATTTTGGAATACTTGACCATAATGAATGATCCAGGAAAGTATGGCTAGGATGATACCAACAGTAAAGGAGAATGTGCTGAATAAACTCCACAGACATATTGTTTATTTCCTAAGATCTAAGGTCAACCAAGTGAGTAAGGAGTTAAATCCAAAAGAATACATTTAAATCTCTTCTTTTTTTTATGAAATCATATTTGCTACCAGGAAAGCAACAGAGAGAGTTGACTATAGGCATAAAGAAAATAAGTAGCCGTTTATGGAGTGTGATTGGAAGGAAAACAAAATTAATGAGGAAGTCTCTGAAATACCTTTAATTAGTGTTCTAAAATAATTTTAACTAAGTGAAGTCATGATGTTCCCAGGGAGTGGCTACTATCTGGCCCTTATGATTCCACCAAACTCCTCTAACAGGAAGTAAAGCACATTTATTAGACACCACATTAATGCAGGTATTGTAATTTTAGAACTGGATGGGGCCTTCAAGATCATCTCTTTCAATCCCTTTATTTCACTTACGGGAAAACTAAGGCCCAGAAACTAAGTGACTTGGTCAAGTGACATGGAATACAGAAGCATACAATTAGGCAATTTATGGGTAGGTTTTGATAAAGGTGGAAGTAAAGACAGAACGAAGGAAGGATTCTGGAATTCATGAAGGCACTGGGTACAGAAGGAGTGTTGGGAATATGCTGAAGATAGGAGAGGGAGTTAGGTGAACACCAAGCAAATAACGAAACATCAGTAAGTTTCACCTATGAATAATTTTGTTAACATACACATTACTTAACACAAATGACAGCCTTTTGTGAATGCTCCATCTTCCACATTGAGTATAATGTTTGGAACTTCTATCAGTTCACTTGACAGATAAAGATATAAAGGTTTAGGGGGGCCTGGGTGGCTCAGTCGGTTAAGTGTCCCACTTCAGCTCAGGTCACGATCTCGCGGTCGGTGAGTTCGAGCCCCACGTGGGGCTCTGGCCTGATGGCTCAGAGCCTGGAGCCTGCTTCCAGTTCTGTGTCTCCCTCTCTCTCTGCCCCTCCCCCGTTCATGTTCTGTCTCTCTCTGTCTCAAAAATAAATAAACGTTAAAAAATTTTTAAAAAAAGATATAAAGGTTTCAACTTTGCTCCCTAAGACTCAAATAAGGTGTCAAAGGACTCAGCTCAGGTTTGGAGAGTTGGTTTTTGATTATCAGGTAAGGTTCAATTGCATAAGCACATGGAAGCAAAACTATCTTCAGATCAAAGTGAGTCTTTCCAGGTCTCTAGCACTATCTTTGGCAATGTGTATGGAGAAAATCCAAACAACTGTTCTCAAATGTTTTATAAGGCAAGGATAAAAAATTAGGAAAGTATTTTGCACACCTGAGTTTCCCCAAGTACAAAAATCTAAGAGTAATTTTCTCCTCAGAGTTCCCTTGTCTTCTCAAAAGTATGCCCATATAATGAAGAAAAGCTTAAATCAGGACATATTATTTTCAAGTCTTAAGATCAAACTCCATATAATTTTTCACTGATTACAATTATCACATGATGACCATTTTATCTAACACAGTTGAAATCTACCTGGAAATAAAAATATGTGCATATAAAGAGAAATATACAGTATAAGTATAGAATTCAGAGTTCAGCCATTGCACCATACCCGACCATTTATCATTTCAATTTAAAAACAGTAATGCTGCCAGTGGAAACAGAAAACAAGTTGTCAGCATTTTTCCTAAAGCATTATGAAACCACAAAGCCGTAGAGTAGGCAGTAAAATTTGTTTAAAAAGCTCAACATTTCAAGACAAGCCAGATTATTATGGGGGATATACTGTAAACTACTCATCTAATTTATTTTACAGTGATGCCAATTCACATGAAATTAGCTTTATAAGGATGAAAGATTTATTTTTTCCCTTTCCTTCCCTTCCCTTCCCTTCCCTTTCTTTTCCTTTCCTTTTTTCTTTTCCTTTCATTTCCTTCTCTTCTTTACCCTTCCCTTTCCTTTCCTTTAATGTTTTGTGCCATATTGTGGAGGATGAGGTCATCAATCTCCCTCTTTTCTTTTCAATTTCACGTACAGCCCAGAATGATTAAAAATGGCAAAGCCAAGGGGCACCGGGGTGGCTCACTCAGTTAAGTATCCAATTCTTGATTTGGGCTCAGGTCATGATCTCATTGTTCATTAGATCGAGCCCCGCATCAGGCTCTGCACTGTCAGAGTCTGCTTGGGACTCTCCTTCTCTCCCTTACCCCCCCTCCCCACCTCAAAATAAATGAATGAACTTTAAAAAAAATTAATTAAAAATGCGGTGCTGGGCGACTCAGTCGGTTAAGCAGCTGATTTTGGCTCAGGTCATGATCTCACAGTTTGTGAGTTCAAGCGCCGCGTCGGGCTCTGTGTGGACAGCTCACCGCCTGGAGCCTGCTTTGGATTCTGTCTCTCCCTCTCTCTCTGACCCTCCCCCGCCATCTCTCCCTCTCTCTCTCAAAAATAAATAAACATTAAAAATTGAATTAATTTTTAAAAATGGCAAAGCCAACGCTAGACTTTCTCTATTCATAGCAGCATTTTAAACTCTTTCTCTACTTCTGTACCATTGGTTTCCTATAATCTCTTAAAACATGGAACATTAGAGTTGGATATAAGAGATCATATAATCCTCTTATTTTAAAGATCAGGAAACTGAGACTTAGAAAGGTTAAGTGCCTTATTGAAAGTCAGAGAACGAGTGACAGCCAAAACTAGAATCCAAGATTCCTGATTGATCTCTCTTTCCACTATCCCAATCATGCTCTCAGGAATTCATAGACTGGATTCTTAATATATTTATCCATCCATCTACCTTTTCAGATGGAGGGCAGCCAATGCCTTTCTAATTCATATAACTTTAAATATTTTCAAACAGCTTTATGTCACATTTCTTGAAATCCTAAAATGTTTAATCAAATATACTACATACACAGAAGGACCAGAATCAATTGTGAACTTTCCTCTACCATAACCACCCACCACTTGCAAGACAGAAGACATATTAGTTTGAACCATGGAAGCCTAACTTACTCTTAAATTTGGTCTTCTTAGCCCAAGCAAGTTGAGGATATTTTTTAGGTACAGTAAGATATTATTTTGATTTTATTATTACGATTGAAATGAGTGTTTGGATATGAGAAGCCCTATGAGTGTCAACTCTGCAGACAGACTATCCATATTCAAATTCCATATTTGAATTTACTGGCTATTTCACTTGGGAGAAGTTATTTAAATTTTCATTATCTCAGTTTCCTCAGCTATAAAATAGAGATGAGGTGGTGATGATGACAATGGTGTCCACTTTAAAGCATTGTTGAGAAGTTTAAATGAGCATATAAAGTGCTTAGAAGAGAACTCTGCGTATAGTAGGTACCATAAAAATTTTAACTGTTGCTTGTATTTTCTTCTCTGCTGTATAGGAAAAAAATTGACTCAGCAAATTAATACTGAACACTGAGAATTACTGGGACTGTTTTAAAAGATTTTAACCAACTTCTGGATAAAGAAGTTGTGGTTTATATATACAATGGAATACTACTTGGCAACGAGAAAGAATAAAATATGGCCTTTTGTAGCAACGTGGATAGAATTGGAGAGTGTTATGTGAAGTGAAGTAAGTCATACAGAGAAAGACAAATACCATATGTTTTCACTCTTATGTGGATCCTGAGAAACTTAACAGAAGACCATGGGAGAGAGGAAGGGGAAAAAAAAGTTAGAGAGGGAGCGAAGCAAACCATAAGAGACTCTTAAAAACTGAGAATAAACTGAGGGTTGATGGGGGGTGGGAGGGAGGGGAAAGTGGGTAATGGGCATTGAAGAGGGCACCTGTTGGGATGAGCACTGGGTGTTGTATGGAAACCAATTTGACAATAAATTTCATATTTTAAAAAAGGAATAAACAAACAAACATAAATAAATAAATAAATAAATAAATAAATACGTTATGCTTTCCCTTAAAAAAAGAATAAACAGACAAACATAAATAAATAAATAAAAGATTTTAACCAAGAAATGTATGTAAGGAAGGGGGCTGTTAATTACTGTTAAGTCATGTCCATTAGAGCTAACTGTACACATCCTTTCCTGGAAAATATCATCATACTTTTTATTTCAATTACTGTTTTCTTTCAAATGCCATTATTTTTCAAATTAAAAAGTAGTTCAGACTTTTCACTAATTCAGTAAATAGATCTTCCAACTACTCTTAAATTAGTGAGTTGTGACTGTATCCCAACACTCCTCCCCCAAAACAATAACAACCCTAGACATTTTTTAGAAAGAAGTAGTTTTTTCAACCTGCCAATTCCCTTGGATTTTCCACACAGAAAGATCTTAACAGGATTGAAAGGCCAAAATAGTAAAGAGGAAGTTCACTAGGTCAACAAACCATTGTATAGTTGTGGCTTTTAGGCTATCACAAGTTGAAATGACTCAATAATGTGATGTAGCTACTTAGAAAGCAAATGCAGTATTAGAACAGAGCACTATACAAATAGAATGCCCAGTTCAAAGGAAGAATTCAGCACTAGTCAGACCACATCTGGTAGGCTATGTTCATTTCTGGGCACCCACATTCAAATAGCATCTTTACCAGTGTAGAAAGATTTCAGGAGAAGATAGTCCAGATGGCAAAGTTTCTGAAATCATGCTGTGGAGGGAGGATTGAAAAAACTGGAAGTGTATTTCTTGAAAAAAAGAAAATTTAGCCAAAATGTGACGTGGAGACAAAATAGATATATTCAGCGTAGCCCCAAGGGGAGAACTAGGGTAATGAGTAGAAATCATGAGGAGGCATATTAAGGCTCAGGATCAGAAAGATCCATCTGAAGATACAAAATACCCATAAACAAAGTGGGCTGCCTTGCAAAACAGTAAATTCTGTCACTGCAGAGTGTCAAAGACTGGGAGAATTCAGAAAGGATTGTTACTTAAGTGTGAAGGTAAAATGGTTGTTATCTAAAAGTATTTCCAACTCAAATCTATGATTGTAGCCCTGTGACTCTATGCTCAGATAGCTGAAATACCCATCTAGCTGATTTGTCTTCGAATCCACTCTGAACACTTCTACCTACTATACAACTGCCAGACCAATCAGATCAATTTTTATTTACTTCTCACACTTCTCTTCCACTCCCTCTCCCTCTCTTCCAATTTTTTCTTTTAACACACACACACACACACACACACACACAGGCACACACAGGCACACACACACACATGCACACACACACACACACAATTGCTGAACCATGTATGAAGTTCACTGTGTGCCAGCACTATAGATGCACTATATGTATTCACACACATACAAACACACACACACACACACACACACACACACACACACACACACTTTATATATGACTGCTTCTTCTGAATTGGGTCCAAATCTCTTTTCTAACACTTTATACCTCCCTCCTACCTGAACTACTCCTCATTCTGGCAATCTTATTTCTTCCTCTTTGCCAAAATATATTCTCCACTATTGAAAACATCTTATCTCTATCAAACTTATATTTTACTCCATGTCTTTATATGTACTGTACTTCTTATGGAAAGTACTGTACTTCTGTACTTCTACTACTGTACTTCTTATGTACTGTACTTCTTTATGGAAATTTTCCAATCATCCCCTTCACAAAGTTGCATTCACCCTTCAAGGCTGAGGGTGTTTGTTTGTTTGTTTGTTTTGTCCCAACACTGAGTTATAACCCATCTTTTACCTGACTCTTTCCTTCCTTGGCTATTATAGCTTACCCTGTGTCTCTTGTTTCCTCTGAATTTATAAATATAGCACAATCATAGTTTCAATCTCTAATTTTATGTAATCCACAGTTTTCTAAATGAGGAAATGATAATTTCCCCAAATAAAGTGACTTGTCCAAGCTAATCCATCAAATTAGTAGCAGAGCCAGAAAGATAATTCAAACTTTACTGTTCTTGGTCTGGTTGCTATAGCATGCAATTTTTTCGTGTCTGTTCATTTCATATTCTTAAGTGGATTATGAACTCATGGAAGAGAAGGATTATTCCATTTTAAAATTTTCCTTTGTATTTTCGGAGAATTTACCACTTTGTTAGGCATATAGGTACTGCTCACTAAGCTCTCACTGAAATGAACAAAACAAGTATCATATTCCTATCAAACTTAACATTTTCGGGGCTCCTGTATGGCTCAGTTTGTTATGCATCTGACTTCAGCTCAGGTCGTGATCTCGCAGTTTGTGAGTTCAAGCCCCACGTTAGGCTCTGTGCTGACAGCTTGCTCAGAGCCTGGAGTCTGCTCTAGATTCTCTCTCCCTCTCCCTCTACCTCTTCCCTGCTCACACTCTGTCTCTGTCTCTCTCAAAAATAAACATATAAAAATAAATAAACTTACATTTTCACAGATGACCAATAAACTAAAAAAATAGGCCTGGTTGAAAGAAAGTATATCTGACTTGCCCTTCTAAAAACCTTCCTTGCATACCACCAGACTTGAACTAAACACTGACCTTAACATATGGAACAATTTTGGAAACTGGATTTGTGTGTGTGTGTGTGTGTGTGTGTGTGTGTGTTTAATGTACTTATTAGAAAGAACTTCCATGCTTCTGTGAATAACAGTAAGTCCTAGAAGCTTCTAGTCTTGTCCAGTCTACCTAGTTATGTCCAGTCTTACTAGTTCCAAACCAAGTTGACCAAAACTAAGAACAGAATGACTGAGTTTGGGTGTCCACAACCACATTTACTTAATATGAACTGCTCCAAAGATTTATACTTTTAAATGAAAATTCAACCACCCCATCTATAGGAGTTAGGGATATTATTTTAAGTCACTAAAGGTCAGAAATGCTAGTCAACTTGAAAATTGATATCAATCAGTAGATATTGAGTATCTATTATATGGTGAGCATTGTGCATATAAAGTATAAATCATGGCCCCTGCCTTCATGATTCTAGATAAAAAACAAAATGTACCTAGTATGAAATACAAGCACTACATATGCAAAAACTTCCCCTCCTGGTCCCATCATCAAACCAAGCATATGCATAGGAAATAGTATTGAGGAAGGGAATAACTTAAGAACAGAAATGAGAGTTCTAAGTTGACAAAACCTGAAAATATCCCAATTTTGATGTTGTGCCTCAATGGATGAAACCCTAATTTTGAGAGAGTAACCTAAGAAATTGAAGGAGCTCTTTTTCTCCCCTCTCTTCACTCCCCCCACAGACCAATGCAGACTATGGAATGTAAGTCCACAAACCGCCACATCTCCACTCTTTACCTTGTGAGGAGGCCAAAAATGTTTAGCTATGTCAGTGAGTCCAATGGCCAAACCTCATATTTTTATGCATAAATAATTTGGAATATGTGTAACGCTCTGTCCTCAGGGTTTTCAGGGACTGGGAGGGTGTAAATCATCTTAGAGTGCTGAATAAATGCAGATTGATAAAGAAATGTACACAGGTTTACGCATATAAATTCACTGATATTAATATGCTGGAACATTTTCTCCAGCAACCTACAAATAACAACTGGACCTCAAATATTTGAAAAAGATTTATAAGTCCAGCAACAGTTCCTTTGCTGTTTCTCCTTTAGGAGTTACAACTGGTGATTTTTATGTGACTTCTAACAGCTCAGCTAGTAGTCTGTAAGTTCCAGCAGCTTGAATAAGGACACTCAATCTCAAGGTGTGAGAGTGCAATCCACAAAATCAGTTTTACAATCCAGAAAATGTTAGTCAAATTCATGAGAACTCCCCAAAGAAATAAAGCTCCCCTTGAGAAGAAACTTTGCTTGGTGCCAGAGACCCTTATTTCATTCTCTGAAGAGGTGTCTTAAAGCAGATTCGTCTAGGTTTATATACAGTGATGGTTCATTTTCAGAACCATATGTTCAATTTTTGGCTCACGGACTATGTTGATAATCTGGTGAGATTTATGCATCTTATTCCCCAAGAAAAATACACACATATACAAATATATATAATTTTGCACAGCTCAAAATGTGAGATGGTTCATACATTTCCACAAACCCATGTTTGGATGCCATTAAGGGTCAGTGGTCCCCAAGTTAAGAGTGCCTCCTCTAGAAGTTGACAAATGAACATACAAAGAAAGATGCATAGGAAAATAAAACGTAAGGGATATAACATTTTCAAGTAAGACAAAAATGCAAATAATGCAAGCAAATTAGAATTATAGCTGTGATAGTCCTATCCCAGGAACAAAACAAAACAAAACAAAAAGATAATGTGAGGAGTTGTCACAAAACTATGAGCTCTTTACTTTGAAAAAATAAAAGTAGAATATGCTTTAAGATATTCTTGCAGAATGTGGAAACTGTGACCCTTGGCTGCTATCATTTTTTTTCTATTTTTCTTGCCAAACAAATGTTATGAAAGAATATCTCCAGGCTCTCACTCTACCCTGAGGGTTAAAAACATGTACAGGATGGAAACTGGCAGAATGCTGAGGTTGGCGGACTCATTTGCCTTGCTAAAACTTCTAGAGATCTTCAAGTGCTCTAGGGATGAGGGAGTTGTCTTTTTTTAGAGAAAATCAGGTCACAAAAAAAGTGTCCAAGTCTTCAGAACAATTGAGCCATGGCAGCAGATACAAGTAGAAAAAAGTTCAGTGTAGATCCCATGGTCTCAGAATGCTGTATTTTACATTAAGAGCATCTACAGGAAGTACTCTTGCCAGCACAAATAATCTGGAACCTTTCTTAATTGGAGAAACTGGGAACATAACAGCAGAGATTTTATATCTTGGGAGGAGATGGATGATTGAGGCTCTGTGACAGGATTCCTTGCGGGATAAAATTTTCAAAAAGAGTTCTGTGGAGCTGAAATCATGCTCAGATATCACCAGATTTCCAAGGGTCTTTTCACTATTCTCATACCTCCGAGAAAACCAACATTATACTGTATTTTGTATACTTAAAGGTCTCAGCATACTTTTATGTGTTTTTATAGGCCTTGCACTTTTCTGAGCAAAAAGGACATGGCAGAAAGCATAATGGGTGAAGTTTTTATTCTTAAGGAACTCACAGCCTAGTGGAGAAAATAGAAATGCAAGCATATAATTATAATTTAGTGTCCTAAGTGCATTAATAGAAGTATGTACAAGATATTAGGTAGAACAGAGGAAGGAGAAACTAAGGCTTTTTGAGGAAGTAATACTTTGAATTAGGTCTTGAAAGAAGAGTAGAAGTTTGCTAGGTGACCAAATGGAAGAAGGACATTCTAATCAAAAAGTTTAGCAAATCCAAAGTGATCAGGAAATGAAATAACATGCATGCCTGGAGAAGTACAAACAGGGTATTGTTACTAGACCATAACATGTGACAAGTTAAACAAAATAAACTTAGCATTTCAGTTAGATCCATTGATTTTCCATGAGACTTATAATTAGGGATTAGGTTGACCCAGATGACCTTAAGAAGCCTTTTAACTCGATATTAGGGCTGCCAAATGTCTAATACTGCTTTTTAAAAGTGCATATCTAGACTTCAATGAGTTTTTTTCTATATGTTCTGTCTTTAAACGCAATTCATGTTAGAGTGCAAACTGTGAACCTCACTGCTGAAATGCACGTTTCCACAAAAGCAACTGAGTGGTAACTGCCTACTGCCTTTAAAAAAAAGTCTAAAAGAGTTCTTTGCAAAACCAGTAAGATAGAACTTCCTTTTTAAATTTTTAATGTGAAATTCATGTAACTTAAAATTTGTACAATTTGGTGGCATTTAGTACTTTTACTTTTAGAATGTTATATGACCAACATCTCTATCTAATTGCAAAATATTTTCGTCATATGAAAAAAAAAAACACTGCACCATTAAGCAGTCACTCCTTTCTCCTTCCACCAGCCTTTGGCAACCACCAAATCAGAAGCAATATGATTCCTATCTGCATGCATTTGCCTATTCTGGATATTTCATATAAATTCAATATGTGATCTTTTCTGTCTGGCATATTTCACTTAGCATCACACTTTTGAGGCTCTTCAATGTTGTAACATGCATCAGTGCTTCGTTTTTTTATGGCTGAATAATATTCCATCATATGAACATACTACAGTTTGCTTATCCACTTATCAGTTGATTGACATTTGGGTTCTTTCCACATTTTGGTTATTTTGAACAGTGTTTCTATGCACCTTTATGCACAGCATTTTTTTGAACACCTTTTTTTTTTCAATTCTTTTGGGTGTATACCTAGGAGTGAAATTGCTAGGCCATATGGTAATTCTGTGATTAACTTTTTGAGGAATGGTTAAACTGTTTTCTACAACTGCATTGTTTTACATACCTCCCAGCAATGGATGGGGGTTCCAAATTCTTCACATCCTCACCAACATTAGTTACTTTCTGTGTTTTTTAAATATTTTCTTTCTTTCTTTCTTTTCTTTTCTTTCTTTTTTTTTTTTTTTTTTTTTTTTTTTGATGATGGATATCCTAGGGGGTATGAATAAGATAGAATTTGGAACAAGACAAGGAGAGAAAATCTACTTCAAGTCCACTTTGGTGGACTATCTTATTAAGTAGTGGAAACTTTGGTTAACTTCTGCCCAGATCATTAAAATCTGTGGCAGTTATCACCTTTGGTTAAAACCATGATCATCAATAAGTCATTAACATCATGCTTTTTAGAAAAAAATCTGTTAACTTACTTCTAGATGTATAGATTGATAGATATGGATATATAGATACAGATAGATATAAATGTAGATAGACATAGATATAGATATATTCCCTATATAGATATAGTTAAAGATATATAGATGTATTCCATATATATATATATATATGCATATATATGTGTGTATATGTGTGTGTGCATGTGCATGTGTGTGGGTATATATATCTATATAGACCTATCTTATTTATCTAGATATAGATGATATAGATATAGATATAGATATAGATATAGATATATCCTTAACCCAAATATTGGAAAAGATAGTAGATCAAGTATATAACCAGATGTAGCAACACAACTAAAAAAATAAAGAAAACCACACTCAAACTTCATGATGACAAGTTAGAACATCTTTATCTTCTATGAATAATATATTTCTTCGTTAACATTAAGGCCTATAGATGCTTTTTGTTCTGTCAAAATTTCATTTTTATAAAATATCTGAGTCTGCTAAACCCTGGGGCCAGCTCAGGATTTCTTTATCATCAATTAGAACTACAATAATTTTCCAGTGATTTCAATTCTGATCACACCCCTGAGGGAACTAAGCTGCTTGGGTGGGGTGGACAGCAAAGAGCTTTGTATGAAAATTCTAGCATTGAGAAGTCTCTGGCAAGCCAAAGCAGTTGGGTAAGCAACATAGAGAAATTCATATGAACCTGAGACCAAATTATATGACAATTTATTACTTCCAGAAAACCAGGCCAGGAAACATTTGCCAAAATCAACTATCCCACAAATGGGCCCCACAGCCAAAAGCAGCATAAAATACATAAAAGGGACCAAAATTTGAGCACCATTTTGTCCTTAAATGTATACATTGTATAATTTGCAAATGATATCAATGGTCAGCTAGTGAAGAAACTTCTAGATATCTAGGTTTTTCCATGAATCCAGATATACAAATCAAGACCTAAGGAAGAGGTTCTTGAACATCTAAGAGACAAGAATCCATAAGGGAAGACTCAATGAAGAAAGGTAAGGTAGAGTGGAGAGTTTTCACTCTAGAAGTTCTTCAAGAAAAAAAAAGGTAATAATCTGTTGTTAGTGGGCCTGCCATAGACATAAAAATACATGGTGCCTTCCTGCATGGAGAGGAACCTGATGGATGCTTGAGAAGGCCCATACCCTGACCTAAATAAATAAATAAATAAATAAAATTAAAAATCTACCTTATTAGTCTGCCTTAGTACCTGAAATTTTCAACATTAGAATCATTCTTTCAGGTTTAAACACTATCTCCAGGGACATTCAGAGCCAACATATTAACAAAGAAGGCCAGGATCAACACAAAATACCCTAGAGAGGGGTGCCTGGGTGGCTCAGTCAGTTAAGCATCCAATTTCAGCTCAGGTCATGATCTCAAAGCTGGTTAGTTTGAACCCCGTGTCCGGCTCTGTGCTGACAGCTCAGAGCCTGGAGTCTGCTTCGGATTCTGTGTCTCCCTCTCTCACTGCCCCTCCCCTGCTTGTGCACTCACTCTCACTCTCTCTCTCTCTCAAAAATAAACTTAATTTTTTTTTAATATTTACCCTAGATAAATGTATTGATAATAACATTCCAAATAGCAGGATACTTGAATTTATATACTGTTTACTTGTGTGGAACACTATGCTAAATATATTTTAAGTGCATTATCTCATTGAATCTACACTATAAAGAAGGCAATATTACTATTCTTCTATTGCCAACAGGGAGACTAAGTATCCGAGGTTGTAAGGGACATATGCAAGTTCATACAATTTGCCAGTGACAAAACCAGAACTTATGTAAAGGTGTAAAGATTCAATATAAACATTCTTACTTAAATAAGAAGAAAAATGCATACAGCTCCATTTTTTAACCAATGGATACAATTAGAAGTGAAATTACCATCACAAAACAAAATTTTCCCATTACAAAAATAGGATTCAGCATTCTTTAGAGAACCTGGTATATTTAAATGTTAACAGAGAGAGACTGCTAGAGATGGAGTTTAGTGAGAACAATTTAGCTGAATCATTAAAACCATGATGAAATTAGACTCTATATTCCTGATAGACAAGAACTTTGCCACAAGATAGTTTCTATTCATTCCTCCATGATATTTGGAGTAGAAAGAAAATTATTATTCCTTTTTTATTAAAGTATAATTGACATATAACATTTTATGTTCAGGTGTACAACATAATGATATGATATTTGTATATATTACAAATATCATAATAAATCTAGTTAACATCAGTCACCACACATAGTTACAAATTTTTATTCTTGTGATGAAACTTTTAGAATCTACTCCCCTACCAACTGTCAAATAGGCGATTAGTATTAACTATACTTACTATGCCATACATTAAATCCCCATGACTTATTTATTTTATTAGCAGAAGTTTGTACCTTTTGGCCCCCTTCACCCATTTCACCAACCCCCTGCCTCTGTCAACTATCAATCTGTTCTCTGTATATATGAGCTTTTCCCTATTTTTACTTTGATTCCATATATAAATGAGACCATATAGTATTTGTCTTTGTCTGTCTGACTTATTTCCCCTAGCATAATGCTCTCAAGTTCTATTTTTGGTGCTGCAAATGGCAATATTTCATTTTTAATGACTAATATTCCATTGTGTATATATGCCACATTTTTTGAATTTTAATTCCAATATAGTTAACATACTGTGTTATATTAGTTTCAGGTGTATAATACAGTGATTGAACACTTCCATACATCACTCAGTGCTCATCACAAGTGCACTCCTTAATCCCCACATATTTCACCTCACCCACCCTCTAATAACCATCAGTTTGTTCTCTATAGTTAGGAATCTGTTTCTTGGTCTCTCTCTCTCTTTCTCTCTCCATTTTTTTTTCCTTTGCTTGCTGGTTTGTTTCTTAAACTCCACATAGGAGTGAAATCTCATGGTATTGGTCTTTCTCTGACTGACTTATTTCACCTAGCATTGTAGTCTATAGCTCCATCCACGTTGTTGCAAATGGCAAGATTTCATTCTTTTTATGGCCTAATAATATTCCATTTTTCTGTGTATATATATATATTATACAATATGTATGTATATGTTATATATAATATATATGCAATATATGCATATGTGTAATATATACTATCGTGATTTCAGCTCTTCCATACATCACCTTGTGCTCATAATGACAAGTGCACTCCTTAATCTCCATCACACTTAAGCTACTGTGAAAACAGTATGGAGTTTCCTCACCAAGTTAAAAATAGAACTACCTTATGATGCAATAGTTTCACTCCTGGGTATTTACCCAAAGAATAAAAAAACACTAATTCAAAGGGATATATTCACCCCTATGATTATGGCAGCATTGCTTACAATAGCCAAGATATGAAAGCAGCCCAAGTGTCCATCAATTAATGAATAGGTAAAGAAAATGTGATATATATAATGGAATATTATACATGCAATAGTTTGTTTTTGCTTATATGTCTCCTGCCTTTGGAGACATATCTAGAAAAAATGTTGCTATGGTTGATGTCAGAGACATTACTGTGTTCTCTTCCCCTGTCCTACCAGACTTTCATTGATTTCATCTTTTCCTTTTTTTGTTCCTTCCTTCCTCCCATTCTTCCTCCCTCCCAACTGGTTGTTTTTTGTTTTCGTTTTTTTCTGAGCTTTCTGAATTGCTTTAACCAAGGTTCAGCCAACAACAAAAAAATGTTGTTTTATCCAACAACAACAACAAAAATACTGCTTATCTGGACACCAGAGCTATAGGGTCTAAAATAACCCTGGGTTATCTCTGCCTTGGTGCCAATAGCTGGTACTAAGAGCCCTGTTGGTTTGAGGTCTCACATTTAGGTATTTAATCCATTTGAGTTTATTTTTGTGTATAGTGTAAGAAAGTCGTCCATATTAATTCTTTTGAATGTAGCTCGCCAGTTTTCCAAACACCACTTGTTGAAGAGACTTTCTTTTTCCCATTGAATATTTTTTCCTGCTTTGTCGAAGATTAATTGATCATATACTTGTGGGTTTATTTCTGGAATTTGTATTCCGTTCCATTTATCTATGTGTCTATTTTTGTGCCAGTACCATACTGTTTTGATTATTAAAGTCTTGCAATATAACATGAAGTCCAGAATTGTGATACCTCCAGCTTTGATTTTCTTTTTCATAATTGCTTTGGTGACTCAGGGTCTTTGCAGTTCTACATAAATTTTAGGATTGTTCTACTTTGTGAAAAATGCCATCGTTATTTTGATAGGGATTGCATCAAGTGTGTAGGTCATTTGGGGTATTATAGAATTTTAATAATATTTTTATTCCAACCCATGAACATGGAATGTCTTTTCATTTCTTTGTGTCATCTTCAATTACTTATGTCAATTGTTTATAGTTTTCAGAGTACAGATCTTTTACATCCTTGGTTAGGTCTATTCCTAGGTATCCTATTATTTTTTTGTTATGCCACATTTTCTTTATCTATTCATCTATCAATAGACATGTAGATTTTTTCTATATCTTGGCAACTCTATATAATGCTGCAATAAACATATAGGTGCATCTATCTTTTTGAGTTAGTGTTTTAATTTTCTTCAGACAAATACCCAGAAGTGGAGTTGCTGGATCATATGGTAGTTCTATTTTTAATATTTTGAGGAACATCAATACTGTTTTCCGTAGTGCCTGTAGCAATTTACATTCTCACCTAGTGCACAGGGTTTTTCCCCCCACATTCTTTCCAACACTTGTTAGCTATTGTCTTTCTGATAATAACCACTCTAAGGGGTGTGAGGTGATATCTCATTGTGGTTCTGATTTGAATTTCCCTGATAATTAGTAACGTTGATCATCTTTCCATATACTTGTTGTTCAACTGAAAGTATTTTTTGAAAAAAGGTCTGTTCAAATATTTTGCCCATTTTTGAGAGCTTGTTTGGAGGTTCTAACAAGAGAGCACAGCTACTCATATACTCTTGGAAGAATGGTCCTCCTCTATCAGGGAAGGTTATCCTCTTCAGCCAAGTGTGCAGTTTTTGGAGGGACACACATGGAGTGGTGAGTGAGGAAGGAGATACCAGCCTAGCCAGCAAGATCAGCTGAATCAACCATGGTGATCAAAAGGGGACAGATGTTGCAATCAGACACATTCATATTCTATTTTGCCCATTACTGAATTGAACTGCCTGTGTGTGTTGTTTTTTCTATTGAGTTGCATGAGCTTTTCATATTTTTTGGATATTAATACCTTATCAGATATATAATTTGCAAATATTTTCTCCAATTTAGCAGGTTAACTTTTAATCTTTTTGCTGACTTATTTTGCTGTGCAGAATCTTTTTAGTTTGACTTAGTCCCACTTTATTTTTCCTTTTCTTGTCTTTGCTTTTGGCATTAGATCCAAAAAATTATTGCTAAGATTAATGTCAAGAAGCTTACCACCTATGTTTTCCTCTAGGAGTTTTATGGCATAATATCTTACACTGAAATCTTCAAACTATTTTGAGTTAATTTTTGAGTAAGAGACTAGTCCAGTTTCATTCTTTTGCATACGGTTGTTCAGTTTTCCCATCACAATTTTTGAAAAGACTATCCTTTTGCCATGGCATTTTTGTGACTCCTTTGTCATAAATTAATTGATCATACATTCAGGGGTTTATTTCTGACCTCTCTATTCTTTTTCATTGATCCACTGTGTCTGTTTTTATGACAATAGCATACTGTTTTGATAGCTATAGCTTTGCAGTATAGTTTGAAATTTGGTAGTGTGATGCTTCCAACTTTGTTCTTTCTCAAGATTGCTTTGGCTATGCAGGGTGGTTCTATACAAATATTATGATTTTTTTTCTATTTCTGTGAAAAAATGAATTTTTAAAAAAATTTTTTTGATGTTTTTATTTATTTTTTTGACAGAGAGAGAGAGAGAGAAAGACAGACAGAGCATGAGTGGGGGAGGGGCAGAGAGAGGGAGACACAGAATCTGAAGCAGGCTCCAGGCTCTGAGCTGTCAGCACAGAGCCCGATGCGAGGCTCGAACTCACAGACCGCGAGATCATGACCTGAGCCGAAGTCGGATGCTCAACCAACTGAGCCTCCCAGGTGCCCCATGAAAAATTGAATTTTGATAAGGATTGTACTGAACCTGTAGATTTCTTTGGGTAGTATGGACATTTTAACAATACTGATTCTCCCAATCCATGAGTATGGGATATCTTTCCATTTATTTATGTCTTCAGTTTCCTTCATTAATGCCCTGTAGTTTTCAGTGTACAGGTCTTTCGGTTCCTCATTAAACAAAGAAAAAAAATCCTAGTACAGAAAAAAATCGTATTGTTTCTTAAATATTTATCAGGTGTTAAGAATAGTGTCAGCCACAATTATTAGTTAGGGCTGTTTTTGTCTTTATGTGACAGAAAAATCAAAATAAACCAAAATGAACAAAAAATAAATTAAACAAAAAGTTGACATTAATCTTTCTGTTGTGCAAGTAATCCAGAGTAGTACCTTACATAATACTCTCAGGAATCTGGGTTCCCTTTGACTTGTTGCTTTGCTCTATTATCACTTCATTGTTCAAAATAACTGCTAGAGTTTCAGTCATTATAACCTTATTCTAACTATCAAGAGGAAGGAGCAGAAGAAGAGCACATTCTTTCTATTTAAGGACACTTTCTGGAATTCACACATTCCACTCTTGCATTTATCCCTATATCAATTACCTGTTGTTGCATAATAACATCCCAACATTTAGCAAGTATAAAACAACTCACAGTTCTATGGGTCAGAAAGCTGGGCATGGCTTAGTTGCATCATCTGTCTCGCAGTCTCTTGCAAGGCTACAGTCAAAATGTTGGTTAAGGTTGTGTTTTATGTGAAGACTTGACTGGAAACAAATCCACTTCCAAGCTTACATGTTAGTTGGCAAGATTTGGTTCTTTGCTGGCAGTTAACTGAAGGTTGCCCCTTGCCCCTTGTTCCTGCCAGTTCCTTCTCCAACCTGATCTATTTGGACAAAACTTAGTCACTTGGGCACACCCAGATTCAAAAGAGTTCAGGAAATGACATCTTTATTCTAGGTGACCATGTGGCAAAGTAAAATTTATCATTTTACTATTAAGCAAAAAAGGTGGTACAGAATATTTGGAAATAATTTATGTTTTTACTGCATACAGTTTCCAAATTTTATCCCATTAATTCTCATAATTACCCTGTAAGGCAAACAATATTATCCCGTTATACAGATAAAGAATTCAAGGCTCAGTCCCTATTAAATAACTTTTCCAGAGTTACAAAACCAATTAGGCTTGCATGGAAAAAAGATAGGAGGCATTGGATGTGACAATGCTGTTCCAAAAGTTTCAATTATCCTGATCTTCCAATCTTTATGAGGACAAGTACTTTCTGTTTTCCATGTATTGCACACATTCTTATTTAATAGGAATCAAGCTTCCATGCAGATGAGTGCATGATCTTGCTCAAATGTCAGCCATTTTTAAGCATTGGGATTTTGACATGTTATTAACTGAGAAACCAAGAGGATTCTACAAGCTGCTGAAGTACTGGGAGCAAACCAGCTTAAGGGTAACATACGTGACTCTTTTTTTCATCTCCAAAAGTTTAGTGATGGTAATCACCACAATTCTCTTGGGGTGTGATGGAGTTTATTCTTCTTAAGTTGATTAAGGTATTTAATTGACACATTGATAATTTGTATAGGTAAATGCAATACTGAAGGAAATAAATGTCCATCATGAAATAACTATGACCTTAATTATCCAAATGGCTGCTTCAATAACCCCAGCTGAGTAGATATCTGGGATAATAAAAGAACATGGTTTCAATAAGTGAGTCCTGTCCTATACAAAGTTGGAGACACTTTCATAACCAAAGACCCAAAACTAAGAGTTTAAATTGTGTTTCACAAAGAAAGTAGAATTCTAGTTCTCTAATGAGCTCATATTCCCAGACCTTCCCTAAACCAAGCAACTCCTTCCCACATTGGCCCCTAAGAACTCTGGTCTCTTGGAGTTCCTGGCTCCACCTTTGATTTCTTTTTATTGCCCAATTCCCACTGTGACACCCTGCATGTTTTTATCTTGATATTTTGTCTATTCTCTGCCTTCTTATTTTTTCTACCTTTCCCTCGCATTATCTTCCTCCCACTCTGCATGACATGCCTATAAGAGTGGAGAACAGATCATGTCTATGTGATAGAAAGAAAGAAAATGGACGAAATTTACTCATGTTCCTTTTATCTCAATATCAATTCCAGTCACAACCTGAAATATGTCTATTGTTGTGCTCACTGAGTATAACCTGGGGTCCAAATGATTCATTGGATCTGGTTAAACTTGAGAAGATCCTTTTTAGGGAATAAAGGTCTCCATGAATTCCTTGGGATTTTTGAAGGGGAAACATTCAAAAGCTCCCATGGTCAATCTGTCTATATGCTCCTCCATGTTAAGTTCACCACCTCCACTTAATTGCTTTTCAGAAGCTCTCAAATTTATGTTTAAAAGTTGGGTGGACATGTAAGTCAGTAATGTTTATAAACATCACAAAAAATGTTTATAACTTGGGCTGCAGTGTAGAAAGCCACAGCTATGGTTATAACTTCTATGATATATTCTTTACCCTTTGGTCTATATCAGTAATAAAACCATATTTCTAATAGAATTTTGATAGTCTCTTAATTCAGGCAGAACTTCCATGTTTTAAAATACAAAAGAAATATAGAGCATGAGGAATACTGGGAAGATAATGTCTAGTTTGAAAGGCAAGAACATCACTGAGACATGAAAACCTCATTTGTGAATTATAATGACAGATGAGGTTGATATCAGTAAATTTATGTGCTTGTGAAGCATTATAAAAGATAACCTTGGAAGATAATTAATACATTAAGGTCCACAGTTGGAAACCACCAGCTCTGTTGTAGCTAAGAACTTCACTAGAAAATGTCCTATCAACTTTGCTTACTCATACTAAAATATCAAGGACTATTCAAAGCCAAAGATATGCTAACATGCTGAGAAAAGGTTATCAGATATGCCAATGCATTTATTTGGAGGATTTTCATAGGAGTGCACAGCTGTTCCCATAACCTTAACCAAAGAAACTGAGTCTCTCTCTGATGAAGGTCAGCTTCTTCCAACAAGTATATAGTTCCATGAGAGACCCACAGGGAACTCTCTGGAGGACTGAGCAATGCTGCAGCCTGATTATTCCAAATTCCAATGTAAATTTACCTGCCTTTGTAATTATCACCTTAACCAAACTACAAAATCCAGAAGAATGTAGCTAGGAGATCTTGCCATTTTGAAAAGATGGGATTCAATAAGACAGAATAGAGGTTTCACTTGAACAAAATTTTCTTCATGCTTTTAAATGGTCACCAGTGGGGAATAACCTATAATTTACCAAGTACCTACTGTATTCCAAGCACTGTGCATATACTTTTCACATATTATTAGTTCTCTCAATAGTTGTATAGGTAAATATTATTATCTTTGTTTTATAGGAGAAGAAATCATGCCCCTTGGAAGTTAAGAGACAGGTCCAATTATGAGGCATTCTTAGAAAGTGGCAAAATTCAGAATCAAACCCAAGATAGCCTGACTCTAGGACAAATGCTCACTTTGAGAAATTCTTAGCCAAAGAAGAAAGAACTATACAGTTTTTTAGGGCTTTTTTTTTTTTTTTAAGAGAAAAGGGTTGGCTTGGAGGAAAGGGGTGGGAAGACTGGCAGATTGACTTTCAAAATTACTATTGTGTGATTATAAAATACTTTTACATACAAGATATCTAATTCTCACAATGACCCCATGAGGCAGGTGTTAATATACCCAACAATAAACTCAAATCTGAATATAAAATCCTTTAGATATTTCTTGAATGACCATATTCTTGCCTCTTTTTTTTTTATACTACATTTTATTCCCTGTGAAAATTATTCCTCCCAGTTAACAGTCCTTGTTTCAACTTGCTTATTCCTTTCTCTGTTTGACCACTTACTCTCATTCCTTAACTACCATTAAAAGTGCCACCCAAGAAGCTTGGGAAGGAGACCACCATGACCTGAAAGGTGAGAAACTGGAAACTACAATGTAAGCCTGGTTATTATAAGTTCTATTGATTGGAGGAAAGATGTTAACCTTTGAGCAGAGATAGTTAAAGTCTCCTGTAGCTTTTCACTTCAGTGAGTTAAAAGGATAGCAGACAGGTAGAATTTCCCTTGTTTGAGAGGAAAAGAGAAAATTAAGAAAATTCATTGTTAGTCCTTGAATGTTTTAAAAATTGAAAATGGTAGCTTTTAAAAACAGAGTAAAGTACTTTTCTCAGTTATATCTGAGTACCTTATCCTATCAGTAAACAAGTCCCAACCTTATCTCTCTATTCAAAGTTAGAAACCATTTGGGGAATGAAGAATTTAATAGATTCAAATGACTTTCAAAAAAGAATCCAAATGAGTCTTTTCAAAAATGAGAGAGACTAAGAAAGAAAGACCTCCAACGTGGTTTGCAAGGTGAAAAACGGGGGTGGGGTGGGAAACAAGGTAAAAAAGAACAAATAACAGCAACACCAACAATGTGGAAACCATCAAGATAGGCAATGTTTAATGCAATATGCTGCCATGCAGGTAGGGTTAGGTCACTTGTGTGTGCTTTTAATTAGAATCCATACACAAAATTGTTGGGTTTCTCCAACCTGGCTCCCCAATCTCCAGATATATTCAAGATATTTCCTCTCCAAGTTCTTCTTATTTAAACTTTCTTATCATTTGCCTTATTCCTTTAGTAGCCTGTTTTCTACTAGATAAAATATGATAAATTTTTATATTAGATTAGCTCAGAATGATTTTTTAACCCGCTGGTATACACATTTTAGAAAGAGACTTCAACAAAGATTTATTCCAAAGGAACAAAGAATATTATTCTTTTAGGCATAGGTACATGCTGACTAGAGAGCCATTGTGGGGATGGTGGTGGTAGTGTGATTTCAGCATCTTTCAACTCACATCATAGAAACCTACATATTGTGTATGTATATACTAAGTACAGAGAAGCAGAGTCATTTTAAAGTTGATAAACTACGCTGTAAAACAAATACAGTAATATAGTGTAGTTAACAACATTGTATTAGGCAAGAACTTACAAGTCCAATACTAATTAGGGAGTGGTGAGGGAGAGAGAATATATTTTTCCATAATACACATTTTAAACCTTCTATCCCCAACATCACACATAAGAAACACATTTTTTTTTTGGCACTTGCAGAGAAAGAACAGTAAAAGGAGTGTCTAGAAGGAGGGAAGTATGAGAGGGCAGTATCTAGGTCAGAGACCAGGCCAAACACGGGAGCAATGTTCTTCCCTTTCTACTTTTGCCCATCTATATACCCATCTCAACCCTTTCAAGTATTGACATTCCTATCACTGGACTTAGCTAACTGAAAAATTATGGTGTGAGTTTCTAGTTAAAAAATACATGAATAGTAATAATAATATTTCTTCATAAGGGGGCAAGATAGAATCAAGGATGAATCAATCAGAAAGCCATGAGAATTAAGACAACCTCTTTGCCCAAGAGGAGCAAGGTGTTAACCAGAAAGTAGCAAACACATAATAACCATTTGCACAAAGTGACTCACCCTTGAAGGAGTGTCCCCAGTGACATCCAATATAAAGCCAAGCCTCTCATTTCACCTTCCAAGGCCAACCAGGTAAACATGTGTAGATACCCAGATATAATGGTGGTTAGCAGAACCCTTTATTTCCTCATAAATTTGCTGCCATCATACTGCTAACAGCCAAATGACCAAATACTTCATGCAGAATGTGACACTGGCAGCAAAACAAAGCAGCCAAATAAAATGGAGGGAAAAAAATGTTAAAAGACTCTTTTTTAAATTTTTAAAAATGTTTATTTATTTTTGACAGAGAGAGCATGAGCGGGGGAGGAGCAGAGACAGAGAGAGACACAGAATCCAAAGCCGGATCCAGGTTCTGAGCTGTCAGCACAGAGCCCGACATGGGGCTCGAACTCACAGACCTGGAGATCATGACCTGAACTGAAGTTGGACGCAACAGACTGAGCCACCCAGGCTCTCCTAAAAGACTCTTAATTCAAGCTGAAAATACAAATAAAGTAGAATTACATTTTTTTCAATCAGAATTTCTGCAGAAAACTTTTAGACACCAGGGTAATATATTCCGAATATATGCTTAGAAGAAAAAAAAGACATATAATTCGTAAGCATTTCCTTTCATTGCAACTTAGTTTATCCTAATCCTATGACAATACATACATCACATAATATTCCACTTTGCTCTTAAATGACAATGAAAGCTTATAACATGAATAATAGCAATCAAAATAGCAAACAAAAATAGCTATACATCAGAGTAAAACTACATTAAATAAACCGGAAATTACCTTTTTGTCCTTTAGAAATAAAATATAATATCTGTGTTGATAAGCTTGAAGGTTTCTTCTTATGGAAAAGACGTTTGTTTTAAAGACACTTTTTTAAAAATATTGAAATAATATTTCTTAAATTTTACTTTATAAATTTAAAATAGAGTACTTAATTTTTGAATAATATTCATCCACCCCCCCCCCAAAAGAAGCTGTCATTACTTGGAGTCTTCATAGATGAGATTGTGTTCCAAGCTGAAGGAATACACCAAAGGAAGCCAAATCTTAGATTAGTAAGCAAAATAATAATAATAATAATAATAATAATAATAATATAAATTTTAAAATAATTTGGTACCCAGACAGGCCTGTGCCAATATTGTAAAAAGTTTCCCCAAAGGAAATTTTACTGTGTGAATGTATGTAAAAGTAAACAAAAAACCTTCAATGACTTGTGTTACTTGAAAATAACGTCATGATGTTAAATCATGTGAGGAAAAGATATATATGGCCATCCAGGGGAACTTGGAAACATTGCTGAGAAATGCTACTTTGCACAAATTAAATGGGTGATTTTTCTTAATTTTTAATTTTACTTTTTAATGTTTTGTTTTAATTCCAGTTAGTTAACATACAGTGTTTTTCAGTTTCAGGTGCACAATATTAAACACTCCCATACTTCAAATGGGTGATATTTTTTACTAAAACATCAAGAAATCTCTTTCCAAGTGACTAATTAATGGTGTAAGTGAGACTTGGAGCTCACATTTGGCTAGGGGAATTAAGGTAAAAAAGAGCACAATGATTAAAGTATTAAGATCCTCTCTTCCAACTTTCTTCATCCAATGGGGAATACTTGGGGAAAGGAAGAAAAACCGATCTTGTGAAATTTATTTTTGGAGGAATACATTGAAATAAACTCAGGAATTTGAGAGAAATAAAAGAGTTGTTAAGATTACTGTCTTCCAAAGCAAGGATATTAAATGCCAAATATACTAGCAACATTCTTCCTGTCATTAGATACAGGAGGAGAAAAAGCCAGCCTTTTCCTCTTACTGATATAAGACCAACATCATTTAAGATCCCAAAATTAATGGCTCTACTGTACAATTCAGAATTTAATATATTATTCTGAGATTTGATTCTATTTCATCCCTCTGCAAACTGATCATGGCATGATGATAAAAGTGTATAAAATCAAGGAAAGTAGAGTTTAGTACACTTTTGAATTCTGTTGCACAATTGAGCAACATTTATTCACTTTCAAAGGATGCTAGCAAATCAAAGGTTAGTATCAAGTAGTACATGGATTTAAACACTTTGGGACATAATGCTAACAATACTCTGAGGAATTTTTTTTTCCTTTCCTCTAAATGCATATGATTTAGCAATAGAAACAGTTGGATCATTCATGGAAAGGATTTGGAAAAAAAACACATCTTCACCCACTCAGAAATTATAAACTGAGAGACACTGTGCTTAGAAGAGCTGTTTCTCATCATTATGGGTAGTGAATGGAGCAGGCAGCCTAAGTTATGATGTCTTTATGGAGACATCGTGAAGACAGCTTCTGCCTCCTTCCCTCTTCCTCATTACTCCCCAAATATCTCCTTCATCTGGTTTGACAATATCTAAATTTCAGTTATTGCTTTATCCTTTTGGCTTGAGGCATTGTAGCATTGGTAAGAACACAGGCTTGAGATTCAGTCAGATTTATATTCCAATCACATCTGTACCACTTATTAACTGGGGGGCCATGGGGAAATTATTCAATCTCTGAGCCCATTTTCCCAAATTTATAAAATGAAGTTGATAGTAATATTAATAATAATACCTACTTTATTGGATTATCATGTAGATTAAATGGTACAACATATTTAGTAAAATGCCAGGAATAGACTAAGCTGGCAATGTAGTTAGCTATTAGTACTAGTATTACTAAAATTCAACCATCCTTGGGGAAAAAAAATCATATTTAGCCATATCCATCATTTTGTGTTGAATTTAGCAGCTCCCTTCCTCGGAGTAGGTCATGAGGAAATGAAAACGCAGAGCATGACACATGAAAATTATGTGGCATTCAAATTTCAGTGTCTGTAAATAAAGTTTTAATGGAATACAGCCATGCTCACTTGTATCATCTATGGCTGTTCTCATTCTACAATGGCAGAACGAAGTAGTTGCAACAGAGACTGTATGGCCTACAAAGCCAACAAAACCAACATTATTTACTATTATATATATATATATATATATATATATATATATATAATGACCCCTACCATAGTCCATGGAAGCTTTAAAGTTTCACAGAATTAGGTCTAAGTCCTTACTCTGCATTGAGAAAATTACTTAACTTCTGTGAACTTCAATTTTCTCATGCAAAAATTGAGGAGATTAATAGTATCTTCATATAATTCATATGGAATAATACATGTTAAATATCAGCACGGTGGCTGTCATGTTTTAAGCATTCAATAAATCAAAGCTATTACAAATAATCTTCTCTGGGTCTGAGACAAAATACTGGGCTCTGTGGGCTGTATGAAAGAGCCATAGGTGGCAATTCTGATGCTGTTACTAAGATATCTGACTAAAAAGCTCTAAGCTGAAATCTGGAAAACCATTCAGTATTTGCTATCTTTTCTCTTACCCCATTAAGCATCACTATATTTTTATTTATATTTTCTTTTTTCCAGTTTTATTTAGAGATAATTGGCATGTATCACCATGTTAATGTTTTGTCTCTTAACAATATATGTTTAATATATTTTTTTATTTTCAACAAATTCATTATCCAGATGCAAACCAACAAGAACTGTTTTTACTTGAAGCATACTTCAGAATACATGGTTCTAAAAGATATATATAAAATATTCCATTCAAGAAAAATAGAATACACACTTTCCTCAAGTACTCACAGAAAAATCTCCCTAGCTAAATCACATAAAAAGAGACATAAAAAATATTACAAAGTTAAGAAGACTGAAATCATACCAAGTATATTTTCCAATCACAATGGTAAAAAATGAAAGATCAACAATAAAACAACAGTGGAAAATCTACACTGTAAATATTAAATATTTAATATGCAAATATTAAACAACACACGACTACACAAGCAGTGGGCCAAATAAGAAACAAAATGGAAATCAAGATATGTTTCAAAACAAAAGAAAAAGAAAAGAAAATATTCCAAAACCTATGAGATGGAACAAAGGCAGATGTTAGAGTAAAATTTATGTTATAAATGCTTATATTAAGAAAAAAGATCAAGTGAAAACATTACACCACAATGAACTAGAAAAAGAAGAGATGTAGCTGAAATTTAGTAGAGGAAAGAAATAACAGAGAAAAATCAGAAACAAATAGAGACCAGAACAAACAGTAACATAACATTGAAAGTAATATCCAGTTTTCCCACATAAACAAAATTGACATTGCTTTAACTATATTAACAGAAAAGAAAGAAGACTCAAAAACAAAAATGAGAAATGGAATAGAAAATAATACAGCAGACACCACATAAATACATAGTATGACAGAGTACTATAAACAATTATATGCTAAAAAATCAGATAACTTAGAAAAAATAAAACAGGTGATTCCTAAAAACACACAATTAATTTACTAATCACCACAATGGTCTCCATACAAGCATACTACTACATTAATACCTTAATTCCTCAGTGAAATGATGATTATCATGCTAGTCTGGCCAGTTGGTGTGCAAATATATTTGCTCTAAATTTTAGTTGGCACATTGGCAGTGCTAGCTGAAAGTCTTCTTGTCAACTTATCAGATAAGGTAATGATAGACACCAAGGAACAAACTGAAACCGGGAATTCCGCAGTTAGGTCAAATGAAATGGGTGATAGGCCTCAATATAATGCTTCACTATATTTAAACACATTTTCTCATCATTATCATCTCTTCCCACAAACCTATACTCTTAAAAGAAAAAGATGAACAGACTAAAGACCTTGTTTTAAATATAAGGAGCTTGGAAGTAACCACTCTATCCTAACAAGTAAAAAGGTGAACCAACTAAAACCTCAACAACTCTTCTTGGATCCATAAGAGAGGAGAGGACATAGGGCAAACTGCTGACTCCAAAATTGGAGAGACAGGTGAATACAGAGAGTTGCAGTTTATAGAAACAGACTCACAAGCAGACACTGTTGTGGGTACCAGTGCCAAGGTAGGAAAACCTAAACTATAAGTGAAGAGTTGCTACAGATTCAGAGGACAAATATAAGAGTTAACAACTCTAGTGGTACCCAGTTGTGGGGGAGGGCATGATATTATGAAATTTACTTCCAAGAATTTGAACAGGTTCTTCACAGTAAATATTAGGGAAAAAAATACCCTTGTGCTTCCAGCAGGGGGATAGGTAAAGGAATCATTTTGAAATACACCATAGAACTCTGTTTTTCTTTTTCTTTTTCTTTTTTTTACATTTATGAGTTATGCTATTTTTTTAATATGAAATTTATTGTCAAATTGGTTTCCATACAACACCCAGAGTTCATCCCAACAGGTGCCCTCCTCAATACCCATCACCCACCCTCCCCTCCCTCCCACCTCCCATCAACCATCAGTTTGTTCTCAGTTTTTAAGAGTCTCTTATGTTTTGGCTCCCTCCCTCTCTAACCTTTTTTTTTTCCTTCCCCTCCCCCATGGTCTTCTGTTAAGTTTCTCAGGATCCACATAAGAGTGAAAACATATGGTATCTGTCTTTCTCTGTATGACTTATTTCACTTAGCATAACACGCTCCAGTTCCATCCACTTGCTACCAAAGGCCATATTTTATTATTTCTCATTGCCAAGTAGTATTCCATTGTGTATATAAACCACAATTTCTTTATCCATTCATCAGTTGATGGACATTTAGGCTCTTTCCATAATTTGGCTATTGTTGAAAGTGCTGCTATAAACAATGGGGTACAAGTGCCCGTATGCATCAGCACTCCTGTATCCCCTGGATAAATTCCTAGCAGTGCTATTGCTAGAACTCTGTTTTTCATAACAAGGCTCAACCTGATGGAAAACAGGTTAACCAGAGTCCAACCTGCCAGAGTATAATAAGACCTTAAATGACCTGGGAAAAATGAACTATCCAACTCCAGCCCAGCCCACTCTAATCATTCTCTTTGAACTAAGCCAGAAGTTGGGGGGTAGGGGGTGGGAGGGGGAGAGACAGCAAATAAAAGTCATATAAAAATATTAATAGTTGCAGAAAAATCATTGTGTCCAAAAATTTATCATCACAATTTACTAATTGACAAAGTTCAACATACATGATAAAAACTCTCAGTAAACTGAAAATAGATGGGAGCCTCCTCAATTTGATAAAGAATATATACCATAAAACCCTATAGCTAGCATTATACTTAGTGATGAGAAATTAGAAACTTTCCCATTAAGATCAAGAGCAAAGCAAGGATGTCTCCTCCTACTACTCCCTTTCAACATCATACTGGAAGTCCTAGCTGATGAAATAAGACACACACACACACACACACGCACATAGATTGAAAAGGAAGAAATAAAATTGTCTTTGTAGAAGACATAATTGTCTAAGTCAAAAATCTGAAATAATCAACAGAAAAACTCCTGGAGTTAATAAGCCATTATAGGCAGGATGTAAGACACAAGATTAATATATAAAAGTCAATTGTTTTCCTACATACCAGCAATGAACAGGTGGAATTTGAAACTTAGAACACAATATAATTTACATTAGGACCTCCAAAAATGAAATAGGTATAAATCTAACAAAATATGTACAAGACCTATATGAGGAAAACTACATAAATCTGATGAATATAATCAAAGAAGAACTAAATAAATGGAGAAATATCCCAGGTTTCTGAATACAAAGACTCAATATTGTTAAGATGTCAGTTCTTAGAGCTTTCTCCCTGAGATCAGGAACACGACAGGGATGCCCACTGTCACCGCTGTTGTTTAACATAGTGCTGGAAGTTCTAGCATCAGCAATCAGACAACAAAAGGAAATCAAAGGCATCAAAATTGGCAAAGATGAAGTCAAGCTTTCACTTTTTGCAGATGACATGATATTATACATGGAAAATCCGATAGACTCCACCAAAAGTCTGCTAGAACTGATACATGAATTCAGCAAAGTTGCAGGATACAAAATCAATGTACAGAAATCAGTTGCATTCTTATACACTAACAATGAAGCCACAGAAAGACAAATAAAGAAACTGATCCCATTCACAATTGCACCAAGAAGCATAAAATACCTAGGAATAAATCTAACCAAAGATGTAAAGGATCTGTATGCTGAAAACTATAGAAAGCTTATGAAGGTAATTGAAGAAGATTTAAAGAAATGGAAAGACATTCCCTGCTCATGGATTGGAAGAATAAATATTGTCAAAATGTCAATACTACCCAAAGCTATCTACACATTCAATGAAATCCCAATCAAAATTGCACCAGCATTCTTCTCAAAACTAGAACAAGCAATCCTAAAATTCATCTGGAACCACAAAAGGCCCCAAATAGCCAAAGTAATTTTGAAGAAGAAGACCAAAGCAGGAGGCATCACAATCCCAGACTTTAGCCTCTACTACAAAGCTGTAATCATCAAGACAGCATGGTATTGGCACAAAAACAGACACATAGACCAATGGAATAGAATAGAAACCCCAGAACTAGACCCACAAACGTATGGCCAACTCATCTTTGACAAAGCAGGAAAGAACATCCAATGGAAAAAAGACAGTCTCTTTAACAAATGGTGCTGGGAGAACTGGACAGCAACATGCAGAAGGTTGAAACTAGACCACTTTCTCACACCATTCACAAAAATAAACTCAAAATGGATAAAGGACCTGAATGTGACACAGGAAACCATCAAAACCTTAGAGGAGAAAGCAGGAAAAGACCTCTCTGACCTCAGCCGTAGCAATCTCTTACTCGACACATCCCCAAAGGCAAGGGAATTAAAAGCAAAAGTGAACTACTGGGACCTTATGAAGATAAAAAGCTTCTGCACAGCAAAGGAAACAACCAACAAAACTAAAAGGCAACCAACGGAATGGGAAAAGATATTTGCAAATCACATATCGGACAAAGGGCTAGTATCCAAAATCTATAAAGAGCTCACCAAACTCCACACCCAAAAAACAAATAACCCAGTGAAGAAATGGGCAGAAGACATGAATAGACACTTCTCTAAAGAAGACATCCGGATGGCCAACAGGCACATGAAAAGATGTTCAGCGTCGCTCCTCATCAGGGAAATACAAATCAAAACCACAGTCAGGTATCACCTCACGCCAGTCAGAGTGGCCAAAATGAACAAATCAGGAGACTATAGATGCTGGAGAGGATGTGGAGAAACGGGAACCCTCTTGCACTGTTGGTGGGAATGCAAATTGGTGCAGCCGCTCTGGAAAGCAGTGTGGAGGTTCCTCAGAAAATTAAAAATAGACCTACCCTATGACCCAGCAATAGCACTGCTAGGAATTTTTCCAAGGGATACAGGAGTACTGATGCATAGGGGCACTTGTACCCCAATGTTCATAGCAGCACTCTCAACAATAGCCAAATTATGGAAAGAGCCTAAATGTCCATCAACTGATGAATGGATAAAGAAATTGTGGTTTATATACACAATGGAATACTACGTGGCAATGAGAAAAAATGAAATATGGCCTTTTGTAGCAACGTGGATGGAACTGGAGAGTGTGATGCTAAGTGAAATAAGCCATACAGAGAAAGACAGATACCATATGGTTTCACTCTTATGTGGATCCTGAGAAACTTAACAGGAACCCATGGGGGAGGGGAAGGAACAAAAAAAAAAAAGAGATTAGAGTAGGAGAGAGCCAAAGCATAAGAGACTGTTAAAAACTGAGAACAGGGGCGCCTGGGTGGCGCAGTCGGTTAAGCGTCCGACTTCAGCCAGGTCGCGATCTTGCGGTCCGTGAGTTCGAGCCCCGCGTCGGGCTCTGGGCGGATGGCTCAGAGCCTGGAGCCTGTTTCCGATTCTGTGTGTCTCTCTCTCTCTGCCCCTCCCCCGTTCATGCTCTGTCTCTCTCTGTCCCAAAAATAAATAAACGTTGAAAAAAAAAATTAAAAAAAAAAAAACTGAAACAAACTGAGGGTTGATGGGGGGTGGGAGGGAGGGGAGGGTGGGTGATGGGTATTGAGGAGGGCACTTTTTGGGATGAGCACTGGGTGTTGTATGGAAACCAATTTGACAATAAATTTCATATATAAAAAAAATAAAAAAAAATAAATAAATAAAGTTTACTATAGAAGGAAAAAAAAAAAAGATGTCAGTTCTTTACATCTTGATCTATAGATTCAATGCAATCCCAATCAAAATATTAGTGAATTGTTTTGTAATCATTGACAAACTAAAGTTTACATGGAAAGGCAAAAAAAAGAAAAACCAACAACAACCCAGAATAACCAACCCAATATTGAAAGAGAAGAACAAAATTGGAGGACTGACACTGCCAGATTACGAGACTTAATATAAAGCTACAGTAATTAAGGCAGTGTGATATTAGTGAAAGAACAAACAAATAAATCAAAGGAACAGAATATAAAGCTTAAAAATAGAGCAAATGTAGTCCATCTCAACGAATAGTGCTGGAATAACAACATGCAAAAAAAAAAAAAAAAAAAAAACAAATCTAGATACAAAATTTACATCTGTTACAAAAATTAACTCAAAAAAAGTAAGACCTATATGTAAAATGAAAAATTATAAAACTTCTAGAAGACAACATAAAAGAATATCCAGAAGACCTCGGGTGTTGTTGATGAATTTTTAGATACAACACCAAAAGCAAAATCTATGAAAGAAATAATTGATGAGCTGGACTTCGCTAAAATTAACATCTACTCTGTGAAAGACAATGTTTAGCAAAATAAATCAGTCAGGGGCGCCTGGGTGGCTTGGTTGGTTAAGCATCCGACTTCAGCTCAGGCCATGATCTCACGGTCCGTGAGTTCGAGCCCCGCGTTGGGCTCTGCGCTGACAGCTCAGAGCCTGGAGCCTGTTTCAGATTCTGTGTCTCCCTCTCTCTGACCCTCCCCTGTTCATTCTCTGTCTCTCTCTGTCTCAAAAATAAATAAATGTTAAAAAAAAATAAAAAAAAATAAATCAGTCAGAAGAAAAAAAATCAGTAAGACAATGAGAAATGCCATATGATTTCACTCATATATGGATTTAAGAAAAAAATAAAACAAATATAGGGGTGGAAAGAGAGGAAAACCAAGAAACAGACTCTTAACTATAGAGAACAAACTGTTGGTTAAGAGAGGGAACGTGGGCGGGGAGACAGGTTAAATAGTTGATGGGAGTTAAGAAGGGCATTTGTGATGAGCACTGGCTGTTGTATGTAAGTGTTGAATCACTAAATTCTGCATCTGAAACTAATATTTCACTGTATGTTAACTAAATGGAATTTGAACAAAAAATTGAAAAAAAAGAATTATCCAAAATATGCAAAGAACTCTTAAAACTCAATAATTAGCAACCTAATAAAAAAAATGAACCAAATACTTCAATGGACATCTCACCAAAGAAATACACTGATGCTAAATAAGCTTATAAAAAGATGATCCACATCATCTTCTATGATGATCCACGTCATCTATGTCATCAGGTTGATGCAACTTAAAACAATGAGCTATCACTCTATACCTATTAGAATGGCCAAAATTCAGAACATTGACACCAAATGCTGGTGTGGCTATAGAGCAACAGAAATGCTCATTCAATGAAGATGGGAATGCAAAATGGTACAGCCACTTTGCAAGACAGTTTGGTGGTTTATTACAAAACTAAACATACTCTAATTATACTATCAAGCAATCATGCACTTTGTTATTCATTCAAAGGAGTTAAAATTTATGTCTACACAAAAATCTACACATAGATGTTTGTAGCAACTTTATTCATAATTTCTAAAACTTGGAAGCATGGAATATTTCTTTAAGTAGGTAAATGGATAAACTGTGGTATATCCAGACAATGGAATATTATTCAGAACTAAAAATAAATGATATATCAAGTAATGAAAAGACATAGAGGAACCTTAAATACATATTACTAAGTGAAAAAACCAATCTGTAAAGGCTACATATCAGATAGTTCCAATTATATGACATGCTGAAAAAGTTAAAATTTTGTAGGCAGTAAAAAGATCAGTGGTTTCCAGGGGTTTGGAGGGAGGGGGTGAACTATAGAAGATATTTAGGACAGTGAAAATACTCCATATAATACCATAATGATGCATACATGTCATTATATATTTGTCCAAACCCATAAACCATACAACACCAACAATGAATTCTAATGTAAACTATGGACTTTGGGTAATTATGATGTGCCAACGTGGGTTCATCAGTTGTAACAAATGTGCCACTGTGGCGGGGGATGTTGATAATGAGGGAGACTATGCATGTGTGGGGGCTGGGTATGTCTGGGAGGGAAATCTGTTTCATTTTTCCTCAACTTTGCTGTGAACCTAAAACTTCTCTAAAAATGTAAAATCTTAATTACAAAAATCCAAGATCCTGTACCATAATTTAGGCACATAAAGTTGAATAACAGACATTTCTTATTGTATATGAGGTATATATATGCATGTATTGTATTTTTTTAATCTGAAGAATTATGGTTCTGCATAAACACTGGTAGTATTATAGTTCTTTATGAGCCAAGCAGTAGTAATATCTATTACTATTTTAAAAATAAAAAAGAAAGAAAAGAAAAAAAAATATTGGCATCATCTATTGGAGCAAAAGTGTAGAAATATGAGAACCATTGTAAACTGCTGGTGGAAATGTGTGCTAGTAAACATTTGGAAATTAATGTTGCAACAACTATTAAACACTTAAAATTAACATACCCTTTGAGACAGAAGTTTCAATTTTAGAGATCTATACTAGATAATTTAGGCATCAGCACATAGGATATATTTGTGATATTTTTGAAGGATTATTTATAAAGAAATAAAATCTGGAAACTACTTGAAAGTCCACCAACAGGTTGAATAAATTTTGTTAGATCTATTCTATGAAATGCTATGTAGCTATTTAAAATAATGGGCTGGATCTTTGCACATTGACCAGGAAGATGTCCATGAAAATTGTTGAATGTGAAAAGCAGGTTGCACATTAGTATATTTAGGAGTTCCCACGTATATTTAAAACAGACTCTGTTATGGGTTTGTTTATATTTGTAAGAATATGGAGAATTGTGTGGTAAATATGGTTAACTCATGGGAAGTGAGAATGCAAGAGTTAATGTAGGACTATTATTATGTTTTTCTTTTTGGGAGGTTATAAGTGACTTTTTTTAATTTTTAAAGATTTTATATAAATTCTAGTCAGTTAACATACAGTGTAATATTAGTTTCAGCTGTACAATATACTGATTTAACACTTCCATATAACACTTGATGTTCATCACAGCACTTTTCTTTATATAGTCTTATTTTTTTCTGCTTTTACAATGAAGTTTTATTACTTTCATAATTTTAATGAAATATGCTTTTTCTTTCTTTTACATTTTCTTGACTACTATGAAGTTTAGTACGTTTTCATATACTTATTGGTTACTTGTATATCTTTCTCTGTGAATTGCCTACTCATAGGTTTTGCTCATTTTTCCATTGGAGAGCTTCTTTTCTCTATCAGTTTGTAGGAGCTCCTTGTTTATTAGTGTTATTAAACATTTGTTGGTCATACTTTCATAGGTCCATTGCAAATATTTTCATAGGTCCATTGGATGTTTTTAGGCTTTTTAAAATGTTTGTTTGCTTGTTTGTGTATTTATTTATTTACTTATTTATTTATTTATTGACAGGGAGAGAGCACAAGCAGGGGAAGGGCAGAGAAAGAGGGAGAGAACCAGAGAAAAGAGGGAGAGAGAGAGAGAGAGAGAGAGAGAGAGAGAGAGAATCCCAAGCAGGCTCCACACTGTCAGCACAGGGCCTGATGCAGAACTCACATGAGATCATGACCAGAGACCAAATCAAGAGTCCAATGTTTAACCAATTCAGCTACCCAAGCGCCTGAATGTTTTTAGTTTTTATGTAATCAAACCTTCAGTCTTTTCCTGCAGTTCTTAAAATAGAAAGTTACATTTATATTTTGATATCTATAACATATTAAGTGAAATAAAGCAAGTTTTATAGTATAATCTATCTTATTTTTAATAGAGGAAGATATATTACTTTTGTGTATTTTTTGAAACATCCAATAAATGGAAAAAAGTCATAAAGAATACCATCACTGTGCTTTCCGCTCCTCCTTGGCAAAGAATGTATATCATGTAGAGCAAACACAACTCTCACAGATTTCCATTGGAAGCACTATAAGAGGAATAATTGATTGGATTTCACATTCCCAGAGGTGACACACTACCCCTGCAACACACACATACTGCCTGACCTGAAAGACCCTCTTTAATGTTCCAACTCCACAAAGACAAAAAACAGTAAATGTAGAGATATTTACAGACTGTGATGAGAATGCACTTTGCTTGGTAATGCCTAGGGTCAGGATGGGGTTAAAAGAAGGAAGGAGTGGTGGCAGTGTTTGCATTGCTTGGCACTTGCTCCACATGTAAAAATAGCTAATTATGCTTTTATGTTCTACCCAAGTGTAGCATTTGTTCTGTGACTTTATGTAAAATGTAGTTTCATGGGTGTGACTTAAGGATAGTACATGCTCTAAGTTGGAAACAGAATAGCAATGTCTTCTGTGTAAATAGCCGGAGACAACAATATATAAAGGAAAGGAATAGTAGTTATACAATTTCTCACAATCGGTAAGGACTTAGAGATGCTTTAGTTCAATCTATTTTATAATCCATGAGTTCTTTGCACGAATCCAGGGAAGATAATCATCTAGTGTCTGCTTGAAATATATTTCCCATTAGAGGCAGCTCTCTTCTTTATAAAGCTGCTAATTATTGTTAGAATGTTCACCTTTAGATTTCTATGAGTCATACCTTTTTACAACCTCTATCCATTGATCTTTCTTCCTAATGACATCCTGTTAAAAATATCTGAAGATTGCTACTCCATTTCCCTAAAACTTCCTCTCAAAAACTATGTATCACCAGTCCCTCAACCTTTCTGAATGTCATGATTTCTAAATTATTCACTATTCTACTTTCCCTAGTTTGGAGATTATATGGTTGAAATATAATACCCCAAAATAATTACACCTATTCAGATGTCTTTATCAGGTATGAAGTACAATTTAAAAATTGTTTTTGATTTGGATATTTTATTGGTCTTTCTGGTACCACTGCAATACTAAATTAACATTACCTTTAAAAGTTAAATTTCTCACTTCTTATGCTTATGGAATTGATTGTTTGATTTTATTAAACTTATGGGCAAAGTTTTATACTTACATCTATAAAATATCATCTGGTTGGTTTAGGCCAATGATTCTTGCACAGTATGATTCTCTACAGAATGGACCTTCTACTTTAATGGTCTAGTCTATACTCAAAGGGAATGCAAAATACCAAAAGTAAAAACAAAAGGAGGAGCAAGGCAGCCCAAAGTCAGCAAGAACTGGCCCTCATTTATGCTTATTCTTTGCTACATTTCAGTCTGCCCCCTGCCTCCCCCTTTTCTAACCCCTGCTTATTCATCATTCCTGTCAACTCAAGTCTCATCTCTAGTTTTATCTTCTCAGCTTGTCTGCTTCACTGCCTCCCAAATCTATGCTCAATTCATTGCTTGTCTCCTCTATCCTGTTCTGGACTTGGGACCCTTTCCTTTGAACTAATCCTAAAGACTACCTTATGTCTGTGCCCAGTCACTTCCCTAGTTCTACTCCCTTTTTGCTCTCACCTTGGAGTGCCAAAACTAGGAAAACTGCTGTCAACATATTTTTAATAATTCTTCCAAGTTTGAGTTCATCAACAAAAGTTATATGTGTGTCTTTCATGTTGTCACTTAAAACATTGATTAATACGTTGAACACCAGGCCAAGGACAAAAATTCTGTACCACATTCTTTTTAGGGTTTCTGTCTTTAAGATTCTGTTTATTTTTTTCTCTAAATTTTAACAAACTTGATTTCTCAAATCATAGAGAATTACACTGTTAGTTCAGTGACCACTTACCACATGTGTCTATACAAATTTAAATGTACCTCAATTAAAATTAAATACAACTAAAAATCCAGTTCCTAAGTCATACTAGCTATGTTTCAAGTACTCAGATACATGTTGCTTATAGTTACCATATTGGATAGTGCAGATACAGAACAGTTTCACCACTATGGAAAGTTCTATTGGACAGCACTACTCTAGAATGCATATTTTATTATGCTCAGTATAAGTTTATATCAATATTACAAGTTCTTTTCAATTTGCTTTTGATTCATTAACTAACTTTTTGGTTCAATTGGTCATGAATATGCCTACCTGCACTTTATCCAGCCCATGTTTGTCTATCTTGTCTAAGGAGATATTATAAGATCCTCTGTTGAAATAAAAATATAGTGACTATAGTAGTATCCTGGTCTACTTGGTGAGAAAATCAGTTCATTAGTTATTTATTGATTTGTAACAAATCATCCCAAAATGTAGGGCTTAAAACAATAACCTTTTCTTATCTCTCATGTTTTCTATGGGTTAGGAGTTTGGGAGTGGCTTAGTTCATGGTCTGTCATGAAGTTGCAGTTAAATGCGGCCTGAGACTGCTATCATCTGAAGGTTTGAATGAAGCTGGGAAATCTGCTTTCAATGTGGTTTATCACATGATAGGCAAGATGGTATTGGCTGTTGACCACAAGCCTCAATTCTCCTCCATAAAGATCTCATCACAGGGCTGCTTCAGTGTTCTCAAAGCTTGGCAAATGGCTCATCACATATCAAGGAATCTGAGAGTCCTAGCTAGAAGCTCCAATGTATTTTGTAAACTAGATTTATAAGTCATACATTATCAATTCCTCTGTATTCTATTAGCCACATAGGTTCAGCCATGATTCATGGTGAAAAGAGATCACACAAGGTCATGTTATGAATAACAAGATGCCTGGTTCATTGGGGGATACCTCGAAGCCTTGATATTATTACACCATTCAACATAGAACATAAGTTGGTTTGTCAGGGGTTATTATTAATGTATCCCTGCTTGCTCCTGGGAAGCATCTCCTTGGACTCAACTGTATACTATTCTGTGAGAATTTCCCGAGCACCAACATCAAGTTTATTGGTTTATAGTTTCTGGGATCTAGTTTTTTGTTCTGTTTTGAAAATAGGAATATATCCCTTTTTCAAACTCCTGGTGCTCCTGTGATGTTCTAAAGACCACGACAATCACATCTGAAAGGTTTTGTTTCGTTTTGTTTTTTTATGTCTGTCTTTTCTTTTTCAGCCCGGAGGTTTGCGCTGAAGGGCAGCAGCTGTGTGCTTTCTGTCAATCTTCTTAAACTTTGTTACTCCGTCACAAAAATTTTTTGTTGAACTAATGTTCTCTCAGAACATTCTGAATTTTGTGTGCATGTATGTGTATGTGTGTATGCACATGTGTTGCTTTCTAAAAAGCATAAAAATGAATAACTATATATATAACTATATATATACAAGTTATATAGTTATATATATACAAGTTATATATATATATATATGTATACATATATGTATATAGTTGTATATATACAAGTTATATATAGTTATATATATAATTATATAATATATATTTATTATATTATATATGTATATATTGAGTATATTTATATATTATATTAAATATATTTATATAACTATATATGATATATAATAATTATATAAAACTATAACTATATATATATATAAAATACAATCTTGCAATTTCCAGATCACCAACTAGCTTTTTTTCAATCCTCAGAATTAAATCAAGAGTAGCAGCTTTTTCCATTGTTTATCTTCTAATAAATGAAATTGTCAGCTTGGCAATTCAAAAACATTAGATTCTGCTTTTTCTTTTGGAAAAAAAATTAAGGAGATAATTTTAGAATTAGTTATATCTGTATATTTACCTGGAAAGATATCACTGATACATGCTGTTAAGTTGTAAGGTTGTATATATGGTATAATCCCAGTTTTTTAAAACAAACAAGAGAAAACAAAAGAATGAAGAAAGAGATGTATGCATGTGTGCGTGTATGTGTGTGTGTGTGTGTGTGTGTGTGAGCATGTGCATATGTGTTTCCATAAAGTTTATGGTCATGGAGAATGGTATGGAAGGATATATACACCAAATCATTAACGTGTTGAAGGAGCGAGTGGTGGTGGTGGTGTGTGATTGGATGGAGAAGGTAGAGACTGTTACCTTTTCTTTCATTTATCTTTGAAAGTTTTGACTTATTACCATAAGTATGTATTAATGATAAGTTTTTGTATAATAATATAAAACATTAAAAATATGCTCTCTATCATTATTACTTCCTCCCTGAGTAGCAGTGTTGTAACCGAAATTTAGGAAAATATTGCCCATTATATAGTTCCTATCATTGGTCTGTAACATATGCCCATAATGATATCACTTCTGTTTCCTCTTTCCTTTTTATTCTCCATCAAAGGGATATCCATCCTGCTTATGTGATGTATTCTTTTCTACATATATGTATAATTTCTTAATGTTTGGTGTTATTCCTCTTTTCTTCATTGAGTTTTCTCTCTTTTTAAAGTACACACTTTCTGGTTGTGGGATGCTAGCTACAACTCTTACTTTGTCAAGCCTCAGTGATAGGGAGATTACACACACACACACACACACACACACACACTTCAACTATGTTTATTATACATTTGTATTCAGGGAGAAATCCAAGTTTTGTTGTATCTGAAGCTTTTATAATCTGGGGAGCCCACTTCAAAAAAGGAATATAGAGTTATCAATACAGAATTACTGGGGCCACTCCCCGGCCCTTGGAAATGCAAATGAGGTTTCTTGAAGCATAAGTTTCATTAGCATCAATTAATGTGCTTCTGGTGAGTTCTCAGTGAGGAAGAATGGCTAGCCTGAAGTTTCTGGGTGGGGAATTCCAGAACGAGAATGATATGGCCTCCAAGATGGAAAAGATAAGAATAAAAGGAAGCCCCATGACCAACTTCAGAAATTTATCTGAGTTTTGGGTTTAATTTCCTTGTTTTAGTTCTCTTTATAAAACAATTGTCTTTTTTTAGCATTGCATTCCAGTTTTCAATAGCAATGAGACCCGTGTTCAGTTAGGATCAGATTTCCAGGGCCTCATTTTAGAAACAAGCATAGCTCAAATCATGCCGAGCTTAAGAGCATTCCATAACAAGTGACAGAAGCTTTGCAAACTATGGTCAGAAGGCACATTTCATGACCTTTAGCCTGAGAAACATCAGGTGGCTTGTTGCTTTGTCCCCAGAGGAGTGGCACATAAGAAATATCAAAAGGAATGGTTGCAAGAGTGTTGGGGATTGTGGCAGAAATCCTACAGTTGCAAATGTGTCTCCATAAAGAAAAAAGAAAACTTTAAGAAGGTCCATCAAAGCAGTGGTTCCCAAAGAAGTTTCGTCCCTCAACAAGCAGTTCCTGACACTCTTTCAGATATGCTGCCCCAGCCTCTTACAAGTATATTGGGAGGTATTAGATCTTTAGTGTTTGCCATCACAAGAGTTAGAAAGTATTTTTTCAAGAAGATTGCTATATAACCTTATTTCACTAGTCCCACCCAGGAGCAGTAATTGTAGACAGCAAATTTGTCCTAAGAGAAGTTGGCAAGATACTCATTTTCATACATGAGGTGTCAGAGTAGAGGAAAAACAATAAATGACAGAACTTTTGTGTGCTTAAATATTTAATGAATGGCTAATAAAGCATATTATGAGGTTCATTTTTAAAGTGTTTATTTACATATATATTGCCAATCATAAATCAGTGAATAAAAAAGGAGAAAAAGCAGCCTAGAACCTTTTGAATCTATGTATTTTATTACACACACATGCTCTTGAAATATACTTTCTCCAGATCATGGTGACTAGCGATGTACATGAAAAAAAGAATATGCAGTTATTTATATACAAAGATGAAGTGTTGGTTTTGGAGTTGTTTTTTCTCAAAAGACATCACTGGCCAGAGAGGAAGTATTATCAAGGGCTAAAGGACTAAAGAATGGAGAGATGCACACTGACCCTCTGGAGGATAAAGTCCATACCCTTGGCACCATGTCATAGTATTCCTACCAACTGAACTAACTGGCTATAACCTTGCCATTTAGCACCTCAGTTCTGCTAAGCACGATTGCTCACAAACACAGCCTCCTTCAAGACTTCACTGAATAAGGTTTGTTCTCAGCCAAAAAAAAAAAAAAAAAAAAAAACCTCTCTGGAAGGAATAGGTATGGATTTTAATATTTTCCAAGCATTGAAAATTACTGGGATTATTTTCCTCTGGAATTTTCTTAAGCTTGAAATCCATGATTTTTCCCTGTGAGATGATCCATTTGGTAATCTCTGCTTAGGCAGGTCGCTAGCTACTCTTGGGCTATAACTGGGTTCCATTTATTTTTATAAAGCCCTTGTTATTTCTGTTAGGAGGGCTTGAAGGCTGCAAGGGGGAAAGGGGAACTGGATAGCTCATGGGCCTAGCTAATGTCATCTGATCTGACTTACCCTGAGGCTTTTTTGAATTTGGCTCCTCTTCACACAGTCTCAAAATATGCACAGGCCCTTCAGTCATTGACAAGTGGTCTCTGGAGCCAGACTGCCTGAGTTGGAAGCCAGGCTCCTCCAATTTCTAGCTGTGAGGCTTTAGGAAAGTTACTTTATCTCTCTGTGCCTCAATTCCCTTGCCAATGAAATGGAGATAATTAAAAATCTGGATGAATTTTTGACAAAATTAAATGAGATAGTATATACAAAACACTTAGACCAGAAGATATATCAAGCACTCAATACATTTTCGCTATAAAAAAAAATACCAACAACCAAAAGTTAGAAAGCTCTCAGGACCTTAAGATAACAGAATGGATTGGAAGAGAAAGAGATGTAATGAATATGGGACATATAGTGCTGACAGATAAATTATTTCCAGGTAAAACACAATCTGACAAGTTCCTAGATTCTGAATGGACTAGGGTTGTTTTTATGCGTTTTCAGGTCAGGAAAGAAAGAGAGAAAAAATAACATTTTAAAAGGGAAGGGGAAGTGATGGTTTGGGGATGAGGAGAATAGAAGTCCTGAAGTCAGAAAACAAGTGCCCTATTTCAAGGTTTCTCTCAGGGTTAAGCCTCATGCTTGGGGGCCACCTATTTGCCTTCTGGTCTGTTAGCTAGGCTGACCTTCCCTAAACCTGCCACAGAAATTCCCATAATGCCAGTTTACAAGGCAAAGTTTCCATGCTCTTCCATGCCTCATTTTTCCTTGAAAATAATAATAACTTAAAAATGTGTAGGTTCTCTACCATGTTCTGGTCAAACACCTAGATTCCCACCCACACCCACCCCCCAGGGGGGTCCCACCCTGCTAAGTGGCTAATCCCTGTGGAGTCAAGAAGCCGCTAGCCTCCCACAGAGCCTTGCAACTAGAGAGCCCAAAGAGCTAGCCTGGATTCTTTCGCCTGGTTTGGACTTGTCTCCTTAGACAGGCTAAAACAGTCTGCCATTGGGGGCCATGGGGCATTTCCCCACACATTACCTGCAGCAAACCGCACTGCCAAAAAAAAAAAAAGCCTTAACTTATGAACACTTCTTCCCTTTAGCAACAACTCTTTTCAGAATTCCTTTAAATATTGTATTTCTTGACTCCGTGTTTTGATTTCTGAAAACTAGATATGTATACAAAAGTGTAGCTTTCTATTAACTAGTTCACCTGCCCATCTCTAGTCATGAATTGTTGTTTTCAGGCACATATTTAGTAACATCCAGAAGAGTTTTCCTAATCACCCAGGAATTCTTAAACTGTGTTTTAAAAGGCAAGATTTTGTGCGGTGGAGTTGTCAAGGTTTGGATTTTTGGAAAATGAAATTTCTGTATGGTTTACATCATATTTGAATTAACATGAAAATTCGATCCAGAACACCCGAGCTTCTTTTTGGTGGGGGTGGTTGTTAGTTTTCTCCGCATCCGTTAACGGAGAATTTATTTAGGGAGACCCGGTTACTCAGACCGGCTGTGGCCATTACAGAGCTCACTGAGGCTCAGAGGTTAAGGAATGTAAAGAGGTCAAACTGAGAACTTGAAACAGACATGAAAGAAACAAAATCCACCAATATATAGAGAATAATTACAAAAGTTAGAAGCGTGTGTCAGAAATGGTGAACTTCAGGTAGGTAGGAAGAATTATTCGTGTAAATCTTCCTACAAATGGTAGAAATTTCTTAATTAAAAAAGAAACAGGAACCCCTCCCCCCCCCCCACACACACATTGCGCTCCAACTCCAGAGTGCCGGTGCGCGCGGAAGCAGTCTATAAGTAAGCTCCAGTAAGTAAGCAAGCAGCTTCGGGACATTTTCTAAAGTGCTCTTTGCAGTGCAAGAGCTTAGAATGCGGTTAGTTTTAGGCACGGAATCCCTTTCCAATAAACTCTTCAAGAGGCGCCTTACTTCTTTAGACTAAATCCCATTTGTCAGATTCTTTTAAAACGTGCGTCAGATACCAGGAGCTTTGTGGGGGAAACGGAGGCGAAGAGCTTGGGCGCCCTGAAACGTTTTGCAACGAATGAGTGAATGAATGAAACCTGGCCCCAGAGAGCTGGAGACTGGGGAATTAGCAGGAACTTTCTCTGTGCTCTTGGAACGCAGCAAACTGCAAACTTAGGAACTGGGAGAGCTGGGGCTTCAGAGACTCAGTGTCACTCAACTCCCAGCTTCTGTGAACAGGTGCGGTTCCGACTGAGCAGCCCGGGCCTGGTACCAACTAACTCTGGGGCAGAAAAGATGCGGCCCTCCTGAAGGGGACTTTGCAGCCTGTCCACGCCGCACTGCCCTCATCTAGTGGCTTCGAAGGCCCAGCTGTGGTAGCCCTGCTATGCACTTGGTGCTTTTTCCCCGCCCTTACAGGGGCTCGCCTAGGTCTGATCCCTAACCCAGTGCCCAGTCATTCCCTTATCTAACTTGATGGGTCTTTGAGTAAATGAAGCAATAAAATCAGAGGAGCATAAAGAGAAAATAGACAACTAGAAAAGTCACAAGTGTTTAATGGAGAGGAGGGCGCGGGTTGTTTGGACTGTGGCAGAGCTGTGAGGCCCAGACTGGGAGCGGCGCGGAGCGGGACCGGTTTTCCGGGGCTGGCAGCTGCCTCGAAAAAGTTTCCTCTGGAACACTCGCCAGCGGGGGCGGGGGCGGGGGCGGGGGCGGGGGCGGGGGCGGCAGGCGCAGCGGTGTATGTGGGAGAGGGCGTGCAGGCGGGGAAGGCCGCCAGGGGCGACTAGCAAACCGTTATAGTCCTTCAGCACCTCCCTTGGCCAGTGGCCCCCCTAGCCCGCCTCCCCGCCGCGCGGCTGCCCACCTGGCGACGTGACGCTGCACCAATCCTCTTCGAGCTGCTCCCGGGGGTGGGGGGGCCCTCCTTGTACCGCCCCCCTCCCCACCCTGAAAGAGGCGCACCCTGCCGGGGCAGACACTGCGCTCTCGCCCGCAGAGCACCCCTCTAAACTTCTTGGTCTCCAGGACGGACGCTCAGGCGCTTCCCTCGCCTTGGCCAAACTTGCTTTCCCGCCTCTCAAATTCGACTTCCTTGCACTCCAAACTCTTTTCCCTCCAGTTTCCCCTCCTCTGTCTCCCAAGCCACAAACCCCGGTCCCCAATTCTCTCCCCCCCCCACGCACTCTCCCTTCTTCTCTCCCTTTTCAACTTCTTGTCCGATTCCACCTCAGGCTCCAAGCGTTCCTAACTCAGTCGCCCGCTTTCCTTCGGCTCGAAGCCATGGCGGGACCTGGGGGTTGGAGGGACAAGGAAGTAACGGATCTGGGCCACTTGCCGGTGAGTAGAGGACGCCCATCGCCTACGAAGTGCTCTCTTCTTCGGGCTCTGAGCACTGGGGTAGGAGACGGACTTGGGCAAGTCGGGCTAGGACAGAAGTTCGACGGGACTACGAGTGCGGAAAGAGACCCCGGAGTTGCCTTGTGGAAAAGGCGCTCCCCCGCCAGACTCCCGGCCGCGCCAAATTCACGAAAAGGCAAAGCGACGGGGGTGGGGAAGAGAGAAGAGGTGGCAGTGCGGTGGTGCGGCCCTGAAATACGGGACATTTTCTAAATGTGGCCCGTTTTGTCTAGTGGTGCTCGGGTACCTGTACTTCCAGAACTCTAGGAGAGGCCAAAAAGCAAGACGATGCTTGGCTTCCTGAGAGCACTCTTCCCTGTCACCCCGCCGCTCTGTCGTTTGCTTCTTTTGCCAAAGCAGATGCCCACTCGAGGAATGACCTTTACTTCTAGGTGACAGGGGGCTAGAAAATTAAATCTTTGGAGGCTCATTTCTCTCACTTTATAATGGCGCTTTCTAAAACCTTATTCTGCCAGGGCACTGTTCTCGATTTAGTATTGCAGGAGCGAAAGCACTCGACGCCGCTTGGGGAAGAAGTGAATTCTGCACACCCCAGTTTAAAAAAGAAAATATTGTGCTCACTAGCTATCCAGATATAGATTTTTCTCAGGGTTTTCGTTTGTGAATTCTCTTTTTTCCAAATGCCCGGCTTTCCTCCAGAGTTGTAATTGATTGGCGAGCTATTATCGCTGTCGTTATTAGTAGAGTTATTATTTTAGCAGTGCCGTTTATTTCATTGGCATCTGGTCTCTGACAGATATTGGATTCCACCCAACTCCGTTTTTTAAGTTCCCTTTTTAGATTGGCATTTCACTCGCACCCTCTCTTGAATGCAAAGGGCCCCTGGACTCTCTGAAAGGGAATAAGCATGCACCATGCTGGAATGATCACCAGGCAACTGTAGTTCAGGGCAGTGGCCTTCGTGCTTTGGGAAAAGCTAAATATTAACCTTGAGGTTATAGGACTATTCAGAGTCGCAGTGCTTTAATTTTATACATATTTGCCATTTAAAGATTGTCTTCTTAATGAGGGCAGACACTTGTCCCCATAAAAAAAATGGGGCATTCCCCAAGCCTCACCTATATAATTTTATACTAGAATGGTGTAGAGGAGGTGGTGATGCACATGGGTAACATTTTAGCAAATTGTCTTCAGTCTTAAAGAAAGGAACTTCAATATTGACATGTTGAGTTGCAAATATTAACATTATGGTTATTGATACAGCTTTATAAAATAAATTCACAAAATGTTTAGAAGTTAAATCTTTTTTTACCCTGCATACATGAAATTTCTGGCATGTGGAGGCCTCAATTGGTGGTTTCCTTTCTGAACAGAATTTTCATATTTTGACTAGATTTACTCTGAAGTAAAAGTGTAAAATCAATGAATAAAATGTTACCGTCCTCCAACATTCCTTATATATGGTGGGAGAAAGAGGGAACAAAAGCAAACTACGGCAAATATGTGAAACCACAAATAAGTAAACTGAAATAAACCCTTTTTTTTCCTAAAATTGACTGAAGAGTGGAATTGGTAAGACGTCATAGAAATGATATAGTAGGGAATTCCAAACCCGGGGGGAGGGGGGGAAGGGTTTTATTGGTACAAAAAAATGGGGGAAATGGCCCAGACTAACTGACCCCATCATGGCCCTTGGGCATAAGAACTTGGTGAGAGCTGAGGAGATAAGGAGAAAGGCTATAATCTTTACATTGCAGTTCAGTGCAATATTAGTTTTCTGGGATTTGGTCGGGGTGTGGAGGGGAGAAAGATGAGGCTGGTTTTTAATGTAGGAATAGGGGAAACAAAACCTAAGGGCATTGATGCTTAATTTCATTTTATAGACTTCGTGAAAGTGTTGTAAAGTCGTCAGCTTCTAACAATTTTTAAATTTTTATTATACAAGATCCATTTTATCTCATTGTGGAGGTCATCACCATAGCAAATTATGCATATTTAAGCAAATTATGCCCAATTCTCCCCTCTCCCAAACAGCCAGGTCTAAACCCTAAGAAATCTAGAAGAAGAGTAGCACTCCCTTCAGAATTTCCTTACCGTCAAATTTCTAGAGATGCAAAACATTCACTATTGCTTTGGTCACAGAGGTATATTCTTAATGATTTGATATTTCTTTGCATTTGACTTATTTCCTGAGGAAGTAGAAGTAAAAGTAAATGAAGAAATCAAAAGACATCTAGATTAGCTTTTTGGAAGTTTGCACCTTGATAAAAAGTAGATGATAAAGCAAAGAAACCTGCATATGGTGGGATCTCTTCTGATAATTAGCCTCAATGTAATTATCCTCATAGTATATTAAGGTCAGAAGGTTGGCATCAATCAACACCAAATATACCAATTTGACAATAGCCACATAATAAGGGGAGATTCGGACCTTGGTATATCACACTGAGCAAGAGATAATCTTGCAGATTTTAAAATTATTAAATATGGGTCTAGATTAAGATTGATATATTATGTCCTTTGTAGAGCTGGCCAGCTAAATGACCATAAGGCAAGGACCCTTGAGAGAGGTCAGGCTTGCTGTGCAAACTTGGATTTAAAGAAAGCGGTAGAAGCTTATTTGGTATTTTTTTAATTAGATATTATTTTTACACCTAAAATAGTAAGCAAGAGTGAAAGCTATGGAAGCAGGAGAGGAGGGGAAGGAATTGTATAACCTTTTTTGCATAATACACTAAAGTTAGAGACATAAAGAGACCCAACATAGTAATCAGAGAATGACAGGTCAGCTATATTTAATAGGTTGCTGTAATTTTTCTTTCTGATTTACCACTGAATAAATATTTCCTATAGATGACAAAACAAAAAAGAAAGTACAGAGATTTGTGGTTTGTGCTTACTTTTGAAAACACAATTGCAAAGCCTTGTGTGTGTGTGTGTGTGTGTGTGCACGCATATGTATGTATTATTTTCACCTTGCCTGCAAGCAATACCTGGATCTCCTCTCTCTCTCTCTCTCTATATATATATATATATATATATACACATATATATATAGGCATACAAGGAGAAAAAATTAAGATGTATATATATATGTATATATACATGTACACGTATACATGGATACATGTATATGTATATATGCATGTATATATACATATGTATATATATACATATATATATATATACACATATATACATCTTAATTATTTCTCCTTGTATGCCCATGTCACTCAATCCTTGGGACTGGAAACTATTTCTTCATCTCCAAATCTGGCACGTCTTTCACTATGATAGTCCCCTTTGCCTTCTGTGCCCAGTATGGTAATGACACTTCTCATGGCTGTGGCCTTGGTATTTGACACTGCCATGTGTAGTCCTAATCTATATTGGGGTCAGGAGTAGACAGGCCTGGAGGACAGTAGTGGCAGAGGTGATCTGAAATAGCACATGATCCAAAAACTATATTTGAATTATATTAGGTTTATATTTAAATATAACTGTCAGCTTTCCCAGTCTTCCACCACCCAGACCAAGCCTGTCTTTCACACTGAGTCCTGAGAACTTTCCTACTTTACAAGAACCTTAGCCCCCTGTTTTGAAGCAGTTTTACCTTCTAGTCCACAAATATTGAAACATTCAGCATGTCTTCCATTATGTATTTCAGAGCATCACCTCAGTATGACACTGTATTTCAATCTGTTTTCTCAGTCTCCCCACCGGCCCCCGCCACTTTCTAGAGCAGTTTATATTACTGCACAAGAATAATGCACAAGAATCATTTGGGGGGATCTTGGGACCCATCCCCAGAAATTCTGATTTCATAATTCGATGGTAAGGATAAGGAATCTATATTTTTTTTTTAATTTTTGGGACAGAGAGAGACAGAGCATGAACGGGGGAGGGGCAGAGAGAGAGGGAGACACAGAATCGGAAACAGGCTCCAGGCTCCGAGCCATCAGCCCAGAGCCCGACGCGGGGCTCGAACTCACGGACCGCGAGATCGTGACCTGGCTGAAGTCGGACGCTTAACTGACTGCGCCACCCAGGCGCCCCAAGGAATCTATATTTTAAACATGATTCCCCAAGTCTATACAGTCCATAGTTTGAGAAACATTGGTCTTGAGGAAGAGGTTTTCCTTTCTAAATGTTCCATTTGGATTGTGAAGCCCATTCCTCTATCTCTGTAACTCTCTCTGGCACTTGCTGTGCTACATATGTAATTTTCAGGTTTTCTCTTCATAAACTTTTCATAAAATCTCTACTTCTAATATTTAAAACAAAAGAAGAAAAGTCTCTGCTAGTCCTTCTAGGTGCTGTGCAATCTTTTCCCTTTCTTTAGCTGTCTAATGGCTTGTGTTCCCTAGTTTTGTTTTGTTTTTTTTTTTTTACTACCCTGAATCTAAAGCTCTTTACTATTCATACTGACCACTTATCAGTTCCCTTTTGTTCTTAATTTCTGCTATATTTGTTTCTGTTGATCAGCCTCTGCTTTCGAGCCTCCTCCATGACCAGTGAACACTGCCTTCTAGTGGCTCTTTTTCTTCCTGTTACCCCCAACTCCCGATCCTTAATAAAATTATCCATCAAGGTGCTAATTCTGCCCCCTCTCCTGGAATTCAGACGACAGAAACAACTCCTGAAAATGTGGGGTTTCAGGTAGCAACCAGACCAAGACCTTTAAATTGCCGGAGATATTTTAGATACATAGAAAATATAACAAAGTGTAAAGGATTTGCCTAGTATTTTATGGTTCAAAAATATTTTAAGACTAGAATTTTCATAATTTCTTTTGAGAAAAGCTTTTACAAACTCTAGAGTTTCTTTTTGAGTGACAATTTTTTAACCAAAAAGAACACCAATGCATATTAAACCATCAAATAATTCCCAAATTATTGTAGCAATCATAGATACAAAGACCTTCTTCTGCTGGTTCCCTTTTCTCAGAGTGGCAGGGCAGAGAAGAGGACCAAGTAATTATGGAGATCCCTCTGATGTTGACTTTTTAATGTCATAGATACCAATAAAAAGGTTCTCTTTCAATGTTTACTTCCTCGGGAGCCTGGAATAGACTTTCTGTACCATTCAGTGGAAAATCTAATATAAGAAATTGAGTAATGGTACCCTCCTAATTAGCATACTTTCTCACCTCTTTTTTCCCCCAGTTTGATAATTATTTAGTCTTGAAAGATACTATAGTGGAGATGGGAAACAGAAATATTACATGAAATTAAGTAAAAAAGTACTCTTAGTATAGATGAATACTAAGTTGAGCTGCTTTTAAGAACAGAAGAAAGAGTTTTATAACATTCTTTTTAAAAATATGAGCATGAGGGGGAGCCTGGGTGGCTCAGCTGGTTAATCTTCAGAGTTCGGCTCAGGTCATGATCTCGTGGTTTCGCAGTTTGTGAATTGGAGCCCCACATTGGGCTCTGTGCTGACAGCTCAGAGCCTGGAGACTGCTTCAAATTCTGTGTCTCCCTCTCCCTCTGCCTCTCCCCCACTTGTGCTCTCTCTCTCTCTCTCAAAAATAAACATTAAAATCTTTTTTTTAAATATGAGCATGAGGAGAATTAAAATGTTTTGGTCATTTATGAGCAGAAAACATTTCCAAACAACATGAATACAGATAAAATAGGACCCCCAAGAATTCCACAGGTATTTTATTATCCTAATCCATTTCTTTGCTTTTTTTGAATAATTATATACCTGAGTTCAAATATGAGTATAAATAATACATTTATTATGCTTTTGAAGGCTAGAAAAAAGCTTAAAGATATTTAGGACTTTTGTGCTCAAAGATTCAGAAGTAAAGTTTTTCAGGTAATACAGTAATTCTCTAATATGTGGTATTTTTCCAGCTAAAATGTATCTTTAACTATAACAAAGAATGGATTGCCAACAGGAAACAACTAACACATTTGATTCATTTGACAGATGGCCAGAGGTTGTTCCTCCAGAATTAATAATGTCTAATATAAATCCCTCAGTAATATCCTTCAGAGAAATATGCTAATGTGATGAAGTCTTTAAGCCAAACCTTCACAACTCCTTTGTTGGCTATCTTATTTTCCCATTAAACTTTCAATGAGTTATAACAACAATGACATGCTGAATATCAAGGCCACTATAACAATCTATTTTTACTTCTCTTAAATTCACAAAATTATCATTTTAAATAACTTATATTTTCATTGAGAGTATGTTACCTGTACTATTTGGTTATAATAATAGAGTGCATATTGTGACATTGATTTTGATGATGACTTTAAGAAAGTAGGCTGCTGTTTTCTCTAACAATGGTCATATCAAATCCAATCAGGATTTTAGAGCATTATAACCTGTTTTTTTACTATATAATTTTAAAGCTAGGAAATCACCTAACATAAAACCTTCATTTTATATATGTGAAAACTGAGTCCCAGAAAGAGTAAATATCTTACTCAGAGTCCTATAGTTAATTAACGGCAGAGCTGGGGCTAAAACTCCAGTATCCTGACTCTGTCCAGTTGAATACTTATTGACTGAAGTAATCCTAGAACTGTGTCAATTTCCTATGACACTATTGATAGATTACACAAATATCATGACAGTTTTAAGAAGTCCATTGTTGCAGTCATAATACATTGCATATCCTCAATAATTCTTCCGTTTAGTTCGCATTTGTCACAATGATAAAAATGTTTTCTAACAGGGTTAAGCAAAGTTTGTGTTTATAAAATGTGCTTTCTATATAAAGCATGTGAATGTCTAAGGATTTGCCAGCGATCCTACCACTTTGTGTATAAACTGGTGTCTACTCATACCTCATTTAGGTTTTGCTAATATAGCAAATTAAGCTGCTAGAATAAAAGTTTAAGTAGTGATAAAATTTAAGAAACCATGTTTTGTAGTGAACAAGAAAAGGATATCCATAGTAAAGTTAAGGAAGCAATGTTTAAGAATGAATATGGAAATCTTAGGAATCTGTCCATAAACATGTTTATTTTGTCTTCTATGATGCCACATTCAGGATTAAGACACAGAAAATGTCAGCAGGGAACGTGTGCCATAAAAAGATATTCAGCTGATGCAAAAATTAGCTTAAAAATAAAGAACACCCCCTCAACTGTCTAGTTAAAAAAAAAACTGCTCTTAATACCATGCTCTTATTTTGCTATTCATCTATATTTTTTAGTCTGATTCTATTGACTTAGCCTTATTCAAGGAGCCATACATATTCTTTCTGGGTGTAGCACTAAAGATTATTTATTTACTTATTTACTTTATTGAAGTATAATTAACATATAGTATTATATTAGTTTCAGATGTGCAATACAATGATTCAACAATTCTATACATTACTCAGTGCTCATCACAATCAATTTTATCTATTTCGCCCATTGGCCTGCCCCCCCCCCATACCTCCCCTGTGACAACCATCAGTTTGTTCTCTGTATTTAAGTCTGGTTTTTTGTTTGCCTCTTTTTTTCCTTTGTTCATTTGTTTTGTTTCCAAAGTTCCACATGTGAGTAATATCATATGGTATTTTTCTTTCTCTGACTTATTTCACTTAGGATGATACACTCTGGATTGATTCATGTTGTTGCAAATAGCAAGATCTCATTCTTTTTCATGGCTGAGTAATATACTATTGTATATATACCACATTTTGTGTTATTCATATTTAGAGGTGATATTCTTTCCCAAGAATTACTATTACGTAAATAAACTACCCAGAATTTGTATCCAATTTCTACTCATCGTTGCTGTGTGCTAAACTTTATGCCTAACACACAGAAAATGAATATTAAAAGAGTATGTCAACTGAAGGTAGATAAATTTATTTCTATTTTAATAATTTCTCTAATTGCATTAGGAATATACTTCAACTAGACATAATTGTATGCATTTTACAGGTTTGTGATAATTCATTATACAACTGCTTAAGGTTCATGTCATTGTTTCTTTTCTATAAATGATTATACTCTGTCCAGGAAAATTGTGACATGTTTATTCTTTTGGTAAATGACACCATGTTCTTCCCATGGAAATTCTAAGGGAGCAAGGAAGATTGGAAATACAATTCTAGATTGTTGAATACTTGTCTATTTTTCCAAGAAGATTGATATATTTTGTTCTACATTTTTGCAGGATCCAACTGGGATATTCTCACTGGATAAAACCATTGGCCTTGGTACTTATGGCAGGATCTATCTGGTAAGTGGAGTTAGATTCTGTATTGGTTATTCATTTTCTATAACAACAATGATTGCAAGTCAAAGCCCTACACTGCAAAGCAAATAATGACAAAAGCATTTCACTTTGAGAGATGAATCAAATTAAGATAGCTCAGTGATATCTGTGAGAATTATTACAAAAGAAATGGATTGAAAATCTACAGTGAATGAACCTACCAACCAAAGGTCTAAAAATTATTAGCATACCATTAATAAAATCAACAGAAAAAATAATTAATTCAAATAAGAAGTACCCAAATAAAAATATCATTTGTTTTATGTTATACATCCATACCATTCTAATTACTCACATTCAACTTTTAAACTGAATGTTACGAAAACAAACATTTCCACAGCATTCTACATCATACTGTGTGTCTGTATGTGCACATGTGTGTAACAGAGTTAGCCAAATAATCTAACAAGAAAAACTCTGCATTTATTTAATGATTATTTATCAAGCACAAAGTATGTGCCAGGCACTGTAATAGTCCCTGTAGATAAAGTGATTTAAGGGTTGGGAGAGGACATTTTTACATATTTAAGCACACAAATAACTGTTTATTTGCAATTATATTCCTTGTGTGGTTGTTGAGGATGATGTTGATGCATTTTAGGTAAAGGCAGGGACACTGTTAAGGGCTGGCTTGGAGGGGGGCTTACTTTAATGGTCCCATCACCTTGATCAGGTGCCCTTCCCTCACTAACATGGGAAATAGGCATTTTCTCAGTCTTTTGTGAAGTTCTGTACAAATGTAGTAGCGTTCCTTTTCCCTAGGCCTTTCCCTCAAAAACCAAATCACTATCACTAGGCTGATCCTTATTGTAGACTGACCACAGGTCCTCTACATATGGATTATATAGAGGTGTCCTGGTATAGGTCCAGTGGAAGAGGCTTCATTGTAGTTCAGACAGGGTTGCCCTCTGCTTGCCAAGCCTGGTACCTTTAGGCTACATCTTCCTAGAAGGAGATTTTTTAAAAAATTCATGTACCCAAGTTGGGATAGGGAAGATCTTTAAAATTTGCACAAAAGTACCTATAGCATTGAAGTTGAGTAGTAGAAGTAGCATTGTAGAAGTTTCCTAAAAGCAGAAGGTACCGTGGTGAATAAAGGGTAAATATTGGCAAATGCCAATAATTGTGACAAAAGTTTTTTCAAGCCATTTTGACTTTACCTATTAATGGAATCAATAAGGTATAGACAGTGATGTGATACAAACACAAGTATGTTGTTTGTGTCACTTCACTTGCATCTCAGACTGATTGATTAGTTAACAATTGTGTGATCTAGGTGAATTTTGCCACCATATGCATAGACACATACACCTATATGCGTGGAAGTTCTTCTTCACCTCTTTACGGCATATTTATAATCTTCATGATTCCATGCTCATTTTAATTCTTGAAGGGTATGTATGTATGTATGTGTGTGTATGTGTGTAAGTGTGTGTAAGTGTATGCATGTGTTTAAATATGTGTGTATATTTGTTTTTATTTGAAAGAATAAAGCTCTCTCCACCACCAGATTTTGGGAATAAAAACATCAGTCATATAAGGTAAAAGGCAAAGGTAAGGTTAGATAACACACAAAGATGGTTTCTCATCATCAGTCATCAGAACTGTGATGCCATATAAAGAAGAAAAGTCGAGGGTAAAAGGTGAGTTGTACATGGTAATTCCCTCTCTCTTTTTTTTTCTCAAACTATGGTTTATTGAGATGTAGTTTGAATTTGGTAAAATTTGCCCTTTTAAGTATACAATTCTAAGAGTTTGGACTAATACATTTCATCATGTAACTACCACCAGAATCAAGATTTTTCCAACATACATCTTAAAATACACAGTATACCTTTAAGTAATATTCTTCAAGTAACACTTCACTATGTGGTGTCCCAGCTTGTATAGTATGGTTATAGTTGTTACACATTTTTCTTTTTTTAAATTTTTAATGTTTATTTTTATTTTTGAGAGAGACAGAGCATGAGTGGGGGAAGGACAGAGAGATAGAGGGAGACACAGAATCTGAAACAGGCTCCAGGCTCTGAGCTGTCATCACAGAGCCTGACGCGGAGCTCAAACTCAGGAACTGCAAGATCATGACCTAGGTCAAAGTTGGACGCTCAGCCAACTGAGGCACCCAGGCACCCCATATTTTTCTTTTACGTGTGATATAAACCCACAATACTACTTCTCTGTTTCCCATACTCAATACTATTACTTTTTATTTAGTTACCTTTTAGAGCAATTAAAATGAAGAAAATATTTTTATTCATTTGAGCTATTTCTGGAATGTTAATTTCTTTGGAAAAATCCAAGTTTCTATTCTTAAGCATGAAGAATTTTCTATAATGTTTCTTATAGTGTAAGTCTTCTGGTAATGAATTATCTGCCTTTATTTATGTGAAAATCCCTCATTTCTTCATTTTTGAAATATATTTTCATTGGATATAGAATGTTATGTTGACAATTTTTCTTTCAGCAGTTTAACGATAATCAGTCTATTGTCTTCTGGCTTTCATAATTTCTGAAGTGTGTCATTTCTATCTTTGCTTCTTTGTATTTTTCTTCTTGCTGATTTTAAGACTTTTCTCTTTAACTTTTTCAGTGGTTTAAATATGAAATGTAGGGGGGGCGCCTGGGGGGCGCAGTCGGTTAAGCGTCCGACTTCAGCCAGGTCACGATCTCGCAGTCCGTGAGTTCGAGCCCCGTGTCAGGCTCTGGGCTGATGGCTCAGAGCCTGGAGCCTGTTTCCGATTCTGTGACTCCCTCTCTCTCTGCCCCTCCCCCGTTCATGCTCTGTCTCTCTCTGTCCCAAAAATAAATAAACGTTGAAAAAAAAATAAAAATAAATAAATATGAAATGTAGGGTTTTTTTGTTTTGTGTGTGTGTGTAAGCTTGTGTGTCTTCAGTGGACTATCATCCTTGGGGTTCTCTGAACTTCTTGAACATGTAATTTGACGTATTGTAATTACCCCAATTGTAATTTGGGGGAAATTCCTGACCTTTATCTCTTCAAATATTTTTATTTTGCTTTCTTCTGTTTCTTCTCCTTGTGGAAAACCAATTTTATATTTGTTAGGCCATTTGATATTAACATACAGCTCTTGGATGCTCTATTTTGTTTCTTATGTGTGTTTGTATGTGTTCATGTTTATTTGCTCTTATTCTCTTTTCTCTTTGTGTAGCACTTTGGATCATTTTTTTTTTTTCCTATCTTCAGTTTCACTTCTTACTTTCTCAACTTTTTTGAATCAACTGATAAGACTATCAAAGGCATTTTTTATTTCTTTTACTGTTTTTCATTTCTAGCATTTTCACTTGACTTTTTTATAGTTGACATCTTTGCTGAAATCTCCATTTGTTCATGCATGTTTTCCATATGTTTCATTAAAACATTTCACATATTAATTATAGTTATGTTAAATTTTCTGTCCACACTTTGAATATCCAAGTCATCTCTAAGGATGGTATATTGATTACTTTGTCTCTTGAGAGTGAACTGTGTTTGTTTGTTTGTTTGTTTCTCAAAATGTTTGTTTGAATGCCACACATCATATGTAGAATAGTAGAGATTGAAATAAATAGTAATTATGCCTTGAAATGGGCACGCTTGTTCTTCTAAGTCATTAATATGGGAGGTTGAGTCAGTCTTTTAAGATGGGCTATATTTGGGTTATGTTGTTGCTATGGTTACCCTCAGTTCACCGCCAGCTTCAAGTTCTACTGTTACTTTGTGCTTACATGGTGGTAGGGTTCTCAGTATTCCTGTGATACCCTCAGCTTTAGACCTTCCTTGTGCATCTGTGTCTCAAAGAGATTCTCTTTTCATGCTCCTGTGCTTCCCCTAATGTATGCTGGCACTGCTTCTTATTAAGTGCTTGTTAGCCTGACGGTGTGGGACAGGGAGGAGTTCTCTGCTTTTTTAAATTTTGCCTCAGCCTTAGACAGATCCTATGCCTCCGGATTATGGGAGTAGTTTTTTTTTTTTTTTTAGCTATTCTTTCCCTGTGCTAGTCGTAGCATACTTCTTAATGGTCTGAGCTCAGGACTAAATCCTGACCAGAAGTAGAGAAATTATTATTATTATTATTTTACATTTCCCCCAGCTTCAATGGGTTTTCATTTATATACCCTGGGGGGAACAGAGTTTGCTGCCCTTCCCCTGAAGTTTAAGGCTCTTATTCCTAAAGGAGAAAGGAGTTGGACATGGTTTCATGTTTTTCCTACTGCAGTGGCTTCTGCTCTCTCCCAGGTCAGTACCATACATAAATCCATGGAGAAAAGCCTGTGAGTGTGTATAAATTCCTCTTATATCTATGGCTCCCGAGGGTATTGTACTCTCATGCTAGCCCATACTTGGCCTTTAGCAGTTCATTAAAAATTTAGCTGAATTCTTTATACCACCTTCTGTGGTGACGTTGCATGTCCCCTGCAGCCACAGGTGAGCCAGTGCTAACATTCCATCTCTCCTTGAATCATCTTTCATCAAACTTCAGGCTAGTTGGTTTCCTTAAATCTTGTCTCTAGGCTCAATAAAAGTTATGATTTTCCAGGATATTCAGCTTTTTCTTCTTGCTAAGGTGGGGGTGTCACTCTTTCCTGCTTTCCACATTCTTATCAGGAGCCAGAAGTCCATGTCAATTCCTTTAACTGAATCTGCATGAAACATCTACCATATGCTAAATCCTGTACATATTTTATATGTACCTATTCAGATCCAGAGATAGAAAAAAATTTTTCACCATCATATCTTCAAAGCAGAAACCTCGATGTTACAGAAAGTAGATGATTACACATGGTTTACTTACATTAGACGGATTTTCCTTTGTCACTCATTGATGTGACCTCTTTTTTTCTATCTCAAATTAATTTCCTTCTGAAAAAGTCTTGGGATGGTGTTACTGTAAACTAATACCTCCTTCATGGAATATAATCTTGAGTATGTAGGAAACTCTTTTAAAAGGTTCATACACTTTATGCCAATAATCTCACTTTTGGAAATCAATGATAAACACCAAAAATGGATAAAAAGCATAAATATTTATTTTAGCAGAAAGATAGCATATGTAGTGAAAATGGGGCCTGCTTTGGAACCAGGCAGACCTGATTCAGTGCTTGTTTGGCCATTAATTAGCAATGACCTTGAGCAAGTCACTTAACCTCTGAGTATACATTTCCTTATTTATAAAATGGAGCTAATAATACCTAACTTCCAAGATATAATTTAGAAACAACACATATAAAGTGCTTGGCACATAGTACATATCTTTTAAAGGTAGCTATTGACATTATTGTTACTGTTTCTATTATTCGTGAAAAGAAAAATTCAGCAAAAGCCTAAATAGTAAAAAATAAGATGAAGTAAATATCTACTCAGTCAATATATCATGGCTCTTAAAAGTAATGTTTATGAAGATATACACCAGCATAGAACTATCTTTAGTATGTGAAGCAAAGTATTCCATATTATATATACACCATGATTACAGCTATGTTAAAAAAAACATGCACGTGAAAAATGGTAAATTAAATGGCTAGAATAGGATCCTGGGAAGATGGCGGCGTAGGAGGACGCTGGGCTCACAGCGCATCCTGCTGATCAATTAGATTCCACCTACACCTGCCTAAATAACCCAGAAAACTGCCAGAAGAGTGGCAGAACGGAGTCTCCAGAGCCAAGCGCAGACGAGAGGCCCACGGAAGAGGGTAGGAAGGGCGGAGAGGCGGTGCGCGCTGTACGGACTGGCAGGAGGGAGCCGGGTCGGACGGGCGGCCTGCCGGCCAAGCAGAGCCCCCAAGTCTGGCTTGCAAAAGCGGAGGGGCCCAACGGAGTGTGTTCCGACAGCAAGCTGGACTTAGCATCTGGAAGGTCATAACATAACAGCTCTGCTCAGAGAACGGGAGGGCTGGAGGACAATGGGAGGGAGAGTTGTTGAGCCCCGGACAACAGAGCTCAGCTTGGCGGGGAACAAAGGCGCTCGCCAGCACCATCTTCCTCGCCCATCCCCCAGCCAAAATCCCAAAGGGAACCAGTTCCTGCTAGGGAACTTGCTTGCACCCCGCAAACACCCAAAGTTGTGCTTCTGCAGATACATCCCTCCAGCAGGTCTGACTCCCTCCCGGTGCTGTAGGGCCCCTCCCGAAGCGGATCTCTGAAGGAAAAGTGAGCTGAGCCTGCCCCTCCCACCCCGTGCACCTTGCCTATCCACCCCGTGCACCTTGCCTATCCACCCCAGCTAATACGCCAGATCCTCAGCACCATAAGCCTGGCCACCCCACAGTGAATCCTGCCCCTAGGAGAGGGGAAGAGAAGGCACACACCAGTCTGACTGTGGCCCCAGCAGTGGGCTGGGGGCAGACATCAGGTCTGACTGCGGCCCCGCCCACCAACACAAGTTATTCAAGACAGCACAGGGGAAGTTCCCTGCAGTCCCCCACCACCCCAGGGACTATCCAAAATGACGAAACAGAAGAATTCCCCTCAGAAAAACGTCCAGGAAATAACAACAGCTAACGAACTGATCAAAAAGGATTTAAACAATATAACAGTAAATTTAGAATAATAGTCATAAAATTAATCGCTGGGCTTGAAAACAGTATAAAGGACCGCAGAGAATCTCTTGCTACAGAGATCAAGGGACTAAGGGACAGCCAGGAGGAGCTAAAAAATGCTATCAACGAGATGCAAAATTAAATAGAGACACTACGGCTCGGATTGAAGAGGCAGAGGAGAGAATAGGTGAACTAGAACATAAAATTATGGAAAAAGAAGAAGCTGAGAAAAAGAGAGATAAAAAAATCCAGGAGTATGAGGGGAAAATTAGAGAACTAAGTGATGCACTAACGAGAAATAATACACGCATAATTGGTATTCCAGAGGAGGAAGAGAGAGGGAAAGGTGCTGAAGGTGTACTTGAAGAAATAATAGCTGAGAACTTCCCGGATCTGGGGAAGGAAAAAGGCATTGAAATCCAAGAGGCACAGAGAACTCCCTTCAGACGGAACTTGAATCGATCTTCTGCACGACATATCATAGTGAAACTGGCAAAATACAAGGATAAAGAGAAAATTCTAAAAGCAGTTAGAGATAAATGTGCTCTAACATATAAAGGGAGACCTATAAGACTCGTGACCGATCTCTCTACTGAAACTTGGCAGTCCAGAAAGGAATGGCAGGAGATCTTCAATGTGATGAACTGAAAAAATATGCAGCCGAGAATCCTTTATCCAGCAAGTCTGTCATTTAGAATAGAAGGAGAGATAAAGGTCTTCCCAAACAAACAAAAACTGAAGGAATTCCGTCATCACCAAACCAGCCCTACAAGAGATCCTAAGGGAATCCATCTGATGCATCCATCAGAATGGATAAAAAAACAAGACCCATCTATTTGCTGTCTACAAGAGACTCATTTTAGACCTGAGGACACCTTCAGATTGAGAGTGAGGGGATGGAGAACTATTTATCATGCCATTGGAAGTCAAAAGAAAGCTGGAGTAGCCATACTTATATCAGACATACTAGACTTTAAATTACAGGCTGTAACAAGAGATGAAGAAGGGCATTATATAATAATCACAGGGTCTATCCAGCAGGAAGAGCTAACAATTATAAATGTCTATGCGCCGAATACAGGAGCCCCCAAATATATAAAACAATTACTCACAAACATAAGCAACCTTATTGATAAGAATGTGGTAATTGCAGGGGACTTTAACACTCCACTTACAGAAATGGATAGATCATCTAGACACACGGTCAATAAAGAAACAAGGGCCCTGAATGATACATTGGATCAGATGGACTTGACAGATATATTTAGAATTCTGCATGCCAAAGCAACAGAATATACTTTCTTCTCGAGTGCACTTGGAACATTCTCCAAGATAGATCACGTACTGGGTCACAAAACAGCCCTTCATAAGTATACAAGAATTGAAATCATACCATGCATACTTTCAGACCACAATGCTATGAAGCTTGAAATCAAGCACAGGAAAAAGTCTGGAAAACCTCCAAAAGCATGGAGGTTAAAGAACACCGCTACTAAAGAATGAATGGGTCAACCAGGCAATTAGAGAAAAAAATTAAAAATATATGGAAACAAACAAAAATGAAAATACAACAATCCAAACGCTTTGGGATGCAGTGAAGGCGGTCCTGAGAGGAAAATACATTGCAATCCAGGCCTATCTCAAGAAACAAGAAAAATCCCAAATACAAAATCTAACAGCACACCTAAAGGAAATAGAAGCAGAACAGCAAAGACAGCCTAAATCCAGCAGAAGAAGAGAAATAATAAAGATCAGAGCAGAAATAAACAATATAGAATCTAAAAAAACTGGAGAGCAGATCAACAAAACCAAGAGTTGTTTTTTTGAAAAAATTAACAAAATTGACAAACCTCTAGCCAGGCTTCTCAAAAAGAAAAGGGAGATGACCCAAATAGATAAAATCATGAATGCAAATGGGATTATTACAACCAATCCCTCAGAGATACAAACAATTATCAGGGAATACTATGAAGAATTATATGCCAACAAATTGGACAACCTGGAAGAAATGGACAAATTCCTAAACACCCACACTCTTCCAAAACTCAATCAGGAGGAAATAGAAAGCTTGAATAGACCCATAACCAGCGAAGAAATGGAATCGGTTATCAAAAATCTCCCAACAAATAAGAGTCCAGGACCAGATGGCTTCCCAGGGGAGGTCTACCGGACCTCTGCTTTAAAGCAGATATAATACCTATCCTTCTCAAGCTATTCCAAAAAATAGAAAGGGAAGGAAAACTTCCAGACTCATTCTAGGAAGCCAGTATTACTTTGATTCCTAAACCAGACAGAGACCCAGTAAAAAAAGAGAACTACAGGCCAATATCCCTGATGAATATGGATGCAAAAATTCTCAATAAGATACTAGCAAATCGAATTCAACAGCATATAAAAAGAATTATTCACCACGATCAAGTGGGATTCATTCCTGGGATGCAGGGCTGGTTCAACATTCACAAATCAATCAACGTGATACATCACATTAATAAAAGAAAAGAGAAGAACCATATGATCCTGTCAATCGATGCAGAAAAGGCCTTTGACAAAATCCAGCACCCTTTCTTAATAAAAACCCTTGAGAAAGTCGGGGTAGAAGGAACATACTTAAAGATCATAAAAGCCATTTATGAAAAGCCCACAGCTAACATCATCCTCAACGGGGAAAAACTGAGAGCTTTTTCCCTGAGATCAGGAACACGACAGGGATGTCCACTCTCACCGCTGTTGTTTAACATAGTGTTGGAAGTTCTAGCATCAGCAATCAGACAACAAAAGGAAATCAAAGGCATCAAAATTGGCAAAGATGAAGTTAAGCTTTCACTTTTTGCAGATGACATGATATTGTACATGGAAAATCCGATAGACTCCACCAGAAGTCTGCTAGAACTGATACGTGAATTTAGCAAAGTTGCAGGATACAAAATCAATGTACAGAAATCAGTTGTATTCTTATACACTAATAATGAAGCAACAGAGAGACAAATAAAGAAACTGATCCCATTCACAATTGCACCAAGAAGCATAAAATACCTAGGAATAAATCTAACCAAAGATGTAAAGGATCTGTATGCTGAAAACTATAGAAAGCTTATGAAGGAAATTGAGGTAGATATAAAGAAATGGAAAAACATTCCATGCTCATGGATTGGAAGAATAAATATTGTCAAAATGTCAATACTACCCAAAGCTATCTACACGTTCAATGCAATCCCAATCAAAATTGCACCAGCATTCTTCTCGAAACTAGAACAAGCAATCCTAAAATTCATATGGAACCACAAAAGGCCTCGAATAGCCAAAGTAATTTTGAAAAAGAAGGCCAAAGCAGGAGGCATCACAATCCCAGACTTTAGCCTCTACTACAAAGCTGTCATCATCAAGACAGCATGGTATTGGCACAAAAACAGACACACAGACCACTGGAATAGAATAGAAACCCCAGAACTAGACCCACAGACGTATGGCCAACTAATCTTTGACAAAGCAGGAAAGAATATCCAATGGAAAAAAGACAGTCTCTTTAACAAATGGTGCTGGGAGAACTGGACAGCAACATGCAGAAGGTTGAAACTAGACCACTTTCTCACACCATTCACAAAAATAAACTCAAAATGGATAAAGGACCTGAATGTGAGACAGGAAACCATCAAAACCCTAGAGGAGAAAGCAGGAAAAGACCTCTCTGACCTCAGCCGTAGCAATCTCTTACTCGACACATCCCCAAAGGCAAGGGAATTAACAGCAAAAGTGAATTACTGGGACCTTATGAAGATAAAAAGCTTCTGCACAGCAAAGGAAACAACCAACAAAACTAAAAGGCAACCAACGGAATGGGAAAAGATATTTGCAAATGACATATCGGACAAAGGGCTAGTGTCCAAAATCTATAAAGAGCTCACCAAACTCCACACCCGGAAAACAAATAATTCAGTGAAGAAATGGGCAGAAAACATGAATAGACACTTCTCTAAAGAAGACATCTGGATGGCCAACAGGCCCATGAAAAGATGCTCAACGTCGCTCCTCATCAGGGAAATACAAATCAAAACCACACTCAGATATCACCTCACGCCAGTCAGAGTGGCCAAAATGAACAAATCAGGAGACTATAGATGCTGGAGAGGATGTGGAGAAACGGGAACCCTCTTGCACTGTTGGTGGGAATGCAAATTGGTGCAGCCACTCTGGAAAGCAGTGTGGAGGTTCCTCAGAAAATTAAAAATAGACCTACCCTATGACCCAGCAATAGCACTGCTAGGAATTTACCCAAGGGATACAGGAGTACTGATGCATAGGGGCACCTGTACCCCAATGTTTATAGCAGCACTCTCAACAATAGCCAAATTATGGAAAGAGCCTAAATGTCCATCAACTGATGAATGGATAAAGAAATTGTGGTTTATATACACAATGGAGTACTACGTGGCAATGAGGAAGAATGAAATATGGCCCTTTGTAGCAACATGGATGGAACTGGAGAGTGTGATGCGAAGTGAAATAAGCCATACAGAGAAAGACAGATACCATATGTTTTCACTCTTATGTGGATCCTGAGAAACTTAACAGAAACCCATGGGGGATGGGAAGGAAAAAAAAAAAGTGGTTAGAGTGGAAGAGAGCCAAAGCATAAGAGACTCTTAAAAAGTGAGAATAAACTGAGGGTTGATGGGGGGTGGGAGGGAGGGGAGGGTGGGTGATGGGTATTGAGGAGGGTACCTTTTGGGATGAGCACTGGGTGTGTATGGAAACCAATTTGACAATAAATTCCATATATTGAAAAAAAATGGTTAGAATAGTGATATACTGCATGTAAGTTTCTATTCTATATTTCTAATGTTCATAATGTTATATCATTTAGGTAAAGAACATACATATTTGTGTATATATGTTAAATATATGCATGTGGATGTATGTATTAGTACCAAATGCTATATTAATACCCTGTACAACAAAATAGAATCATGATACCATTCAAAATTAATGTCAGCGTGAATCATAGAGTCCTTTGCTTTTTCAGTGCTGCCAACCACATCCCCTGCTGTTGTTTGTTTTGGTTAAGGTCTCTCCAGTGTCTTCCAGCTTGTTTCCAAGGCCTTGTTCTCTGGCAAGTTTCCAGCTGTCTGCTGAGGTCTGTGCACATTGAAATGAAGGCTGAGTTACACACTCCACATTGTAACCCATTTCCTTCCCTGATTTTTCTTTTAATTAGATACCTATCTTTCTACCCTCTCCCACCTCCAGCCAGTACAAACCTCACTTAAAATAGTAGGTTTTATATTTCTTTCTTCTTTTAGGAGAAAGTACTATTATTTCTTCTTTTTTTACCCCTATTAGAGTCATAAAACAGAGTTTTCTCTTCACCTTTATCTGCTAGTCTCATAACTTAAGGGTTGTCACTTGAAGTAGAGGCATACTTGGAATTTTCCCATGTGAGACCATATTAGTAAAAATAAAGTAGGTTGGAACTTGTTTTTTAATGGTACTATTAGAAAAATAAACAATTTCCCAAAGAGCAATGTACACAGAGAGACCACAGTTATTTTATGAAATATTAAGAAGGAGACCGAGACCCTTTAGGGTAGCATAGTGGGTGGCAAACTATCTCTCCCACTAACTGACACTATACATGTAACTTGACTTTTCTGGGTCAGTTTCCTCAACTATAAAATAAATGTGTTAGAATAGATAATATCCAGAGTTCCATCCAGCTCTTTGACAGTACACCTAACACAGTGCCTAGAACTCAATTAAAATGTAAACTACTCTTATTCTTATTGTCATCAGCATCCTAGTAACTGTCTTATATTCCCTTCACCACCTTGCAATACAGAAGCTTCTTATTGGCTTTTATTTAAAGTAGTTCCTCATTTTACCAAATAAAATGATTGTTACCATGTTTTTTTTCTATTCTTTCCTCTACCACTTGATAGGAAGACCCATTATTTTAGCTCATTAACTACTATTATAACCAATGCAAAGATAAAACTGGGTAGCAGGTATATTGGGAAGGTAGGATGTTTCATTATGTTACTGTTAACTAACACCATTTTGTTAAGCAGAATACTAGTAGGGAAAGAAAAATAACTGAATGCCCAAAATGAGCCATTTTGCCGTGACTTTCATGAAATTTTGAGTGCACCCTTAATCTCAATCATCTATTCCCACATTGCCATTTGTAGGCAGTGAGGGCAGAAAAGGAAATAGGAAAAGGTTCAAGGCAACCATTTCAAGGAAAGGAAAAATTCACCTGAAATAGGGTAAACCTCTATACTTAGGTCTAGAGCTTGATTGTCACATGTGCCTGATACCTAATTGGAACTAAATTAATGCTAGTAGAAGAAAGGGACTACCCCAAATATCTTATTGCTCTAAAACTTAAAAATATATCCTGGGAATAACTAAGCATTTGTCTTTGAACGAGAGCAGAGGAGTCATCTGCCCCTTAGTAGTTAGCAGATTAAGTCAGTATATGAAGGTGTGGAATTACAATCACAATCAAATTCCTGAATTGTTTGCACTATGGAAGTACACCGCTGAATATGGAAATTTCTTTTTAAAACACTGTCAAATGTATCACTCTTAAAATTTGGTTTCCTAAATCACTGTCTGACACATTGCTTTTACTTGGAAATCTCGCCAGACAGGTGAGATTTAGGTTTATTAATTACATTTTCTGGATTTGAAGTTGGAGCAGGGAATGGGAACAGAAAGGCAGGAAAGAAATGTCCTCAAAGTTGATGACATAAAATTTATGATATTTTAAATTAAGTTTCAGAAACATGGTGTTGACATTTTGGTTGCCTAGCCACTAGGCCTATTGGATAGGGGTTTGAGTATTTTTCCTTTTAGGCTGAAATTATACTGTTTATTTGCCTACCAAACGTCTAGCACTGTGAATGCTTTCTTTTTAGGTAGGAAAGTTTCCTCACATCCTTGCCATTTTGCAAATATAGCTCAATTAAGTCAGCCAACAAATGTTGCTTGAGCACCCATAAAGTGCATAACACTGCATTTTATTATACATTTCGAGCCTCAGAAACAGGAGCTGAAGCTGCAGCTGACTTGAGACTACTGTTTCACTAGGTTATGGATTCTTTCTAGTGCACTACCATAAGTCCAGAGCCCTCTCTTCGTTCTGCCTTTTACTTGTGTCATTGCCTCCTTCTGATAATATGTCTCAAAAGTGGGGATTGCCCTTTTAAGTAACCCTCATGCTTCTCTACATAAGAAATATTAAATGTTTCCACTAAATAAAAATATTATTTTGAATGTTTACATTTTCTATAATAAAACAATACTCATCAAATGCCTACTATGTTCCAAGGACTGTGTTAGTCACTAGGTGCCAGTTACAATGATCAGAAAACTTCGGAGGGGATGTTTTATTGATTTAGTTTTAGTAGACATAAGGAAGGAGGCCATTTTTCCTATGATTTATGGCATCTACATTTGAGGAAGGAGTGATATGTAACAAGAAGGAAAGGGAGAGGTAGGGTGAGATTGAGCAAAAGGAGGGAAGAAATAGGGATATCAGGGTTTTTTGTTTTGTGTTGTGTTGTTTTTCCCTGGATGTAGAAAGTCTAATGAAGCTTCTAACTGAGACTCCAGGAACAGGTTTTTGTTTTGTTTTGTTTTTTCAATAAGGTAACTGAGGTTGAATATTTGCAATGGGGGTGAAAAGAACTAATATATGCTAAGTAAATTGAGACTCATGGACCAAATTAGTGGAAGGTTGTGAGGCTTAAAGACCTTAGGAATAAAAATGGAATATTTCTATCTTGACCATGACATCTCTCCAGCTGTGGAATATAACCTAGGCTCTGAGTTTTAGGCTTGTTTTTTCTTTTTTGTGTTATACCAAAATTTACTTCTGCCTCCTGGTAAATCTTGAGGGAGGAAGAAGCAAAAGCATGATAGGACTGAAAGGTGAAAGTAAAAGTCATATGTAGGATTTGTGTCTTAGAAGGCCACAATTAAATTTTGTCACAATTACTATAATATGTTTAATAAGTTCACAGATATAGATAGAGAGAAATTCAAATTCTATATTTCGTGTGTTGCAGTAATGCAACAATTATGATCTCACATCTTTAGAAATGTTTATTTTTTTTATTTTATTTTTTATTTTTTAAAATTTACACCCAAATTAGTTAGCATGTAGTGCAACAATGATTTCAGGAGTAGATTCCTTGTTTGTTTTTGAGAGATAGAGAGGAGGCAGAGAGAGAGGGGCACAGAGGATCTGAAGTGGGCTCTGTGCTTGCTGGCAGCCAAGAGCCCATGTAGGGCTCAAATTCAGGATCATGAGCTGAGCTGAAGTCAGAAGCTAAACAGACTGAGCCACCCAGGTACCCCTTTATATTTCTAATTAAGTTGATTTTCTCAAGTTGTTCTAGGGACAGAAAAGACTAATTCAAATGTGTGGAGACAAATATCCGTTTCTAAATAAAAGCCAAGGCAAGTAAACTATAGCATGGGGTCAATCAGATAAAAGCATCCTAATTATAAAAAGTTTTATAAAATAAAAGTATAAATCTCTGTGGTTGGGGGAATAATACTGTTACTTAAAAACAGATATACAAAATTGTACAAATGATGCTTAGCTTATACACTTAAAGCTCTTTCTAATATATCAGTCCTAGGAAAATTTATGTGGACAAGCTTTTTATAAACCATTTTAAAGAGAGATGGGAGTGAGTGAGAGCATTGCTAGAAACACTAATGTATTCTCCAATATATCAAAAATTTAGTTTTCTTTTGCATATACATATATATTTATATGTAATATACATGTATAGGTATGTACATATATGCATATATGCATGTATACATACATATACAAAACACTTTGTGTACCTGTAAATACTATATTTTTGTATGTATATATGTTATACACATATAGAATATAAATTATGTATAGATATACAGATAAATAGATAGGATTGTGGTCAGATTCTCAGTAAATTCATTAAAAGTGGTTGAAGAATCAAGAGTTCTTGCTTTCCTTGATCCTCTAGTAGCTGACTACTAAAAACTAGTTAGCTAAGTCTTCACTAAATTTTATGAAACAGACACTTTAGAAAATAGAATTTAGGCAATTCTAACTCTTGAAGTAAAAGAGTCCTAACTTGGTTTTAGGAATTTCCAACATTCCACCATATTGGCATATCTGTGTCCAAGGTAGTTTTGTGAGTGATACTACAATTGCATTTAGTAATGAATGTGACACTGTAGCTCTCTGGAGGTGTCAAAGAAAAAAATGGAAAGTCTTACATTTTTTATGTTGCTGGGGCTACAGTGAAGGCAGGTTCTTACAAAGAGGACTATGAGTAAAATTGTGCTAAAATATCAAAGACTATCAGAATATGTAAGCAGTTTTTTAACCTGTAGTCTTATTTTTCTTTGCTCAGCTACACCCAAGTTATAACAAATTCCTTCTCCACCAGAGCATGGAGAAAGAGAGGGAAAATGAGGCATAAATTGTGTGTCATTTCAGTTGGAGAAATAGCAATATAGAGGTGGTTTATGTAATTTGTGTTGGAAAAATAAGAAAGCTCCTTGTAGGTATGTCATTTATAGGCAGAGTCCCTTTATGACTAGGGAAAAGAGGTTGGATTATTCAGGGTCCCCTGAGGGAAAAGAAGATTGATTATATTCTAAGCACTACCAGTAACATTTTGTATAAATCATTAACTGAAGAGAAACAAAACAAAACAAAAACAAAAACACCACCGTAATCAAAAAGGACAAGGTTAAGGGTTCTCATAGAAGGATAGCTTTTCTTGACTCTGAGAAAAAGTTAAAATGAAATAAACTTAGTTGGTATACACATTGAGGAAGATGAAAGATAGAGAATTAAATGTTAGTCACTTTAGAGATAGTGAGCTTAGTGTCCTAAAAATGGGTAACATTTATTGAATGTTTACAATGTGCCTAGCACTTAATTTGCATATACCATTTATATTTTGTAAGAGTGTTATGAGGTGAATGCCATTGTTGTCATCATCCTCCCATCTCATAACTGAGGAAACTGAGGACTCAAGAACTTCAGTTACTAAACAAGTTCACAAAGCCAGTAAGTTGCAAAATCAGGAGTCAACCCACTATTTTCCTAACTCTTAACTAATTAAGGTCTGTGCTCTTAACTCTACTATATTACATTCAGTTCAACATCTACAAGCCAGATTCAAAAAGCATTCAGCTAGTTGAAAAAAAATATCTGCCCAAGTATAGAAGTATAAAGGAAACTGGTGAGCTGAGGTCAGTTATGAAGATTGTTCATGATGTGTGCCTCAATGTATTTGTTTCCTTTATGACAAGCACCAAGACACACTCAAGTCTGAGGAACTTTTTCTGGGATTTAGATTTCAGAAGTGGACAGGAACAAATCAGATTGGCTTCATCGGACACTTTGTAGGACACTTAAGCTCATGACTAAATTTCTACTCAGACTCTTGAAAGGCCTAGGAAGGCAGAGATTCCTTCCTGTCACTTCTGCACTCTTTTCTAGTGAGAAACGGCCTGTCTCCAGGGCTAGAGGCATTAGGCCTAAATTACTGCTCCTGCTGGGAGCCCCAGAGAAGAGGGAAACAACAAAGGATAATTGAAAGGTAGTGCCTCTCTTGGGGCCCCTAGGTGGCTCAGTCTGTTAAGCATCTGACTCTTGATTTCAGCTCAGAACATGATCTCATGGTTCATGAAGTAGAGCCCCACAGTCAACACAGAGCCTGCTTGGGATTCTCTCTCTCCATCTCTCTCTGCCCTTCCCCCACTCGTGTTCATTTTCTCTCTCTCAAAATAAATAAACATTTTTTTAAAAAGTTAGTGCCTATCAAATATGAAACAGAACCTCAGCATCTTCTTTGTGGATGATTGGTTTCTGATTGGCAGAGATATTAAAAATTAACAAATTTTAAAAATTTTGTATGTTTTCTAATAGACGAATTTCTAAGAACATGAGTGAAAATTATATATATGTGTGTGTGTATACATATATGTATATATATACATATGTGTATACATGTGTGTGTATATATATATACACACACACACAAACAATTTAGGATACCATTTTGTGTTTTCTGCCTAAGAATAGAATTTCTCCCAGAGTCTAAACTGGAATAAATTATATGTAGCAGCTAAATGGCTATAGCTTAAAAATGAGAGGCTGGCAGAAGAAGAGAATTGAGCAGGTGGATGGAGGCACATTTGGCATTGAGATGAAGAGGTGTATGTACCAGGTGTGCTACTTAAGTAAAATTCTCTGTATATTGTCCCATCAGATAGGCATTCGGGTTTCAAAGAACTTACATCTTAAGGCTTTCCTGTTGTTAACCTGTACAAGAATTTTGTAACCTGCCAAGTTCCTCCCACCTTGTCACAAAATTAAGTGTTGGAATCATAGTACAAAACCAACTACAAGTCTTGGAGTGAATGCTTAAGAATTTATTAGTCTTTACAACTAGTTTGAAAATTTCTTCAGAGGCAGAATGGGACTTTTTAATTTTGGCTATACCTCCAGAGCACCTAGTAAAGTGCCTTGAACATAGTAGGAACAAGGGCATCAGGGATATATGACAAGCAAAACTTTTAATGTAGATGTAGTATGTTTTCTATTGCCTACACTCATTTTCTTCATTTATAATCAGTGTTGTCATCGTATAAGAAGGTATTATGAAAAAATTAGATGTTTCCAGAAAATCTATCTTAATCACCTATGTAATATGTTTGGAACTAACAGAATACATATGGATGCTTTGCACAATTTTTTGTGGGACTAAAAAGATGTATGCAAAAGTGACCATTTCCCAAATGGCATATTTTAACAGGGGCTCTCTGCAGATGTGCCTTGATGGAAAGAATTGACTAATGACACCCTGGTACGCCAGTGCTGGAGACAGGTTGGCCTTTCAAAATTATACCACCTAAGTAACTTTCTACTCTGACTATAAAAAAGGTGGCACTGTGTAGAGATAAATATTTCCAAAGGATGGAAATATTAGCCTTACTTTTTTTTTTATTACTTTTCGCTGAATGAGTCATTTAGGAAGCTTGAAAGAGTATATTTTTTCTCAGGGTACTGTAGTTTGCTGTAGTGTTATTGGCATGGCCAAGTATAAGGATGGTTTCAAGAGAGCCTCATACCTTCAGGAAGATGTCTAGAACATGTGCAAATATTTCCTGACTTGGAAGATTGGCAGCCGTTAGAAAGAAAAACACATAAATAAGAGCTTACAAATGTCCTTGCTTCTCCTAGCCTTCTACCCATGCTTGCCAGTAGCTGTAATGGGTTTTTTTTTAACTACCTTAAAGTTTAGTAAGTTTCAAAAAAATTAAATGCCCCCAAATGTTAAACTCTAAAAGATTTAGTAATGTGGATTTTTTTCAGACTATACACACACACACACGCACACACACACACACACATACATATACGTACCCACACATACATACATTAACCAACTCACCTTGGTTTTTTAGGTACTTGTCTGGTCCCATGTCCTAGGAAACTTCCATCAGTCCAGGATATCATACATATGTGCTTGATGTATGTATATAACACCTGAGCAACATGCTGTAATGAGTAAGAGATAGTTGTGTCCTTCCCTCAACTGCACAAAGGGCAGAACTAACAGATATGACCAGAAAGGTGCAAACTGGTTTAAGAGAAGCAGAAAACAGAGTGGTGATATTTGTAGAGACCATAGTCTGTGTTCACTCCAGCCAGCACAATGTGAAAATTGGTTTGACTAATTTCTTCACCACTACTACCATTACCCCTCCAAAAATATACAGACAGAATTAATTGGTTATTTGACGGAAGTCACTAAAATGTTTGTTGGCATCTAGTACACATAGCCTTACTAAAATGAAAAATGGATGTTTTACACTGCATCAAAAATGCTTTCTACAAGGGACTTGACTTCTCAAGCAGATCTTTTTTTTTTTTAATTTTTTTTTTCTTTTTTTTTTTTTTTTAATTTTTTTTTCAACGTTTATTTATTTTTGGGACAGAGAGAGACAGAGCATGAATGGGGGAGGGGCAGAGAGAGAGGGAGACACAGAACCGGAAACAGGCTCCAGGCTCTGAGCCATGAGCCCAGAGCCCGACGCGGGGCTCGAACTCACGGACGGCGAGATCGTGACCTGGCTGAAGTCGGACGCTTAACCGACTGCGCCACCCAGGCGCCCCTTAATTTTTTTTTCAACGTTTATTTATTTTTGGGACAGAGAGAGACAGAGCATGAATGGGGGAGGGGCAGAGAGAGAGGGAGACACAGAACCGGAAACAGGCTCCAGGCTCTGAGCCATCAGCCCAGAGCCTGACGCGGGGCTCGAACTCACGGACGGCGAGATCGTGACCTGGCTGAAGTCGGACGCTTAACCGACTGCGCCACCCAGGCGCCCCTTAATTTTTTTTTTCAACGTTTATTTATTTTTGGGACAGAGAGAGACAGAGCATGAATGGGGGAGGGGCAGAGAGAGAGGGAGACACAGAACCGGAAACAGGCTCCAGGCTCTGAGCCATCAGCCCAGAGCCCGACGCGGGGCTCGAACTCACGGACGGCGAGATCGTGACCTGGCTGAAGTCGGACGCTTAACCGACTGCGCCACCCAGGCGCCCCTTAATTTTTTTTTTCAACGTTTATTTATTTTTGGGACAGAGAGAGACAGAGCATGAACGGGGGAGGGGCAGAGAGAGAGGGAGACACAGAATCGGAAACAGGCTCCAGGCTCTGAGCCGTCAGCCCAGAGCCTGACGCGGGGCTCAAACTCCCTGACCGCGAGATCGTGACCTGGCTGAAGTCGGACGCTTAACCGACTGCGCCACCCAGGTGCCCCTCTCAAGCAGATCTTAATGCTTGGACTTCAAGGGAGGGATATTTGAGAAGCACAATTTACTGTCAACCTATTTCCCTAAGGCCTTTCAGATAGGATGCTCTGGTATGAGACCATAACTTTTCCAGATTAACCTCCTCCCATTCCCTGCACTTTTTTGAATTTGGCAGTGGTATAAATGATAGTTGAGTTGAGTTGAGTTGGAAGAGGGTTTACAGAAACCAATTAGAATATGGCCAGTTAATTTACTCAAGATAATTTGTTTAAAGAAATAAATATCAAAGTAACTTTTTTATGATTGTATTGAGACTGAGTAGTAAAACTTAATTATACTCTATAGATCAGGAAAATTTGTATATTTTTTAAATAGGCAAAAGATCTGCCTCTCTAAAGCAACTGGCATATATAATTATGTGCTCTCAACTCCTTTATAAATACTTACTTCTTTGTGAGTTCTGTTGGTGCTATGAATTACCTTGCCATTTACCCAAATTTTATATATCATTATGCACTTGATAGGGAATTGCAGTTTGAATGAGTTAACAGAGACTCAGTGCCCAGGTTTATATAGAAGCAAAAGCCACTTGAGTCTTTAAGGATGTAGTTTACCCTACATTTGCATTAAAACCTGCAGAATGAGATGTGGACCCAAGCAACATCATTTGGCCCCAATCAAACCTTTAATTTTAGAAAGGCTTTGAGAGCAGGGACTAGATAATATACACTGCTTTTTAAATTTTCCCTGTGGTAGCACTGTGCTTAATCACATTTTGTTGCTTAATTCTGTATTTTGGGGTTTTCTTTATTTGAATCTTATATTCCAGCGTCCTTTTTAATCATGTAAGGGGAGTGGGGGAAATGGAAAGAAAAATGGGAGAGGAATAGAAAAGGTAAGAGAGACCTTAGAACTAGGGTTGCCAGATTTGACAAATAAAAATACAGGATGCCCATTTAAATTTGAATGTTGATAGGGGCGCCTGGGTGGCGCAGTCGGTTAAGCGTCCGACTTCAGCCAGGTCACGATCTCGCGGTCTGTGAGTTCGAGCCCCGCGTCGGGCTCTAGGCTGATGGCTCAGAGCCTGGAGCCTGTTTCCGATTCTGTGTCTCCCTCTCTCTCTGCCCCTCGCCCGTTCATGCTCTGTCTCTCTCTGTCCCAAAAATAAATAAACGTTGAAAAAAAATTTTTTTTTAAATAATAAAAAAAAATAAATTTGAATGTTGATAAAGAACACATGTTTCTGTGTGTTAGTGTGTCCCAAAAGTATATGCTTCTACTAAAAAATTATTTGTTTATTTGAAATTCAAATTTCACTGGACTTCTCCTGTACTTTATCTGCCAGCCTTATCTAGAACCAACTTCACCTGGTTCACAGATTTGCCACCTGCCAACTCTGTGTTAAGAAATAAGAGGAAGATTGTCTCTCTCACCTGCTGTGGTATGGCAGAGAATGCCAGTTCAGCCTCTCTAAGAAGTTGCCAAAGGGTGGGGAGGAGGTGATCTTCTGGTCCTAAAACAGCTACCACTCCTCCCTGCTTCTTCTGGAAAACGTTTGGTGCTGCTTTCAGAACTCTATAGAAAAACTGCTTTGCTGGTACTTGTAGAGGCCACTGAGTTCAAGTGAGTAATTCTCTCCTTACTGAGAGGTTGAGTAGGGGAAGGAAGGAGAGTTTTCTCTTTGACATGCCAAGGAGAGCATTTTGCCTGCTCAGTCTCCTGGGCTATGGAAGAGAATCAAGATCATTTCTTTTTTCTTACTCCCAAAGTGGAAGGACTTTGGGCTGCTGACTTGATTAGTCACCCTCCAGTTTTATCATCCCTAATATGGGTCCAAGAACCTAGTGTGATTGCAATCAGTAGCAGTCGATGTGTATTTTGTTGTTGTTGTTGTTTTGTTTTGTTTTGGTTTGGTTTTGGTGAAAGACCTTATGTTCTTCTGTTTCACAGGCCAGGCTATCACTGGCTACAGTCTAAAGATTGTTCACAAAAAGACTATTTGTGTTATTTAGAGCCCTGTTGCATGTGGCCCATTTCCTTTGTGAGTTGTGAGTTAAATCATCCATTTTGCCTGTGGTACAGGGAGGTTTACTTTAAGGAAGGTTACATGGGGCATGAGTGATCTACAGTACAAAATAGAAGCAGACTGCCACTAGAACTGTTTAAATCCAGCCATCACATCAGGCTTCTCCTAATTCCCTCAGGACAGCTCAGAGAATGTACTATTTATTCTCTCCCTTCTGTAAATAATGTTTTCTGAAAAACAACTGATAATCTACAAAGGAATAATGCTTCTGTAGATTTTATGAAGATCCCCCAAGAGGCAGCAATATACTGTATGCTTCCAGTTGATGTGGCATTGTTAGTTATGCCCTCTCTGGATTTGCCAAGAATCTCAGTAGAGAGGGAAATAGAGACTGAAATAAGGTCATTGTCTTCCAGCTTCTCAGGGACTTTATTTGCTGGCTCTTCTACCATCATCAACTTTTTCTACTTCTTCATGAAAAAGTAGTTCAAAAATAAGAAGTTGGGAAGACCATGCATTACACTATAGAGATACAAAGTAAGTTAGTCTTGAATTCTACTCAATAACATTCAAGTTACCATTAAGAGTTTACTACATACCAGACCATAACTGTACACTTTATGGGCATTAACTCACTTGATCCTCATAGAATTTCATAAGGAATAAATGTTATTCTCATTTTGTTCCCCCCCCCTTTTTTTTTATTTTTCAATATATAAAGTAATTGTCAAATTGGTTTCCATGCAACACCCAGTGCTCATCCCAAAAGGTACCCTCCTCAAACCCATCACCCACCCTCCCCTCCCTCCCACCCCCCATCAACCCTCAGTTTGTTCTGTTTTTCAGAGTCTCTTATGCTTTGGCTCTCTTCCACTCTAACCACTTTTTTTTTCTTTTTTTTTTTTTCCTCTGTGTTTTGAAATGTTATATTTGGTTGTTTTATTTATTTTTTTTATATATATGAAATTTATTGACAAATTGGTTTCCATACAACACCCAGTGCTCATCCCAAAAGGTGCCCTCCTCAATAACCATCACCCACCCTCCCCTCCCTCCCACCCCCCATCAACCCTCAGTTTGTTCTCAGTTTTTAACAGTCTCTTATGCTTTGGCTCTCTCCCACTCTAACCTCTTTTTTTTTTTTTTTCCCTTCCCCTCCCCCATGGGTTCCTGTTAAGTTTCTCAGGATCCACATAAGAGTGAAACCATATGGTATCTGTCTTTCTCTGTATGGCTTATTTCACTTAGCATAACACTCTCCAGTTCCATCCACGTTGCTACAAAGGGCCATATTTCATTCTTCCTCATTGCCACGTAGTACTCCATTGTGTATATAAACCACAATTTCTTTATCCATTCATCAGTTGATGGACATTTAGGCTCTTTCCATAATTTGGCTATTGTTGAGAGTGCTGCTATAAACATTGGGGTACAGGTGCCCCTATGCATCAGTACTCCTGTATCCCTTGGGTAAATTCCTAGCAGTGCTATTGCTGGGTCATAGGGTAGGTCTATTTTTAATTTTCTGAGGAACCTCCACACTGCTTTCCAGAGTGGCTGCACCAATTTGCATTCCCACCAACAGTGCAAGAGGGTTCCCGTTTCTCCACATCCTCTTCAGCATCTATAGTCTCCTGATTGGTTCATTTTGGCCACTCTGACTGGCGTGAGGTGATATCTGAGTGTGGTTTTGATTTGTATTTCCCTGATGAGGAGCGACGTTGAGCATCTTTTCATGGGCCTGTTGGCCATCCAGATGTCTTCTTTAGAGAAGTGTCTATTCATGTTTTCTGCCCATTTCTTCACTGAATTATTTGTTTTCCGGGTGTGGAGTTTGGTGAGCTCTTTATAGATTTTGGATACTAGCCCTTTGTCCGATATGTCATTTGCAAATATCTTTTCCCATTCCGTTGGTTGCCTTTTAGTTTTGTTGGTTGTTTCCTTTGCTGTGCAGAAGCTTTTTATCTTCATAAGGTCCCAGTAATTCATTTTTGCTCTTAATTCCCTTGCCTTTGGGGATGTGTCGAGTAAGAGACTGCTACGGCTGAGGTCAGAGAGGTCTTTTCCTGCTTTCTCCTCTAGGGTTTTGATGGTTTCCTGTCTCACATTCAGGTCCTTTATCCATTTTGAGTTTATTTTTGTGAATGGTGTGAGAAAGTGGTCTAGTTTCAACCTTCTGCATGTTGCTGTCCAGTTCTCCCAGCACCATTTGTTAAAGAGACTGTCTTTTTTCCATTGGATATTCTTCCCTGCTTTGTCAAAGATTAGTTGGCCATACGTCTGTGGGTCTAGTTCTGGGGTTTCTATTCTATTCCAGTGGTCTGTGTGTCTGTTTTTGTGCCAATACCATGCTGTCTTGATGATGACAGCTTTGTAGTAGAGGCTAAAGTCTGGGATTGTGATGCCTCCTGCTTTGGCCTTCTTTTTCAAAATTACTTTGGCTATTCGAGGCCTTTTGTGGTTCCATATGAATTTTAGGATTGCTTGTTCTAGTTTCGAGAAGAATGCTGGTGCAATTTTGATTGGGATTGCATTGAACGTGTAGATAGCTTTGGGTAGTATTGACATTTTGACAATATTTATTCTTCCAATCCATGAGCATGGAATGTTTTTCCATTTCTTTATATCTACCTCAATTTCCTTCATAAGCTTTCTATAGTTTTCAGCATACAGATCTTGTACATCTTTGGTTAGATTTATTCCTAGGTATTTTATGCTTCTTGGTGCAATTGTGAATGGGATCAGTTTCTTTATTTGTCTCTCTGTTGCTTCATTATTAGTGTATAAGAATACAACTGATTTCTGTACATTGATTTTGTATCCTGCAACTTTGCTAAATTCACGTATCAGTTCTAGCAGACTTCTGGTGGAGTCTATCGGATTTTCCATGTACAATATCATGTCACCTGCAAAAAGTGAAAGCTTAACTTCATCTTTGCCAATTTTGATGCCTTTGATTTCCTTTTGTTGTCTGATTGCTGATGCTAGAACTTCCAACACTATGTTAAACAACAGCGGTGAGAGTGGACATCCCTGTCGTGTTCCTGATCTCAGGGAAAAAGCTCTCAGTTTTTCCCCGTTGAGGATGATGTTAGCTGTGGGCTTTTCATAAATGGCTTTTATGATCTTTAAGTATGTTCCTTCTACCCCGACTTTCTCAAGGGTTTTTATTAAGAAAGGGTGCTGGATTTTGTCAAAGGCCTTTTCTGCATCGATTGACAGGATCATATGGTTCTTCTCTTTTCTTTTATTAATGTGATGTATCACGTTGATTGATTTGTGAATGTTGAACCAGCCCTGCATCCCAGGAATGAATCCCACTTGATCGTGGTGAATAATTCTTTTTATATGCTGTTGAATTCGATTTGCTAGTATCTTATTGAGAATTTTTGCATCCATATTCATCAGGGATATTGGCCTGTAGTTCTCTTTTTTTACTGGGTGTCTGTCTGGTTTAGGAATCAAAGTAATACTGGCTTCCTAGAATGAGTCTGGAAGTTTTCCTTCCCTTTCTATTTTTTGGAATAGCTTGAGAAGGATAGGTATTATATCTGCTTTAAAGCAGAGGTCCGGTAGACCTCCCCTGGGAAGCCATCTGGTCCTGGACTCTTATTTGTTGGGAGATTTTTGATAACCGATTCCATTTCTTCGCTGGTTATGGGTCTATTCAAGCTTTCTATTTCCTCCTGATTGAGTTTTGGAAGAGTGTGGGTGTTTAGGAATTTGTCCATTTCTTCCAGGTTGTCCAATTTGTTGGCATATAATTCTTCATAGTATTCCCTGATAATTGTTTGTATCTCTGAGGGATTGGTTGTAATAATCCCATTTGCATTCATGATTTTATCTATTTGGGTCATCTCCCTTTTCTTTTTGAGAAGCCTGGCTAGAGGTTTGTCAATTTTGTTAATTTTTTCAAAAAAACAACTCTTGGTTTCGTTGATCTGCTCTCCAGTTTTTTTAGATTCTATATTGTTTATTTCTGCTCTGATCTTTATTATTTCTCTTCTTCTGCTGGATTTAGGCTGTCTTTGCTGTTCTGCTTCTATTTCCTTTAGGTGTGCTGTTAGATATTGTATTTGGGATTTTTCTTGTTTCTTGAGATAGGCCTGGATTGCAATGTATTTTCCTCTCAGGACCGCCTTCACTGCATCCCAAAGCGTTTGGATTGTTGTATTTTCATTTTTGTTTGTTTCCATATATTTTTAAATTTTTTCTCTAATTGCCTGGTTGACCCATTCATTCTTTAGTAGTGGTGTTCTTTAACCTCCATGCTTTTGGAGGTTTTCCAGACTTTTTCCTGTGCTTGATTTCAAGCTTCATAGCATTGTGGTCTGAAAGTATGCATGGTATGATTTCAATTCTTGTATACTTATGAAGGGCTGTTTTGTGACCCAGTACGTGATCTATCTTGGAGAATGTTCCAAGTGCACTCGAGAAGAAAGTATATTCTGTTGCTTTGGCATGCAGAATTCTAAATATATCTGTCAAGTCCATCTGATCCAATGTATCATTCAGGGCCCTTGTTTCTTTATTGACTGTGTGTCTAGATGATCTATCCATTTCTGTAAGTGGAGTGTTAAAGTCCCCTGCAATTACCACATTCTTATCAATAAGGTTGCTTATGTTTGTGAGTAATTGTTTTATATATTTGGGGGCTCCTGTATTCGGCGCATAGACATTTATAATTGTTAGCTCTTCCTGCTGGATAGACCCTGTGATTATTATATAATGCCCTTCTTCATCTCTTGTTACAGCCTGTAATTTAAAGTCTAGTATGTCTGATATAAGTATGGCTACTCCAGCTTTCTTTTGACTTCCAATGGCATGATAAATAGTTCTCCATCCCCTCACTCTCAATCTGAAGGTGTCCTCAGGTCTAAAATGAGTCTCTTGTAGACAGCAAATAGATGGGTCTTGTTTTTTTATCCATTCTGATGGATGCATCAGATGGATCCCCTTAGGATCTCTTGTAGGGCTGGTTTGGTGATGACGGAATTCCTTCAGTTTTTGTTTGTTTGGGAAGACCTTTATCTCTCCTTCTATTCTAAATGACAGACTTGCTGGATAAAGGATTCTCGGCTGCATATTTTTTCAGTTCATCACATTGAAGATCTCCTGCCATTCCTTTCTGGACTGCCAAGTTTCAGTAGAGAGATCGGTCACGAGTCTTATAGGTCTCCCTTTATATGTTAGAGCACATTTATCTCTAACTGCTTTTAGAATTTTCTCTTTATCCTTGTATTTTGCCAGTTTCACTATGATATGTCGTGCAGAAGATCGATTCAAGTTCCGTCTGAAGGGAGTTCTCTGTGCCTCTTGGATTTCAATGCCTTTTTCCTTCCCCAGATCCGGGAAGTTCTCAGCTATTATTTCTTCAAGTACACCTTCAGCACCTTTCCCTCTCTCTTCCTCCTCTGGAATACCAATTATGCGTGTATTATTTCTCGTTAGTGCATCACTTAGTTCTCTAATTTTCCCCTCATACTCCTGGATTTTTTTATCTCTCTTTTTCTCAGCTTCTTCTTTTTCCATAATTTTATGTTCTAGTTCACCTATTCTCTCCTCTGCCTCTTCAATCCGAGCCGTAGTGTCTCTATTTAATTTTGCATCTCGTTGATAGCATTTTTTAGCTCCTCCTGGCTGTCCCTTAGTCCCTTGATCTCTGTAGCAAGAGATTCTCTGCGGTCCTTTATACTGTTTTCAAGCCCAGCGATTAATTTTATGACTATTATTCTAAATTTACTTTCTGTTATATTGTTTAAATCCTTTTTGATCAGTTCGTTAGCTGTTGTTATTTCCTGGACGTTTTTCTGAGGGGAATTCTTCTGTTTCGTCATTTTGGATAGTCCCTGGGGTGGTGGGGGACTGCAGGGAACTTCCCCTGTGCTGTCTTGAATAACTTGTGTTGGTGGGCGGGGCCGCAGTCAGACCTGATGTCTGCCCCCAGCCCACTGCTGGGGCCACAGTCAGACTGGTGTGTGCCTTCTCTTCCCCTCTGCTAGGGGCAGGATTCACTGTGGGGTGTGTGGCCTGTCTGGGCTACTTGCATACTGCCAGGCTTGTGGTGTTGAGGATCTGGCGTATTAGCTGGGGTGGATCGGCAAGGTGCACGGGGGCGGGAGGGGCAGGCTCAGCTCACTTTTCCTTCAGAGATCCGCTTCGGGAGGGGCCCTACATCACCAGGAGGGAGTGAGACCCGCCGGAGGGATGGATCCGCAGAAGCACAGCATTGGGTGTTTGCGTGGTGCAAGCAAGTTCCCTGGCAGGAACTGGTTCCCTTTGGGATTTTGGCTGGGGGATGGGCGAGGGAGATGGAGCTGGCGAGCACCTTTGTTCCCCGCCAAGCTGAGCTCTGTTGTCCGGGGCTCAACAACTCTCCTTCTGGTTGTCCTCCTGGTCTCCCGTTCTCCAAGCAGAGCTGTTAGCTTATAACCTTCCAGATGTCAAGTCCCGCTTGCTGTCGGAACACACTCTGTCTGGCCCCTCCGCTTTTGTAAGCCAGAGTCGGGGGCTTTGCTTGGCCACGCAGCCCCTCTGCCCTGGCTCCCTGCCGCCAGTCCGTGTAGCGCGCACCGCCTCTCCGCCCTTCCTACCCTCTTCCATGGGTCTCTCGTCTGTGCTTGGCTCCAGGGAATCCATTCTGCTAGTCTTCTGGCAGTTTTCTGGGTTATTTAGGCATGTGTAGGTGGAATCTAAGTGATCAGCAGGAGGCGCAGTGAGCCCAGCGTCCTCCTACGCCGCCATCTTCCCAGGATCCCTGTTATTCTCATTTTGTATACGAAACTGAGGCATAGAGAAATTAAATAACTCATTTAAAGTCATACAGTAAGTGGCTAACTCAGGTTTGAAACCAGATCTCTCTGGCCTGCAAAGCCATCACTTTGTTAAAAATGTTTATTTATTTATTTTTGAGAGAAAAAGAGTGAGAGAGTGCCCACTTGCAAGCAGGGGAGGGGCAGAGAGAGAGAGGGAGACAGAGAATCCCAACAGGCTCTGTGCTGACAGAACCGAAATCAAGAGTCATCCTTAACCAACTGAGCCAACCAGGCACCGCATCAAAGCCTTCACTTTTAACTATGCTATATAAAACTACAATAGGATTTTTAAGTACAATTTCTACATGATATATTTGGACTCATGAGAACCTGGAAGATAGTTCCACAAAGCCCCCAGGGAATGTTTATAATGAGGCTCCAGTGTATACATTTCCAGTTTCAGTAGCATTATTCTTTTCCTCCAATCTCAGAGAGCCTTTCTGATGAAGACAGAGAAAATTAGAGAATTATCATTTCAGTCAATTGAAAAACCCAAATTACATGGTACATTTTATAGGGAATTTTAGAAGCTACATAAGAAATTAATTAGCCATTCATGAAGTGCCTGTTCTGAATAGTAAATATTTAAGAAGGATTCGATTTAATTTTCTCACTAGGGGCTAGATTTTATTAATAATACGTTTTATGTAAAATCTGTTAACAGCAAAGTGTCTGATGCACAATATAGGTTTTAGAACCAACTAGAACAGAAATAAATTAGACATGCTACTGATATTGTGCTATACAATTTCAAGGAGGAAAGCTCTTCCCTCAGAAAACTAGACAGTAGAAACATACTATTTAAAAGACTAACTGCTTTAATGAGAGCCCTCCCCAGGAAGGTATCAGTTTAGGCTCATGGAATAGATTCTAAATAGTCAGCTAAAAATTCATGTAGGAACTTATTTTGACACAAGTTTAAAGTATGCAGTTTCCATCCTTGTATAATGAAATCTGCCTAGTTCCCCTGCTATGCCACACTGGGAGCATATATTTTGGTGTCACACAGATCTGAATTTAACTCCATGAGGTGAATGACCAGGAAGTGGGTCACTTAATATTTCTATGCCTCAATTTCACAAAAATAATGAGGACAATAAAACCTATTATACAGTGTAGCTGCTATTATCCTCCATGAGAGAACATGCAAAAAGCCTTCATAAATATTGAAAATATTATAAAAATATTATTACCACTGAGATTGGGGGAATTGGAGGAGGAATGCCTTTCTTTAATATAAAGTTTAATATTCACTACCCAGAAAAGTAGGTAAATGAGGAAGAATTAAACTCTACTGCAGGACAGAGATGAAAGACTCCCTAGACATAGTATTATTTACATATGACAAAACTCAAGCACTGAGAGGGGCAGTGACTTGCTTAACATCAAATAACTAGAAGTATAAAGCCTCACTTTAGTATAGAAGTAGATGTTCCTATCCCTTGCTAACTCACACTCAAATTGTTCAAGGCTTCCCAGATATTAACTAATACTCTAACTTCCAGGTGGCTATCCCCTAAATATCCTACTTCTTCCTGGGGGAACTGAAGATAAAATATCTAATTTTCCCTTCTCATACAAGATTGTACATAATTAAAATGGTGGTAATTCAAGTTTATAATAATAAATATTGTCATGTTATACCAGTGATGCGATAATGTTTATGAAATCAGAAATGACAATTCAAATGTACCTCCAGGTTCTTATGAGTGACAGCTATGAGTAAAAGGATATTTTAAAATTACATTAAAGAGGTTTGTTGGAATAGCCAAATTATGGAAAGAGCTCAAATGTCTACCAACAACTGATTAATAGATAAAGAGGATGTGGTGCATACACCACGGACTATTACTCAGAGGGTGGGAGACAGAGATTCCCAAGCTGTCTCCGTTGGGCTGACAGTGCAGCCCAGAATTTTTTTGAACGGAATCTGGAGAAATGACAGCTATCAGTGCAGAACCTGACAAGGGCCTCAAACCCATGAACCGTGAGATTATGACCTCAGCCAAAACCAAGAGTCGGACATTCAACCAACTGAACCACCCAGATACCCCTAGATACTACCAATTCTAAGTGTGGTAAATGACCTTTGCTGCTGTGAGTCTTTTTTTTATTTTTACAGAATCTGGAGAAATGTAAAAGAAACTCATTAGTTGACTTTCTAGAATCACTTTTCTACCATGTTTATTTCTATATGCTTTGTATTATTATGTAAAATTTTGAGTAACTTGTCCCAAGTATATAAGATGGCAATGAACATTTGAAAACACTGAAATGAAGGCCTGGCCTGCCTCACCTTAAAAATGTTTTTCTGTATTGTTCTTTACATGGCCCTGTTGCAGATCAAATAACTGCTGGTAATAGATATGCAGGGGGGTGAGAGAGAGAATAAATGAAAGAATATATACTCATAGATGTTAATTTTGCATTCTTTCCAGAGCAATACCATAATTTGACATGAATTAGGAAATTGTGTTTAAGCAACATTGTGAGCAGAAGCAATATCAGGCCTGGATTTGCTGCCTTCTGATGGAGCAGAATGCCATTATTTCTGTATTTCCATGGTTCCCAAGCAGGAGCACATAACAAAATCCTCTGGCAGAATAATTTGAAAAAAGCAAATGCTCAAGATCCACTCTAGGAGACTGGGAACCACTGTCTATCTGAAAACGAGATTCTTGGTGTATACTAGAAATCTCAGAGATGGTTTACTTTTTTTCAGAAGTGGAAAAAAGTTAAGTATATGTGCTGGGAAAGTAGAGGTTTGTCTCAATATGGAGCAATTTGCAGGAAAAATATCCCAGACCAAAACTATGTCCTACAGACAAACCTACCACATTCCTCGAAATTCCCATTATTAGAGTCATTCCTCTGGACTTAACCAGAAATCACCTGTTCACATGCATATTATAAATTAAGTAATGCACTAAACCAGTAATTAACACTTTACCACAGATGAGATTAGGGCTCACCTTAATCCCAAGGGAAATGAGGCACAAGGCAGGTAAATTATTTTTAATGGCTGTGAGAGAGAGGAGAGGGAGAGTTTTGTAACATGGGGAGTTTTTCTCAAGGAAATCAAAGCCAGATGTAGTCCTTATGTAAGAGGAGAGCCTTAAGGGCAACATCGGAAGGGCCAGTGGAAGGAGGACTGGGACTAAGGCAAAATACACTTTGTCAGAGGTTATCCAATTGCCCTTGATGAAGGGAGCCTGCTTCTTGCACTCTTAAAGGCTCAAGTATCTCTGGGCTCAGAATGACCCACCAGTGACCCTCGTTCATTTAAATGCAAAGCAACAACAGGAGAAAGCCTGGAGGTACTTAATCCTACAATTTAGGTTACAGGGTATTACACAGCTGATTGATTTGGTCTGTTCAGTGAAGAGAAACACACACACACACAGATTCAAAGCAACTTTTTATTTGTCAATTCAAAGAAAAAAGTTAAAATATGTTAGACCAATGGAGAAACAACTTTCTCAGTCTTTTTGCAAATGCAATTTTCTGTTTGCTCACCTGAATCTCAGCCAGAGTTGTAGGTCCTACTAAGTCCCCTGGCAGATAGGAGAACAGACTCTTGGGAGAAAGAAAAATACTGTCAGAACTTTTCAATATGCTGAAAATCAAGCTCAGGAATCTAGACTGAAGGTGGGATAGAGGAGTTGGGGGAAATAGGTAGATTTGGTTAAGTTAACTGAAATATGGTGAAATGGTAACAGTTCTGGTTTTGGTTGTAAAAAGAAGTTTTGGGACATCAGTAACCATGAATTCTACTATGAATTTTATCTTTCTTTCCAGATATCAATAAAGCCCATTTGTCCAGATATCCTGAGCAGCATGTGGTTAAGAGACTATATTCCCTTTAAAAATGTGGTTTCCTTTCATCTGCTCTTGGATCATCCAGTTGCTCTTAAATCTTGGATTTTTTTTTTCTTTTTTATATTTGGCCATGTAAAAGAGGGATTGAAGTACATATCAAGTCTAAGCAGGATTTAAACCAAGCCAAGTGCATGAGCTCTCCTTATTCCCCTCCCATCCCACAGTTAGCATCTATTCCTAAAGCAGCACTAATGTTTTCAATTAAGAAAGTCTGCTGAAGTGGCATGAGTGGGACCACTTTCTTAAGGGAAGCCCAGAAGCCATGACTGAAGTCTTGGAAGAAAATACAGTGGAATTAAAATCTTGTCAGTATGGATTTACTGGAAGTATGCTCAGACTTCCCTAAATCCCCAAGATCTTAACAGTCTTGGTGGCAAAAGAAAGTGAGATACAGTGATTTAAAAAAAATGTTTTTTTTTGAATACCGTATTATACCTTTGTGAACTAAATCTATCAACCAAGTAATTAGACTAATTTTTTTTCCTCCTCTGGCATAGCTGTTTCTTCCTGTAAAGTTCAGTGCTGTGTTGCAGCTATCCTTAAAGTGACTCTTTAGTCTTTATTTTATGACCTCTTGGAGTGGTTGATTCACAGATTCCACTTTCACATGTTAATACCCTTAGTGCAGTGGTTCTCAAAGCTTGGCCTCTGTACCACTATCACTCAGGAACTTGTTAGAAGTACCAATTCTTGGGGCGCCTGGGTGGCTCAGTCGGTTAAGCGTCCGGCTTCAGCTCAGGTCACGATCTCGCAGTTTGTGGGTTCGAGCCCCGTGTCGGGCTCTGTGCTGACAGCTCAGAGCCTGGAGCCTGTTTCAGATTCTGTGTCTCCCTCTCTCTCTGACCCTCCCCAATTCATGCTCTCTCTCTGTCTCAAAAATAAATAAACGTTTAAAAAAAAAAAAGAAGTACCAATTCTTGTTTGTCATCCCAGAACTACTAAATCAGAAACTCAGACTAGGGAAGGAGTATTAGTTGTGGAAGCAGGCATTTCTGATTCATGCACCAAATTGAAGAGCCACTGCTTTAGTACATTCTTTAGTTATATACCATCCTTGAAGGTGCTCTTTTGTCCTCCCCCCCCCCCCGCCATAGCACATACTACATGTCCCCATGTCAGGAATATGCATTTATATACATTATTCACCACATTACATCCTTAGAGGATATAGACTTGAGGAAGGTATTTAAGACTCTTTCATAATAAAAATAAACTATAAACTATGAAAGCATGTCCTTGGGCATTGATAAAAGCAAATCTCCCGACTCCCCTACTCCCACACCACAAATCCCTAAAAAATTTAGAAATACATGTAGTCCTGGTTTTGATTATAGAATTAGTTAGTTTTCCTTGCTTTGCATATGTATCCTGTTAGTGAATTGGTAACTTAAGCAATTTGTTCCTTACATCTTAATATACAGTCAAGTAGCATTTTGAGGCTGCCTTCACAAAATTCTTTCTTGGCAAGTTAGTGGTGGCAGATTAGTGCCATGGTTTGGAGTACTGTAACAGCATTCTACAGTAAATTTCCCCAAGATGATGGCTTACACTTTACTAAATGTTTCTACAGAACTTTCAGATGTGAAAACCTGGCAAAGAATTCTCAGAAAGGACATAAGTTGTAGTTGGTAATGGAGAATGCTGTATGAATCCCTCTCCTGGTAGGATTTATAGAGTGAGATAACTTTGTAGACGATTTGAAGAATTTTGTTGTTTTACTGCCAGATTGGTCTACTCCAGTTAACTTGGTCAGTCAACTTAATAATAAAAAGGAAACTTTGTCAAACCAGTCGTTTGACTAAGTTAACTCTTGATTAACTATATGGCTGGTTATTTCATTCAAGACACGTAGCCTCAAGGCACAGCCTAAGTTTGATATATTCCTAGTAACAAACTAAGGAAATGCTAACATCTGCAAGCCACATGAATGTAATTTTATGTTTGGTTAATGAGCTTCAGGTGAAACTTAATCATTTGAGTCACAGGAAGCACCAAACTTTTTATAGTCTAGTACACCTCACCTACATTTCTTTTAACCTGCACCCAAATTGACTAAACCCAAGTTTGCTGTGGTCTGGTACATAACATTATAAGTGCACATGTCAGATGATAAATGTTCTGCTCTCTAGGTTGAGTTTCAGTATTTAGAAGGGAATTTTAAGTTGTATTAGCTCTCTTTATTTTTATTTTAAATAAATAAAACCTGGATCACTTTAGGGAGCTGCATAGTATATTGCAGAAAGCATGAACTTTGAAGTCACTCAGACCTAGGATTTAACCCTAACTCTGTCCCTTTCTGGGTGACGCTAGGTAAATTACTTAACCTATCTGAACCTCAGGTTTCCTCATCGTTAAAATTAAGTATGATAATTCCTCACAGGATACAGTGCCTGGTGCCTAAGAAGTGCTTGGTAAATATTAGTTACCCCTTTCAGGACAAAGGAATCTATGCTTGGGAATTGAAATTAATAGCCATAAACATGGAGTTGTTCTAGTGACCTGGGGGGAGTATACTGTTTGTATTCCTGACAGAATCAGTCATGAGCTCTATGTATGGTAATATATAAGCTGTTGAACAGACAGGAAGAGAAGAGGAAAGAGCCTGAGGTTGGCATCTTTGTGATCTGCTTTAATAACAAGGATAAAAACAAGAGTTTGGATTCAGTGGAGAAAACAATACCAAATGGTAAAATGGAAGTACAGTATTCTGAGGGAAGAAGTAAAAACTAGAATTGGGAGGAGGGGGAAGGATACCTTTGTAATTGAATTAGGGTAGAATTCAAGAAATAAATGTAATAAGTGAATATCACAATAGGTACTATAAAATAGCTACAAATGACAATGAGAGTTGTGGGAGAGAAGGAGGAAGACACATATTGAAATTATTCTGATTGAGAAGATTGGAGGGAGTTTCTAGAAGCTTTCTCCTTACAACATCTCAACTCCTCTAGCTGGGAGACAAGTCTGCATTTGCAGCATACATAATTATTTCCTCAGGTGACTATCTTCTGAATGATGATCTTCATCTAACTTATACCACAAAAGAGTGAAGGAAAATTATTAGCGATAGGAACCTAAAGATATTTATGCCTCACTTTTTTTGAGACAGTACTATTTTTTAATTGTGCTCTAACTTTGACAGAAAGAAGATAACATGAAATCTACTAAACCACTGTAGATAATTATTTTTGTGGAAGGTGAAATATGAAATTAAGGTATCAACTCATGCTACACCTTTTTTTCATGCACCACATTTTTACCACCACCCTAATGTACTTAACGTTAAGGGAATAACAAATTTGATAAATAAATTAGGACGAGTAGTCACTCTACACCTATTAATCAACAATAGTTATGGTCTCCCTGTGAGCTATTTGATCCATGAAAATAACTTTACTTAATTTTTACTATTGTTTCAAGTTTTATGCTTATCAACCACATTTGAAAGGAAAATTCAAGGTATTAACATTTATGTTGCTTCTATTGATCTATTTCCTGTAGTCATTTCTTCTTTAATTAAAGAAAAATCTTCTGGACAGCTTCTACTTTATAAAAATAGATCTAAATATTTTTTTAGATACATTAATAGTTGCTTACAGAAAGTTTGAAAACAGAGAAATTTATGAGAAAGTTCTGCTGAGGAAGTGCCTAGGAACCTAACAATTCTCATTGGAATTGTTGTTCTTAAAGGAATTCCAAATTCTGGGACTATGTTTATTCTTTACTTTTGCCACTTGATCTTCAATGATATGTAAACAGTCTGTAATAAAGTAACACTAATGCTCCTGGAATGCCATGAAAAATATCTCATTTTAGTCCATTATGTCATAGGGTTAGTACTAATGTACATAAGATGCTAAACATCTGGATATTTGACATTTGAATGTTATGGCATCACATCGATATTGCCAGTGTGCATGTTCATGATTTAATAACCTTAATGGATACAACAACAGTAGAGAACAACAACAATATTTGTTATGTTTGTAGACCATTCCAGTTTTAGCAAAGTAGAAAAGAAATAGTATACCAGGCTAAGGATACCAGTGCCACTGACTATTTAGGGACATAACTAGGGACCTCAGGACCACTTATAGAAATAAAACGGCCTGATTTTCTTAGATACAAGAGTGTCTAAGTCTAACTATCCACATATATGAGGTTGTTTTAGACAGCCTAAATCAAATAAGTTTGATCAGTAAGTGGGGTGCTGAGGTTCAGTTAAGAAAATGATTGGACTAGGGGTGCCTGGGCGGCTCAGTCAGTTAAGCGTCCAACTTCAGCTCAAGTCGTGTTCTAGCACTTTGGGACTTTGAGCCCTGCATGGCTCTCTGCTGTCAGCACAGAGCCCACTTCAACTCTTCTGTCTCCCTCTCTCTGCCCCTCCCCCAATCTCTCAAAAATACATAAATATAATAATGTTTTTAATTATCTGACTCAAAAAATAGTGAAAGGAAGTATATATAATCATTAAAAACATGGGATCTGGATTTTCTGGATATATATCCAGATTTAGATCAGCCACTTAAGTACCTATGTGATCCTGGGCATGTGACCTCTCAATTTTCTCATCTGTACAGTGGGTATAATAATAATATTCAGCCCATGGGGCAATAGTGAGGATTAACTAAATTTATATATATAACACTTCTTAGAACAGAATGTAGTACATAGACAGCCATCTAAAATTATTTATTTTTATTGTTTTTGTTAGTTATTTGAGTCTATGGGTCTTTGTTGTAGAGTAATGGTGACATACTTATCAGCATTATTTTAAAAAATTGAGTTTGATTCATTTCCTTTTTAAAGCAATCATTATTTTTATTGCTCTAATCTGCTATTAAGAAAATAGTATTGGGGTGCCTGGGTGGCTCAGTTGGTTAAGTGTCTGAGTCTTGATTTTGACTCAGGACATGATCTCACAGTTTGTGGGATTGAGCCCTGCATCAGGTTCTGCACTAACAGTGTGGAACCTGCTTAGGATTCTCTCTCTCTCCCTCTCTGCCCCTCCCCCACTTGTTCTCTCTCTCTCCCTCTCTCTCTCTCTCTCTCAAAATAAACTTTAAAAAAAGAAAATTGTATTGTTCTATAATATTTGATTAGAATCACACCCCTCTTAAAGTATGGGCTATCAGTTAAGAAGCAAAAGATTGGTACAGATCCATGCTGCACTTAACTCTTTAGTCAGCCACTGAGAAACCAGATATAAATAATTTATAAATTAAACCTCACCTTTTGTCAGAGGATTTGAAGTAATTTAAAGTATTAATACACATTGTTACCATCAAGGTGAGAGATCAGAAATCAATTAGGAGAAGAATAAAGATAATTATACCAATAATCTAAGGTAAGAAAATAAGTTCAGGTGGATTTTCTAGAATCTGAGGCCAAAATAAAAAAAAGGAAAAAGAAAAAAAAAACACCCCACCCAAAAGTATGATGGCATTTATATCAATTTATAGAGAACTACATTTTTTTAAAGACAGAAAACTGATTATTTGTGCTGTCATATCTTGATTGATTTAAGCCTAACCAAATAAAGCCTTAATTTACTGGAGGTTTTGTTACATAAATAACTTGTAGGACAACAAAGGAAATAACAAAACAATCTTAAAAATCTATTTCCAGGCAGTTTCTAGCAGGTGGGCACACATTCAGCAGGGTTTAACAAATCCTTTGTCTATATTAACCTTCAAGACTGACTGCAAAATATATGAATAAGCAAAATTTCCTCTGCCATCTCCCCTCTTGTTGCCTCTTCCTTCCCTTTTCCTTCCTCCCTTCCTTTCTTCTTTTCTTCCTTTCTTTGATTTGGTAGAGTCCTTCTCAGTTTTCTCACCTTAGGAATTCTATCCAATCCAATAGTAAATTGGCCTATATCTTCTGCGTTTCTCTTCTCTACTTATAAGGCAGCAAATGGACTCAGCCATTTGAGAAAGCTTTCCAGCCAAAGTGGTACCCAAAGTGTTTTTTGGTTACCTCACAGTTAAGCTAAACATTTAGTCAAATAGAATTTTCTATTAATTGCTAAGTCCTTTACCAACACTGTCAATACAGTAAGAATAAAATGCCACATGAAGCAATTTTCTGGTATAACGAGACTATTCTATATTTTGACTTGTGGTGGTAGTTACACGACTGCATGTGTTTGTCGAAACTAGTAGAAATATACACTAAAACAGGTACACTTTATTAATGAAAATTATGTTTCAATAAACTCAACCAAAGAAAGAGAGAGAGAGAGAGAGAGAGAGCACACCATCTCCATTTTTTTTCTTCTTGGTGTTTAGAAAGGGAGTAATTAGAGCTCACCAAACTCCACACCCGAAAAACAACCCAGTGAAGAAATGGGCAGAAAACATGAATAGACACTTCTCTAAAGAAGACATCCGGATGGCCAACAGGCACATGAAAAGATGTTCAACGTCGCTCCTCATCAGGGAAACACAAATCAAAACCACACTCAGATATCACCTCACGCCAGTCAGAGTGGCCAAAATGAACAAATCAGGAGACTATAGATGCTGGAGAGAATGTGGAGAAATGGGAACCCTCTTGCACTGTTGGTGGGAATGCAAATTGGTGCAGCCACTCTGGAAAGCAGTGTGGAGGTTCCTCAGAAAATTAAAAATAGACCTACCCTATGACCCAGCAATAGCACTGCTAGGAATTTACCCAAGGGATACAGGAGTACTGATGCATAGGGGCACTTGTACCCCAATGTTTATAGCAGCACTCTCAACAATAGCCAAATTATGGAAAGAGCCTAAATGTCCATCAACTGATGAATGGATAAAGAAATTGTGGTTTATATACACAATGGAATACTACGTGGCAATGAGAAAGAATGAAATATGGCCTTTTGTAGCAACGTGGATGGAACTGGAGAGTGTTATGCTAAGTGAAATAAGCCATACAGAGAAAGACAGATACCATATGGTTTCACTCTTATGTGGATCCTGAGAAACTTAAGAGGAACCCATGGGGGAGGGGAAGGAAAAAAAAAAGAGGTTAGAGTGGGAGAGAGCCAAAGCATAAGAGACTGTTAAAAACTGAGAACAAACTGAGGGTTGATGGGGGGTGGGAGGGAGGGGAGGGTGGGTGATGGGTATTGAGGAGGGCACCTTTTGGGATGAGCACTGGGTGTTGTATGGAAACCAATTTGACAATAAATTTCATATATTGAAAAAAAAAAGAAAGGGAGTAATTTGAAAGATATGTGGATGGATGGATGGATGGATGGATGGATACCCAAAATTCTATACACATAAAATTATGTAGTTATAGAAAGCACTGAAACTGAGGTCCTAGAAGCAGAATTTCAGGCTCAGCCATACCTTGAGCTACACTCCTCTTCCAAGTGACATGAGTAAGGTTAATTTCCCTTTCTGGAGGTCGTTTCTGCCTCTACAAACCTAAAGAGGTAGACTAGAATCTCATTAAGCTCAGGCAATTCTCTGTTGACGTGACCTTGATTTGGAGGGAGGGCGGGAAGAACGGTTAGGGAGATTTGTTTAAGTGTCAGAAAGTAAATCATCTGTCACAAAAACAGGTGGAATGTATAATGTCATGTGAAATTTGAGAAACATCTGTTCGCCTATAGTAGTGTCTGGGTCAAGATGGAGCCACATGGGTGAAGTGATGTATCAGGTTGCCAAAATCAGTATTTCATTGACCCAAGACATTTTGACCAGTGTAAAAAGAAACTATTATCAGTTTTATAGTTTTTAGGGTTGTTTTTACTTTCTTTAATTTCTTGAAATTGTTTTTTCAGAGCTAGTGGAGGAAGAGGGAAAGTGAATTAATGAAGTTATTCTCAGCATAAGAGAAGTATACACATCTTAGAAGAGTAAAGGTTGCTTCTAAGATGAGTGGTTATTATTTTATGAATATTTTATTGACCTGCTTTCCTGTAATTGCTTGCTCAAATATATCTCTTTCAATTAGAGAAAAGAGAAAAACCTGTATCATTGATTGCATCAGTATAGAATGTGAAAGAGTAATTAATTGAACAATATTGAATGTGCTATAATATAACCTGATTATGTCTGGGAGACCTGAATTTCCTTTTACAAGCACAAGTAGACTTATGAAAAATAGTAAACTTGATAAGATGAGATTTTGAACAAGAAATAATAGGAGCCAAAGAAACCATGTTCTCTGGTTGAACTTGATTGTCTTCAAAGTGTAAATAGCATCTATATAAATGAAACCTGCCAAATAAGATTCTCCAATGATAGAGTACTTTTATGTCAATGACTTCTGAGCAATTGTATATAGCCAGTATCAGCATGGCTTTAGTTTTTCACCCAACAAGGGTATGATTAAGGTAAAATCTGGCTTGAACTTAGAGAACAGCAGCAACTGAGAAGACTGCATATATCTCAGAAAAACACATATGTTCCTCAACAGAGTGTAGGGACCCAGGCTTCTATTAGAAAATACATTTTTGTTTGTTTGTTTGAAACGGTTTTTCTTTAATGTTTGTTTTTGAGAGAGAGAGAGAGAGAGAGAGAGAGAGAGAGAGAGAGAGAGAGAGAATCCAAAGCAGGCTCCAGGCTCCAAGCTGTCAGCACAGAGCCCGACGTGGGGCTCCAACCACAAGATCATGACCTGAGCCAAAGTCGGACGCCCAACTGACTGAGCCATCCAGGCACCCTGAAAATACTTTTGAAAGGCATGCCTGGGTGGTTCAGGCCACAAACTCACGGTTTGTGAGTTCAAGTCCCGCGTCAGGCTCTGTGCTGACAGCTTGCTCAGAGCCTGGAGGCTGCTCCGGATTCTGTCTCCCTTTCTCTCTGCCCCTCCCCTGCTCACACTCTGTCTCTGTCTCTCTCAAAAATAAATAAACAATAAAAAAAGAAAGACAATACTTTTGAAAAATATATTACAGATATCCCCAATGAGTGATAACTGCTTTACAGTGTTCAGTTAACAGCAACGTGCATAAGTAGAATTCTTTGCACTACCTTGTTTGATGTTCCTATAATCCTATGTTTGACTGGGGGGGGGATGTGGTGGGAAGGTTCAGAAACTTTCTGAGGGAGCAATGTGGGGGAGTTGGGGATCCCTTGCCCCACAGAAAGCTTGTGGAGAATAATAAAACATGTTTATGGTAATTTCTAATAGCTTAGTTGACCCTGAACTTCTTGAAGGTGAAGTCCTAGACTTGATTTGCTTTTGAAGCTTAAGCCCAGTACCTTGCATTGAATGATTTAGTTATTTGGTTTTATATTCTTTTAGTGATTGCTATGTGTCAGGCACTGTGCTACTCCTTTCATGTATGTTATGTCTTGTAAACTCCAAAACATTCCTGTGAGAATTCCTATTTTACAGATGAGTAAATGGAGACTCAGAGAGGTCAAGTAACTTGCCTAATGGTTGGTCACATAGTTAGGTAGTGGTAAAAAGCTAAAATTCAAAACCAACATACTCTTTCTACCATATCAGAGCTTGCTTCACTGTCCAAAGACATTAACTATATATTAGTCTCTCTAATAGATTACTAACAATTATTAAACTGTTTCTTTTCCTAAATTGTTCTGTTAAGACTAGAGGAAATTCATACTTAATGTTCCCACAGTTATTATTTAATTTATTTTAATTTTTTAAGTAACAGCTTTTATGAGATAAAGTTTACATAACATTTACCCTTTAAAAGTGTATAATTTGTGTGGGGGGTAGTATATTCACAAATTGGTGCAACCATGGTCATTACTTGATTCCAGAAAATTTTATGACCCACAAAGTAAATCCTGTACACATTAACAATCATTACCCATTCTTCCTCTCTCCAACCACTGGCAACCACTACTGTACTGTCTCAGAATATTTGCATATTCTGGAAATTTCACATAAATGGAATCATATAATGTGTGACGTCCTGTGACTAGCTACTTTCACCTAGTATACTATTTTTTATGGTTCATCACATGGTAGTATGAATCAGTGCATCATTTTTTATGGCTGAATAATAGCTCATTGTATAATCATACCATTCAATCATTGACTCTTGAGTTTTGAGGGACATTTGGATTGTTTTAGTGATTGTGACTATTATGATTAATGTTGCTATGATGATTCATGTATAAGTTCTTGCATAGATACACATCTTCAATCCTAGTGGGTGTACATTTTGGGATGGAGTTGCTCATTACATGATAACTATATGTGACTTTTTGTGGAACTGTAAGACTTTTCCACAGTGACTGAACCATTTTCCATTCTCATTAACAAAGATAAAAGTTCTGATTTCTTTCCGTCCTCTCCAACACTCCTTTCCATTTAAAAAATTATAGCCATCCTTGTGGATATAGAGTGGTATCTCACTATGATTTTAATATACATTTTCCTAATGACTAATGATGTTGAGTATATTCTCATGTGCTTATTAACCACTTGTGTATCTCTCTTGGGTAGATGTCTGTTTAAAATCCTTTGATAATACAAATTCCTGATCAGATATATGATTTGCAAATATTTTCTCTTATTTTGTGAGCTTTCATTTAATTTTGATAAAGTCCAGTTTATCTATATTTTTAGTTGCTCTAAGAAAGCATTAGCTAATCTTATGTTACAAAGATTTTACTCATATGTTTTTCCCTAAGAGTTTTATAGTTTTAGCTCTTACATTTAGGTAGGTGATCCATTTCAAGTTAGTTTTTGATTATAGTATGAGGGAGAGGTACAACTTCATTCTTTTGCAGGTTGTTTCACACCATTTGTTAAAAAGACTTATTCTTTCTCCATAATTGTTTTGACACTCTTGTCAACAATCATTTGACCATAAATATAAATTTAAGAGTTTACTTAAGTTATTTTCATCTAATTTTTTTTGATGCCTGCAATGAATTTAGATATTTGAGTTTCACACTAAATTAAATGGTGATAAGATACAGACCATCCTTACTTGCTGTAAAATAGTTATTGAAATAATTTTGTCATCAAGGAAGCAAAATGAATGGTTTCTAGCTTTGAAAATAAATATGCTTTGGGGCGCCTGGGTGGCTCAGTAGGTTAAGCGTCCGAACTTGGGTCAGGTCATGATCTCACCGTCCGTGAGTTCGAGCCCCGCGTCAGTCTCTGTGCTGACAGCTCGGAGCTTGGAGCCTGCTTTGGATTCTGTGCCTCCCTCTCTCTCTGCCCCTCCCCTACTCATGCTCTGTCTCTCTCTGTCTCAAAAATAAATGAAAACATTAAAAATTTTTAAAAAAAGAAAATAAATATACTTGGGTCTTTGTTACAGTAAATTATTCTCTACTATAACCTTAACTGTGAAATGGATTACCCAAGAGCTAGTTTTGAATAAGGTTATATATAAATGTCACCATTGACTGTCTTCTATTAAATGCAAGAAGATTTTCTTATTGGTTAGCCACTAAAATTACAAAGGGGCAAAGAAAATCAGCCAGATAATTATCCTTTACAAAATAAATAGATGCATAACACATTTTTAAAAACAAATAAGAATAAAAGGAAAGTTCTCCCTCATTTCCAAAATGAAGAAGAAATACATTTTCTAGTCTCTGAAGTGTTTTCTTCTTATGATTTTCCTTTGACTGAGATTTGTTTCAAAGAATAACAATGGATGACAGAATATTTTGATACTATGATATGGATCATTTCATGTACAAACAAACTATACAGAGAAAAACTTGGTTTTAAAATGGGTGTGGCTTCAACTTTCCTAAGTCAACATTTAAAATGAGTAATACAATTAGCGGCAGATGTTAAAACCAGGGTGGAGGGGCTTGTGCTTATTTGTGCTCTTAGTGCATCTCAGCAAGTTGAATAAATTTGTTTCCAGTGGATAATACATTCGTGTAAGTGGGGCCCCACATAGTATTAGCAAATTCATATTTAACTGTCCTTAAATCTCTCAAATGATGAGTGACTGGTTTGAAAATTAGGTTAGTCATTAAAAAGTTGAGAGGTAGCAGAAGAGATTATATTCAATTTATCCTGCAGAATAGGTCTGGGAAAACAACCAATATTGTATAAATGGTGGAAAAAGAATAATAGTTAAGCTATGGGAAGATATAATACATGATTTCTGTGAATCCTGAGCCCAGGCTTTTATACCATATTGATTGTATTTCTTGAAAGACAAAAAGGAAAGTCACTATGAAGGCACTAGGGATGATTCTAAGGATGCTGAAGTCACAAAAGGTAAAAGAGCAGTTGTATTATTAAATATTGTTACTATCAGGAAATAGAGAGCTTTGTTAAAACTCTCTCTATTTAGACCCACCAAGCTTCAAACTTTTAGATAGTAACACACAAACACACACACACACACACACACAAACAGGCTCTAGAAGTCTCTGTGAAAGAAACTCATTCCCATGTGTAATCATTCTAATTGTCAGAGTTCTTGCTGATGTTTAGTAAAAATCTTTCCTGCTTTAATTAAAGCCTATTTTCTTTTTGTCAGTTTCCTGTAGTCACAGTATGACCCTGTGTATATTTGAAGACATTCTTCAAGGTTACCATTGAACCTTCTCTTCACTCAGCTTAACAACCCTAGGATCTCTAAACTTTCCTAGATTCATTTGCCATCACTTCAGTTATTTCTGTTATTCTTTGTAAAAGAGTGTTTTCCTCTGTAAAAGATAATAATGCTCAAATTGACTTAAGGGGAGTCTCCTTATGAGAGTCTGTGTTTTTGTTTTTGTTTTTTGTTTCTACATTTTCAAATGAAAGAGAGAGCCTGAAATTTCATAATATAATCTAGGAGACTTGCATTTGTCACTTTGATGTTTCTCAGACATTTTTTTCTCACCATCGGTGTATGATCATATCTGAATGTTATATTAGCAAAGATTATTTCAAAGCATTTTTCAGAGGCTTTTGCCATTGGAGCCAATTTGGTCATTAACCCAGGAGAACAACATGTTTAATCAAATTGAATCACTTTTTGCAAGAGGACAATCTTGTAAGCTTTCCTTTATCCATGGTCAGTCAATGTAATGCATAAAAATATAAAGTTGTAATTTGGATGGAGACTTAAAAATTGGATTAAAAAGGTCTTTCTCTATTGCTATAACTTTACACACACACACACACACACGCACACACACTTCAGTGATATGCCGAATTTAATTTATACATCTGAAAGGGCAAAGTTTAGAGCTACACATTCCTAGAGAAAGAATGACACAGTTTTTGCTGCTGTTTAGCTTCAAAAATCTAAATAAGATGGAGACAAAACACAGATATTTAGTTTGTAATTTTGTGTAGTACATCAAGTTACCTCGTAAGCACAGAGTAGAACTTAAAACATCTATGGGCTACTGCCCAGTCATAACTGGCCAATTCTGCAAATTTACTGATCCTATTTATTAGAAAAATCTTCTTTGAGCTGGAAGTTTCTAAATCCTTTACAATTAAAAGGAATAAACTCAGTATAATTACTGAAAAACTCTGAAACCTTCAAACATATCAAGTAGAAGATCTTTATATAAAATCACTATTTATTTTAGCTGGTTGCAAGGACTTATCAAGCCATCCAAAGTTCAATGAATATATACCTATTAAGTGAAACACACATATGCACATGCAAACATATGTATGGTTCTCAATACCTGAATAGTCTTATTGGTGCAGTTTGGTACTTAAACTTTTGGGGGTAGAAAAGCTACTTTCCATTTGCCTTTCTGTAAGACAAGGCTTAGTCAGGCCAGAGTTTAATTCAGGAGAATGAAACTAGAACATTTAGGCTGTCTGAATTTTGCTGAGCGGCTAGTAAATGTTACAGATGCTAGGCAAAAGGAACTAGTAAGATGAATTGCTTTGGCTACAAACTTTGCCCATTTTCCAAGGAAAGTCAGTCTTTCCCCTCCCCTTCTCTCCTCTTTTCCTTTTTGTCATCCTCCTCCTTTGTCCTCTTCTCCTTCTTCCTCATCCTCATCCTCCTTTTCTTTCTTCTTTTTCTCCCCTTCCTCTTTGCCCCCTTTTCTCCAGGCCCCGCCCCTACATCTAATAACCCCATCAACACTACCACCCACCTTCACCCAGTCAAAGTGGATGGGTCTACTCCTCTGTTCTACACAGCTCCCCCTTACGCTCCTCTTGGGAGATTTTTTCCTCTTCAAGATTGCCTTAAATGTCTATTTTAATCTGTGAATCTCCCCTGCATTTAAATGCTTGCTTTAATGTGTAACAGCTGCTAAAATATATCGCAGGGGTTCCATTTCAGCAAGACAATTATAAAACAATCTCACTATTTCTCAAAGTCAACATTTGGAGTAGTAAATTGGGGAGAGTGAGAGGAGAGGTAGTGGAGGGTAGCAGTGTTCCTTGGAGAGAAAGCTTAATTTTTGCAGGTTCAGCAACCTTCTTAAGGAGGGCTCTGAGCTAATACTCCTTCAAATCCTGCCCCAAAAATATGTAGGAATTGTCTGACTTCTCATAGTTCACAGTAGAATAAATGTGTAGTGTATGATAAATAAGAGAAACTTCTAAATTATCTCGCTGACAGTGACCCATGACCAAAACAACAGTGAAGACCCTTGAAACGAGAGTGCTTTGGTTTGGTGAAAGCTCAGATATTGGCTTAGACAGATGGTGGATTTTTTTTTATAATTGTCTTGTAGAAGTGGAAACTTTGTAATAGTTTGGCAGCTTTTAAGGGGTGCAACAAACATTTAAACTCACACAAATGGCAAAAGCTGCTGAGCTACTACTTTGAGGGTGAAAGGAATTGGATTTTGCGTATTAATAAATAAAATTGGTGTAAAGAAACAAATAAACCATCTGCCTTTGCAACCTTTCTTTGTAGCCCTCTAGCTCTATTTCTGTATTTGTCAAAGACTTATTAAGGAAAAAGATACTGGTCTTACAGCCTTGTAGTCATTACTATGGCAAGATGATCTTTTCTTCATTTACATTCTGTTAACACAGTCATTTGTCAGTCAATTCCGGGAAAAAACAGTTCAGTCAGTTATTTTGTTTTCAAAGTTTGGCCCAAGGAACACTGCTTAGCCTGGGGAATACTCTAGGTGGCATAGCTCTCAAAAAATGTAAGTCAGTCACTTAAAACAAAGTAAAAGGTAATCAATAAAAGCAGATTTTTTTCATAAGATTTTATTTCTGTTACGAAGTCCCAAATGAATATGTTTCTTGGCTTAAACATATTTTTTTATTGATAAAAAGAAGTTTATTGCATAATGCTGAAATTAAAACTAGAAGTGTATTGCATAATAAAAATTTTGGTGAAAATTTATTTTTGATATGTACATATAAACATATATGTAAATGCATCAAAAATATATCCTAAAAGTAAGTGAAGCTAAATTGATTGAATTATAAGGAGATATTGATCCCTCCACAATTACAATGAAAGTGTTTGATGTCTTGGAATTTTACAGATCTAGTTGACAAAAAATTAATAAAAATGCGACTAGTAAGCTTGATTTCTTAGAAATATGTAGGATTCTTCAAGCATCTATTAGAGAATAAACATTCTTTCCCAGCACTTAAGAGATATTTACTTGGCTATAAAGAAAATCTTAAATACTAAAGAATCTGTGTCCTATAGAAGATATTCTGTGACCAAAATTCAGTACAATTTAGAAAGCAACCTGGGGTGCCTGGGTGGCTCAGTCGGTTAAGCGTCTGACTTCAGCTCAGGTCATGATCTCCTGGTTCATGGGTTCAAGCCCCATATCAGGCTCTGTGCTGACAGGTCAGAGCCTGGATCCTGCTTCAGATTCTGTGTCTCCCTCTCTCGCTGCCCCTCCCCTGTTCTCTCTCTCTCTCTCTCTCTCTCTCTCTCAAAAATAAATAAACATTAGAAAAAGCAACAACAATATATTTAGAAATTGAATGATTGCATATGTAACTAATTCATAGAGCAGTAAATATTTTAACATATACTAAAAATATTTATTCAGATATTTATCCAATCCAATACCTTTGATCGCATAGGAAGTGTATTTTGAACCTTACATGCATATCAAATAATAGTAATAAACCCTTTGCGTAATAATTCATATAAATACTTGGCTGATTGGCAACAATGTGTTGTCAAAAAAAATTAATATAATAAACAATACTAAAAAGATTATTTGATGCATTTGGAAAAACAATTTTTTCAAGTCTTTTGGCAGCACTAGATTTTCTATCACACAATTCCTAGCACAATGCCTTGCAAACAAGCATTTCAGGTAGTTTTTGTTGGCTTGTATGCAGTACAAAATAGAAAAAAACTATACTTTGGTATAGTGTTGATGAATTAATTGAAAATCATTCTTACATAGTCATTAAAGTAAATTCACCAAGGTTGTCTATTAGGCAACCTGTATCAATATATTAAAGTTACTTCAATTTAGATTTTGAAGTAATTCAGATTGGCCTTCCTGAAAGTTCTGCTAAATTAATGAAGCATAATATAATTGTTTAGTCTTTTCAAAAAGGCAAAGTGGCTCTCAAAGCTACATCTTACAGATGCCTTCTTGTTCAAGTCAGGCATGGGGGAAGTATCTTCTCTGGACTCCATACTCTGATTTTAAGCCAGGTGTGGATATGTGGTTTTTGAGAGGTCTGATGATTAGCCAAGTGGAGCTGGCTATCTAAACATAGTGGCCTAATTCCAGACTAATAATTGGATTCCAATTCCTGACTTATACAAAGTCACCCTGAAAATAAATCTCATCAAACATATTTTTATTATTTAATATGTCTCAACATTGTCAGATAAGCACTCAGCTGGTTAAAGTAGTATTTAAACAATGCATTTGTACCAGCATTTGAATTCACAGAAATTTTTAGAGTAAAATTCTTTCTTCCATTATAGATAGAAATTGAGACATAAAAAAGTTCAATCATCCTGTTATATCAATTGTTTTCTTTATATTCTCCAACTATTAGCAGTTTGCTCCATTGGATTCAATCATAAATCCATACTGAAGCTTATAATTATAACAGTAATATATAGGTATTACAATTTGAAAATAGTCAAATATGTAGAATCTCGTTGATTTGGAGGAGGGGAATAGTGGCCTGGATTTGTGAAATATTTTCTTTTTTAATTTTTTTTAATGTTTATTTTTGAGAGAGAAAGAGAGTCAGAACATGAGCGGGGTAGAGGCAGAGACAGAGGGAGACACAGAATCTGAAGCAGGATCCAGGCTCTGACCTATCAGCACAGAGCCTGCTACGGGGCTCGAACTCACAAATCCTGAGATCAGGACCTGAGCCTAAATCGGACATTTAACTGACTAGGCCACCCAGGAGCCTCTGGATTTGTGAAATATTTTCAAGGAAAATCTTAAATATAATTTACTTTATAATATACTTAATTTATTTAAATATAGTTTGTTTTATAATATGCTTTCAAGGATCTTGTAACTTTTCATTTGTACTCTTATTGTGAAAATTGCCACCTTGTCTCCGCATTATGGTAGTTTGTGTATGCTTATTACTATATTAAAAGTTCCTCAAAAGTGGAAACCGTAACGTCCTGTCTGGTGTCTAGCATATAGATAGGATTTAGTAAATACTTATTAAATATGGAAGTTGCGTGAAGGAGTGAAAAGAGCACCAGAGTTGGAAAGGAATCTTGGGCTTAATTGTGGCTACGCTACTACTCTAGGAGACCAATAGTGGTAAATGTAGCAGGAAGAAATGACAAAGTATTTGAAGGAAGAAAGAAAAGTCAGGGGTGCCTGGGTGGCTCAGTCAGTTGGGCATCTGACTTCAGCTTAGGTCATAATCTCAGGATTTGTGGGTTCCAGCCTGGCATCATGCTGTGTGCTGACAGCTGGGAGCCTGGAGCCTGCTTAGGATTCTGTGTCTCCCCCCCTCTCTGCCCCTCCCCCACTCGCACTCTGCCTCCATCTCTCTGTCTCAAAAATAAATAAACATTGAAAAAAACTTTAATAAAAAAAGAAGAAAGTCAAAATTGTGAAGAAGGCAAAGTTAGTTTCTTCATGTTTCCATGATCCCTTAGCATGAAGCTAAGGTAGAGAGCATGCTGATGCATTACAGACAAAAAAAAGTCTCCATACTCTGGAGGCATAGGCATGGCATGCCTTTACTTCAAATCTGTTCCTTTACTTCAAATCCTGGAATCATTGCTACACACCCACATAACTCCCTACTAGCAGCTCTCCAGAGTGTATGCACATGTGTGTACACACAGAGATGCAGATTTTGTTACACTATGCATATATTTTATATAAATGTGTGTTTCAGCCTTATTAGTTTTAGCCTTATTAATCAGCATTATTATTGCCTTAGTCTCTTAGTCTTCCATATTATACTGCTAGATTTGACTTTGCCTCACTGGCTTTCCTCTTTCAGGTAGCCTTAACTAAGATCTTCCTGTATTTGGAGTTTATTTTCCTGTGCACAAGCATCATCCTCCTCTTATCATGTTACAGATTTCAGCTCAGCATTTTCTGGGTGCCTATATCCCACTACCCTTTACCCTGAACCTACCTCTGTCTGCCACACAACTCTGAGGGATACACTGAAAGGTTTAACTTTGAGCCTTTTACCTGATTTCACACTCTTCAGATTTCATTTCTGTAGTATTCAAATAAACAGCCTGTTATTGGCAAGTCCAGCATTATAGTAGCCAAAATGTGCTGAAATTCCCACCACTTTTAGATAATTCCATAGGGTTAAAAAGGCCCTCCAAAAACCAGACACCTCCAGTTAAAATGTACATATACTACCTTAGTGAGAAGGGGGGTTACTGGACAAGGCCTTCCCCATACTTCAGTAAAGGAAGGTTACTTAATGCTTTGACATTGAAAAGACAGAGCAGGATCCTGAAGAAATGGTATAGCAGAGTGAAGTGTTAAGGGAATAAATATCTGGCTGGACCATAGAGCATTACCCACAAAGGTCAATTCAAGGTCAATTCAAGGAGAAGTAGCTTTAAAATCAACTTAGTGGGTAGAATGAGGAGTCCCAAATTTTTTGAGGCTGGCAGGGCCTGGGAATTAGTGGTAAATTACCAAACTGATGGAAGATGTCCTTTACTTTCTTTACACCTATGCTTTATAGCATTGATTAGACCATAAAGGCTATTGCTGCTTCTTGGCCTATCTTCAATTAAAGCCACTTTTTCTCCTCATATGCTTTTTAAATCTTTTATACTCTATGCCTGTTCTCTTACTTTTTCCACTGCTATTTTCGTTTCCATTTTCCCTCCTCCTTGGCATTTCCCCAAGTCCTACTTCCATCCTAGTCAAATGTAGATGCTTCTAAGATCATCTTTGAGATGATCTTTGAGATCTGCTAATCACTGTTATAGATTGTGGCGACAGTTCTGTTTATAAAGACTTTTTTTTGTCTGTAATGCATCAGCATGCTCTCTACCTTAGCTTCATGCTAAGGGCTGTTGTGTTTGTACCTCTATGATAAACCTGGGAGGTGAGAGAATATTCTTTTGATTGGGTAGATTTTGAGGTAAAGCTGGTTCTTTTGGTTGAGTCCCTCTCCTTCCCCATCACCCATCTGTCTCAGTGATTTTATTTCAACTAGTTGTGCTGTTTGATAGAATTGGAAATGCTGCAGCTTACATCTGTCTGAGCAGATGGAATGCATTTTGCATGAGTGTTAACTGATTCATGCATTGCATAAAGAAAGCAATCTGTGTTAAAACATTGTGACATTGTAATGAAGCATAATCTGTTGTGTGCTAAAACCTGTTTGCTTACAGAGGGTTTAATTCTTTGCCTTTGCCCATGCCCTCACACACTACCCCCATGGTAAAGCCCAGAAAAACCTTAAAGACAAAAAAGCATTCTGTGACAATGGGAGAGAATGAAAACTGAAAGGAAAAATAAAATCTTGATACAAAGGTGGCTTTTGACAGCTGAGTTCTCTTTTATTTTTGTAGTGTATGGTCCTTCAGAGAGAGAAAAGAAACAGAACTTTGTGGGTGAAGGAGGCTTACCACATGGAGAACTAAATTGTCATCTTACACTAGATCACGATTTTACTATACTTTACAAAGCATTTCTAATGTTTTTAGAGTATTTGACATAGTATGGACCCTAGTCTCAGAGAGTTCTTGTATAGTTTCCTTAGCATTAGCACATTTATAGACTGTGACTTTAAACTTGAATTTGTGACCAGCATTGAAGGTTTTATGATGTCACCCATTTCTAGCACCAATACTCAGTACCTTTTTATTTTTGTCCCCTGTAGACAGTACTATGCTTCTCACAAGGCAGTGAATTGAGGTCTTCCCTTGGTTGCCTACTAGTAGCTATTCATTTATTTCCAACAAATGTTGTATGTATACTGCATCCAAGAACATTGCACTTTATTTTTCATTTTGTGCAATTCACTGTTTGAATGCTATAATGCAAAAGAGAGCAGTTCCATTTGCAAATGATGTTACTACATATTTTGACCTATTTTTCCCTACAGGAGTAATAACAAGGGTAATAAAACTCAGTTGAAGCTGCTGTATAAGCACACATAACTGCCTCAAATTGCAGGGCAGTTTCTAAGCTACAAAGCCACTGAAACCATGAAGGCCCTCTTCCGACTCCTTTCATAGTTCTAATAAGCATGACCATGACTGTCCCATATTTCTGGGTGAAGAAAAACATTAGTTTGTTGGATTATGCTAGTGGTTCAATAGCTTTTTAACTACAAAATTTCTGTTTCAGCATATATTATTTGGTTCCATTTAGCCAAGGTTTGGGTAACTTGGTGGTTTGCTAAGAAAAAAAAAAAAAGGAGTGAGGACTTTGGAGCTCTCACCATCCCATGTACTCACAATTGATATGACCACAAGAGATATAAACAGAAGATCTTTGGTGAAGAAGTTTTGGGAGTAGTATCCAGGAGTTAGGGGAAGTATGGATAAGAATTAGGTAACGTCATAGGGTAGGTCTATTTTTAATTTTCTGAGGAACCTCCACACTGCTTTCCAGAGCGGCTGCACCAATTTGCATTCCCACCAACAGTGCAAGAGGGTTCCCGTTTCTCCACATCCTCTCCAGCATCTATAGTCTCCTGATTTGTTCATTTTGGCCACTCTGACTGGCGTGAGGTGATACCTGAGTGTGGTTTTGATTTGTATTTCCCTGATAAGGAGCGACGCTGAACATCTTTTCACGTCACCTAACAAACCAAACTTGTACCAATTTGGCAAGAGCCTTGGCACTTTTACTACTTTTGCAGGCTCATGCACTGACCTTGACCAGCTCATATCTTCCCCTTTGAGGCTCTCTAACTTGAAGAGAGTTGAAGAATTTTGAGTGGCTTCACAGTAGAACTACTAAGATGATTATAGGGTCAGAAAAATTAAATTAACCTATGGACAAATAATGGCCTTTGAGTTCCTGGAGTAGTCTGTTGCAGTTTAGCATTTCACAGTCATTGTGAGGAAACTCCAGTGTATCATGGTGCACATTGAACTTTGGGCTCTTTAACTCTTTTCCCACATAACCTGGCATAAAAACTATTTTTGTAATTCCTGCTATCACACACACACATATACATACACACATCCTTGCCCATGCATCTCCTCCCTATTTAGAGCCCCATGTGGAGATTTATTTGGTTAGGTCAACACATATTTGCTGAGTGGTGGTTATGTGCCAGGCACTGTGCTAGACTCTAAAGATGTATAGAAAAAAATTGCCTTTAAAGAGATGCCAGTATAATAATGGAGATGGATAGGTAAATAGACTACAGTTTGGCCCTTGAATAAGGCAGAGGTTAGGGTCACCAATCTACCCACACAATCAAAAAATTCATGTATAAGTTTTGACTTCCCCAAAACTTAACTACTAATAGTCTACTGTTCCTGAAAGCCTTACTGATAATATAAACAGTTGATTAACACATATATTAACACATTAATACATATATTTTATAAGTTATGTGTATGTTATATATATGTATATGTTATATGTATTATACTGTATTATATATTATAATCTAGAGAAAATAAAATATTAAGAAAATCATAAGGAATATAAAATACATTTATAGTACTGTACTATATTTATTGGTATCATAAGTTTATATATTTATTGAAACAAATCTGCATATAAGTAAACCTGTGCAGTTCAACCCTGTGTTATTTAAGGGTCAACTCTAATTAAGAGGATCTTATGAAGCCTCAGGATTATGATGTACCAAGTTGTAATGTAAGTTTCATTTTCATTACTGAAACAAATTGAATGCAGATTTATTCTCGTATTTATAAAGTTATGGCATTTCTTCATAGGGACCCAAAAGTGACAGCTGTGTCATAAATGATATTTATAAAGACCAGCAACAATCTCTTTGTTACTGTTCTTGAAGGAAGAGTAGTTGCTGTTTTCCCCCACCCCCAAATTGCAGTGTTTTCCCTGAAAGTTGTAGCAGCTTGATTACAGAAGACTTTAATCCTAACGTGCCAAGGTTAAAATAGTATTTATTCAACTCTAGGATTTACCTGCTCAAAGCCAGAAATAACTGCTCCTGCTTACTCTGAATTCTCTCCAAAAGGAGAAAGTCACACCCAAAATTAATTTTCCAACTTTGATACACTTGGCTGTATCAAAACCTTTGTGATTACAAATATCAAATCAGAAATTCTCTTTTCTTTAGTGCCCTTTGTCAGCTAAATGAATATTTCGCCTAAATCAAATGTAATGGGCATGATTTTTGTGACCTAGCACTTCACTAGGTTTTGTGGGATCTATAAAAAATGTGAGTCTCAATAAATTTTTCCGTTATCAAATAGTATTTATCAAACATCTCTACACATTTGTGACTTCCTTAAAACTTTTAAAGCAATTCTAATGTTGTAGTTTGTGGAATTCCTTTAAAAGGCACGAATATGGACTTGCTACTCTTTGTAAGTCCTCTCCAGCCCCATGTCTTTACTTTCCCAAAAACACAAGGCTGACATAAACTATCCTGTTAGCCATATTGTCTCATTCCTCCACAGCACAGCACAAAGTACTCCCAGATGCTGTTTGCGGCTGCACTCTTGGTGGCCTTGAAGCATCACTTGGTTTGTTTGCACAAAGTTGGCAGTCAAACAAATGACTAGAAGGACAAAACAGTGTGAATAAAAAACAAGGTTACCAAATGGACATAATGTAGTGAGTGCCTTGTGGCCTTTCACCACCACAAAACCAATTGAAAAGAAAGAAAGAATGCCCTGGGGATTATGTGGTTTATATTTGCCAACATAAGGCAAAGCAAATAACTGGAAGGACAATGTAGGAAGTGCTGAATAGTTGACAGTCTTTCCACAACAGTTTCCTTAATTGCATGATTAAAAATAAAGTTTTTTGCCTAATCAAAATTACAAGGCCATCAAGGACTGTCTTGTATTCTTTCTGGGGAAAAACATAGTAATTAACTGCCACAGAATGATGGATTTTTCCAACACAGCTGTCACAATTGCTATTTTAAATCATTTGTTATGGTTTAAAATGTGTAATCCCCAAGAACTTGATCATTACTGCAATTCAGTACTGGTTTTTCAGTGCCTTAGCCACCCTGAGCTTTGCATTCAGACCATTAACTAACAGAAGTCAGTCATAAAATGTAAAACAACTAATGGCTAATTACTTAATGATCATTTCTGTCTTATTTTCAACAATATTTTATTTTAAAAAATTGTACACTGAAGTTTCTAGCATTATAAAACAGGTGCACTCTTGAATTCTTTCATTTTCATCTCTTTTTACGGCCACTCCCACTTTTTCCTTTTCTTTTCTTCTTTAGTGGCTGTGCCCTCATACTGAACATTATCCCATAGCCTTTGTTTATGGTGTGTCACTCATTAGGTCCACTCTACCCTTCAAAATTTGCTAAAATGCTATGTCATCTTTATGGTCCAGTTGACATTCTACTTCTTCCAGGAAGCCTTTTCAGTTACTCTATTCATCATTTATTATTATTCTACTATTATTCATTAAAATGGTTTTATTGTATCGGGCATTATAATAGGCACTACAGATTCCAAAGCAAAAGAAATATATTCCAAGACTTGAAGTACTTTTATGTTTCACCTGATTTTATTGATGGAGTGACTAAAACATTGATATAACTATGTGCTTCATAACTAGACTTCATTGCCTCAATGTATTTTTTCACTATCATTGTCTGTATGTAATTATCTTACTCTTGTGTTGTCAATGTGGTTCTGTACTTATAAAGGATTTGAGATGACTGAGTCCCACCTAAGGCTCATCACCTATTCCCTGCTCTACCACTACCACTCTTCCTACTCTCCCGTCCATTACTGAATCTATCTCCTAAATTTGCTAATAGAAATAATGAATAACTGGAACATCAAATTATCTCCATCTGAGCAGGGCCAAAGGCACAGGACAAGCCTATAAAACAAAAATGGAAATCTTGAGATGATGTGCGCCAAAAAGAAGTATGGGGGACTGGTTGGTCAGTTAGAAGTCAGCAAGGCTAAGTCTCAAGTGACTAGGACACTGAATAATTTTCTTCTGCAACAGTTGAGTAACTTATAGTTTGATTATGGATCCCCAATGTACAAGTTGACCTGCTTTATTACTTTTGAGATTTTCCCCCAAATTGGAAGTAATCTGAAATGTAGTACGTAATTTGACTTTCCAAAAATAAATTTGATAAGTTTAGTATTTAATGAAAACTAGTATAAGTCCATTTGTAAACTACAGAATTCTTTTATGACCATCTCTTAATTTTCCTGTTATGTGTATCAAGATATTCTTGCATTGGGTTTTGTTTAAAGCAGACACATATACCTTTTAACAATTTTTTTTATATATGGCTAGTACCCTAAATTCAGGAACATGCCACATTTTCCTTTCATAGGGCAGACTCTGAATGCTAATGTTCAGCTTGGAGCCATTGCAGAGCAACAGCACAGTAGTAAAATGTTTTGCCTGGGGGAAGCAGACTAAATAATGCTACGTATTTGATTATCTAAGTTAATTACTAAATAATGCTGCTTATTTGGTTATCTAAGTTAATTACTTAAGAACACAAATTCTTGCTAAATTGAAATAAACACATTGAGGAATTTATGTTCTCTCCTAGAAAATTTCAAATGATCCTGGAAAAAAAAATACACATTTGTCCCAATTACTATATTTTAGAGTACAACCCTAGAAAATAGTTGTAAGAACATAAATTACTCAGGGATTTTTTTAGGACTTCATTTAAGACCTTCACAGGGTATCATGTGTTCATTCTTTTGCCTTTAAACTGTATTTAGTCTGTATTTGGGACCTGGAATTCATGTTGTTAATTAATCTTTGCATTTTGTTTTACTCTCTAATTGTTCCAGGTGTATACATATTAAAAACTGTAAATTCCTCTAATAAAGTTATGACTTGACACATTGTTTCTTTTCACTTATCCATCCACTCCCCCTCCTATTTTTTTTTTTTTTACCTCCCTTCACACTTTGAGTATCCCTTCTCACTCACCTTTACTTTGCTCACCGTTCCAGATACCTGCTACCTTCCTTGTGGCTACAGGATAAGATTTCCTGGAACTCTTCAGACTCTAATCCTTTCCTTTCTCCACCTTCTGCCTCCATCAACACTTAACTATTCATTGCCATTCTTGTAGTTATCTAATCTGAGCATCTAACTCATGCTAAAGTGTTAATGACAAATAATAACTCAGTATGTCTTTCTCTCAGCTAACATTTGAATAATCAGGGAGTTTTATTACTTTAATAAAATTGAAGACATAATGAATGATTTTGTGGCAGGTGGTGGGGTGGAAGAGGGAATTCTTTGACTATTTGACCTTTTATTGCCGCTAAAATTATATTATATCATATGTATCTATTAATAATCAAACTTGAATAAGTTGAATGAGCTTGATGACAAGTCAAAGAGATGCCTGAGTTGAAGATATAGATTACTTGATTCCAAATGTCAATAGGTTTGAACTTAGTGTCAAGAATGGCTACAAATCAGTTACTACATATCATCTTCTGTTATTCAAATATGAGAGGGCCTGTGAGCTTACACAATAGATTTAAGCAACAGTTTCTTTTCATATAATAGGAATGAGAGCTAAGAGAATCTTTTTCTCCTTGCTCTCTAATGCTTGAGAATTAAGAAGTCATTTTTTGCATGCAAACTTTGTTTCAGGAATCTTTGCTAATACAGTGCAGATAGTGCCTCCTGTATGATATTGGTAGTTTTATTGATGATAGAAAAAAATTAAAACCCCACATTTATAGTTTAAGGCTTCCCTTGTGATTTTCCTGTATAAAATTCACAAGGACCAGTGAGAACTGTGAGGTTATTTAACACTCAGTCTAGAATCCAAAACCAAAATTCTTTTTTTAGCATTTTCTCTGTGTTTTCAACAATGGTGTATTAAATTAATTTCTCATAAAACATTTGTTGCAATTGAAAAACAAGGCACATCCTAGAAATTGGATTTGCTGGTCTTGGTTCAATATCTGATTGAGGGAGACAATCTGTTTATGACAACATGGCCTTCTGTTGAGATCACAAAACAGCTTCTATATGGCCAGGGAACCACAAGATGGCACCACTGAACAATTAGTTTATCTCAAGATGACTTCTACATTCTTTAGATAAACACTTGAGAATAATGTTATCCCTTTTCAAAACCAACATTAGTCACTTCTAATGAATAGAGTATGAAAGGAAAAAATAGTAACTTTACAATGGAGAAACTTGGCAGACATTACTTTAACCAAGTAACCAAGGTTAACATCACTGGTGATCATTCATACCATATACTCCTGACATGATGTGGTGAGAAGGGCACTTCACTTCTGTAGTGTTCTTTCCCCAAACCCATAACCTCAGTCTAATTTTCAGAAAACTTTAAACAAACCCAAAGTAAGGTATATTCTACAAAATACTTGATGAGTACTTTTGAAAAGTGTCAAAGTCATGAAAAACAAGAAAGAAGACTGAGGAACTGTCACAGATTGCAAAAACCTAAGGAGATATGACAACTAAATGGAATGAGATATCCCAGTTTGGGTCTTACAAAAAGAAAATTAGTGAAAAACTGGAAAAATCTGAATAAGGATTATGATGTAGTTAAGAGTATTGTACCAATATCAATTCTTAGTTTTGAAAATTGTACTCTGGTTATATGAGATGTTAACATTAGAAGAAGTTGGGTAGAAGATACATAGAAACAAAGATCTGTATGATCTTTGAAACTTTTCTCTAAGTCTAAAATTATTTGAAAATAAAAACTTTTAAGTCAAGATACAGAAGGAACTCTCCAAAATACTAGGTTAGCAGGCAGCAATTTTCCATTTATTTATTATATGGATATACCAGACTTCTATAAAAGCTTGCATAATGGTTAGGCATATTAACCCAGTATATGGTTTCATGATCTAGGTTTTAATTCCTCTACAGACACAGTGAGCATGTTTACCAAACATTATGATACTTTGTCTGACAAAATATGTTCATGCAACTTTCAAATGAGAGAATAAATCACAGATAATAAGAACAAAATTGATTATCTTTGCTTTATGGCCACTGGTGGCACCTTAAAGACATTCAATTATGTCACTAAATGTGTGTCATGAGTATGATAACTGTGTATTCTAGCTTTTTAAAAACTCTGTGGCTTACTAACCACTGATCAAATGATATCTTTCTTAAGCAACATGGCAAATATTTGTGTTGCACAGAATAGTACTTTAGCCCATAAATAACCTTTGAGAATCAAGAAAGGAAACATATATAACTCCTTTAAAGGATGTGCGAGAACCAGTTTTCATCACGTTGTATTTGTGCATACCAATGTAGAAAATTTTCACTAAAAATGCTTATATAAGTGATTAGGGAAACACTTTATAATTCTTGATAAGAGCTAAATAAATAAAAATATTAATGTATATTTTCTTCCAGAGATGCAGATGAATGTCAGAGTCTCCAACATATTCATATATCCACATGCAAAAGGATGAAATTGGACCACTATCTCACACCACTCACAAAAATTAACTCAAAATGTGTTAAAGATTTAAATAACCTGAAACTGTAAAACTCCTAGAAGAAAACATAGGGGAGAAAACTTCTTGACATTGGTCTTGGCAATGATTTTTTCGGTATGACACCAAAATCACAAGCAACAAAAGCAAAAATAAGTAAGACTACATCAAACTAAGCCTTCTGCACAGTAAAAGAAATCATCAACAAAATGAAAAGGCAGCCTACAGAATGGAAGAAAATATTTGCAAACCATCTATCTGATAAAGGGTTAATATCTAAAATATTAACTTCCTTTTTTCTGATCAATCAATAACCTACAAATTTTCCTTTCCTTTAAAATTTTTGGTGGCTGTCATGCTACCTTCAGATTTTCCTTTCCTTTAGATTTTGGTAGCTGTGATGCTTCACAGAAAACTGCTCACCTGATTCTAGACATTTCCTTATACATTAATTAGTAGTTTCTTCTGAACCCTATCCCAAGTCCAGCTCATTCCCTTAGCTTAGTTGCTATCCTTCTATGTGTACTAATTTCTTAGGGCTGCTGTAACAAATTAACACTAACTGGATGGTTTAAAAGAAAAAAAAACTGTTCCTTCACAATTCTGAAGGCTAGAACTGTGAAATCAAAGTGTCTACAGGGCTATTATTCCTCTCAAGTCTCTAGGGAGAAAGTTTTCCTTGCCTGTTCTACCTTTGGGTGATTGCCGGAAATCTAATTCTTCCTTGACTTGCATACATATCAGTCTAATATTCTGCTTCTCCATATCTGTGTCCAAATGTCCCTATTTTTAGAAGGACACTAGTTATTGGTTTTAGAGCCAGCCCCAGTCCAGTATAACTTCATCTTAACTTGATTACATCTGCGAGGACCCTATTTCCCAAAAAGGGCACATTCACAGGTACCAGAGGTTAGAGATTCAGTGTATATTTTTGGAGGACACAATTCAACACATTACACTTTGACACATAACTCTTTCAGGCCTGACCTCATAAACTGAAATCAGCAACCCATGCCACTTCCAATCAGTGCTACAACCATCTATCCAGTATGATTATTTAATGCTTAGTTATTTGGCAAGAACTGGAGTTAAGTCAAGGTGCCAGCATTTCTAGAGTTATTCTAGTTACTGGAAAATCTTCTGATCCATTTCTGACACATGACCCCATTTACAAATTGTGGCATGCTCAATAAAATTGAAGTAACCTTAAACACATGAGATTAAAACCTATCAGCCTTAGGGCACCTGGGTGGCTCAGTCAGTTGAGCATCTGACACTTGATTTCAGCTCATTGTTTGTGGGATTGAGCCCCATGTTGGGCTATGCACGGAGCCTGCTTGGGATTCTCTCTCTCCCTCTCTCTCTCTGCCTCTCCCCTGCTAATTCTCTCTCTCTCTCTCTCTCTCTCTCTCTCTCTCTTTCTTTCTCTCTCTCAAAATAAATAAATATTTTTAAAAAACTATCAGCCTTATCAGTGGGGAAAAATAGAGAAGTGCTGACACTCTTATGTAGCATGTAACATTAGTGGTAATGGTAGAGAATTCTTTTCCTTTTGATTTTCTTTGATCAGTTGGCTTTGTTTTGATGAGAGGACTTGTAAGAATCATCTAAAAATAGTATTCATATATTTCAAAGTGGATACTTTATAAAAGAGATTTGACAACAAACAAGTAATATATTTAAGGATCACATTTCTGAAATCAATCTTTTGCATTTACTCACTTGACAGGTTACCCAAGATATTAACAATACTATTGAGACACACCACCCCTCATTTGATCATTCAATAAGTAAAAAAGTGTTGCTGTCTTTCACATGAGATCTGTGATTAGTGACAGTCCTTTACAGCTATGGCAACAAATCCACAAATTAGGTGGCTTAAAACAACAGAAATTTATTCTCTTATGTTTCTCAAGGCCAGAAGTCTGTAAGGCCATTCCTCCTCTGAAGGCCCTAGGAAAGAATCCTTTCTTCTCTCTTCCTAGATTCTAGTTGTTGCCAGCAATCCTTGGAATACCTTAGCTTGTAGTTGCATCACTCCAATTTCTCCTGTCTTCACATGGCCATCCTCCCTTTGTGTGTGTGTCTGTGTCTCTGTGTCTGAATCTCCCTCCCCTTTCTCTTACCAAGGCAGCAATCATTGGCCGCTTTAATGCAGTATGACCTCATTTAACTTGATTACATGTGCAAAGACCTTATTTTCAATTAAGGTCACATTCTGAAGTTATTAGCCTAAATTTGGGGGAGACTGTAATTCACTACAGCCCCCAAATCAACTATTCTTCTAGAAAAGGCGTTATGTTTTAAGTTGAAGCTTAACTCGTATCAACACAAAACTGAATTTTGGGGGCTCCTGGGTGGCTCAGTCAGTTGAGCACCTGACTCTTGATTTTGGCTCAGGTAATGATCTAACAGTTCGTGAGTTCAAGCCCCACATTAGTCTCTGTCCTGACAGTGCAGAGCCTACTTGGGATTCTCTCTCTCCCTCCCTCTCTCTCTCTCTCTAAATAAACTTTAAAAAACGGAACTTTTTTTCTATGACTACAAGTTGAAATATGTTAAAAGGCACCAGCCACACAATGATAATTCATATTCCAAACATCTGTGTCCATTTTTGAAAATTATAAATCTATAACTTGTATTTGCATTTAGGATAAGATTAAATTTTGGAACTCATAACATTTACAATAAGAAAGAATCTTTCAGAACTTCTTCCTTTCATAAATATCATTGGTTCTTAGGACTGAGGGTATACCAAACAGTTTACAGTCATTGAATTACTTATGTATCACTCTTACCTATGATCATTATGGAAAAACCTGTTTAGTGTATATGAGGGTCCAGTGGAAAGATGTATCTGTTTAATACCACATAATCAGTTGAAAAAATGTTGAGTATTAACATCTCCTTTTTTCCTATCTTCAATCTGAAATTTTTATTTTCCATTTAGATTCTCTGGTGCCACGTAAACCTAGACTAAATATACTAAGAAAGCAGTACCTTCAAATGGCCAATTATGTCCACTGTTTAATACAAACACAAAAAAGCAAAAATACTCCATAAATTTGCTTGATCTTTCAAGTCAGTTGGTTGGAGTTTCTTTAAAATATTCACAATTTGATTTTTCTGTTCTCTATGTAGTACCTGATATTTCATCTCTGTGTAATATGCTATATTCCATAATAGGCTACAATGTTTTAACTTAATTAATTAATTAATTTAAAATTTTTAATTCCAGTTAACACACATTGTTATATTAGTTTCAGATGTGCAATATAGTGATTCAATGATTCTATATATTACTCAGTGCATCAAGATAAGTGTACTCCTAATCCCCTTTACCTGTTTTACCCACCTTCCCACCCACCTCCCCTCTGATAACCATCAGTTTGTTTTCTATAGTTGGGAGTCTGTTTCTTGGTTTGCCTCTGTCTCTCTTTTTTTTCACTTTACTCATTTTTTATTTCTTAAATTCCACATATGAATTAAATCTTATGGTATTTGCTTTTCTCTGACTGACTTATTTCACTTAGCAGTATACTGTATCCATTCATCCATTGATGCCTGCTTCTTGATTATATAGATGGCATTTAATGTTTATTACTCTCCTGTGTTTCAGGGACTCCATGAAAAAACTGGTGCATTTACAGCTGTTAAAGTGATGAATGCTCGTAAGGTAATGTATCTTATCCATATATTGTTCAATTTAATGGTATCCTATGGACTTAGATACACAGTTCAGAAAATATTGTATTTGTTTTTCATCATTATTATACATAATTATAATTATGTTGATCTAGATTTATTATATGTGTCATTTAATATTATTTCTATCCATAGTATATTATCTTTATTATTGATTTATTGCAGTTACACATAAAAATGTTTCACTCACAACAAAAAGTCTACATATTTTGGTATTCTATAAGAATAAGGAAAATATCTATATTCCTGTATATTTCTAATTTATTATCTGTTTCTAAGGATAGCAAAGAGGAGATTTCCTCTAATGTTGTGTTAATCCTTCTGTGTTCGATCATATACTTTTCCCTGTCCAATCTTTCCTTTTGAGAATTGAGGCCATTAGACTCTCGATGACAGGTAGAAGGAAAGAAATTGTCAGAGATGCACATTTTTCAGACATTTTCTGACAGATGTGCAAGAGAGACAGTTTAATTGGCATTGTTCCTGCTAACATTTATAAAGTTGCGTCATGGTTCATAACATATTGTCCTGGAATTTGCTAAGTACTGATTTCTGTCTTCTTTCTTTAGCATGAGTGCCTCACTTTCTCTAGATAATATTAGCATGAACATAGCAAAAGTCAAAAAAATTTCACTTCACTATACCTTAAAGAAAAATTCTCAAATGTTATGTTTGAAAAATTATACATATTCACTGAACCGTTGTCAATGCCATAAACTGTTATTTTCCAATTTGTGCAAGGAGTGAATTGCTGAAACTATTTAAAGAGTTGCATGCTTTTTATTTTGCCAGTAAATGTCAAATGTTGCAAACCAATGTTAATTTTAAGGGATTTTGAGGTTTTGTGGATTTATTTTGCCCTACAAATCATGGCTTCCAAATAATCAGCCCAGTACTTTTTTAGTGAGACTATCTAACATACTTATTATCCTTGTTTTGACTTGAGAGAACTTTGACTGACATTTAATCTACATTTTAGATACTCTAACTTTTGAAATATTTAAAACTCATTTTCATACCATAGTTTCAATTATTGTGTTTTGTAAGGAAAAATAGCACTTTACTAACATCAAATTGTAATTTTTCCATTAATATGGTAGTTAAATCTGTTATTTTGAATTTGGTGAAAGTTTCTGTATATATAAGAATCTGATTTTTAAGTAAAATTATTAGTGAAAATTGAAAGAGGAATAATATTATGTCACTCTTACATTTAATGCCCAAAGAACACAAATTATTTAAGAATAAATCATTTTCAAAGTGTACTAGTAGGTCTAATAACATTTTGTTCTTGGTTTTGCAGACCGCTTTACCTGAAATAGGAAGACGAGTGAGAGTGAATAAATATCAAAAGTCTGTTGGATGGAGATACAGTGTGAGTACGGAAAGTCTCCTTTAGCTCCCAAGTTGTCTTTCCTTTAATTTTCACCTTTAAACTAACCCTTGTATCATTATCTTTAGAAGGCCATAACTAAAATATTCTTGCCTGGAAGTGATAACATATTATCTTTTAACACATTCACATAGATCAATCATTATATTTGAACACTAACATCGTCAGAAATTAGGGGCTAGAAGAAACAGTTCCCTGAACAGGTAAGTGTTGAAAGCAGGTGAAAGATTAATTATATCCACAGAGTATAGAGCACTCTAGCTGAGTAGCAACAAAGGAGATGATGAAACCAAGAGCAAATTTTGCCTTAAATTGGCCCTGGTAAGGTCTTTTTTATACCTTTTACATGGTATTCCAGACTGATTGGCTATTCCCCCATTATGATTCTAAGAAACATTGCTATTGTATATGAGTTAAATGAGGACTACTCTTTTTTTATTGTAAGAACAATAGCAGACAGAAAACCACAGCTATCCAACATAAAAGTCTTCAGATATCTGGCACAGTACTTGAATACATAAAGGAGTGGAAATGCTTTGTACTTGAAGCTCTATAACTTCCTTACAAAGCACTCTCTATGACTAATAATTTGCTAGCTCTAGAATACAATCATACAAAGAAAATTCTTCTTCAGTAGATGTTGGTGACCTATCAAAATATTGTGTGAGCCTAAAAGCAGAATTCCTATTCTTATCAATTTTATTAAAACTTTTTTAACTGTTTATTTATTTTTGAGGGAGAGAGAACATGAGCAGGAGAGGGGCAGAGAGAGAGGGAGACACAGAATCTGAAGCAAGCTCCAGGTTCTGAGCTGTCCGCACAGAGCCCAACGGGGGGCTCGAACCCTCTAACCGAGAGATCATAACCTGAGCTGTAGTCGGATGTTTAACTGACTGAGCCACCCAGGCACCCCATTATCAATTTTGTTAATTGACCTTTTTTTTCTTACACTTCTCCTCAGCTATCTGGTATTCAAATATTTCAACCTTTTGTGTCTTAATAAATATGCTTTCAGGATTTAGGATAACTTTTCCCATTAACCCAATCACATTCAGAGAAAGTTTGTATTTATATTAGAAAGGTATTGGTAAACAGTTTCATGATTGATCTAGTAAGTACCAGGCTCCTGTTTTGTTTACAATGTATCTCTGGAATCAAAGCCTATCCAAATAAAACAGGTAGTATTGATTAATCTAACACACTTTGGTAGATCAAGAAGCTGCAAAGTGTAAGGTATGAAAAATATAATTGATTAATTTGGTTTCATCACACATTTCTGTTAATAAGTTCCTTTAAAGATCTTCCCCAAACCCTCTCTGGTATTCTTTCCACAAGGAAAAATATTTTGGTTCTAGAATGGGGTGAAATTATAAAGGAAGTTGTCGTATCCTTGAGCTGTCTCTTTCTGACAAAAATTAGGATATTCAGGCCACGCTGGGACAACTGGCCCTGAGCCAGGAAATGCTATAGCATCATATTACTGAGATATTTGTGAGAGTTTTAAATTACCTACTTGGCCTGATGGATATAATGTACTTATGTGTTTCTCACAAGCTCAACTTCCTGTTAATTGAGAATGGCAAACACACTAATGCTTTTCAAACATATCTGATCTTGGTTTATTGGTTTTGGGAGAGTTTACATTTATGTGGGAAACTCACTCTTAAAAGTTTTTCTAGTTGGGAACTTTGAACTCTCTGATTATATATTTTAGTAAGAAAAATAACTGCTAGCTGATCAGTCAATTAGTATTTATAAATCATCTTGAATCCTTTGGGATAAGAAGGTTGTGACTTACACACACATTTCTTTGAGTCAGAGGTTTATGGAAATAGCAATAATGTGGAAGTCCAGACACACAAATCTAAATCCCAAGTCTACCACTAAACAGCTAAGAAATACTTGGGAAACAGGTCTTACTTCTTTAGGCCTCAGATTTCTCATACGTAAAATGCACCAGAATATTTGGCCTACTTATAAGCAGAGTTAAAAATATGGTCAAATGCAACTGCATAGCTGCCTTGAGCCCAGCCATTCTTCTATTCTTGCCTGTGGACATGACCTTTCTAACTCAGAAGTAAAAAAAAAAGCTCTTTGATAATCAAACTACCAAACAAGTTAAAGGACTCAGGCTGGCCCCTGCTTCTCTTTTACATGTTCTTTGTGTTCTTACCCTCACACCATCATCTCATTCTTATTTACTGCACTCTTAATGAATTCATGTTCCTTTCAACCCAATGATGGTGGCTTGCTAGGTACTGACAATGCCCATGTACATATAGAATTGCTAGTTCCTGAGGTTTATTTCTATACAATGGCAGATGTTGTTACCATTTCAAAGGACAGCCATATCTGAGGTAAAGCAGAAAGTTCAAGGGTCCTACATGACAAGAATGAAAGTCACGAGGATCAATTTTTATCTTTGTAGAAAACAGGTTAAGGGAATTCAAAGAGAACTTATTAACTGAGCTTCCTTGGGAGGCTGGGATGACACTGGAACCTGGACTTCTATATGATTCTCATGCCACAAGTTAATTGTTTTATTTATTTCTGCCTTTATGACACAATAAATACAGAGAACCTGGAGAAACCAGGCCTCATCCCCTTCTCCCAAAGACAAATAGGTGTCTAGATTTTTTTTTTTAGTTGTTGAATATTTATGGGTAAATCCACTGGAAAATCCCAGAGAAATGTTAAAGAATGTTCTTCAGCTGCTAGCCATTTCTCTGAGATTTCAAACTTTTTATAAGGTATTATGAATACTTGGGGACATTTCAGAACCTAGTACATTGCCTTATATTTATTTTATAACTATTTTTTAAAGTCTAATTACACTATAGCTAAAGATTAAAAACATTTCCCATCTTTCCTACTGGGTCTGAGAGAATAAGCTAAGAAGGAAAATGATAACTGACTAGATATATTCAGCTACCTATTAATTTCAGCTAAAATATCTATTTCCCCCTGCCCCCAGGTCATCAAGCCAATATAATTGAAGGAAATTCTGGGGAGAACTAAAGATAAAGGTTAATTCCTTAATTTATTTTCATGCCAGTTGGCCCTTTCTGATTCATTGCCCGAAAGAAGTCAAAGGTATCCTTTTTCACTGGATTTCAGAATAGGAGCTCAACTGTATTTTTAATTTAAAAGTCTTCTTTTCTATTTTTAATTGTTGAGGAACCTCCATATTGTTTTCCACAGTGTCTATACAAACTTGAATTCCTGCCAACAGTGTGTGAGATTTCCTTTTTATCCATATCATTGTCAACACTTGTTACATCTTGTCTTTTTAATTTTAGCCATTCTACTGAATAAAATAAGTAGGACTGAGAAAGACAAATACCATATGATTTCATTCATATGGAATCTAAAAAAGGAAATGAATAGACAAAAATCAGAGTCAGACATAAATACAGAGAACAAAGTGATGGTTGACAAAGGGGAGGAGGTGGGGTAAAATGGATGAAGGGTAGTGGGAGATATTGACTTCCAGTTATGGATGAGTCAGTCACAGGGATGAAAAAGGTACAGAATTAAGGAATATAGTCAATTATATTGTAATAGTGTTGTATAGTGACAGATGGTAGTTACACTTGTGCTGAACATAGTATAACATATAGAGAAGTTGATTCACTATGTTATACACCTGAAACTAATGTAGCATTGTGTCAACTATACTCAAATAAAAAAATTAATAAAAAAATTATTTTTGGTCAAAAAAGTCTTTACATACTACAGCATATATTTATTTTGCACAATAACAGTACTCTTGAAAAGTTATATAAATGGAACCTTTATAGATGCAGTGAGAGAGCTTTTTTATTTACAATCAAATGAAATTTAGAGCTAGTAGGCATTCAAAAGACCCAGGTAGTGAATTCTTTTGTCAAGTGGGAGATCACTACCTGAACCATTTTATATCACCCTCAACTTCATTATACACTATCCTGTATTCATCAATGATTGTGTCATTCATGTTTGTGAATCTTATTTCCTTGTATGTAAGTTCCTTTAAATTAGGAATATTATATCTAAATGCATAAACCAATGATATGCTCATCAGAAATTCCCAACAATTTAAGTTACTTTTTTGTAAGTTAATATTTTAAGATATTTTTCTCCAATGCATTGCATCTGTATACATATAAAGTGTGATGATTTTTAAATTATTGAGAAGCAAAAAGCTGTTTTTAGATTGGCTACGAATAGTTACAGATGGATTATGGAAACTACCTAGTTGTCACGGTACAAGGGGACAGCTGAATCTTTAGGGAGAGAGAATAGCTTCCCATTTCACTCCACTATAACAAATGTGATGAAAGTAAAAGCTGATGTTGTAGATTAGGGTAAAAAGTGGAGAAAGGTGTACAGTTCTGATAACACTAATGCAAGTGAGAAGGTGAAGTAACATAGATACTGTATGATAATACCTTACATTTATAGCATTCTTCTTTCAAGAACTTCAAAGAACTTTAAATATATTGTCCTATTTGGTTCTACTAATATTCCATTTAGATAGGTAATGGCTGCTAACTTCCATCAGACTTCTGAGGACAAATTCAACCTTGGGAAAATTAAGTAAATTTCCAACTTTTAGCTATTTGTTCTAAAACCCATGTGTCCTTATGCTCAGTGTAGATGCCCTTTTCTGATGACATCACACTGTCTTCTTCTAGAAATAGGTCTTAAAATTATGTATTCTACCTTAGTGAACCCATCCAAAAAAGATAGCTTCAGTTATCACTATAGAGATAATTCTCAAAAACATACCTTTAGCCCTGACCTATACCCTGAGTGGCAGCCTTGTATCTTTATTCAATGTAATTGTACACATCCATAGAAAGGAAGTGCATTTATTCTTATTGATGTAGAAATGTGTGCTTTGGGTATTGAATAAGACATGTGAGTTGCAGAGTAGTGAAATATATATATTCTGCAGGAATAAAAATGTCTGGAGGAATATACACTCAACTGTTACCATTGGTAGGAAGAAATGTTCAGTGATTGTGGAGTACTTACATATTTTATTTCATATATGTAAATATATTTTATCCATATGTATCCTGTTGTGGTTAAGAAAATAAATGACTTTAAGCATATCTTTTAAAAAAATTAGCACAGATCAAACCAGTACCTTTGAAATGCAGTGAGTCAGAGGGGCACCTGGGTGGCTCAGTTGGTTAAGCACCCAACTCTTGATTTCAGCTCAGGTCATGATCTCACAGTCTGTGAATTCAAGCCTCACCTCAGGCTCTGTGCTGACAGTGTGGAGCCTGCTTGGGATTCATTATCTCTCTCTCTGTCTCTCTCTCTCTCTCTCTTCAAAAATAAATAAATAAACATTTAAAAAAATGCAATGAGTCACAAACCAAGTCAGTGTGGTTACATGTATAAGGATAGATACACAGATCAATGGAATAGCACTATTTCCATACACCTATGGTCAAGTGATTTTTGACAACATAGCAAAGACAATACATGGGGAAAAATAGTCTTTTCAACAAATGATGCTGAGATAAGTAGATATCCAAATGTAAAAGAATGAACTTAGACCCCTACTTTATTTAACAATTAAGGGGCGCCTGGGTGGCTCAGTCAGTTGGGCGACCTACTTGACTCAGATCATGATCTCACAGATCTTGAGTTTGAACCCTGCATCAGACTCTGTGCCGACAGCTCAGAGCCTGGAGCCTGCTTCCAATTCTGTGTCTTCCTCTCTCTCTCTCTGCCCCTCCCTTGCTCTACGTTCTGTCTCTCTTTTTCAAAAATAAATAAACATCAAAAAAATTGAAAATTAACTCAAAATGATCAAATACCTAAATGTGAGAACTAAAACTATAAAATGCTTATTAGAAGAAAACATTGGGATAAATATTCATGACCTTAGTTTTGGCAATGGATTTTTAGATATGACACCAAAAGTATAAGCAATAAAATAAGAAATCAATAAATCAGACTTTATTAAAATTAAAAACTTTATTTCTCAAAGAACACTATCAAGATAGTGAAAAGACAACCCACAGAATGGGACAAAATGTTTGCAAATCAAATACCTTATAAAGTACTTGGGTCTAAGATGTATAAATAAATCTTACAATTCAATAATGAAAAGACAACGTAATTAGAAAACAGGGGCAAAGATTTTCAACTAGACATTCCTCTGAAGATCATATACAAATGGCCAATGAGCACATGAACAGATCATTAATATGATCAGTCATCAGGGAATTTTAAGCCAAAACTACAGTGAGATACCACTTGACACCCACTAGGATAGTTATAATAATAAAACAGAAAATAATATGTGTTGATGAGGGTATGGAGAAATTGGAATCATTATTGCTGTTGGGAATGTAAATAGGTGCAGCACTGTGGAAATGATTTGGCATTTCATCAAAATGTTAAATACAGAGTTACTATTTGACCTAATAATTTCACTTCTATGTATATACCAAAAAGAAATAAATATATATATTCACCAAAAAGAAATAAAAGTATATATTCAAATAAAAACTTGATATGAATGCTCACAGCAGCATTATTAATAATAGCCAAAAGAGAGAACTAACCCAAATGTCTATCAGTTAATAAATGGAAATGAAAATGAATAAAATAATGATATATTTTGCAATATGGGCAAAACTTGGGAAAAAAGTTAGTCACAAAAGTCCACATATGAAATGATTTTCATTTATATAAAATGTCCAGGATAGATACATCTATTGAAATAGAAAATATATTAGTGGTTCATTAAAGCTGGTATGTGTTTGTAGGAGAATTTGTGTGTGATAACTAAAGGGTATAAGGTTTCCTTTTGGGGTGATAAAAATATTTTAAAATGGATTGTGGTGATGGTTACATAATTCTGTTAATATACTAAACACCATTGAATTTTCACTTTAAATGGACGAGTTGTATGGCATGTAAATTATATTCCAATAAAACAGTTACAAAATAAACAAAATGTAATGATTCTTTTCAGTGAAAACTTTATACAATGGCCATTGCTGCTGGTGTAGGGATCACACTTTCAGAACCACTAAATTAAAAGATCTTCAATTAAGCTTTATTTTCTCCAGAATTCCCGGTTAACCAGAGATCTCCATTCTCTGATAATTCTAGTTGAGATTATATTATAAATTGCTGTGGGGTATAATGGGTGGCCATAGAATTTCCTTTGTTCTACTCTAGTTTAGGATCCCATAGTTATTAACTGGCATAGTTTAGGAACTTTATTGTCTATTGTTTATTCTGCAGGATGAAGAAGAGGATCTTAGGACTGAACTCAACCTTTTAAAGAAGTACTCTTTCCACAAAAACATTGTGTCCTTCTATGGTGCTTTTTTCAAGCTGAGCCCCCCCGGCCAGAGGCACCAACTTTGGGTATGTATTTAACCTTGATCTTATTTCCTAAGACTAAATCTCACTTGAGGAAATACATTTTCACAAGCTGAGATGCACTTTTGTGCACTTACAGGAATACTTAAACACTCCACTGCTCAAAGTAGTATGACAAAATATGTTCTGATTCCTGGAGATGGGAGTAATAAAGTATGGAAAAGTAGCATAAGTTCCTGGCAAGGGTCTTCAGGGTAAAATAGAGGAGGACTCAAATGAACACTGGGAATATCTAACATGTTTCTTTTTAAATATCGTTTTGCTGCTATTAACTTTTTCTGTATATTTACTGGTAAATTAGAGGTATGGCTAAGGAGACTACCTGATGGACTTGCAAATAATGACTGGATAAGTATCAATTCTAATTAGCATTCAGCATGAACATATGGATGCATTTAAGTTTTTCTAAGGAAATGCACTTATGTTTAAACATAACTCCCGGAAGTTTTTTTCTAATTTGTTAGTTGACTTATCTTTTTCTTAGTCTACTTATACCTATACTGTCACAAATTAAAGATCAATGAGATATAAATTGTATAGGGTAACTAAAACATAAGCTACAGTTACCAGAATGTTGCTGCCTCCTACTATGGCAGAAATAGTCAAATAAAAAGAAAATGAGCTCTGGTCAGAGATATGTTTATTTCAAAAGGAATATTTAGAACAGAAGTGGGGTCAGTGTCCAATTGCTAGCTACATTTCCATTTCCATTTCAAGTCAAGAATAGTATTTTTTTTTCAAAATAATAACTAAGAATTTTAAGAACCTTCAGTTGTCAAGGAAAGATTGTTCCACTTTACATAACGGACTTTAGGAAGCAGGGCAGTGGACATTATAGAAATATTTTCAACAAGGAACTGAATTGAAATAGTGGTTCTCAAACTTTAGTGTGCATCCGAATCTCCTGGAAAGCCTGATAAAACACAGATTGCTGAGCTCTACCTATAGGGTTACTGATTCCATTGGTGTGGGGTGTGGGCCCATGAATTTGCACTTTTTAACAACAGATGATGATGTTTATGCTACTGGTCTGGGTACCACACTTTCAAAACCACCAAATTAAACATCTTCACTTTAATCCCATTTTATTCCAAATGTCCAGTTAAGTAAATCTTCTTTTATCTGACAACTCCAGTTGGCATTTCATTAAATATTGCTGTACACCTTTAATGACTATTGGTATATTTTTGGCATACAATATTTGTCTTTTAATATAATTTTACTTACAATTTTTTTCCTCTTGCCTGTATGGCAGTCTCCTTATCAGATGTATTTATCAGTACTCAATTCATTCAATTATTCAACATATTTATTCAAAAACATCTATTTGCCAGGCCTTCTGCTATTTTATGAGATTACATGGATAAGCTGAACAAACATGTCCCGGACCTGTTGGAACTTACAGTCCATTTGCAATGACCAGTATCAGTCAAATAATCACACAAATGAGTATATAATTGGTCAGAAGGGAAATAACATGCTTCTATGTGGGCAAATAGCATGCTTCTATGTGGGCAAATAACAAAGGTATCTAAGTTAAGTAGGGAATGAGAAACTCTTCTTTAATAAACTTTTTTTTGAACTGAGATCTGAAGGATGAATAAATTATTTGTGGAGGCAAGAGTTTTCATGAGACCATTTACACTGTCTTGCCCATATAAATCAAAACAAATAGGAAGTAAGTAAATGACTAAATGATTACCATTTATAAAGTGTATGTGCCAGACATCATGCTTACAAAGCTGGGAAAATAATTGAAAATGTCTTTATGTTCCTTTAAGACTAGAGTGCTTCTGACTTAAGTAACATTAGCAAGATTTTTCCAGGGTACATCTGAATGAATGGCTTTAATTTATGTTTGTCATGATTCAAAATGAGCCACTTTGCTTCCATTACCACAGTTGTACATGTTGTGAGCATTTAATACAGTTAACATGAAAATTAAACTTTCGTGGTTTCTCTGTATAATTAGTTTTATTAGGCAATTTCTTCTCTTCTTTTTTGTGAGAGTGTACTTATGTGAAAGATATGCAATAATATGAATTGTGAACAAATATAAATTAAAGGAATGATTTACTGAAAAGAAAATGTTAGCATTACAACAAGAAATGAGGTAGACTTTACATATTCATGATTTGGGGCATATCCTTTAGGTTTCCTTCATCTACAGCAATAATTAACTTGCCTACGGTTTAAAAAAACATGTTTTGTTGTATGTATGCATGTATTTATTTATTTATTATTTATTTATTTATTTTTAATATATGAAATTTATTGTCAAATTGGTTTCCATACAACACCCAGTGCTCATCCCAAAAGGTGCCCTCCTCAATAACCATCACCCACCCTCTCCTACCTCCCACCCCCCATCAACCCTCAGTTTGTTCTCAGTTTTTAACAGTCTCTTATGCTTTGGCTCTCTCCCACTCTAACCTCTTTTTTTTTTCCTTCCCCTCCCCCATGGGTTCCTCTTAAGTTTCTCAGGATCCACATAAGAGTGAAACCATATGGTATCTGTCTTTCTCTGTATGGCTTATTTCACTTAGCATCACACTCTCCAGTTCCATCCACGTTGCTACAAAAGGCCATATTTCATTCTTTCTCATTGCCACGTAGTATTCCATTGTGTATATAAACCACAATTTCTTTATCCATTCATCAGTTGATGGACATTTAGGCTCTTTCCATAATTTGGCTATTGTTGAGAGTGCTGCTATGAACATTGGGGTACAAGTGCCCCTATGCATCAGTACTCCTGTATCCCTTGGGTAAATTCCTAGCAGTGCTATTGCTGGGTCATAGGGCAGGTCTATTTTTAATTTTCTGAGGAACCTCCACACTGCTTTCCAGAGTGGCTGCACTAATTTGCATTCCCACCAACAGTGTAAGAGGGTTCCCGTTTCTCCACATCCTCTCCAGCATCTATAGTCTCTTTATTTGTTCATTTTGGCCACTCTGACTGGCGTGAGGTGATACCTGAGTGTGGTTTTGATTTGTATTTCCCTGATAAGGAGCGACGCTGAACATCTTTTCATGTGCCTGTTGGCCATCCGGATGTCTTCTTTAGAGAAGTGTCTATTCATGTTTTCTGCCCATTTCTTCACTGGGTTATTTGTTTTTCGGGTGTGGAGTTTGGTGAGCTCTTTATAGATTTTGGATACTAGCCCTTTGTCCGATATGTCATTTGCAAATATCTTTTCCCATTCCGTTGGTTGCCTTTTAGTTTTGTTGGTTGTTTCCTTTGCTGTGCAGAAGCTTTTTATCTTCATAAGGTCCCAGTAATTCACTTTTGCTTTTAATTCCCTTGCCTTTGGGGATGTGTCGAGTAAGAGATTGCTATGGCTGAGGTCAGAGAGGTCTTTTCCTGCTTTCTCCTCTAAGGTTTTGATGGTTTCCTGTCTCACATTCAGGTCCTTTATCCATTTTGAGTTTATTTTTGTGAATGGTGTGAGAAAGTGGTCTAGTTTCAACCTTCTGCATGTTGCTGTCCAGTTCTCCCAGCACCATTTGTTAAAGAGACTGTCTTTTTTCCATTGGATGTTCTTTCCTGCTTTGTCAAAGATGAGTTGGCCATACATTTGTGGGTCTAGTTCTGGGGTTTCTATTCTATTCCATTGGTCTATGTGTCTGTTTTTGTGCCAATACCATGCTGTCTTGATGATGACAGCTTTGTAGTAGAGGCTAAAGTCTGGGATTGTGATGCCTCCTGCTTTGGTCTTCTTCTTCAAAATTACTTTGGTTATTCGGGGCCTTTTGTGGTTCCATATGAATTTTAGGATTGCTTGTTCTAGTTTCGAGAAGAATGCTAGTACAATTTTGATTGGGATTGCATTGAATGTGTAGATAGCTTTGGGTAGTATTGACATTTTGACAATATTTATTCTTCCAATCCATGAGCAGGGAATGTCTTTCCATTTCTTTAAATCTTCTTCAATTACCTTCATAAGCTTTCTATAGTTTTCAGCATACAGATCCTTTACATCTTTGGTTAGATTTATGCCTAGGTATTTTATGCTTTTTGGTGCAATTGTGAATGGGATCAGTTTCTTTATTTGTCTTTCTGTTGCTTCATTGTTAGTGTATAAGAACGCAACTGAATTCTGTACATTGATTTTGTATCCTGCAACTTTGCTGAATTCATGTATCAGTTCTAGCAGACTTTTGGTGGAGTCTATCGGATTTTCCATGTATAATATCATGTCATCTGCAAAAAGCGAAAGCTGGACTTCATCTTTGCCAATTTTGATGCCTTTGATTTCCTTTTGTTGTCCGATTGCTGATGCTAGAACTTCCAACACTATGTTAAACAACAGTTGTGAGAGTGGGCATCCCTGTCATGTTCCTGATCTCAGGGAAAAAGCTCTCAGTTTTTCCCCATTGAGGATGATGTTAGCTGTGGGCTTTTCATAAATGGCTTTTATGATCTTTAAGTATGTTCCTTCTATCCCGACGTTCTCAAGGGTTTTTATTAAGACGGGGTGCTGAATTTTGTCAAAGGCCTTTTCTGCATCGATTGAGAGGATCATATGGTTCTTCTCTTTTTTTTTTGTTAATGTCATGTATCACGTTGATTGATTTGCGAATGTTGAACCAGCCCTGCATCCCAGGAATGAATCCCACTTGATCATGGTGAATAATGCTTTTTATATGCTGTTGAATTCGATTTGCTAGTATCTTATTGAGAATTTTTGCATCCATATTCATCAGGGATATTGGCCTGTAGTTCTCTTTTTTTACTGGGTCTCTGTCTGGTTTAGGAATCAAAGTAATACTGGCTTCATAGAATGAGTCTGGAAGTTTTCCTTCCCTTTCTATTTTTTGGGATAGCTTGAGAAGGATAGGTATTATCTCTGCTTTAAACGTCTGATAGAACTCCCCTGGGAAGCCATCTGGTCCTGGACTCTTATTTGTTGGGAGATTTTTGATAACCGATTCAATTTCTTCGCTGGTTATGGGTCTGTTCAAGCTTTCTATTTCCTCCTGTTTGAGTTTTGGAAGAGTGTGGGTGTTCAGGAATTTGTCCATTTCTTCCAGGTTGTCCAATTTGTTGGCATATAATTTTTCATAGTATTCCCTGATGATTGCTTGTATCTCTGAGGGATTGGTTGTAATAATCCCATTTTCATTCATGATTTTATCTATTTGGGTCATCTCCCTTTTCTTTTTGAGAAGCCTGGCTAGAGGTTTGTCAATTTTGTTAATTTTTTCAAAAAACCAACTCTTGGTTTCGTTGATCTGCTCTACAGTTTTTTTAGATTCTATATTGTTTATTTCTGCTCTGATCTTTATTATTTCTCTTCTTCTGCTGGGTCTAGGCTGCGTTTGCTGTTCTGCTTCTATTTCCTTTAGGTGTGCTGTTAGATTTTGTATTTGGGATTTTTCTTGTTTCTTGAGATAGGCCTGGATTGCAATGTATTTTCCTCTCAGGACCGCCTTCCTGCATCCCAAAGCGTTTGGATTGTTGTATTTTCACTTTTGTTTGTTTCCATATATTTTTTAATTTTTTCTCTAATTGCCTGGTTGACCCATTCATTCTTTAGTAGCGGTGTTCTTTAACCTCCATGCTTTTGGAGGTTTTCCAGACTTTTTCCTGTGGTTGATTTCAAGCTTCATAGCATTGTGGTCTGAAAGTATGCATGGTATGATTTCAATTCTTGTATACTTATGAAGGGCTGTTTTGTGACCCAGTACATGATCTATCTTGGAGAATGTTCCAAGTGCACTCGAGAAGAAAGTATATTCTGTTGCTTTGGCATGCAGAATTCTAAATATATCTGTCAAGTCCATCTGATCCAATGTATCATTCAGGGCCCTTGTTTCTTTTTTGACCGTGTGTCTAGATGATCTATCCATTTCTGTAAGTGGGGTGTTAAAGTCCCCTGCAATTACCACATTCTTCTCAATAAGGTTGCTTATGTTTATGAGTAATTGTTTTATATACTTGGGGGCTCCGGTATTCGGTGCATAGACATTTATAATTGTTAGCTCTTCCTGATGGATAGTCCCTGTAACTATTATATAATGTCCTTCTTCATCTCTTGTTACAGCCTGTAATTTAAAGTCTAGTTTGTCTGATATAAGTATGGCTACTCCAGCTTTCTTTTGGCTTCCAGTAGCATGATAAATAGTTCTCCATCCCCTCACTCTGAATCTAAAGGTGTCCTCAGGTCTAAAATGAGTCTCTTGTAGACAGCAAATAGATGGGTCTTGTGTTTTTGTCCATTCTGATACCCTATGTCTTTTGGTTGGTGCATTTAATCCATTTACATTCAGTGTTATTATAGAAAGATACGGGTTTAGAGTCATTGTGATGTCTGTATGTTTTATGCTTGTAGTGATGTCTCTGGTACTTTGTCTCACAGGGTCCCTCTTAGGATCTCTTGTAGGGCTGGTTTAGTGGTGACAAATTCCTTCAGTTTTTGTTTGTTTGGGAAGACCTTTATTTCTCCTTCTATTCTAAATGACAGACTTGCTGGATAAAGGATTCTCGGCTGCATATTTTTTCTGTCTAGCACACTGAAAATCTCATGCCAATTCTTTCTGGCCTGCCAAGTTTCAGAAGAGAGATCAGTCACGAGTCTTATAGGTCTCCCTTTATATGTGAGGGCACGTTAACCCCTTGCTGCTTTCAGAATTTTCTCTTTATCCTTGTATTTTGCCAGTTTCACTATGATATGTCGTGCAGAAGATCGATTCAAGTTACGTCTGAAGGGAGTTCTCTGTGCCTCTTGGATTTCAATGCCTTTTTCCTTCCCCAGATCCGGGAAGTTCTCAGCTATTATTTCTTCAAGTACCCCTTCAGCACCTTTCCCTCTCTCTTCCTCCTCTGGGATACCAATTATGCGTATATTATTTCTTTTTAGTGTATCACTTAGTTCTCTAATTTTCCCCTCATACTCCTGGATTTTTTTATCTCTCTTTTTCTCAGCTTCCTCTTTTTCCATAACTTTATCTTCTAGTTCACCTATTCTCTCCTCTGCCTCTTCAATACGAGCCGTGGTGGTTTCCATTTTGTTTTGCATTTCGTTTAAAGCGTTTTTCAGCTCCTCGTGACTGTTCCTTAGTCCCTTGATCTCTGTAGCAAGAGATTCTCTGCTGTCCTCTATACTATTTTCAAGCCCAGCGATTAATTTTATGACTATTATTCTAAATTCACTTTCTTTTATATTATTTAAATCCTTTTTGACCAGCTCATTAGCTGTTGTTATTTCCTGGAGATTCTTCTGAGGGGAATTCTTCCGCTTGGATTTTGGATAGTCCCTGGCGTGGTGAGGACCTGCAGGGCACTTCCCCTGTGCTGTGGTGTATAACTGGAGTTGGTGGGCGGGGCCGCAGTCAGACCTGATGTCTGCCCCCAGCCCCACCGCTGGGGCCACAGTCAGACTGGTGTGTGCTTTCTCTTCCCCTCTCCTAGGGGCGGGATTCAATGTGGGGTGGCGTGGCCCGTCTGGGCTACTTGCACACTGCCAGGCTTGTGATGCTGGGGATCTGTTGTATTAGCTGGGGTGGGTAGGCAAGGTGCACAGGGGCAGGAGGGGCAGGCTTAGCTCGCTTCTCCTTAGGTGATCCACTTCAGGAGGGGCCCTGTGGCAGCTGGAGGGAGTCAGATCCGCTGCCGGAGGGTTGGCTCGGCAGAAGCACAGAGTTGGGTGTTTGTGCCAAGTGAGCAAGTTCCCTGGCAGGAACTGGCTCCCTTTGGGATTTTGGCTGGGGGATGGGCGGGGGAGATGGCGCTGGCGAGCGCCTTTGTTCCCCACCAAACTGAGCTCTGTCGTCCAGGGGCTCAGCAACTCTCCCTCCCTTTGTCCTCCAGCCTTCCCGCTTTCTGAGCAGAGCTGTTAACTTATGACCTCCCTGACGCTAAGTCGCGCTTGCTGTGGGAACACAGTCGTCAGGCCCCTCTGCTTTTGCAAGCCAGACTCGGGGGCTCTGCTTGGCCGGCGAGCCGCCCCTCCGCCCCGGCTCCCTCCCGCCAGTCTGTGGAGCGCGCACCGCCTCGCCGCCCTTCCTATCCTCTTCCGTGGGCCTCTCGTCTGCGCTTGGCTCCAGAGACTCCATTCTGCTAATCCTCTGGTGGTTTTCTGGGTTATTTAGGCAGGTGTAGTTGGAATCTAAGTGATCAGCAGGACGCGTGGTGTGCCCAGCGTCCTCCTACGCCGCCATCTTCCCTCAATTCTCTCTGTTTTGTTGTATTTATAAAGAGGTTTTGACATGGGCCCTAATGCAGAAACCTGTGCCTAAGAAAAGTTTGTTGGGTTGATTATAATAGATATATTCTCTTTTACATTGTACAGGCCTCTAGCCAGCTAATATAGGAAAGGAAATTTACTAGTTTAGTACCTGATTAATTGATGGCAAAAAGATAAATTTTCTGAGAAATTTTTATTAATAAAGTAACATCTGAACAAGATGGTTTCAGTGATAATAGCCTTAAAATAAGTTTCCTTAGTAGTAAATTCATTTGGGAAAAAATGCCCTATAGGAATACAATTGATAGTTTACCCCCTTGAAATTGTAGTTTGCCACTATCTCAGGAAACAATAATTTAAAATTTAGAATTTAGAAACAAAAACAAAACAACAATAACAAACAAATTTAGTCTTAATGTTGAAGTGTAAATTCTTTTGAGATCCTTCTATCCTGCTTCTTCACTTGCAATCAAATTGTTCCTTCAATGATTTTTTCTGTTGCACTCCAAGCATCACTCAGGCTTGTCTCCTGCACAAGCTTTCTACAGGAATATAATCATTCTTTTTTCAGTAAACTGAATGTTCTTCCTTCTCTTTATATCCAAACACTATCCTTCAAGGCTTAGCTCAAATTCTACCTCTTGGTTAAATCACCTCACGCCAGTCAGAGTGGCCAAAATGAACAAATCAGGAGACTATAGATGCTGGAGAGGATGTGGAGAAACGGGAACCCTCTTGCACTGTTGGTGGGAATGCAAATTGGTGCAGCCGCTCTGGAAAGCAGTGTGGAGGTTCCTCAGAAAATTAAAAATAGACCTACCCTATGACCCAGCAATAGCACTGCTAGGAATTTACCCAAGGGATACAGGAGTACTGATGCATAGGGGCACTTGTACCCCAATGTTCATAGCAGCACTCTCAACAATAGCCAAATTATGGAAAGAGCCTAAATGTCCATCAACTGATGAATGGATAAAGAAATTGTGGTTTATATACACAATGGCTAAGTGAAATAAGCCATACAGAGAAAGACAGATACCATATGGTTTCACTCTTATGTGGACCCTAGAAACTTAACAGGAACCCATGGGGGAGGGGAAGGAAAAAAAAAAAAAAGGACGTTAGAGTGGGAGAGAGCCAAAGCATAAGAGACTGTTAAAAACTGAGAACAAACTGAGGGTTGATGGGGGGTGGGAGGGAGGAGAGGGTGGGTGATGGGTATTGAGGAGGGCACCTTTTGGTATGAGCACTGGGTGTTGTATGGAAACCAATTTGTCAATAAATTTCATATATAAAAAAAATAAATAAATAAAAATAAAATATAAGGGAGAAAAAAAAAATATCCCTGGTGTGGTACCTGCCTTCCCTCCCTCCACTGATCTTTGGATAGGTTCCAACTCTTTAATTCCACTAGCCTTTAGAGACTCCCACCAGACAATTGAGCCAGTATTTGCAATGTCTTAATCCCTAACATTACATATAAATACAAGCCATATGGACTAAAACTCTCCAGATATTTTCATAGAATTACTTTCTAATTCTTGACACTTTGCTGACTTCCCTGCAGATGGTGATGGAGTTATGTGCAGCAGGCTCAGTCACTGATGTAGTAAGAATGACCAGAAATCAGAGTTTGAAAGAAGATTGGATTGCTTATATCTGCCGAGAAATCCTTCAGGTGAGTCTTCATATAGTCATTCTCCCCTGCCTTGAAAATACCTGGGAGTAATATATGCAGTGTACTTTATACTTGCTCATACAGGTTGGTTTAAGAATTCTAAACATAATCTCTGGATCAGGATACCAAAAAAGACCTAAAGGCTTTAGAGAAAGCATAGTGATGTCTATGTCCTTAACTTTAGATAGGTTGCAATACGGGTAACCAGGCCCTTCCAAGCCTTGCTCTTTAATGGTTGTGTCAGAGTTAGACTATTGTGTTCATTGGATCATAGAAATAACCACTTGGAATATTTAGTACATCATTCAGATTTTTAGAGTTCTTAAAAAAAAAAAAAGCTGCACTATATCGTTAGAGATTAAAAGTGAGACAAAAGTCCGTGTTTTACAGAATGGCCCCAAACCATCCATAACCATTTTGCAGACAGATATCCTATTTGAAGAATGCCCTACTTTTAAAGCTTGCTTCATTTTGAAACCAAGTTGGATGAGAACAATATTCTTGATCTGCCACACTCAAATTTTTCTGTGTGGCTTAGGTGCTTAGGGTCACCCGAGAAGGATATTAACAGAACTGAATCGGACCACTGATATACTGTTAGAATGGCCTTCCTCCCATCTTAATTGGATTCACTTGTGCTAATAGTGTAACTAGTTGAGTGCAAACTCTATACTGAGTTTAAATTCTGGTTCATGATGTATTAGCTGTGTGTCCTTGAATCAGTTACTTAATTTTTCCAAATCTCACTTTTCTTATCTATAATACGAGGTGATAGTAGTACCTTCCTCAAAGGATTGCAGTGACAGCTTCATAATTTCCTTCATGTAAAGCACTTAGCACAGTGCCTGGCAACAAAGTAAAACAAAATAAAGGATTCAATTAATATTAGCTGTTTTTACTGTTACTTCTGTTATTATTCCCCAGTTATTATCTGGAGCAATCTCACTGAAGCCAGGTCACAGGTTAGTCTTAGTGGTGAACAGCCTGGAGCCAACATAGTAAGCCAATACAAATTGCAGATGCTTTCAAAGGAATTTCCATAGTCCCCCAAATTCTCAGCTTACAAGGTTGACTAGAAAATATTCTGGATTAATGAAATGGTTGAATGAGGAATAGAGTAAAACAGTGGCTATTATATTTAAGGTGTCCAGGTCTTCACTCTTATGGTTAGTTGGAAAGATGGAGGCTAGAAAGGAAGGTAAACGGCCCAATGTATACAAACATTACTTTTTGGTATTCTTTTCCTTTCATGGGTGTCCTGATTTATTTTCCTTTCCTTATAGCCAAAAGCAGTATTTCTGGGAACTGGTTGTAGTAATTCCAGCCTAAAGAAAGAATTTTGTCTGAAAAAAGCAAATCTGGGCCATTTTTCTTACCAAAAGGTTTTCCAAAAATACTAAGAACAGTACCAGAAAGAGAGAAAATATATATACTGATCTGACTTTTTAAATAAATATACATTATCTATGTGCAGGGCTTAGCTCATCTTCATGCACACCGTGTAATTCACCGGGACATCAAAGGTCAGAATGTGTTACTGACTCATAATGCTGAAGTAAAACTTGGTAAGTTTGTTCTTGCAGTACTTTAAGTGGTGCCCAAAATATTTTAATGGAGAATAATCCTTTAAGATAACTATGTTTTTTTATAATTTCATTAACAATATCTGCTACTTATTTAGGCTGTGTCTTCATTGCTTGTAAAACCAGTGAAATTTTGAAAATTTGTTTGGTGAGGAAGGTGGAGCAGGAGAAAAATGCACCATTTACTGCTTCTCTGGAATCATTAGTTCAAAACAACTTTTAAATTATAATGGAAGGCTTACATTTTGGTCATTGTTTTACTCTCTATTAAGTATAGATATTATATTTATTTCAACAATTGAATTGAGTGTTTATTATGTGCAAGTTTTTGTGCCATAGACAAGAAACAAAGACAATTCTTCCACATCACAAAGCCATATTTTCCAAAGAACATCAAATAACTTTTAAATTACTTAAGCATAAATTGCTTCTTTGGAATTTCGCCTCAAATATTTAAAGAACTGATATCAGTTGCTCTCATAATATCAAAATCAAGTTCAGAATTAGAAATCAAAAGACCAGAAAGTCCCTGGCTTTCTATTCCAAGATTTAAAATGGCATAATTTATTTAAAAATAACCACACATATTGTCTCACAGGCACACAGGGTACAATTTATTGTACCCTTTAATGTTTAATATAAATATTGTTGGTTGGGTTTTAAATAATACCATATGATTAATTTTAGTACTATGCAATGGCAGATAACCTCATTGATATAGAATATAAATCACTGGTATTAAATCCTGTATTATTTTTAAATGATATCAGTTCTACCATATCTCTAGCATGACCTTAAGATAGTTCCCATTTTCCTTATAAAAAATATAACCATGGCAGAGATTTTTGTTCATTCATTGAGAATGTGTTCATTGAATATTTGCAGAAGAAGCTTGAGTAATAATCGTTCCTGAAATAAGAAAAAAGTAATTTCAAGAAAATGTGTTATGTCTCATGTGTTTAAAAGCTACAAAGCTAGAAATACAATTTTAAGACACTGTGCCAATACCTTGGGGGAATTTGGATCTCATATTCAAATGTGCAGGATAGATAATCTGTTGCAAGGCTACATACATACTATGTTCACATGTGGCAGCACTCCCATATATTTGAGTCAGGTTTCTGGCCAACTCTACCATTTGCGATACAGAAGAGAAATTGTTAAGTAAATGAAATGCCACTGAAAAATCTGTCACAAAGTCCATGCACTAAAGCTCATGTACTTTACTCTGTGGGGGAGACCTTTTAGTATGGATAAGAATTTAATCAGGCTTATTTTACATATAACCCTTATACATTTGGTTTTACATTTCTCAGATTCCAGGATTTTTTTTTCCTTCCCCTCCCCCATGGATTCCAGGATATTTTTAAGCAACATATTATGAGAAGGTTGCAGAAGGAAAACCCAAGGCCATAAAAAGGGAGTGATAGGAATGAGACTGGAAAATGATCATATTATAATTGCAATTGATAAGTAATCCTTATATTCTGGTCCCTAGGTCATTAAAGAAAAGGTTAAATTATACCACTGTTGAGGTCTCATCTCTACTTTTGTCTTCATTTCAAGCTTTTCTTGTTTCCTTTTCTTCCATCCATCACTCTTTCTTCTAGTCTTTTCTCTTTTCATTTTCTTCCCTGAATGTCATATATTAGCTCATCGCCTTCATAGGTATCTCTTGGCCCTTTAAGTTGGCCCTCAGGATAGTGAGACTGCTGGGGTCTGATTTAACCTGTTCTCCAAAAATATGTAGATAATGAGATTGTTCAATACCCAGTGATGATTTGCACATATTATAGGCATTTTTTATTCTTGTTAAATCCTTCCTTAAAGACTTCTTTAAGCTCTTAACTTTTTAATTTTTCATTTCTTCTCCTAAATTCTTCAAACTACTATTTAGACAGTGTTGCTATCCATCCTCTAGATTCCTGGAAACCATTCTAAATTAGAAAATCTACTTCATTTTTCTTCCCTGAAAAATTTCATCTACTTTCATTTTTCATCTTTTTTTTTCTGGACTAAATAACCCCAGTCTACTTTAGCCTTTTTTCTGTCTGTTACTGAGGATACCATACTAAATATTTTCATATAATGTATCCCACAGATTAATAGAAGACTGAACTTTTACAGTCTAACCTAAGATATAGATACCACAGTAAATATATGCATCTGATTCAGAAGATCTGTAGAAGAACTTAAACTAAATTCTAGCAGAAAACTCATTTTTCTTTATTGGTGTAATAGGACTTTCTAATGTCATGAGCGAGGCTTCCTAATAAGCTACTAATAGGTTTTAGATTTCTTAGATGTTGCTTATAGTGTTGGTCTTCCTCCAGCTTGGTGGCAGTTCCAAACACTACATATGTTATCACTTCAGAGGTTCAGGGTATACTGATGGAACTTTATTTTTAATATTCATGGTAAACTTTCAGCCAAACCTACTGTAGATTTATAGTAGCACTTCTGAGTCTCTTTCCAACATAAATAGAAGCAAAAACCTAATTCTCAATATTTCTGGAGTGGACTTCATGGTAAAGTTTTCTGGGCTGGAATGAAAATCTGTTATCCATTGTGGATTTTGTATTGGCTTTCCAAGTTAAAGCAATAACTTATTGAGCTTTTTGTTACTGATTAATTATTTTGACATATGCTGAATTTTGCAGTGGATTTTGGAGTGAGTGCCCAGGTGAGCAGAACTAATGGGAGGAGAAATAGTTTCATTGGGACGCCATACTGGATGGCACCTGAGGTGATTGACTGTGATGAGGACCCAAGACGCTCCTATGATTACAGAGTAAGTGTGAAGATTCACATAGTGGGAATCAAAGATTGGAAAGGACTTTTAACTAATATTTATTTGTAAATGATAAAAAATAAAAAGCAGGCAACTCCTTTCACATTAAACTCTAATAAGAAAGACTAGCTGCTATTCTTATTTGTGGTTTGATTATATGCATAAATGTAATATTTTCTAAGAATATAGACAACATAGACCACTGGTAATTATCTACATTTGAGGAAGAATGTCTAGTTCATGTTGCTTGCAAATTCTTGGGAAAAATATTATATTATGTGGCTTTATATGGAAATTTAACTTCCAGGGGCAGAGAACTTTGTAAACCTAAAAATGAATGAATGTAAAGCCAATTATTAATCCCCACAGTAACTTAGCTTCAAAAAGAAAAAAAAATAATTCGATTACTCAGGGTAATGGAGAAAATCCTTGTCATGGTTCACCTCCAGACCACTGAAAATCAGTGGAATAGACAAATTAAGTAACAATTCATGGTATTTATTAAAATTTCCACTGAAATTGGACAATATACATCTATGTACACATTTCAAAAACCTGATGTGGAAATAAAAGTCTCCATTTGCTATAGACTGGAAAAACCACACTCAGTCTTCACATCATAAGTCATCCAAACAATTCATTGTGGCTTCATTGTGTGGAACCTAGAGCTCAATACTTGAAGTTGATTAATTCAAGTCTCATCTCTTTTCCCTTTTCCTTAAATGCCCTCTGCTTGATCTGCAAGCAGATCCATTGAGAGTTTATAGTCTATTGCTATTACAGGCTATGGAGACTATGGAAGCATAATGTTCTTTTAGGTGGCTTGCTGTAAAAATGATGCTTTATGCCTTTACAAATTTTTTTGCAGTCTTCAAAGGACTTTCACCTATATTAATCATTTTTTTTTCATTTTTAGCCTCATTTAATTGAAAGAAAGCTTCAACTTACACCATCACAACAATCATTTGAAGCTAAGAACTCTATTAGCTGAGATTCTCAGAATTCAATTGACTTGTTTAGGAGTCATCCAGCCAGCCAGTGTACCTACAGCCCTGTGCCCTTTCCACGTTCTAAATGAAGTACAGTTAATAGTGAGGATAATTTCCTTGAGCCTCTTGGAATATCATTTCCTAGAATAACAATAATTATATTATCAATTTACTATATTCAAGTAACTGCTGAAAATGCTTTTTATATATGGTATCTCATTTAATACTCATACCAGTGCTATGAGGTGGATATCATTATTATCCCCATTTCATTTAGGGTAAAATTGAGGTACAGAGAGTTAAATCATTTATCTAAGAGGGCATGGTTAATAGGTCTATGTAATTGGATTTCTTCACAGCAAGCTCCTTTTGTTATTTCAGTTAAGGCAGCAATAGCAATACATTCAAGATGAATTTTCCCTACACAGAACCCTATCCCATATCGTTCTGTTGTGTGGTGTAGTACTGGCAGATCACAAGCTTAGATAACATCTTCCTACAACACCATTCTATAATGAAGGTTCATTGTAGAAAACCCATAAAATGGCTCTGGCATTGACACTCCCCCAACCAAAGATTGTTTTGAAATTCTAAATACAAATCAAAACCACACTCAGGTATCATCTCACGCCAGTCAGAGTGGCCAAAATGAACAAATCAGGAGACTATAGATGCTGGAGAGGATGTGGAGAAACGGGAACCCTCTTGCACTGTTGGTGGGAATGCAAATTGGTGCAGCCGCTCTGGAAAGCAGTGTGGAGGTTCCTCAGAAAATTAAAAATAGACCTACCCTATGACCCAGCAATAGCACTGCTAGGAATTTATCCAAGGGATACAGGAGTACTGATGCATAGGAGCACTTGTACCCCAATGTTCATAGCAGCACTCTCAACAATAGCCAAATTATGGAAAGAGCCTAAATGTCCATCAACTGATGAATGGATAAAGAAATTGTGGTATATATACACAATGGAATACTACGTGGCAATGAGAAAAAAATGAAATATGGCCTTTTGTAGCAACGTGGATGGAACTGGAGAGTGTAATGCTAAGTGAAATAAGCCATACAGAGAAAGACAGATACCATATGGTTTCACTCTTATGTGGATCCTGAGAAACTTAAGAGGAACCCATGGGGGAGGGGAAGGAAAAAAAAAAAAAAGAGCTTAGAGTGGGAGAGAGCCAAAGCATAAGAGACTGTTAAAAACTGAGAACAAACTGAGGGTTGATGGGGGGTGGGAGGGAGGGGAGGGTGGGTGATGGGTATTGAGGAGGGCACCTTTTGGGATGAGCACTGGGTGTTGTATGGAAACCAATTTGTCAATAAATTTCATATTAAAAAATAAATAAATAAATAAATAAATAAATAAATAAATAAATAAATACTATTAATTTTCCAGTTTAGGTGACTTTGGGTTCATTTTTTCTTTTGCAGAGTGATGTGTGGTCCGTGGGAATCACTGCTATTGAAATGGCTGAAGGGGCTCCTCGTGAGTAAAAATGATGTTTATTTGTTAAAAGCTAGGGAAGCATGCTATACAAATCTGCAACTTGCACCAGTCAGCTTGTCTTGGTCAGACAGATGCCACCCTATTGCCAAACCGTAAATACTGGACTTCTGAGTGATTATCAAATGTTCTAGTCAGAATGGCCAGATATATCTATAAAGAGTTTGTGCTTTTCTCTTATGATATTTTATTTTAGGCTTATTGAGTTTTATTTCAATTTAGCATCAAAATTATTTGGTACTGACAGTCATAACTAATGAGAATCTGAAGGCTTTACAGTACATAGTTATTGGTGGAGTATTTAGGTTCCAGAACATTTATAGTCACACACTGCTACTGCTGCAGACTATGGCAGTTAAGAGAATCTTCCAGTGTTTCACTGAAAATAAACCAATCCTCAACTCTGGGAAGTGAGTGGTTGTTTGTTTGTTTGTTTGTTTTTCATTTGGAGTCAGTCAGCTCACCTTTGGTGCCTTCCTTGCTCCTTTTAGCAACTCCAGTGTCCTTAATTGCTCAGAAGACTCAGTTTCCTCTTGTTTCCTCCTCACCCCGATCATTTAAATGATCTGTTAGTATTCTGTTCTCTCAGCACACTGCTTTCTGGTAGGAAAGTGAAAATTAAATGTGAACTTAGATATAAAAGATTGATAGCCATCTAATGTATGACACCCATAAGCAGGGCATATCTACTGTCCTCAATACCTAAATCTAAAGATATAAATGATACATACATTCCTTGTGTCATTGGAAGAGAAGTGAGAGAAATACCTGGAGTGTTTTTTTGAGGGGCAGGTGGGTGGAGTGGAATTTCTTTGCTTATCCCTTTCTAAGGAGATCCTATAGGTTCCCACGTTCCTGCATGGTCTGTTGGCACAATGTCCAGACAACAAGCTTTATAAGTTTGAAATATCTTAGTACTGTGTTTCAAGTCCAATGGGAGTAATTTCAAGGGGTAGAAATAATGGTAACTTGTCCCTCTTTTCATGCCCCCAGAACTGCAAAGCATCTGTTTTGGGTGAATAAAAACTTAGTGATGGCCACATATATAAAATTGAAATGAGACTGGGAAGATGCATATTATTGCTCATCACCTCTTGATTATTTGTCTTTGTGAAACATGCTTAGATTATATTAGATTGAGCAGCAGCAGCAGCACCTTCTCCTCTTCTTTTTCCACCTCTTTCTCCTCCTCCTCCTCTTCCTCTTCTTCTTCCCCTTCTCCTACCCCTTCTTCTTGTTCTCCATCTTCTTCCCCCTCCTCTTCCTCCTCCCCCTCATCTTCCTCCTCCTCCTCCCCCTCTCCTCTCCTCTCCTCTCTTTCTTCTTTTTCTTCTTCTTCTTCTTCTTCTTCTTCTTCTTCTTCTTCTTCTTCTCCTTCTTCTTCTTCTTCTCTTAACAATATGGTATTTCATATGAGTGTTGATGTATGTGTTTTTTTAGGATGCATGACTGCATCAAAGAGTATATGTTTTTTGTTGTTTTGGAATGTTCCTTACCATGTCTTTAAAAAAAACTGTCTTTCTACATTTTGAAGATTTGTACTTCCTAATTCACCTTTATTTTGTTTAATTTTTTCATTCCAAAATATTAAATCATGGGAGAAAAAAAAGGAGTAATGAGCAAACTCACAGAAGGACTACAGAGAAGGAGTTTTGCACAGAATACACAAATGGCAAACTTCTTACAAAAGATGTGTGAGGACCAGGAGTTTCTTAATTTACAATGAGAAAAAATAAGACCAACATGCCTAAATAAGTAATCAGAAGGCTGAAACTTTGGTGATGAGTAACTTGAAATAGCCACTCTGCTAAAACATTGGTCTTTCACCAGCCTCCTATATTGCCTGGAGTATTAACTTTGGATAGAAATGATCGTCATTAACTTAACTGTAGAAATCCTCCAGGTTTTGATAATTACCGTCTCAGAGGGGTGGCCCTCCAAAGTTACAATTATATGATAATTGACTCTGAGGTCCAGGTAAGAAAATTTATTTCTTTCTCTCTTTTTTTGGTGACTCTCTCCCAGAGATGTAAAAAAAAAGGGGGGGGCATGGAGAACATCTTCTCACTAAAAGGGTGATGTAGTGGTTCCCAGAGGAGAAAAGACCTGTACCATTGCACGCCAGGATCTTCTTAAGTGCTTGGGTTCTTTTCTTTCTTTCTTTCTTTCTTTCTTTCTTTCTTTCTTTCTGTTTCTTAAATTATACATATGAGTGAAATCATATGGTGTTTGTCTTTCTCTGTCTGACTTATTTCACTTAGCATTATACCCTCTATAAATGTATTTTTAAAGGAGGCTTGCTATTTCAAAGTAATGAGCCTCTAATGGTAAAATATTTAGGCATGTTATATGTGGGGTAAAGGGAGCATTTACTGGAATTCCTAAAATTAGACTATATAGGAAACCTCCACTGTTTGACATAGCTCTTGTACCCACCCTGTACTCCATTCCTTTGTGGACTTCTCATTTCCCTTAATGACAACTTCCTTAGTCTATGCTCTAGCTCTTGACCCCTGGGGGTGTTGTTAGTTGACTAAATGATGCTCAAATGTTAATAAATGACAACTGTTTAGTATTGTACAAACTCACTTAAAATATGTTTAAAGGGCAGAATCTGGTGACTGGATGGTTAGAGTAGGGGAATGAAAAGAACAAAATGTGATCCTGATCTTTTGAGCTTGGGGATAATTCTGCCATCAAGTATGAAACTGTACCTCTGTTAATCTTTACCTATGTAATTGAACCAAAAACTTGACCTTTGAGCAAGTGCCTTTATATCACTCTAATGAAAGCACCCTGGGGAGTTTTTTCCTACTATCATAAGAAGCTAGTTTGGCATTATAGTTTTTCTGGAGATGTATTTTGGGAGAGAAACGATGACTCTAAAGAGTCACTGAGGGCGCCTGGGTGGCGCAGTCGGTTAAGCGTCCGACTTCAGCCAGGTCACGATCTCGCGGTCCGTGAGTTCGAGCCCCGCGTCGGGCTCTGGGCTGATGGCTCAGAGCCTGGAGCCTGCTTCCGATTCTGTGTCTCCCTCTCTCTCTGCCCCTCCCCCGTTCATGCTCTGTCTCTCTCTGTCTCAAAAATAAATAAAAACGTTAAAAAAAAATTTTAAAGAGTCACTGATATCAAATTGTCCTCACATGAATGACACACCTGTAATATTAGATGAAATTTATTGGTGAGGGTGTGGAGAAAAAGGAATCCTCTTGCACTGTTGATGGAATGCAAACTTTTGCAGTCACTGTGGAAAAGAGTATGGAGGTTCCACAAAAAGTTAAAAATAGAACCACCTTATGATCCAGTAATCACACTACTGGGTATATACCCCAAAAATACAAAAACACTAATTTGAGAGGACATATGCACCCCAATTGTAATTGCAGCATTGTTACAATAGCCAAATTATGGAAGTGTCCATCATACATGAGTGGATAAAGATGTGGCATACACACATATATCTATCATCTATCTATCTATCTATCTATCTATCTATCATTTATCTATCTATCTACAGGGAATATTACTCAGCCAAAAAAGAATAAAATCTTGCCATTTACAACAACATGGATGGAACTAGAGACTATTATGCTCAGTGAAATAAGTCCATCAGAGAAAGACAAATACCATATGATTTCACTTACATGTGGAATTTAAAAACAAAAAAAAAATGAACAGAGGAAATAAAAGAGAGAGAGAAACCAAGAAACAGGCTCTTAACTATAGAGAACAGACTGGTGGTTTTCAGAGGGGAGGTGGGTTAGGGGGATGGTTGAAATAGGTAATGGGGATTAAAGAGTACACATCATGATGAGCAATGAGTAATGTATAGAATTGTGAGTCATTAAATTATGTACCTGAAACTAGTATAATACTGTATGTTAACTATACTGTGATTAAAATTAAAAACTTGATAAGATAAAAAAATATATATTAAGAAAAAAATAAATTTATACTATGGCTCTCCTTTGGGTATATTTTCCAATATAGCACATATTGGAATAGGCTTTTTTTTGTTTATATAGATGTGTGTTTCAAAAAGAGAATGAAAGTCCTGTAATTTGGCACAGACCTGAAGTGTCAGATAGTTAAAATCTTTATTATAATACCAATAGCTAATATTTACTAAGTGCCTACTCTGTGCCAGACACTTTTATGTGTAGGTTAATGCTCATGACATCTCTTTGAAGGAATTCTTGATTTTTTTTTCCAGATAAAGAAACTTAGGCACAGATAGGTTAAGTAATTTGTTTGAGGTCACAAAGGCAGAACTAGGATTTGAACCCAAGTGATCTTACTCTAGAGGGTAACAATTTGTTATACTGTATCTACTATTTATACTACACTATATTTAACAATTAATTTAATTTAATTTAAATAAATATACTACACTATATTTAACAATTTGTTACACTATATCTACCTCTTTTCCTAGGACTGTCAGCTTCCAAAACAGATTATTCTCATCTTTTTAGACCACTAAATCATTCTTTATATATTATTGTGCTTAGCTACTTGTTTTGTTGACTTTTTCGGCCTGTAATTACAATTTTATAACTACAGATACCTACAACACAAAATACAGAAGAGTATTTGTCTTCATTTTGGGTTTACATCTCTAGATAGAAATCATCCATCACACATTTTGAAATTTGTATCCAGTGTAATTTATTATTAATGTGCCACACCTGACGATGGCGATGCTTGAGGATCTTATAAAATGGACTGTTTGGGGGCGCCTGGGTGGCTCGGTCGGTTAAGTGTCCAACTTCAGCTCAGGTCATGATCTTGAGGTTTGTGACTTTGAGCCCCGCGTTGGGCTCCGTGCTGACAGCTCAGAGCCTGGAACCTGCTTCAGATTCTGTGTCTCCCTCTCTCTCTGCCCCTCCCCTGCTCATGCTCTGTCTCTCTCTGTCTCTCAATAATAAATAAACATTAAAAAATTAAAATAATATAATGTACCGTTTGCATTAAAATGAGCCTTTCCTCTGACTACATTAATATGTATCTACGTATTCCTCAGTGTCTCCTTAATATGAAATGTGAAAGAACACTGAGAATCCCCTCTGGAATGAGGAATGTGCTCTGTTGTTACCCTTCTCATTCATTCTAAACATATCTATTTTCCTTTGCAGCCCTGTGTAACCTTCAGCCCCTGGAAGCCCTCTTTGTTATTTTGCGGGAATCTGCCCCCAAAGTCAAATCCAGTGGATGGTAAAGATAAATGACTTAATTTTCTAAACACATTAACTTGACATTTTTTTATGTAGCACATGAGTTTTAATTAATTTTATAATCCTGTTTCAACATCTTTGTTGGACAGTATTTCCTAAAAACTAGTATCTTAATGATTAGTTTTCATTAAAAGCTAGCTAGTCAACTAGAAATAAGTAATACCTTCCATATATATTATGATGATGTCACTGCCCTGGAATTAATGGCATGTTTAGTTGTTTCTTCATTAATGGCATGGACCAATAGAAATCATTTGTTTGTGATGTTTCTTACTGTGCCTAGATAGGCTGTCAGTGATTGTGATATATAACTCAGTTGTTCAGCCCATTGAAAAACATCCACAGATCTAAAGGAGAGAATTTGTTCTTCCAGAGTGCTACCAGCCAACTAAACTTGGGAACCCTTTACACTGAAGCATTTTGATTGAATGTCTGAAGCTCTTGCTTATTCTTAGTATTTATTGCTTGCCCTGGTGAAAGTGGTGACTGTGATTTGATTGCTGACATTTTTCCTTGTGATTCAATTTAACCCTTACCACAGATTCAGGCTTTCTGGCCACATCTGTTTTCATGGGCCATTTTATAAAATTAGTTAGTCCTGTTGCTATTAACATCCTTTTTTGGATCATCATACCTACACCTCCATAGCTCAAAATACATATAGTCAAGTGAAACATTCAAGCTTCAAAGTATGACTCCTGTTGGCTGACCAGTCTAGTCTCATGACCTGCATATATTGCATTAACCACTTCATTGCCATACCATCATTTGACTTTTTACCATGTACATATTTCTGTACTCCTTGAAGTTTCTACTACTATTTAAATGCCATTGACTCTGGCTTATCTGTAGTATAATGTATATTGTCAAGCTGCAGGATATATGGCAATTGAAAAGACAATTATAACTAGAGGCAACTCTCTCCAAAAATATGATCTGCAGAGTGGCATGTGTATGAGGGTGGGAGAAAATATAGTAGTCCTGAGGATACTCTTTTATCTCTGACTCATTTCTTTTAGGTCTCGTAAGTTCCACAATTTCATGGAAAAGTGCATGATAAAAAATTTCCTATTTCGTCCTACTTCTGCAAACATGCTTCATCACCCTTTTGTTCAGAATATAAAAAATGAAGGACATGTTGTTGAGTCATTAAAGAAGCATCTTACTGGAATCATTAAAAAGAGACAGAAAAAAGGTTAGAATATGTGAACTTTCATTTTACTGGAATGGATATTTAGATGAAAGCAAAATTTATTCTTTTTTTTTCAGGAAAAAAATAATATTTTCTTAACAATTACATTGAAAGTAAAAATTCTGACGCCTTTGATATTTAGTTTTTCCACTAATATTCCATGTGCAATTAATTATCTCTCACCTGGTCATCTGTATATATATATATATATAGGATTAAACTGATACTGATTAGAACTGGCAAATGTTTATATTTACAAAAACCCTGAATGCATCCAGAATAATTTTGTGATGTGCCAAATTTATTTTAAGAAAACTCCTAAGTAAAGAAAAAAATAAATAAAAATATAACAAAATCTATATCTTACTGCTTTTTTCTGTTTTTTTAATTAACTCCATTGAGATTAATGGATTTATAATTACTCATTTATTGACTGTTAATTCTGAAGTAATTTCTGTGTACTATATAAAGTTTGTTTTATACACTAATCTTCAACTATAAGATGTAATTAAAAGAACTAATTTATACAAATAAAAGTTAGTTACTATATATTAATGCCAAAAATGGCAGGATGGATTTTCATCAAATCCAGAGTAAACTACTTAGGAAGTTCTAACTTTATAGGTTGTATGGTATATTCCACGTTTAATTTGGGGCACCATAGGCAGTGTTGTGAGTGGTGATGTAGTGGAAAAGGAGAAACCTGAAACATAGCAGGCATTCTCAGAATAGCTACAGAATTTATTGCAATAGAGTTTATTCCTCCTGCATAATTATATGTATCCTATTTTGGAGTGAGAAACAGCAGAAATTATTTTATTTAACCATGTGGAAAATTCACTGGACCAGCATTACAAAAGCCAGCCAGTCTGAATTTGGTGCAGGAAGACCCCATTTCTACTTGAGAATTTGCTAATTTCCAGAGCTGCAAGATTTCCAGAACGTTACCTGCAGAAAAAGCCACATTTATGTGGGAATTGCTTAGATATAAATATAGTTACCCTAAACACTTTTATATAGGAAATTCAAAAGAAATCTCTTGTTTGTAAGCTTCTCTATTTCGGTACAGCACAGCTGAAATGAAAGAAGCTGAACATGTTGAATGTAAGTGTAAAACCCAGAATTGAGATTTTCACCTTCTCATTGAAAAGACCAAAGATCCTGATCCTCAATTTCAAAGATCCTCATCGAAAGGACCAAAGATAGATGTGGGCCCAAGACATAAAGTTCTTGCATCTACATCACACACATGTAGGCCATGCTCAGAAACCATCTAGAGTTCCTCTTGTCCCTTTCTCCCTTTGCCTTTCTGAATTATTTCTCTTTAGAATTACAGCAACCAAATTTCTAAATTCCCTTTCCTGTGCCCAGAGAAATTAATCTGTATGGAATAGCTTCACTGTGCTGCAAAAGTGGTTCTAAGAACTAGGATATTGTCTACATTACCAACCAGGTGTGATTTGAAGGGTTACTTTCTTGTCCTTATAAATTTACTTGACATCCTGAGCATTAAATGGTGAAAATTCACTAGGGCAAATTGCATTAATCTCTGCTGATTTTTATGTATATTTTTTTTATACAAAGGAATACCTCTGATATTTGAAAGAGAAGAAGCTATTAAGGAGCAGTACACCATGAGAAGATTCAGGTGTGTTAGATAAATTGCATATAATTTGTTGTTAGCAATTTATGTAAGACAGTTGATCCTGTACTATTGCATTTGACTCAGAAGAGTAATCCTTTCTGATACAACAAATAACAGATCTTTTTTTTTTCAAAACATATTTGAAAGGAAATGTTGAGGAAAAAATTTTATTACTATTCAAAGATTCTTTCATTTCGGGTAGTAGAATGATAAAGTAATTTATGAGATAATTAATATTGAGTATATTAGTAATACAAAGAATACTTCAGACATTATAGGAATGATTCAAGAAGGATTTACTGAAAATACCTGTATTGCAGAAAATGTCCATTTTTAAAAATAAAAAAAAAAGTGAAGCCTGAGTGGCTTCACTCCGCTGGCAGTTCTTACTATATAGCAATCATTTGTGTGTTTCCTTCTAGAGGACCTTCTTGTACTCATGAGCTTCTGAGACTGCCAACTAGCAGTAGATGCAGACCACTTAGAGTTCTGCATGGAGAACCCTCTCAGCCAAGGTGGTTGCCTGATCAAGAAGAGCCACAGGTCCAGGCACTTCAGCATCTACAGGGAGCAGCCAGGGTGTTCATGCCACTACGAGCTCAGGACAATGCACCTAGGCTTCTACAGGGGCAAGCCCAGGCACCTCAGAGACTACAAGGGGCAGCTCGCGTGTTTAAGCCACTACAGGCTCAGGTTAAGGCGAAGGCATCTAGGCCCCTACAGATGCAGGTTAAGGCACCTCCAAGACTACGGAGGGCAGCCTGGATGCTCATGCCACTACAGGCTCAGGTTAAGACACCTAGGCCTCTACAGCTACAAGCCCAGGTACCAAAAGAACAGCAGGCTCAGGCCGAGCCCCAGGCATCAGAAGAGCCACAGGATCTGGACCAGGTACCAGAGGAATTTCAGGGTCAAGATCAAGTACCAGAACAACAACAAAGGCAGGATCAGGCCCCTGAACAACACCAGGGGCAGAACCAGTTACCTGAACAACAGCTGGAGCAGAACCAGGTACCTGAACAGCCAGAGGTACAGGAACAGGCTGTTGAGCCCACACAGGCAGAGACTGAGGCAGAGGAACCTGAGTCATTACGAGTACATGCCCAGGTATTCCTGCCCCTACTGTCACAGAACCACCATGTGCTGTTGCCACTACATTTGGATACTCAAGTGCTCATTCCAGTAGAGGGGCAAATTGAGGGGTCACCTCAGGCACACATCTGGGCGCTAGAGGCCCCACAGGCAGTTGGCTCAGTTCAAGAACTGATAGAGGGACTATCAAGAGACTTACTTCGAGCACCAAACTCACATAACTCAAAGCCACTTGGTCCACTGCAAACCTTGATGGAAAGTCTGTCTTCAAACATGTTTTACTCTCAACCAGAACAGGCAGGGAAGAAAAAATCAAAAGTTTCTAGTCTAAGGCAGGCATTGGCAAAAAGACTATCACCAAAGAGGTTCCGGGCAAAGCTATCACAGAGACCTGAAGAGTTTGAGATCTCAGATTTAGAAGCCTGCAGGAGAAGGTGCCAGCGCAGATGGGAAGATATCTTTAATCAGCACGAGGAAGAATTGAGACAAGTTGCAAATGTAAGACTTTCTGATATTTTTACTGAATCAAATATGCAGAGAAAACATACTAGTCCATGCTCATGTTTTCCCTCTGTAAAACCAAATGAGCTAAATATTCCTTGTGTCCCAAAGAAAATTAACTTAATAATTTGTGCTTCAAATAAATTATCCTAAAATTTCCAGGTAATTATGACTAAATTTGAGAAAGAAAAAGTTGCTTGAATAATCCAGGTAATTGTTTAATATCTTTGTAGAGATATAGCTTTAATTATTAGTATTCTACCTATTATTCCCTTAACCAATAAAGGAACACTGTATAGACCTTTAAAACTACTATTTTGGATATTTAAAAATTATTGCCATAGCTCAAACTTTCAAATATAACTCATTAAAATTAAAGACAAAAGAACAACTTTGGTTTTACTCCTCTAACCTCTAAGTTAATTTGCCTTTTTCCCCTTAGAATGCTGAACTCTGCTATTTAAGTGAAGTATACTATTTTTTTTTATTTTGCATGTTTAAATCAAGGTTAAAATGAAACGGTAAAGCAGTTTCCAAAATATTTTGTATATAGTTACCATATATATGACTTGTCTCACTAATGTTCCACTATTTTACATAATTAATGAAGTGTCTGCCTTGAACATGACATAAGTTACAAATTCATCTCTGCACTCTTTTGAAATGCAGTATGCTACTATCTTTAGCTTATTTTGGAATAATCAAAACTTCATTCTTTCAAATCCTCTAAAATAATTTGGCTGGAGTTGCTGAATTCAATTTGGCAGATCTAATCTGACAGTGAAGGATTTTGTGGTCTTTATAAGCAAATTAATGAGGTCAGCAGGATTAGGAGAGCAGTTGTTTTCTAATACTTCACAACACCCATTTACATAAAGGAATCCTAAATTAAACCCTGGTGTCAAAATCCATTTATCTGATAATAATTAATGTAGTAATTACAAATGTATCTTGTCTGAATGTCTGGATAAGTGAGTCTTTTGGTTTATGTTCATTGAGCCAATTAAACACATATTATTTCCCTAACATGTTTAACTTGAGAAAAGGTAGAAGCAATAAGCAAAGAAAGGACCTAATTGGCTAATATCAATGAGCGCTAGTAACAACTGAATTAACGGGTTTTGCATTTATAAAAAAGAGTTGTATACATTCATGCAAGACCCATGGCATTGGTAGCATGACACATACTTATTGTCATTCAGTGTTTTAAGTATATATGTGAGAAGCCATTCTAACATGGAAGAAAAGGTCAATAAATAATAGTTACCAATCCCATGACCCTAGGATCTTGTACAGGCATTCATATCTTTATGTGTGATTCTTAACAAAAATATAAAAGAAAAGAAAAGAATTAATATTAAATCAAAGTCATAGATCTTTTGAATTACCTAAAAATTTGTTAGCATTTAGAGACGTATGTGAGTTCTTTAGCCAAAGGAAAGAAAACTAATTTTCATTACTCTGAGTTGAAGAAATAATATTGATTGGCTTAAGTGTGAAAACAGAAACTTTCTTAAACCCCTAGAGCTCAATTAGTGAGAAATATTTGCACTGCTATATTTCAGATCTTCCATTGCACAGGAGGACCAAACTTTGTAATTATAACTGCTTACTAAAAGTGACAGTTTGAGATTTTGAGGTAAGCTTTAGACCGGAGATTCTTAACCTGGGTCTAACAGATTAGCTGCAGGTGGTCAATGATCCCCCTGAAAATATATGCAGATATCTGTGTCCATATGCAATTAGAATCTCCTCAGATTCTTTTTTTTTTATTTTTAAATTTTTTTTTGAGAGAGAGAGAGACAGAGAGACAGAGACAGAGTCCAAGTGGGAGAGTGGCAGAGAGAGAGAGGGAGACACAGAATCCGAAGCAGGCTACACATTCTGAGCTGTCAGCACAGAGCCCGATGCAGGGCTTGAACTCATGAGCACAGCCATGAGAGCCGAAGTTGGAAAGTCAACCGACTGAGCCACCCAGGCAACCCTAGAATCTCCTCAGATTCTAAAGGGAATCCAGAACCACAAACTATTAGAATCTTCTGGTTTAAATCAATTTTAATATTTGAAAATTATTCTTTTAAATTGTACATTGGGATGATAGAATTACTCATATTATTTGTATTTTAACAACAATTAAAATATTTATTTTCCTTTTTGTTTCAAAGGACAAAGAAGATGAATCATCAGACAATGATGAAGTATTTCATTCAATTCAGGCTGAAGTCCAAATAGAACCATTGCAGCCATATGTTCCAAATCCTAAAGGAAATGAAGTAAGTTTCTCAGTATGAGTTGCCGTGACATTAAGTGCCTAAAACAGTGGTTCTTAAACTTTTTGGTCTCAGGGATGCTTTATACTCTTAAACATTGAAGACCCCCCAAAAACTTTTGTTTATGTGGATTGTGTCATCCAATATTTAATGTATTAGAAATTAAAACAAAAAATAAAATATTTACTAATTCATTTAAAAGTATTATATGTCAACATAAGAAATAATTTTTAATAAACAATAACTATTTTCCATTTTGCTTAATGGAAAACAACTGGATTCTCATATGTGCTCTGCATCCCATTTGTTACCATATATTTAATATATGCTAAATGAATTATGTGAGTACAAGCTGGCTTCTCACATATAAGTAATTGGGAAGAGAGAATCTTCATAGCTTTTTCAGATAATTGTGGATATTCTTTGATAATACACTAAAGCTAGGGAACTGGAACTTAAAACCCTATCAGTGAAATTTTGCATATTCATAAATATTAAAAACTATTGTTCTATTATTTGCTATGAATAGATGTTTTACTCATGCACAATTTTGTATCTTAATACATTGGTCAGTTGGAAAATATTATTTCAATGTGTATGTAGGTCTTTCCAAATATTTACACATTTCATTATACAACATCAATAAACAGCATCTATTAATATCACCAATTTCATCAGAAAAATGATTATTGATAAGCTGCCAAGTGCATGGTGACAGATAATAAATTTAAAATTTAAATTTTTACTTCAAAGCTCAATTTTATCACTACTAACAAATAACATCAGTTGTTTTTTCCTTGAATTGACTGGCTAATTTCACTGATTTTAAATAAAATGCCTGCCAAATGCCCAAGTTGAATAATCATAGTTGTCTTGTCATTCTTTTAAGTAAAAACATTGCTCATAAAAAACTTGGGTAGTTAAGCTTATAACACAATCACGCATACCTTTTCCGTTCATTGTCTCTGTTCTGTTTATGACAGCATCTGGATCATTTAATCTGTGGTTTATTTTCTTACACTTATAGGAATAATCAAGTCAGTCCTCATAGCCAGGATGATTCTGTTTTCACGACTGTATTAACAGCATTTAGCATAGGGTATTGGTGAAGCCCAAGTTGCAGGTTCAGTTCCCATAAGGACAAGATATTATCATCATAGCTAGCATTCATAACAGCTAGTCATCTAAAAATTTCTTGATCACTAAGGATGAATCAGGTGGCTGAGTAAAGAACTCAAATTCTTGCCTTATTAATAGTGAGTCAGAAGTCTCATTGTTCTTAATCAGCACAAGGGTCCCAGATCACTATATTTCTTCCTTCTAGATGCTTCACAGTGATATCTTTCATGGACAATTATTCTTTTTAAATATGTTACTTCTGATACTAACAGTCCTCTGGAGTGAATAACAGAATATTACTTTATAAATACTAACCACTGGCAGAAGGAACATAAACTGGATTGTATTATTTAATTACAAAAGGCCTTATGTCTCCCTCTCTGCCTTATGAAATTATGACTTTACTCCTACTCTCAGATAATTATTACCTTAAGCATGCCTCTTTAAACAGGAAATATAATGAGTTATGCCTGACTGGTTTGGAATACATCATTTGCCTCATACATACTATTCTTACTAATCATCTTCTTTTTGGGACCAAATTCCTCAAAATTCAACAAGCCAATTCTTATTAGGCATTAGTTTTTCTTATTTTTGGCCTTTATCTTTTCTGAGGAATCCTGGCCTCTGGTTTACTAGTGTCAATAAACTTTCTGAGATCAGTTTAATGAACCAGGGAGACCTAGTCTGGGTCAATATAATGCCAGGGCATATGAATCAAATATGGAAAAAGATGCTTATTATCCATACTACTAAACATGTGGTTACATTTGGAAATACACATTACCAAACAGGTGAACAATTAACAACATTTTTCATTTCTTATCGATCATAACCTTGATAAGTCACGTTTCTAGAACCTATAGAATGACTTTATGAGCATGAAAATGCTAGAGTTTTAAAAAAAATGTAACATGTTTAATTTTTCTTTCTAAAGAATCTAGTGTGACTACCTTGTTGAATGCCAGAATAACCTATTTGTTTTGGTTAGTTAAAAAGTATTTTAAGTAGAAACCTAATGATACAAAACTAAATGAGGCAAGGCAACACTACATGGTCCTATCTACTAATGTTAGCAGAAAATAATGTGCCCCACTGATGGATGCTGATTCATTATATGTGCTCTTTTCTCAAGCATTTTGCTGCATTAGATGAAGGAATAATTAATAGAAACCAAACTAATTCATTTAGAATTGAAAAAGTATTTGGAAAACTGATTGTCATAATATAGTCAAATTGTAAAGTGAAAAAAAAAACATACTTTCTTAAAGGTGGGACAGTTTTGACTCAAGAGATTTTAATGATGTATTGTGTGTGTGTTACAGCTTTTGAAAATCTAGGGTTAGTTTAAAAGGGTCAGTGGGTGAGAAGTTTGAGCTTAAATTCTGAGTGAGAAATTTGGACTTGATATAAAAAGTAATATGAAAATATAGAACATTAAATTAGCAGTTGTGAGACCTATATTCTGATTATAGATATCCTTTAACTTGATGTAAATTCTTAGAAAAGTTATTTTCCTCTCTGGGGCACAGATTATTCAATACGAAAATTAAAGTGTTTGATTATATAATGTCCAGAATCTGTTATTATACTAAAATTTAAGGATACCATCAGAAATTATGGTTAAGCAGCTATAAAGTTATACTAAAATTAGGAAAATACAATCTATTTATGAAAATCAGATTTTATATGTTGTATTTTTAGGAAAATATCTCTATATGAAGAAAGGAATCTTCATCCATAGATTAATAACTCAAAAGAATTTATGATAAAAATTTTTACCACAGTATTGCCCTGTGTCTTTAAGGTCCAAGAGAGATCTACTTCAGTGCCTTACAATCAAGATTGTGCACGCTATGTCAAGTTCTCTTCAAGGTATGTGTCTCTAATTTCTATATTCAAATTGCTCATAACTTACTACTACATGGAAAATTAAAAGGTATTTATTTATTTGACACTAAGTTTTGTGTAAAGTCAAAACTAAAATATTAATGACGCATCACCATAAATGATATTGTTGACCTACATTTAAAACCTTAACTGCAGCAATCCATTAACTAGATCTTTTACATTTGGATATACTGCAGTCTCTGTGTCATTTAGTTTTAGAATTTGCTGATAAAATCCACAATTTAATTTAAAAAATCAATGAATTCTTGGACAGCTTTCAATTAGTATTTTATAATAAAAAGATGTGAAGTTTCACGTGTATCATGTACTTTGATTATACATTTTATCATGTAGTACATCATGAATCTCATGTACATGTAAGACACATTAAAACACTCACAGAATTCCTAACCTCAGAAGCTAATGCCATGGAATGGACAAGCCTGAAATGACCTAAGGGAAAAATCAAATCTAAATCTCAATATTATATCAATGATATTTTATAACAGTCACTGTGCCTTTAATCTCTGTAATATTGGTGATCTTCAGTGATTTTCAAAGATCGTGTTTCATATTTTAGATGTTTCTGCTTTGTGTTATATCTAAAAACTAAATTTTAAGGTAGATTTTCCTTAAAAATTATACCCCCTTCAACTCCAGATTATAATGGAGAGATCTTATCCTATATTCATTCACTCAGTCTTTACTAAATATTTATTGAGCACCTACTATATTCAAGACACTGGACAGTATGGACAGATTGCATAGTGTTGATGTTATGTAGTATGTATATTCCTACTTCATTATTACTTAAAACCCCATATATTCCTACTTCATATTACTTAAAACCCCGTATATACTTAAAACCCCATTAAAGTTTCTGTTAAACTACAATTGGCTGTTCACATTTTAAAGGGATTGTTGAATTTATGAATAGGAAATATATTAACTTTAAATATGATTAAATTTCTAAAAGTAATTAATTAATTTTTAAGCTTATTTTTTGAGAGAAAGATAGAGCACGAGCGTGGGAGGGGCAGAGAGAGAGAGAGAGAGAGAGAGGAGCCCAAGCAGGCTCTGCACTGTCAGCAAAGAGCCTGAGGTGGGGCTCGAACCCACAAAAGGTGAGATCATGACCTGAGCCGAAACCAAGAGTCAGATGCTCAACCCACTGAGACACCCGGGTGCATCTTAAATTTATAAACTTAATTTAAATAAAACTTGAGTCTTTCCTGAAATTTGGGGTCATAGAAAAGACTCTAGTATGTTCTAGGCCTAGATCAATAACCAAAGTCCTTCCTATATGGAAATTCCAAAGCAACTATAAAATTTAGCAGCACCAGTCCGAAAAAGCTTTCTGAATATTCCCTGAATTTGAATGTGAAAAACTAGTGTCCTATTTGTATGTCCATTCATTTAGCTAAATCAGGAACATTAAATCTAAACCAGGACATTAAAAAACGCAAACATCAAGCTTTTAAAATCAGGATGATCACAGTGGAATATTTGACATGACAATAAGTTTTTATCTTCTTAAAATCAACGCATACATATTAAGTTATGTTTATCACTGTGTTACTAGGTATATAATAATATCTGAATATTACCTTAAAGAAAGTTTATTGAATTTTTTGAAATTAAATACGATATGTAAAGGAAACATATACTATATGGAAACATTTTATTTGTATTTTGGAAATTGTTTCTCTGTTCTAGATAAAATAGCACATTTGGGGGAAAATGGAAATTTGAAAATTTTACTTCAGCTCTACTTATTTTAGTTTGATATATACTCATATAGTTAAAATTTTTTGTTGGTATTGATGTTGATCTATATATTCCCTTTATGAATATTAGGACATGGCACATGCTTTTCTGTCTTTTCATTTAGTGTTCCTCAGCGGTCTGTTTTGGAACAAGCTCAGAAGCCCATTGACATCAGACAAAGGAGTTCACAAAATCCTCAAAATTGCCCAGCAGTATCAGGTGATTCAAAGCACAAAGTTTAAACAGTCAAAACACGGACCTAATATTTAACAGTCTGTATTGCAGAAGTTAAGAAAGAATTTCAAGAAGAAATGAATCAAAAGTGTTAAGGAAGCCAAGTAGAATTAAGACCAGAAGGCCATTGGATTTGCAAATTGGGTGGTCATGGGTGACCTTTGAGAAATGGAAACTAGTTTTTCTGAAGTTTATTTTTCTCTTTAAGTTGGGTAGTAGTTAGGAATGTGTCTGGGGAGGTGGGAGATGTCAACTTTAGTTTCTGTACCATGTGTGAAAAATATGGGAAAGGAACTTGGGAGAGACCGTTTTAACAGGCTAAAATGTATAAGCAATCTTTAAAATATTGAAATATTAAGTGGAGTAGTTTTAGGCATGTGTTTTATTTATCAATATGTTATTTCAACACCCCAAAGTAAAATATATATAGTATCTCATAAACATCCCTAACTCTTACAAATTGATGTTTTTACTCAAAACACATGAAAAGTTAATAAAATCATACAAAATCACTTCACAATTTGTGATAATACTTTCAAACAAGTATTTTATCTTATGATATGCTTTTGAGAGTTTAAAATCTTTTTTTTTTTTTCAACGTTTTATTTTATTTTTGGGACAGAGAGAGACAGAGCATGAACGGGGGAGGGGCACAGAGAGAGGGAGACACAGAATCGGAAACAGGCTCCAGGCTCTGAGCCATGAGCCCAGAGCCTGACGCGGGGCTCGAACTCACGGACCGCGAGATCATGACCTGGCTGAAGTCGGACGCTTAACCGACTGCGCCACCCAGGCGCCCCAAGAGTTTAAATGAATTATAGATTTGTGAAATATTGAGATAAAGCTAAACCTTATGTCTCAGATTATAAAATCTGGCACTATGTACTTTTAACCAACCTAAGTAAATTTAGCAAGGGCAAAATGCCTGACCGAGTCCTCAAGTCATCTTTAAAAACGTAGAACACAGATTTTATTAAAATGTTAATAACAAAAAAGGCATATAAGTGTACTGTATAAAAATCAAATATTTTGAAGACCTGAACTTAAAAACCCCATTCTTCTTAGGAGACTCAGATAATGGTAGAATTCTTTAAATAGTAGTGTCCTCTCATACAGAAATATTGTCTTGTGAGAAAATAAGCTTGCATGAAAAGTAACTTTAAGAATATTTTTCTCAGAATCTTTCTGGTTTGACTAGGACTAATTTTGCTAATACTGGGAAAACACCTAAAATTTTAAGGTTTATTTATATTGCCTTTTCTTAAATAAAGAAATTATATGAACATTGGTAAGGGGGAGAAGTGGATAGCATCTGTGTAGGTAATAGCTGAAGTTCTTTTCAACTCTAAAATTCTATTATTTTATTGTGTGTGCTACTTAGACCTAGATTACATACTTTACTATGCAGGAAATCAGAGCAGCTTACCACAAATTTGCCTCAAAATCTCAAACACTCACCCAAATTTCTTATTTAGCCTAACAACATACCCACAGACTTGAGAAAAAAAAAGTTTCCTGAAGAAAGATAATAAATTGCAAAAGTACTATGCCACAAGATACAGACATAAATTGTAGAGTGCATTCTGGATAATATATTCAAAACATAGAAGTGTTTGCAAATACATGATTTTTGGAGTTGTGGTGTCTATACCATAGCTATAAATAGCAATATTGCAAATAAAAAAAGGGATAGTACTGTTTATCTTCAATGTCCAAGCACACTAAAACAATAAGCAGGGACATAAGTGCCCCCTTAGTGAAACTTTTTCTGGGGATACTCACCCAGATCTACTGATTTTTGAGCCTAAATATTCTCACTGGATTTTAACCACAGGTGCTATTTACTATACCATAAATCTTAATGTCAAAACTCCAGACTTCGAATCCAGGTAAATTTGCATTTTTAAAGATTTTTTTTTGTATTTTTAAGTAAGCTCTACACCCAACAAGGGGCTTGAACTTCCACCTCGGAGACCAGGAGTTGCAAACTCTATGGACTGAGCCAGCCAGGCACCCCTAAATTTGCATTTTAAATGGCAATATTTACACTATATAATTCAGCTGTGCATTGTGATAGCAAGAGCCACATATGGCTTTTAAAATTAAAACTAAAATTAAAATGCCAACCCCTCAGGCACACTGGCAATATTGCAAATGCTCAATAGCCATGTGCAGCTACTAGTACTGTATTAGACAATGCAGATACAGAACATTTCTATCACTGCAGAAAATTCTAGTGCACAACATCGTTATAGAAAGATTCCCAGCTTTATAAAAAGCATTAGGTTTTGTCTCTTTTCAGTTGTTCACTTTTCAACTGTATTGAAATACTTCAAGATATATCACTGAGTGGAAATTGGGGGATTAAGATTGCAGGGTCAACTCTCCTCTTGAAAATGTTGTCTAATCTGTCATCTTCTAATGCACTGTTGAGCTCTTTTTCTACTAGTTAGTATGGGAGGCCAGTGATACCACCTAGCTCTTCCTATCCTAGATACATATTATTTTTTAAATGAAACTATTTGTCTACCAGTCTTACTGGATACCTTCTCACACAGAAATATTTAGCAAGTGTACACTTAATATTGAAAACAGAAAAGCCATGTAGATCTACGACAGAACAAACCTTGAGCCTGCCATTACTCCTGAAAACAGAAATCTAGGATTTTGGCCCCATGATAATTTATTAGGTGGTATTTCCTGAATGGAAAGAAGCTACAAGAAACATACCAAGGTATTGAACTGGTACACTATAAAAATGAACGCAATGGTTGTGGTCATCACTTACTAATGTCTTTTTGGCATTCTACAGAATCTTCTTCTGAGGAAGAGAGTCCTGTAACCTGGAGGAGGTCCCAGTCATCACCGCCTTATTCTACTATTGATCAGAAGTTGCTGGTTGATGTCCATGTAGGTTGCCATCTTAACTCTTAACACATTTATCTGTTTCTTAAAAAACTTCTTTAGACCTGCATATTTTCATCTTCACTTGAGGGAAAGGCCAAAGTGTTGTTTTTTAATTAGTATTTCAAAGATAGATTTCCATTGCTATGTGAGTATGCAGAATATGAAATCTAGAAATTAATCTTGAAATGGAGAAACTTTAAACTGATCATAAAATATTTTATATTCACATGCTTTTGTCAGAACATGTTCAGATAGGAGGGATAGAAAGGTCTTTGTAGAAGCTAATCTCAAATCAAGGAGTAAAAGCTAGATGTTCACTTTTAGCTAATATAATTTTTTGGATTATGAGGTAATACATAAAAATAACACATTTGGAGAAAAATAAAATGCCCTCTGACAGCATAAGCAATAGTCTGCCAGTTGTTTCCACAGTGTGCTTTCAGGTCACTCCATTTTACTTTTGTATTATCCCTACCCTCCACATACACATCTCTTTCAGATTGCCTAAAGATTGCTTATATGACACCATACTTAAAGGTGCATTTATATTAATTTGGTTCTTAGAAGTGTTTGAGTTACTTTAAGACAACCTATGTACAAAACTAGAGCTAGGCAATTAAGTATCAATTTTAAGAGCTACGTTTTAATCCTAATATCAGAGGATAAAATGAAAGGGAAAAATGAGTATACCCTCTATAGAGCATCAAATAATCTGTTTTACTTTCTATCACCAAAACAAAATGTCTACTCCTCAGCAGAAAAGTAGGGGCAATAAAAAACAAAGTGAATAAATTTTTCTCTTTGTGATCCAGAAAGGCCATTAATGATCATAGCCTGAAGTTTGGGTTTTGGCATTCAATCTTAAAAAAATGCTGGCTTTATCTTGTAAATAAATATCTTCATTTCAATTGAAAATATATTTTAAAATATTGCCAGCTTGGAAACTTTCCAATCTAGAAGAAAATAAAAGGCTACTAGAGACTGCATTAACCTTTCTTGTGCACACAGGTTCCAGATGGATTTAAAGTAGGAAAAATATCACCCCCTGTTTACTTGACAAATGAATGGGTAGGCTCTAATGCACTCTCTGAAATCTTCCGGAATGATTGGTTAACTCCTGCACCTGTCATTCAGCCACCTGAAGAGGATGGTGATTATGTTGAACTCTATGATACTGGTGCTGATACTTATGGTGATGATGATGATTCTAATGATGCTTATGAAGATACCTATGACCATGACAATGGCAATGATGGCTTGGATAACCAGGTTGGTCAGGTTAATGATATTGGTGAAGACCATGATGATAATGACAATGATGAAGCTATTGATGACAAAGACAATAATCATGATGATGCTCCTTGTTGGCCAAGGTTGGTTTTTCTGGATTACTTGTACTACCAATATTTTAGAATGTTTCAATTATTTGCATGTTTGTTTTACTTTCAAATTTTATTACCAAAAGGGTGAATGAATTGCACTTGTATATTAGTAAATGGTTCATTTTTCAATAATATATTTAAATTATTTTGATGCAAAACACTTCATTTTGCATTTTTATATGGTATATTTTATTAGTATTCAAGTATTATGTTCCTTATAACTGGAATTGTTAATGTTTCTGTTAAAATTAGTGCTACTGAGCCATCTTATGCTGTAAAACCACAGTGAGTATATGAAATGGGGTAACAAATAGTGTGCCACGTAATAACTGTGTGATGAAACCCTGATATTGCAAACAAAATCTCCAAATTTGCTGAGAACAATGAATTGCAAACTTGACTTTCACCTGATAATTTTAGGCTGAAACTTACTAACATGGCATTATTCTTGGAATTCTGCAAACTGCTGTAACTAAATTTAGTACTCATTCAATTTTATCTTCTTATAGAGCAGCTGCCAAAAGTGGTAATATTTAATGAAGTGATGTTTTTGGCATGCCACCAGTTGTTTGCTATATATATAGTTCCTTTCTCCTGCTCAAAACAGGCCAGTGTGTTCTTATTTACATATGCTCATGGTTTGTGTTTAAACTGCTCTCGAAGAAGATTACTTAATATAGTAAATGTTTACATTTTTAGAAAAATTATCAGTGGGAGAATTGTTTGCTTTATAATATTGAAATGCATATATTGTTTGGTTAATTTTCAAATGTTATTGGTGGATATACATGGCAGAACAGACTACAGATCATTCAATAGTGTTTTTTTCTTTTTTGCCAACTAAAAAATCTACCAGGAATTCCATTCTCAAATAAATTTGCTTTTGGGGGTGCCTAGGTGGCTCAGTCGGTTAAGTGCTGACTTCGGCTCAGGTCATGATCTCGCGGTTCGTAAGTTCAAGCCTAGCATTGAGCTCTGTGCTGAGAGCTCAGAACCTGGAACCTGCTTCAGATTCTGTGTCTCCCTCTCTCTCTGCCCTTTCTCCCACTCACATTCTGCCTCTCTCTCTCTAAAAGATAAACATTAAAAAAATAAATTTGGTTTCAGAATTATCTTAGGTATATGTTTATGTTGTGTCTTAAACAAAAAAAAAATCATTGAGACATTTTGTTAAGCTTGGTGTTCTTGGCAACTAATTAAATGACTCTCTCAGCTTAATGAAATCTATATTACTTATTTCCTGGTGATGGTAATAGAAAAAATCAATGGGATTCTGTAGCAAAGTAGTCAATACACATGTTAGAAAATTGAGGCATATATTAAAATCAACAGAAATTAAATATATTGCAAGAAGAATTATTCGATGTTGTGGTTGTGCCAAAAATATGGGTTTGATCATTTATGTGGTTGTGAAGTTGCTAATGCATGTAGTCTATTATTTAAGCAAAAAAAAAAAAAACATATTCATGCTGCTAACCTAACACATGTTCCTAATAAAGGATGCAAGTTCTCTTCCATCTGCCATCCACATGCAATTGAGGAATTGGTGGAGGTTATGGTGTCAATTCAGTATTTAAGATTGACAGGATATAGGGGTATTTTTCTTGTCCATATTATACCGGTAGTGTTCACATAGAACAAAAATGTTCCTAGAGGTGGTACATATGTATCAGACACATCTGAATTCTGTTTTATTTGCTGACTTTCAAATGTGTTTGTATTCGGTGGCTCTCTATCATTAATTGGATCTTGTTATCAGACCAAGCTATGGCGATGGAAGCTACAAGCAAGATGGTAGAGATGGAAATGATGGTGGAGAAGGGACATGCAACAGCTATGGAAGTCAGAGAGTCAGTAGAAGCCATGGAGGAAGTGTAGCCAGTGGGGGCAGTGCAGCCATTGGAGACCATGAAGAACATGGAGCCAATATAGGCAATGGAAGAAGAGTCAAGGTAAATGGAGGTAAGGGAGTCAGTGGAACCAATGAAGAAAGTGGAGCCTTTGAACTCAGTGAAGGAGAAAATTACTCAGAGACAGCAGAGACAGATGGTCAAGGATTGGAGAGACTGACATCCCAGGACTTTGAACATCAACAGGAGGTAATACACCATTTGAAAAGGAGAATGAATTCCTCACCTTGTAAATGTGTTTTTTCATGTGATATTTCACATTTTCAGCCATTTCATATATTTTTAACTTCCATCCTAAAGGCTTAAACATTTTAAATTATAGCTATAGGTAGATCTTTACTTCTTCTCATTTGTATGGTTTCTATTTACTTCTAGGGACAAAAATGTATTTTTTGTTTGCTTTTATTACTCAGATCACACATTTTGGATAGTGTCTCTTAACACATACATTTTTTTTTTCTGGGAAGTTGTCATTGTGGTAAAATATACATAACATACAATTATCTATGTTAACTATTTTAAGTATACATTTCAGTGGCATTAAGTACATTCACAATGTTGTACAGCCATTATTACTATTAATTTCTACAATTTTTTCATCATCCCAAACAATTAAAACAGTTAACTCCCTATTATGCCTCCCACCAGTTCCCAATAACTTCTATTCTACTTTCTATCTAGGTATCTTATATAAGCAGATCACACAATATTTGTCCTTTTGTATCTGGCTTATTTCACTTAGCATAATATTTTTAAGGTTTATCCATGTTGTAGCATTTATCAGAATTTTATTCATTTTTAATCAATGAATTCATTCATTTTTAATGAATTCATTTTAATGAATAATATTTTTTTTTAATTTTTTTTTTCAACGTTTATTCATTTTTGGGACAGAGAGAGACAGAGCATGAACGGGGGAGGGGCAGAGAGAGAGGGAGACACAGAATCGGAAACAGGCTCCAGGCTCTGAGCCATCAGCCCAGAGCCCGACGCGGGGCTCGAACTCACGGACCGCGAGATCGTGACCTGGCTGAAGTCGGACGCTTAACCGACTGCGCCACCCAGGCGCCCCTAATGAATAATATTTTAATGAATAATATTCATTTAATATTCATTTAATGAATAATATTCCATTGCATGAATATATCACATTTTGTTTATCCATTCATCTGTTGATGGTCACTTGGGTTGTTTTCACCTTTTGGCTATCATGAACAGTGCTGCTATGAATACTGGTGTACAACCATATGTTATCGGGGTGCCTGTTTTAGATTATTTCGATTATTTTGAGTGGAATTCCTAGATGTAGAATTGCTAGAGTGGAATTGCTATATTCTATTTTAACTTTTTGAGGAACTATTAACACATAGTATTTAAATAGAAGTAATGTATTGTGTTTAGACAATGATTTTATCATTCACAAAACATTACTAACTTTATAAATAGTTTTAAAAATAGTCAAATAGCTTCACAAATGCCAGATCAATAGGAATGATCACAGAGATTTCCTGGAGCATGTGGTATTTGAACTAATTCTTGACAAACAGGAAGTTCTTAGATATCTGAAAACACAGGTGATATTCCAGACAGAGGGAAGATCATGCCAATTTACTTTCCCAGACTGTTGTCCTATCCCACAAACTGGCTTACAAGATGCCATGCTCTTTCATGAATTAGTGCCCTTATGCAAGCTGTTCCCTCTGTCTGTAAGGCTGCCCCCTCACCTCTTCTCTGCTTGGGTAATTAGTCATCCTCATGATCCAACTTATATAATATCTTTGACTTTTCAGGATGGAATTATATACCCCTCCCTGTGTGCTTGCAAGCGTTTTGCCTATAGTTTAATTTTAGTACATGTGACATTGTATTTGGTTGTTTACTTGCTTTTCTGCCATACTAGATTGTGAACTCTTACAAGGCAGAAGCTATGTTTAATCCATCCTCAATTACTTTTCTCTGTCAACTCACCCAATCCCAGGGTCCAAACTAGGAGTTGGTCTATGATAGATAGACACAATAATTACGGAAGAAATTGAGGAAGGAAGAAAATTCCCTAGATAGTTTCCAATGGGAAAGCAGTGGGAAACTCTCTCTCTCTCTCTCTCTCTCTCTCTCTCTCTCTCTCTCTCTCTCTCTCTCTCTTCCCACCCCCCTCCCTACTTGTCTATCTAAATTAAAGACATTAAAACAGGATACCCTATATCAGTTTTGTTTTCTTAGCACCCCTGGGTATCTCTATCGCAGGGAACAGTTTTTGACATTTACAGAACGAATGGGTATTCTTTTCATTTTAATTTAAAAAAGACATGTTGCCATACAATACTTTTGTTGCTGGAAAGGTCATAAAAACAAGTCTTTGACAGGGCAGTACAGCTCTCTCAATGCCAAGAATCACTGTTTAGATGCAAAGAAATGCTTATCAATAGAAAGGCTTACCAAAACAGTTGGTATGTTTTGCACAGGACATGGCTCCCCACATACATTCTGTCCATTTTGTGGCTTTTATCCTTGAGTTTCTTCTACGTAAGTTGATGGAAGCCAACCAGATTTTCAGTGTGGCATGTTCACCCTAGAATTTGTGTTGGTTGATATTCCATCATTAGCTTTGTCATAAGACAAAATAGAATTGATACCCCCAACTCTGGTGACTTTTTTATTTTTTCAAGTGGCTGTTTAGCATGGCATAGCTGAACATAAGCTTTAAAATCAAACTTTGGCTTCAAACTCTGGCCCTCCTACTTATCTCTATGACTTTGAATAAATTATTTAACTTTCATAAGCGTTTGTTTCCTTGTAAGTAAACTGAAGATAATTATACTTACTTTTTGGGTTGATATAAGGATTCACAATAATATGTAAGTAAAATAACTAACAGTGTACTTAGTATATAATAAAATTCCACAAATATTAGGCCCCAAATTTCACAGCTAGGGATTTCAAGTTCATTGAATTTTTCCTCTGACATCAATTGTCTCAATGGATGAGATTGTTGAGTTCTTCTGAGAAATGTAGATTTTAAAAGGATAGGGGCGCCTGGGTGGCTCAGTCAGTTAAGCTGCTGACTGGGCTCAGGTCACGATCTCACTGTATGTGAGTTCGAGCCCCACATCGGGCTCTGTGCTGACAACTCAGAGCCTGGAGCCTCTTTCAGATTCTGTGTCTCCCTCTCTCTCTGTCCCTCCCCCACTCCCGCTCTGTCTCTCTTGCTCTCAAAAAATAAATGAACATTAAAAATGTTTAAAAAAATAAAAGGGCACGGAATTATAAATGCTACAAATTTTGCATTCTCTTTTCCAAATGACCTCTAGGCATACTATATTTCTTTCACAGTTAATCTCTGAATAAAGTCAAAATTGGTTTTTGATCTTCTTTTAGGAGCCAGGTGGTAGAAGTGAGGCCTCAAATGCCATTGCCTCAGATGCTGCACCAGCAGCACCTGATGACAAGAATGACAGCATGGATATATTGGAAGCGTCAACACAATCAGGTTTTTCTGCCAGCCACTCATCTCCTTCTAATAGTTCTGGGAGGGCTGCAAATGCTGACTTTGCCAGTGCCATCTGTAAGTATGTTAATATAATCTCCAAATGTTGTAGTCTGTTCACACATTGTAGTGTTTGACCACTGGTTCATTGGTTCATGATCCGAAAAGAATGAAATCATTCTGATATTCAGTTAACATAAATTCAGATGAATATATGCTTTAAAAAATATATTCTTCACTGAGTCTTTATGGCACCTAAATTTGAACTACAAGTACGTATGGGGCACCCGAGTGGCTCAGTCGGTTAATCTGACTTCAGCTCAGGTCATGATCTCACAGTTCATGGGTTCAAGCCCTGTGTCAGGCTCTGTGCTGATAGATCAGAGCCTGGAGCCTGCTTCGGATTCTGTGTCTCCCTCTCTCTCAAAAATAAATAAACATTGAAGAAAAAATAAACTACAAATAAGTAATCGAGTCCCTCATCTGGGTTTATTATTTTTTGGCAATCTAATTGTGGTAATTTGAAATACATTCATATTCAGAAAAGTACTTTAACTATCATGATTTGTGTTATCTGATGGTTTAGGAGTTACAGAAATGATAAATCCTGGATAAACAAAATACAATAAAGGAAAAGAAACTTTTCTATGCTGTGTCTTATTTGTGGAAACATTCAAGCATATTTGGTGTGTACACTAGTAATTTCTCTGAATATCTTACCTTTACTTCTTCACAGTGTATGCTGGGTTAGTGGAAGCACCTGAGAAATCACCTAAGCCACCATCTGAAGTCAACGTTAACCCACTATATGTGTCTCCTGCATGTAAAAAACCACTAATCCACATGTATGAAAAGGAATTCACTTCTGAGATCTGCTGTGGTTCTTTGTGGGGTATGTTTAGCCTCTTAAAACTGAGTTGTTCCTTTTTAAAGAATATATTTTTGGGGCGCCTGGGTGGCGCAGTCGGTTAAGCGTCCGACTTCAGCCAGGTCACGATCTCGCCGTCCGTGAGTTCGAGCCCCGCGTCAGGCTCTGGGCTGATGGCTCGGAGCCTGGAGCCTGTTTCTGATTCTGTGTCTCCCTCTCTCTCTGCCCCTCCCCCGTTCATGCTCTGTCTCTCTCTGTCCCAAAAATAAATAAACGTTGAAAAAAAAATTTTTTTTGAAAAAGAATATATTTTTATCAATGTAGCAAACTTGTGAAAAATCATAGATGTTAAACACTTGTTTCTTATTACTAAACCATTATCAAGCAAATAAAACATATTTATTTATAGTAGTTCATTTGTTCCCTTTTTTTTACTGATTTATTTTCACTCAATTCAGTTTGATTTTTGATGCTTGAATTGTCAATTATCCCTACCCTTTTTATTAACTTTGTGGGTATATATATATATATATATATTTAACTTATATGTAATTAATGTAATATTGGATTAGACTATGATTATTTAAAAATTTGAGCTTAGTATTTTTTAAAAAAATTTTTAAATGATTGTTTACTTTTAAGAGAGAGACAGAGTATGAGTGGGGGAGGGGCCAAGACAGAGGGAGACACAGAATCTGAAGCAGGCTCTAGGATCTGGGCTGTCAGCACAGAGCCCAACACAGGGCTTGAACTCATGAAGGGCAAGATCATGACCTGAGCCGAAGTCGGTCACTGACTGAACCACCCAGGCGCCCCTGAGCTTAGTATTTTTAATTTAGGATAGTGTGTAGCATATAATACCTAATGAGATATTACAAGACAGATTTCTTTACATTCTTGTTTTTATTTTTTTTTCCAACGTTTATTTATTTTTGGGACAGAGAGAGACAGAGCATGAACGGGGGAGGGGCAGAGAGAGAGGGAGACACAGAATCGGAAACAGGCTCCAGGCCCTGAGCCATCAGCCCAGAGCCTGACGCGGGGCTCGAACTCACGGACCGCGAGATCGTGACCTGGCTGAAGTTGGACGCTTAACCGACTGCGCCACCCAGGCGCCCCACATTCTTGTTTTTAAATAATTTTGAGGATTGGGGCACGTGGGTGGCTCAGTCAGTTAAGCGTCTAACTTTGGCTCAGGTCATGATCTCGTGGTTTGTGAGTTCCAGCCCTACATTAGGCTTGCTGCTGTCAGCACAGAACCCACTTCGGCTCCTCTGACCCCCCCTCTTTCTGCCCCTCCCCTGCTTGTGCTCTCTCAAAAATAAATAAAAACAAGCAAATAAATAAATAAATAAATAAATAAATAAATAAAATAATTTTGAGGATTTGTAGAGAAAGTTCCTTTGATAATGTCTTTTTTTCAATGTTTCAAGTTTTTATTTAAATTCTAGTTAGTTAACATGCACTGTAATACTAGTTTCAGGAGTAGAATTTAGTGATTCATCACTTAACATGTAACACCTAGTTCTCATCACAATAAATGCCCTCCTTACTACCTGTCACTCATTTAGCCCATCACCCCGGGCAACCTCCCTTCCAGCAACCTCAGTTTGTTCTCTATACTTGAGAGTCTCTTTTATGGTTTGCCTCCTGTTATTTTTTTCTTTCCCTGTGTACATCTGTTTTGTTTCTTAAATTCCACATGTAAGTGAAATCATATGGTATTTGTCATTTTCTGACTGACTTATTTCACCTAGCATAATACTCTAGTTCCATCCACATCGTTGCAAATGACAAGATTTCATTCTTTTTATGGTTGAGTAATATTCCATTGTATATATATACATCTTCTTTATCCATCAGTTTATCCATCAGTTGATGGACATTTGGGCTCTTTCCATAATTTGGCTATTGTCGATAATGCTGCTATAAACATTGAGGTGCATGTCCCCCTTCAAATCAGTATTTTTGTATCCTTTGGGTAAATACCTAGTAGTGCAATTACTTGGCCATAGGGTAGTTCTATTTTTAACTTTCTGAGGAATCTCCATACTGTTTTCCAGAGTGGCTGCACCAGTTTACCTTGCTACCAACAGTGTAAGAGGGTTCCCCTTTCACCACATCCTCACCAACATCTGTTGTTCCCTGTGTTGTTCATTTTAATCATTCTGATAAGTGTGAGGTGATATCTCATTGTAGCTTTGATATGTATTTCCTTGATAATGAGTGATGTTGAGCATCTCTTCATGTGTATGTTAGCCATCTGGATGACCTTCGATAATGTCTTAATGATAGATTTTTTCAATCCTTTGCTCCAGAATAATTATAACCATATTAATAAGGCTCAGACAATATTTTACTAAAGTTAGTCTGAATCATAAATGAAACAATAAATAAATGGAAAGAGGGAAGAAATTCAAAGTAAATTCCAACCTCTCACTTGCAATTTCATAGATTTTGCTTAATGTAAGATTGAACATGGGGCAGAATTTTAAATTAAAAATAGAGCAGTGTAGCAAACAGGGACAGAATTTTAAATTAAAAATAGAGCAATGTAGAAAACAGTATAGTTATATGGACTGAACAACTTGGAAAAAAACATGTTATCCTCAAAGCTAATATATTATGTCAGATAACAAGAAAGCAAAGTTTACTTCATTATCATTTCAGTCAGACAACTACCCAGAGATCTAGTTAGTGTCTCATTCATTTTTATAACTTGTGGTTTTATATTTTGAAAAATAAAAGATTATGGTCAAAATTGACTATATTTTCCCCTCTGTCTCTGATTCCCCTGTGGGAGGAGATGCAGTTCCTAAATCTGCCACAGGCCATTACTTAGAGAACTGGTAAAGGACAGAGTCGGAAGGTAAAAGCAGAGACACTTGCCTTTTCTCCTTATATCCTTGAAACACAAATAGTCTACAAGTAGAAGGAAGACACTGAAATACTCTCCATTGTATTACTTTGCTGAGTTTTTCCTGTGTATCAGGTTATGGGGGGAAAACTCCCACAGTGGTTTGAAGTATATTCTAATTTAGCTTAATCTTCCATTTCAGTCCTCTCATTCAGTCTTTAAACCGTGTTTATGTTTGAATAAATAGAGCAAGTAGACAATAGAATGTAGAAATTTAGATAAATAAAAGTAAGAACTACTTTCATAGGTATTTAGAAATGTAAGTTTTTAAATATTTGCATGAACACAGAATCACTCAATTTAAAAACAATTTGCATATAATTATTTTAAAAGCATTAAAACCTTTAGTTATAATTAGGAATGACAAATCAACTGAATTGAAGTTTTCATATGCAATAGACATCCTTAATGTTTAATGGTAATTTTCAAAACGGTTGATTAATTTTTCTAAAGTTTGGGACACTGCTAAAGGATGCTCAGATATTTATAAAGTTCTCCTTTTGAGATGCCACACCAGATACCCGCCAGTAGAATATTGCCAGAGGGTATTATCTTCTACATTTTAGTGTATTTCAGTGAAATTTGTTCTGTTGATAGGCTTCACTGTTACACAGTATGAGGTTAACATTAGCCTAAAGTGTTATCAGTCATGTTTGCACAGATCAGCACACTGGAGTAGCAAAAGTACTAATATAAATTCAATTATAAAAAAATGTGATCTGAGCTAATATAGTACCTTTCTTTTTATATACAAACAGGAGTGAATTTGCTGTTGGGAACTCGATCTAATCTGTATCTGATGGACAGAAGCGGAAAGGCAGACATTACTAAACTGATAAAGCGAAGACCATTCCGTCAGATTCAAGTTGTAGAGCCACTCAATTTGCTGATTACCATCTCCGGTTTGTTTAAGAACTAAAATTAGCTAAGTAATTATGCAGATAAATTAGGTTCCAAACTAGGCTAAAGACTTTCTCAGGTGACAGTGTTCATAGGAAAGCACTTTAAATATAACCTTAAATTGGGACACCAAACTTCCCTACTTGTGTTTTCTTGTCTATTTACAGTTTGAACTAACTTCTGACTTTCCTTCTGTGTCTGGATATTTGCTGGTAATGCACCTAAGTCATTGATAAGAAAAAAACATGTCATTTACATCTTTCATGTATTTTCTGAGTAGCCACCTACAACCTTATGACTCACAATTTTACCCACCCATGTGTACATGACCACATTCATCATATACTTTTCTTGTGATTTACCAGAAGTTAACAAAGAACAAACTGGAAAGTAATTGGATAAAAATGAAAGTGTTGTCCCTGGCACAGCCTTATCATGAGAGTCTTCAGATAGGATTAATTACAAGAACAGATACCCTAAGACCTCGACCTTATTCCCACATAGTAATTGAACTTCTTAATTTTGGTCAGTCAGAGCCTGAATCTCTGAATATGAGAGAGCAAGTAAACAGATGTTAATAATAATTATCACTACTAAACAGTACTCGGTATTAGAAAAGCACTAGTATTAACGCCAACTGCAGGCAAAAGATGATTGACAAAAGGATAGGAAAAGTTAAAAAAAATAGTTTGTAGAATAAAATGAAGCTAATTACAGCTATTTATGTGTTTGCATACTTCCTGTCTGTACCTAGTAGCTATGTGGCACATTAATTAATGATTATTTATTTTCCTAAAAATTATTAACTCTGCTTTAGGTTTTGGTTGGGGGGAAATCCTCTCTAGATATGCTAAAGCTTCATGATTTTTTGATCATGTTTCATTTTCATTAATTTATAATTGCTTGAGGTACAAAGTTACAACATTTAGATTTTGAAAACATCTGGGTGGCCAAGAGACTGCACATCTGGAAAACCGATTTATTTATTTTTTATCCAACTTTCTCTAACCAAAATGTGCTCTTTTTAATGCTTAAGTTTCTCTCAAATGTAGATTATTTTTGCATCAAATAATACTGAGAACATCAGTGTAGAAAGATACCTAATTAGAGTACAAATTTATTCTACCTCTTAAGAGTAGAATTGAAATAGACGTAGATGTCTGAATTCTAATGCTGCTTTAAAAAATGTCATGCAAAAACATATGTAAGATTAATCACAAGGAAGAATCCTATTGTTGGGCCTAGAAATCTTATAAAAATAAACTATAAAAATGAATATGAAGTCACTATGTATACAAATAAATGTGTAATTTAATGGTCTGTTTTTCCTGAAGGAATTGTAAGAATTTGCTGGGATTTACAATTAGAAAATTAGCATTAAAGATAAATTGGATTGAGAAAAACATGATAAAACTTTAATTATTTTCTAAGTATGCTGGAAAGAAGGAGCACAAAAAGACCCTTCCCACTAGCCCCGAATGCCTAACAGTGAATATATCAGACATCCCTCTCATGCATACATACTACCAGGAACAGCTTCTGGGTCTCTGAATCCCAGAAAGATCATGACTTAGATAAAAGCCAAAACATGGATGGTAATTCTATTACCTGCACCATGGCAGTCTTAATCTGTCCCAAAGATGTATTTTACATTTCTTCAGATAGGCAGATAGGTAGCTGGTAGACATTTTGACTATCTCTTGGAAGTGAGAGACTAAGAAAGACTTTTCTATCATATTTATAAATCCTGACGTGAAGAATCTAATAATAGTGTAGTTTTTCTAAAAGTGCTTTTTACTTTAATGAGAAGATTTTGTTAAAAGGACAAAATACTGTTATTATTTTCTCTTTCTAATATAATAAAAAATAGACAGAATTGAAATACTGTTTCTTATCTATCAGGCCATAAGAACAGACTTAGGGTGTATCATTTGACCTGGCTGAGGAACAAGATTTTGAATGATGATCCTGATAGTAAAAGAAGACAAGAGGAGATGCTAAAGACAGAAGAAGCCTGCAAAGCTATTGATAAACTGACAGGTTGTGAACACTTCAGTGTCCGTAAGTCTCTTTTCATGTTTACTATAGCTATATAAAGTTTGCTTTCCTTCATTTAGTAAAGTACATTGGGGGTGCCTGGGTTGCTCAGTTGGTTGGGCATCCAACTTTGTCTCAGGTCATGATCTCACGGTTCGTGGGTTTGAGCTCTGTGTTGGGCTCTTTGCTGAAAGCTCAGAGCCTGGAGCCTACTTTGGATTTTGTATCTCCCTCTCTCTCTGCACCCCCTCCACTCATGCTCTGTCTCTCTCTCTCAAAGTAAACATTAAAACATTTTAAAAATGAATGTTTTTAATGGATCTGCAATACCTGTATGGAGATTCATATGATATTATCTTTCTTTGGAAAAGCAATAAAATAGAATCGCATAATAATTCCACTTTTTTAATTGGAAAATTTATCTTAATACTGACTAGGAAACTTTGCAATGAGTAGAAAAGAAAATTCCTCTGTGGTCTGCTGGTTCTTGCTTCCACTGTCAATATTCATGAATATAATTGCTAAATATTTTTCTGTTAGATTGTTATCATTTGTCCTATCTCTTTACAACTATCCACTGCAAAATGAGGTAACAACTCCAGGGTCTCAGAATCCTGCTCTCATCTGTCAACAATTAGACAATTATAATATCCCATTCTGTTCTATTTCTGAAGCAAATCTCCTCTCAGCCTTTGTTTTCTTCCTTTCCTTTTCATTAATTACCCCTTCAGACAGAACTAGTGACATAGATAAAAGATAACTGGAATTACATGATATTTTAACTGGGTGTTGCTATCCTGACTGACCATTTCTGTTCTGCATATAAAGAGGCTTTCCCAGAATAGTTTCCATATGTGTTTATATAAGTACACATACACCATTAAAGGGAGAAATGAGTACCCAGACAAACTAGGCATTAAATAACTTTTTTCTAGTTTTATGTATCACTACTCTCCTCCAAATCATATTGTATGTATTTAGTGGCCAAAGGTGAAAGAGATCCCAAGATGTTAAACAAAGAGTTTGTATAGCAGAACTGCCTCCTATTAACTTGTAAATTTTTTAGTTCAACAAGAGAGAGTTTACAATAATCAATTACAAGAACACCTTGCAAATCTGTGTTCTTGGTGAGTAGATGGATTAGTTAAGGCGTTTTTTCCTAGCTGAACCCATTACAACCCTCCCATAACAACTAAAAGCCTTTGTCTTATTGACATGTGAATATAGGAGGACAGCCATGTACTCATATTTGCATGGCATTTTCATAGCCTTTCAAGATCCATAAAATAATGGACTGACACCAATTACTGCCATATACTAAAATTATAGGAAGTGTTTGCTTAACAGAGAATTTCTTTGCTTGTTGGGGGTATATTAATCATGCTTCTTTAGCCTACTTGGGTGTCGAAAAGAAAAAGTAACAACCAGAGTCAGAGAGAGAGAGAGAGTGAGAGCAAGACCAAGAGAGAGGGGGGGCCCAGGTATGAATAAGAGAAGGGGGGAGAAGCCTTATATTTTGTCTCTGATGAAGTCTGACTAGAAAGGACAGAAACAATGTTCTAAACAAGGAAAAAGGGTTTTAACACAAAATATAAATCTAGGAAGTAGGACAACATATTCCATAAGAATTAGAAGGTCTGAAAGAAAGCATATACTTTTTATTCATTTCTCTTTTTTTAAAGCAGCTGTATTGAAATAATTTACATACCATAAAATTTACCCATTTAGAAGTGTACAATCAATGGTTTTTAGTATGCTTGTAGAGTTTTTTGACCATTTTCATTATCTCAAAATAACCCCCATAGCCATTAGCAATCACTCCACATTCCATCTCTCTTACATTAACCTTATTCTCCTCAGAGTCCTAAATAATCACTGATCTACTTTCTTTTGCTATAACTTTTTCTTTTCTGAACAATCTATTTAAATGGAATCATATATTATATGGTCTTTTGTGACAGGCTTCTGTCACGTAGTATAATGTTTTCAAGGTTCATGCATGCTGTAGCCTGTATAACTTGTATCAATATTTATTATTTTTATTACTGAATAGTGTTGCATTGTATAGATATACCTTTTGTTCATATGATTTTTGCACATCCATTATTTATACATTTATACTCTTTACAAATTAATGTGGATTAATACACGAAATGTATTAACCTGTCATACATGTGTCTGTACATGGGAATGCATGTTTTATATTCTCTTGGATGGTACTGCCAGACTGTTTTTCAAAGTGGCTCCACCATTTTACATTGCCGTAAGTATGGAGGCTCCATTTTCTCTTCATCTTTACCAACACTTGTAGATGTCTGTCTTTTGATTCTAGCCATCCAAGTGAAGTGGTATCTCATTGTAGTTTTGATTTGTGTTCCCCTGATAACTAATGTTGTCATGTCTTTATTTATTTATTTATTTATTCATTTATTTACTTATTGTTGTTGAGCTGTAAGCATTCTTTATATATTCTGGATCCTAGGCCCTTATCAGATATATGAATTTCAAATATTTTATCCCATTTCATAGGTTATCTTTTCACTTTCTTGATAGTGTTTTTTTGATGCCCCCAAATTTTGATTTGGATAAAACTCAATTTATCTATTTTTTTTCTTTTGTTTCTTATGCTTTTGGTGTCAAATATAAAAATCCATTGCCATGAAGATTTATTCCTATATTTACTACTCAGAGTTTTATAGTTTTAGCTCTTACATTTAGGTCGTTGATCCCTTCTGAATTAATTTTTGCATATGGTGTGAGGTAATGGGTCCAACTTCTTCTTTTGTATGTGGATATTCAGTTGTCCTGGTAGCATTCGTTGAAGAGAATATTCTTTCCCAACTGAATGGGTAGGACACCATTGACCATAGATATATGGGTTTAGTTATAGACTCCAAATTCTACTCTGTTGATCTATATGCCTATGCCTATCTCAGTACTACACTGTTCTGATTACTGTAGCTTGTAGTAAGTTTTGAAATTGTGAAGTATGAGTCATTCAACTTTGTTTTCCTTTGGCAAGATTGTTTTGGCTATTCAAGGACTCTTCTAATACCATGAATTTTAGGATCAGCATTTCCATTTCTGCAAAAGAGACTATTGATATTTTAGTAGCAATTAAATTTAGTCCATAGATCACTTTAGATAGTACTGTCCACTTTTTAAAATATTTACATTTTTATTATTTATTTATTTAGTGACTTAAAACAACAGTAATTTATTATTTCTGATAAGTCTGTGAGTTGAGCAAGGCTCAGCTGGATTTTTTTGAATATAGTTGACAATATAATATCAAATTAGTTTCAGGTGTACAACATATTGCTTCAACTTCTCTGTATGTGATGCTGTGTTCACCACAAATGTAGCTACCATCTGTCACCATACAATGTTATTACAATATCGTTGACTATGTTCCCTATGTTTTGCCTTTTATTTCCATGACTTATTCATTCCCTAACTGGAGGCCTTTATCCCCCACTCCCCTACACCAACTTTGCCCATCCCCTGACTGCCTTCCCTCTGGCAACCATCAGTTTGTTGTCTGTATTTATAGGTCTGATTCTGATTTTTGTTTGTTTATTCCTTTTTTTTTTTAGATTCCACATATGAGTGAAGTCATACAGTCTTTGTCTTTCTCAGTCTGACTTATTTCACTTAGCAGAATATCCTCTAGGTCCATCCATGTATTGCCCTTTAAGAATGTTAAATCTACCCATCCATGAACAAAAAGTCTTTCCATTTATTTAGGTCTCCTTTAATTTCTTTCAGCAATGTTCTGTAGTTTTCAGTGTACAATTTAGAGTACTCTTAAAGTCTAATGAATACACTTCATAAAACTATATAGTTAGTTTTGTCACCTTTTGGGGGGCATCAAATTGTAACTAAAAAGCTTTTCTAATATATATAATCTGTGCTTATATTGTGGTTATAACATTCTTAATGACCAATACAAATACCTGAGTGTTCTTGTTAACTCTGTGGCATTGTTACTTCTTTGTGTTTTATCATTGTAGTCCAACATGAAGAAACAACATATATTGCAATTGCTTTGAAGTCATCAATTCACCTTTATGCATGGGCACCAAAGTCCTTCGATGAAAGTACTGCTATTAAAGTAAGTGGTCTCCATTTTCTTTAGATCATATGGTTTTTCTTTTGAGAAATTGTAAACACAACAATATTTTGAAATATACTGGCATAAATATATACCATTCTTCTACAGTTAATGTAATTTGACTATACCATGTGAATAATTATCATTTAACCCTTTTTTAGATAATTCACAGGTGCCACACAGCAAGGGAGAGTATGAGAGAAATCCCTGACCCCTCCCCTTAGAGGACTACCCTACCAGCTCCTCTCTCCCAATTCCTGTAGTCAACATGAAGACTTTTTCTTCTAGAGCCCCAAACACAGGCTTTGGGTGCCACCCCAATGACTTGAAGCTGAGAAATTCCCTGTTCTCTCTTAGTGGGGGGTGGAGAGCAGAGGGAAGGTGAGGAAAGGTGTGGCAATGGTAGAGGGGAGAGCCCCACTGAAAGATGAATGAGGGAAGAGAAAGCCTTTGCTCTAATTACCAGGGCTACAAGGATGGGGGTGGTGAGAAAAGGGTGGGTCTATATCTCATCCAAGCTGGAACTCTAAACACATTTCTCTCCAGAACTATTGCAAGGAATGGTGGTTAGGCTTATTTGGATTACCAGTAATATTTCCACCCTTATTATGGTTTAACTGAACTTCTATGGATCAGTCTCTTAAGGTAACCAGTTGGTGTCCCAAACAACTAAGTCACTAATGATTTTTTAATCACATCTCATAAACTGGGGACTCTTTATGTTTATTAGTTTTTAATAATACTCCAGAATTTTGTGAAATAGGATTATTTTGTGCTTATTCTGTAGCAGTGAGGACTGATTAATGAACTGGGAGCATTATATACAGCCCCAATAACTCCTAATCTGGAGTGAACATCAGAATCATCTGCAACATTTGTTAAAAGTTTAGATCTCAGACCCAACCCCAGGCTGAATTAGTAGGTCTGGAGTAGGGCCTGGGAATCTGTATTTTTAGCAAATGTTTCCGGTGACTTTGAACTAGTTGGTCCATGCACAAGTTTTTACAAAGCACCGATTAAGGACACATCATGATAGACTCCAACAAGGTATTTATTAAATAATTTTGTATCTAAGGTCAGGATCTGTTTACATGGTATATTTTCGAGGCCAAAACATCACATGTATGCAATAAGATGGGCTAATTTCTATAACTGCCTCTTAATGTCTATTTGAATAATAAGTATGTTCTTTTGTAAATAGCACAGACCTCTATATTAGACAGTCTGTGTCTGCCCTGGCATAGGTTACAGGTCTGATCTGATCTCCCTAAATTGGGCCTTGGGTCAGCTGTCAGTATTTGGATATGGGTTTGTTCTTGGCTGTCTGCTGATTGGTCAGAGCTGCCTGATATGGAGCTGGAAAACAAAGAAGATAAGTACCAACAGTCTGTCTAGCCTGATATACAGTTTCTGGTCAAAGTCCTCCCTCTAGTTCTTGAATCTCACCTCATGACTACAGTATGGTGAATCCTGTGATGCCCAGTCTTCTCCTGTGACCTGAACTTGGCAATGAATCCTGTTTGGCTTTTTGTTTCCTTGGACTAGGAATCATAGGAGCCTAGAGTACATCCATTCTATGGTAGGTTAACATGTCTGGCCTTTTTCATTCCCTACCAAGTATGCATTGATCAATCAGCAGACTCCGAAGGAGACTACATGTCCTATGAAGCCTATATACGAATACTGGCAAAAATACAGGCAGCTGATCCAGCGAACCGGTTTAAGAGACCAGATGAGCTCCTTCATCTGCTGAAACTCAAGGCAAGGAATTTAAAGACAGAAAAAAGAGTGAAAAGAGTGCAGGCCATACAAGGTTCTTATAATCATTGGAGATTTGGCCTCTGAAGGAAAACTCAAAATTTAAAACCTCAATATAATTATGTTCTTGTTATAGTAACAGACCCAAGAAAAATTGATAATACATAGGTCTCTAAATGCATTATATAATTTTAGAAATCAACCAGGATTTTATAAACATGTTAAACAAGAGCATGGGAACATTTACCTTAGTCAGAGTGTCATTTTTGGCCTTTCGGCCATATTTGGTTTTATATCTACAGGTGTTTCCAACAGTTGGTCATAAGCCAGTGACAGTTGACCTGACTATTGGTTCTGAAAAAAGACTAAAGATTTTCTTCAGCTCAGCAGATGGATATCACATCATTGATGCAGAATCTGAGGTTATGTCTGATGTGACTCTGCCAAATAACGTAAGATCCCTAGAAATTGTACACCACAATTTGAGTTTTTCTAACAGTCAAAACTCTTAAAGATTTAAAAATATGATTATGAATATCTATACTGGAGCTGAAACCTAAAGGATAAGTATAGAGTACCAGAAAGTAGTAATGGATAAACAGAAATCACTAATGGCTTCTTAGCCACACAGCTGAGTCTGTTTATTCTTCAGATATATTTTGTCTTGCACAGTGTTTTTGTTTGTTTGTTTGTTTTTAAATGAATAGAGTTTACACTTAAAAATCTGGACTTCCATTGATAAACCAAAAGGTCTGATAAGATCTGGCTCTCATTACTATCTGGCCATTATCAACTGGAAATTATTCCTGTCTGGCCCCTTTTATTTTATTATTATTTTTATTTTTTTATGGCTGCCCCCTTTTAGATGGAATATATACATACATTGCCTATCCATCCACCTTTATGTATTTATAATAACTAGCCCTAGTAGATGTATGAGTTTGCAATCTTTGCTTTTAGTCCTTCTGTACCCCATAATACATTTTTAAACAGATTCTTTAAAAATACAGCAGTATTGCAACATTATTATATGTACCCTCCTTCATTATCCAAATCCTAGTGCTTTAACTGTGGCATATAGCAAATTATCATAGTGTTCTCTTATATAGTATCAATTATAGTTAGAATTTCTGATCAAAGGATTCAGCAGCTTAAAAGAAAATGTACTTCAACTCTTAACTCTTAAATAATTATAAATAATGAGACTATGGGGAAATATCTAAAATATGGATAATTGTAAAAATGCCATACACATAATTTATAGAGTTCGAACATAATACCCCCCACACACATGCACCATACAAAATATGATTCTGAGTGTCTCAAATTTGATGGTAGCAGTGATGTTTGCTTTATTGAAAATTATATCTTTTTTAAAAAGGGCTGAAACAACAAATCTCTGCTTCACCCTTTTTTTTATTTTTTTATTTTTATTTATTTATTTATTTATTTTTATATATATGAAATTTATTGACATATTGGTTTCCATACAACACCCAGTGCTCATCCCAAAAGGTGCCCTCCTCAATACCCATCACCCACCCTCCCCTCCCTCCCACCCCCCCATCAACCCTCAGTTTGTTCTCAGTTTTTAACAGTCTCTTATGCTTTGGCTCTCTCCCACTCTAACCTCTTTTTTTTTTTTTCCTTCCCCTCCCCCATGGGTTCCTGTTAAGTTTCTCAGGATCCACATAAGAGTGAAACCATATGGTATCTGTCTTTCTCTGTATGGTTTATTTCACTTAGCATAACACTCTCCAGTTCCATCCACGTTGCTACAAAGGGCCATATTTCATTTTTTCTCATTGCCACGTAGTATTCCATTGTGTATATAAACCACAATTTCTTTATCCATTCATCAGTTGATGGACATTTAGGCTCTTTCCATAATTTGGCTATTGTTGACAGTGCTGCTATGAACATTGGGGTACAAGTGCCCCTATGCATCAGTACTCCTGTATCCCTTGGATAAATTCCTAGCAGTGCTATTGCTGGGTCATAGGGTAGGTCTATTTTTAATTTTCTGAGGAACCTCCACACTGCTTTCCAGAGCGGCTGCACCAATTTGCCTTCCCACCAACAGTGCAAGAGGGTTCCCGTTTCTCCACATCCTCTCCAGCATCTATAGTCTCTTGATTTGTTCATTTTGGCCACTCTGACTGGCGTGAGGTGATACCTGAGTGTGGTTTTGATTTGTATTTCCCTGATAAGGAGCGACGCTGAACATCTTTTCATGTTCCTGTTGGCCATCCGGATGTCTTCTTTAGAGAAGAGTCTATTCATGTTTTCTGCCCATTTCTTCACTGGGTTATTTGTTTTTCGGGTGTGGAGTTTGTGCTTCACCCTTTTTTAATTCCCCAGTTTGTTGACAACTAAAATTTTAGCAGTTTAGCATTATATAAAAGTCCAGGAGAAAACTTTTTTGTACTTTTAAGTCACTGTAGTAATATGATATTTTACATAGCTTTCAGAATTGTCTCATACATCTCTGAAAAATTACATAGAGCAATTGTCAGATCATTAGTGGAGACATTTAAAAAAACATATTGGTCATATTAACAATCTAATTAACTGATCACTCAGTTGTCACCTATGAGTATATAGAAACCACCCTGTTTATAATGTAGAAAGTATTGAACCAAGCCCAGCCAAAGTCACTTAGATATGAGTTCAGATTAATATTAATGTAAGTATTATAGTACTTGTCAGTTGGAATGTCTTCCATAGCTTCCTGAATCTTTTTTTATGACATGGCAGATAGCCTTCATTTTGAAGCCAGTGCCATATTAAACATTGCAATATTGGTCCAAGTTTATACTTATTTGAAACATCATTCAGGAAGATTGCACTCTGTGTTCTACTTGATTACCAAGCAAGGAGAATTATTTCCTTTTGAAACAATCAGTTCATTATTGTAGAAGCAAGAATGAGAGATCAGTTTTTAAAAAATTATTTTATGACCTAATTATGATACCTTAAGTATATTCAAAAAATAGTATTTTTAGCTAAATGCCCTAGTGTCCTGACCCATTAAAACAGTAAGGACTCTAATAAAATGGAGGGGAGTGTCTTCTGAAACAGAATGCACTAAAAATGCTATTTTTCCAAGAGCTCCAAAATACAAAACCTGTAATGCTACAAGGGAGCCATGTGTGCTAAAGAATATCTGGTTACTGCAGGAATCTTCTGAGAAGCAAGGGAATTACCTCTGAGGCTTTCTGGATTTACAGCAGTCCACCTCTATTCTAAACAGATGTTTTTAGACAACTTTCTTCCTTGAAATTTCTTTTTCTCTCTTCCTTCATCTCTTTTCTGATTCAATTGCTCATGCAAGTGCCCAGGGAACGCATTAAATTTGCTTTTCGCCTCTGGATCCCCATTTTAGTTTTAAGGATTGTTGTTGCTGAGACATGGCCTCAAGCACTTGGCCTGAGTGCGCTGGGTTTGGCAAGTATAGTTTCTGACCTTATTTTCTTGTAACTTGCTAATTTAGAGAAATAATAAAGGAATGTAATTGTTCATTTCTCAGAGAAATACTACTAATGTGGCAATTTATGTAGTTTAAAATTTATCACATTGTTTTAACAGCATAAAATTAACGAATTCTTAGATATTGCTTAATATTTCATATTATGTCACCTGATACATCTCTCATGTCTGAATTGTGTATTGAAGATATTTTATGATTATATAAATTAGATAAGAAATTCTACATTTTTGTGAAGGGGGAATGGCTGTTTTATTTCAAGCAGTGATGAATATTATAAAGTTGCCCCTTGTAAACATTTCAAGCTCAAGCTTTTTTTAAAGATAAATTTCTATTTCTGATGTAAATTAATTGTGTAGATAACCAGTGATTGTGTATTTGTTAGTTGGTTCACATATTCATCACTAAAGTATTCATTAGTGTGCTGAAATGAATCTGTAGTCCAACTCTGTAACAAGTAACGTTTCTTTTATCATTATACACACTTTGTTAAATTTCAACAATTTTTCCTGTGTTGGAAATATCTCTCTGCTTTTTTTCAAACAAAGTTTTCTAAAGTACACTATTTAAACAGTGATGTCTTTATGACATGGAAAAGGCTCTTTTCAAAGAGAGCATAGTGTTTAATATTAAAATGTTAGATAGCATGCTGTTTAATATTAAAATAGAAGTTTCTTTTCCTCCCTGCACTTCAAACCCCTTTTTGATCTTTATTGCTCAGTCAAGCTGCTTCAATTAAAGTAGTAGTGAGAAAATGTTGGACATATAAATCTTTATGAAACATAATTCCAGCCCCTGGAAATCATTATACCACAGAATATCATCATTTTACCTGATTCCTTGGGAATTGGCATGATGCTCACCTTCAATGCTGAAGCCCTTTCTATGGAAGCAAATGAACAACTCTTCAAGAAGATTCTTGAGGTGTGGAAAAACATACCATCTTCAGTAGGTATGTACAAAATTTTTTCTTTTTCATATGATCCTATAGAAACTTCTGTTTTCTGAAATATCACATTTCCTCAAGGCATATAGGGTTAATTTAGGATACTGCATACTTACTAAGTTGTGTGTGTTTGCCATATGCTTAATGAATTCACAAGGCTACTACAAAGAGTCTAATTTCAACTGCTTTAGTTGTTCATGTGCAATAATCATAAAATTAAAATAAGAAAGGAATTCCTTTCCACAATAATCCGTAATTTTATTTTAATTCCCTTTGGTTGCAGATTTTATGCAGATGTTGGAAATGCTTCATTCCCTCACACTGATGTTAGGGGGTTACCTTTATCTTAGGAGACTGCCAAATTATCATAAAAGAAGAGCAGAATATCTCTATTTCATATAGTAAATAGTTATCTGTTTAAAGAATGATAATCCTGTGAAGAATCAAATACAAACTAAATATGTGACATGTTGGTTATCACTAAGATTTCATCGTCCTTCATTTATGTAAGAGATAAATATGACTAGCTGGAATGCCTATTAGGTACTATCCAGGTGGCAACATAAAGAAAACTGACTTCATCTTCATAAGGCCAGAACATTGTTTTCTTCTTGACCAATGCAGGACTGCTCATCTGCAAAATATGAATAACTTGAGACTCTTGTGTATGTTTCTGAGGTTTGGTGACTACAAAGGTGATTGTAGATAAGAAACAGAATGCATATGAACAGGAAAGTATTAGGGAGAATAGGAAGATTTGATGGAGGGTAAATGATTCTGAAAGGAAGAGGAGATTAATGAAGCAAATAAAGGGGAAGGGGGAAGGAGAAGAGGAGATTAATGAAGCAAATAAAGGGGAAGGGGGGAAGGAGAAGTAAAGGGAGGGAGGGAAGGAGGGAGAGAGAGAGAGAGAATAGGGTAATTTGTCTGTTAAAGAGTTGGAAGCTTCTGAAATCTTTATGAAATGGTTAAGTGTGATTCCCATGTGGCTTTAAGGACCAGTTTGAAAGAACTGCTTTTTAATGGACTTTTTTTTCATTATGGGATGATGGCACTTTGCATTGCATTTGCAGAATCCTTTCTTTTTGCACACAGTGTTAAGCATTGTCCTGAAAACCTCTTCCAATTTCTTCAAATAGGTAAGAACTCCCAAAGGGTTTAAAACCATTTTCAGTGACAGAGGTAAATGCTTATAATTGACAGACCTGGGACAAAAGAAACTGAAAAATGAATCTTGTTCTAACCTTTACAATGGTACATTTGCAATCAATATGTTAATCAGAAATTGAAATAAGGAAATTCAGCTGAAATGGGAAACTGGGCAAACCCCTATATTTATGCCACTGGACAATCATAGGAATCAAAGGGTCTTAAAATGTCATCTCATAAGCTCTTGTCCTTAGGCAGGACAACTTCTGATGTAAAACAAAAAGCTATTTTAAGTTGCAAGAATTTGAAAAATGTATCTCTCCATGTAAAATAAAGTATGGCGCTATAAGAATGTGATATTTTGGTTTGTGTATTAGGGGTATCTTGAGAATATACTAAAGACTACAGTATAACACTGCTATTAAGGAAATCAATTTCTCCTTCTGTCTAAAAACAACTGCTTTGTTATTTAAAACTAACCTAGATCCAGATTTCCACAATCTAAAATTTACATTACCTTGAGATATAATAAATATTTTCAATAATAAGATCATTGATTTGTATTTTCAAACAAATAAATAGAGGCTTAGCATTCACAGCAGGTATCACTAAACATACCCACTCCAAATCATTGGATCCCATTTCATAAGCAAGCTAGCTCAGTAGCTAGGTTAAATGGCAAATTAATGTTTTTCAGAATTAAGGTGAAAATTGTATAATTCCATATGAACTGTGTGCTTGGACTCAGCAAGTACCCTTTGTGTTAAATTTAGAATTGTTTGCTCTGTGTGGTTGTTGACAAAAATAACAATTTTAATAAAGTATTCATATAGGTGAAAAAATTCAAATCTGGATAGATTAAATCTATTACTTGTTTCCATCAATCAGGTCATGGATTCCCCTCACTTACTTTGTATCTGGAGTGATTTTAATTCTAGTCTGAAACTAGACTTAAGTCTTCTTCCAGGAGAGCCATTTGTCTGAATAAAAATACAACTATAAAATATAATTGCACAAAAAAGTGCAATTATAATTTAATTACAATTTTGTAGTCAACTTCATACACAAAAATACTTTGAATTATAATGGAAAGGAGGCAAGAGATAATAAATGCTTAGTAGGTTTTAGTTGAGGAATTCTAAATGCCTCACACTGTGCCTATAAAAAGTCACTTTAATCAAGTTTAATAATTTTTTCATGTGTCCTTTTATGCATATTTAATTTTTACATATATAGGCCGGGTAAATTTTGGCTTAAAGGTATTCTAGAAATTTTGACAATGATAAAAATTTTAAGACTATATTATAACAACTCAGAGTTTATTGTGCTTATAATAGAATAAAATGGAGGGGTGCCTAGGAGGCTCAGTCAGTTGAACATCTGACTCTTATTTCAGCTCAGCTCATGATCCCAGAGTTGTGGAATTGAGTCCCATGTCAGGCTCAGTGCTAAGCATGGAGCTACTTAAGATTCTTTCTCTCTCTCCCTCTGCCCCTCTCCTCTGAACTTGTACTCTCTCTGTCTAAAAAAAATATATTTTAAAAATAAGAAAATGGGAAGTCTAATGAACTGAATTCTGATTTTAGTCATGTTAATATAGGAATGGAGGTGCCTTATTTTGGTGTTCTCTAGACTATTTCAGCTTGACATAAAATTTTGATATTATTTTAAGTGCAGGATTGGATTTATTTATGGAAATTTGCTTTCCTATAAAGTACATAAAATCAAAGTAAATATTAAACATTTAACAATAATACTGCTCCCTGTGTCAGAAAATACCTTACAGCACCAGATGACTATATAGCTAGTTACATAATTAGGTTTTTCTGCTTTAAGCAATTTTCATAATTTTTTAATTGAAATTCAGTTAACATACAATGTTATATTAGTTTCAGGTGTACAACATAGTGATTTTACAATTCTATACATTACTCAGTGCTCACCACGATAAGTGTAGTCATTATCTGTCAACATACAATTGTCATAATCTTTATTGTCACCAAGTGACACAGAGTCCAAAAGTTAAAATCTTAATAAAATTTCCTGAATAAGATTGAGCCTAAACAGTATCAAATTAGGTGTAGTTCTGTTTATAATGTGGTGATTCATTGACTTCCATTAGAGTTGCTAAAGTCATTATCTGAGCAAGTCATTTTTTAACAGTTTTAATTTTGAAGTTAATCAGGTTTTTATGTATGTCACTTGAGCATAAATACAAACCCTTATGGAATGCTATACCTCAACTAGACTGTAAGATAAAAAAAAAATGGCTGTCAGTTGATTTGACTTTTTACAAACAGGATAGAATTAACACTTAGCTTTTTCTGTGGTATTAGGGTATATGAATACAAAAGTTAATTGAGATCTAGTTACTCAACATTGATCACAATTGTAACAGTAGATAGCTTGCATGAATACCACTGCTGAGCAGCATAATAGGCAGATGACTAACTGCAGAAGGAGGGAAAAAAGAATATGTTTACCTGAACTATAATAATGAGCTTCTTAATAATCAAATGTTGACTGCTTTTCTGCTTTTTAAATTTTTATTGCAGCTTTTGAGTGTACACAGCGAACCACAGGATGGGGCCAAAAGGCCATTGAAGTCCGCTCTTTGCAATCAAGGGTTCTGGAAAGTGAACTGAAGCGCAGGTCAATTAAAAAGCTGAGATTTCTGTGTACCCGAGGTGACAAGGTATTGTTTATATCCCATAGTTACAGCAAAAATAAAGCACACAATGAAAATTAAACAAGGAAATCCAATGCCTTCTGTCCATAAATATATTTATGACATAATTCCCAAGTTGGCAAACTATTGATGAAAACAGTTTTTCATTTTGCAGTAGTAATATCAATTTGGTAAATGATGATAATTTGATTTGAAAATTTTTTTTTTCTAAAAAAGTAAAAATCCTAATTATGTCCTAAGAAAAACTTAACCATTATTTTGTGTGATGCAAAATCCATTATTGCCTTTGATGCACAGTTCTGTTCATATTTGTATTAATGATAATTTGAAACAGAATGCTTGAGTAAATCTGTCTTTTATAGTTTTCAACATAATTCAATAATAGAAGAAAAAAGTATTTATGTTTCCCAAACACCTAATATGTGGTAGAGTTTGTGCTAAATACTCACAACGTTACTTTAATCTTCACAAGTGGGTATTATTTCCATTTTAAAGGTAAGAAAAATAAAGTTAAGATTTGTCAATTTTTGTGTAGTGTGATCATTTTTAACAACCAATTCAGATACTTTAAATGGAAAAAATGCATTGTATAAAATCATTACAGTCTCTACATATTATGAGAAATAATAGCATGAAAAAATAATCCTAATAAAATTATGAAACATCCACCTTTGGAAGACATTGCAGAGGATTCAAATTAATATTAGAACAACCAGGGTAAAGCATTGTGCATCAAAGAAAAATACTGGTTTGCAATATGACGGGACATACATGGGAAGAATCAGTGTTTGAGGTCAGATGGTCTTAGCATGCAGTACCGGCTCGGCCACATAACTAGGTATAAGAACCTGGAAGTTTGATTTATCTTCCTGACCCTTAGTTCCTTCATCTCCCAAATTAAAATATCAAAAACTGCTTTGGTAATAATTTTGACAATTAGTGTTAATGTGCATATAGTAAGCATGTCATATACTGCCTGTATATAAAATGTGTTAAGTCAAGGGTAGCTAGTGTTATCATCATCATCACCATCATCATCACCATCATCAATATCAAAACTCTTCTAAGTATATTCATTGTGGATGTATAAAGCCTTAGTCCTAACAAGGAGGCCTCCATTTGCTATTTATATTCATGTTCTATTTTAATTTTCTGTATGGCACAGACCATATTCATAAGACATGTTCCTCTAGGCTGATTAATTTAACTCATACTATCAATGTATTGATGTCATGTCCATTCCACTGAAATGGAAAATCCCACAAAATAGAAAGTTTCAGTAGCCATTTAAACACCGTTAACAATGCCAAACAACATTGTTTAATACATTTCCTTGTATTAAAAGAAAAAGTAAAGCCAACTTGAGTAAAAGATTTTTTTTAAAGCAAAGGGGAATCCTTAACCAAAACAAATCAAGAATATCAGCAGAAGTACAGTTATATAGAATACGGTAAAAGATTATTTTTAAATATATAATTTAGACTCTGTACCAATTTAAAGTCTTGTTCTTTCAGGAAATCCTGTTCTGAAAAAAAAATGTATGGCTTAATAATTTTAATTGGTTGATGAAGAACAAATGAAATTATAGTTGTATCTGTAAAATATCAGATAACAATGTATAAAATATTTACTGATGGTGTCTCTTTCTCTCTTTCTAAAGCTATTTTTTACCTCTACCCTGCGCAATCACCACAGCCGGGTTTATTTCATGACCCTTGGAAAACTTGAAGAGCTCCAAAGCATTTATGATGTTTAAAAGGTTCCAGTGATTTATTACAACATTTACAAACATCATAAATATGAAATCTGCATCTTAAAATTTCTGAGATTAAATGAGCATTCAGTTTTATTGTTAGGGAAAAATTAAATCAGATACTTTACTTTTAATGTAGCACAAAATAGTTCTAATGAGAAATGCAGCTTTATATATAAAATTAACTATAGCAAGCTCTGTGTACTCCAATGGTGTACAATGTCTTTTGCACAAACTTTGTAACTTTTGTTACTGTGAACTCAAATATTACTCTTAGTACAGTTTGGACAGTATCTGTATTCAGATATTACTACATGGAGTAAAGAAACCTGTAATGAGTTAGATTCCAAGTAGCTTTCAAAATAATTGGCCCTGAGTGAGGTTTTTCAGAAAGAAATAAAAATAGCAACAAACTATATGCAAACTTGCAAAGTCGTATAAAGAACCAAAAGTTAGATTATTAAATGAAAATAATAAGAACTATGCTACAAACAAGACTAAGGCTGAACAACCTGCATGCCTAGAGAAAACTACAGTGATAAAGGGGAAAAGGCCACCCATTTCCTTGCTGTTCCTTGACAGTTAAGCCCCCAGTCAGAGACCAGTTGTGTTTTTTTCATACCACGTTCAGCTGGTTTTCTCCTGATAAGAAGGAAGAAAGTCTTAGATGCTTGATGTTCCTCAGAACCCCTGAAGATGTGCAATAGCTGTTTGTTTGTTTGTTTGTTTGTTTGTTTGTTTTTTTAAACCACCAAATAATACACTTGCAAGCCTGAATACAGGACTAAACTCCTATACACATGTACTGTAGAATGAGTTGAGTTTTTTTTTTAATACTTTAAAATAGGCATCAAATTCTAACCCCCAAAGACAGATTGGTTGATTTATAAAAATTCTTATCTGGCCAAAAGTGGGACCATCAGACAACATGGAATATTTTCCCAAACCTAGATTGAACTACATAAGAAGTTCCCCTCAGTTATTAAACAAAAAGAACAAAATGCAACAACAAAAAAACTTTGGCTGCTAATACTTTTTTTTCCCATTTCTATTTCTGTAAAATAAGAAATTAATCTAAAAGTGATAAGTCCACATGTAGGGACTTAATGTTTAGGTAAAAAAAAAAAAAAAGAAAAATAAAAACACATTTTGAAAAAAAATACAACTTTCATCAAATTTAGAGTAGTGAAAATCATGTTAGTCCATCACCCAATATGTTATAGACGCCATAGGTAGGTGGTGTTGGTCACCTATGGTAACTGCTACCTGGTGAAAACCATAATTTCTGCATATCCATCCTCAATACCATGGTTAGTTCTGGGGCAAGAATAAGCAACAGAACTACCACAAAGTATACCTCAGTATAATTCCTCAAGTTCTGCTTCAAGAGTATGAAGACAGTGCTAGTGGGATAATAGTTTTCAAACTACCTGGTTAACCAAAATACAAAATCAGCTGACTATGTGTGATTTCGTGATAGCACATTATTTCTTGGTGCCTTGGTGACAAGAATGATGATTTGGATTTTCCTAACAACTTACATCAAGAGTGTAGTAGCTCAAAATGAGAATTTAGGAGAACCTGAATCCATGAATTACAGAAATAAATGTGATTCACATCTCTGTTACTGTGACACAATAATGTGATCCTAAAACTGGCTTATCCTTGAGTGTTTACAACTCGAATGACTTTTTAAATGCAGTAGTTTAAAGAGGAAACATTTATGTCAAATTATTTCCTTAGAAGTAGTCTTCATTATTATAAATTTGTACACCAAAAAGGCCATGGGGGAACTTTGTGCAAGTACCTCATTGCTGAGCAAATGGAGCTTGCTATGTTTGCATTTCAGAAAATTCTTTCATTTAAGTAGTGTGTAGAATCAAGTCTTTTAAAAATTCATTTTTCTTCATAATATTTACTCAAAGTTAAGATTAGAGAAATAAGTTTCATCTTAAAATCATATTTTTAAGGCAGTAAGACAGTAAACTAGTTTAGGAAATCAACTCCCATTGTGCTCTGTGGCTGTTATTCTAGTAAAATATAGACCATGGTGAACTGAATCTACAGAGATGTACCAAAGTAAACAAACAAGAAAAATTGCAGACGTGTAGCTGAACTTTAAAGGATAAGGTGTTGACAAAGAAAGGAAGCTGGCACACATCACAAAGGGAGATTGAAATGTTGGATAGCCAAATAGAAAGGATTGAAAATATTTAAAGTGGTGTATAAGTAATGAATATCTCAAATTTTGATGTTATTCCATCTGGAATTTGTATACCCTTTGCCAGCTGAAACAAGAAAGTGAAGGGGCAATTAAATTTCATAGTCCGTGCACAGTAATAGAAGAAATTATATCTATACCTCACCTTGTAGATCAGCACTTGGCAGTCCCAGCTCATTACAGAAGCAATGGTGGGGTAATCCTGGCTAGCCAATTCTCCTAGCCCTGTGATTGAAAGCATGAAAGTTCTAGCAGGTTGTGAGTAGCATTGGGACAGAATACAGTTTTATTTTAGTGTACTTTAGTTTTTTTTTCACCAAAGCTCTTGTCCAAAATAAAAGGCATTGTTGGAAATATTTGAAAACTAAAAAATGATGTATGAAGAGGGCTAACAAGAAAAGCTCTGAGTGATTAGGTCTGTTGAAGTAAGGGAAGAGCCCAGAGAAAATAGTAGGAAAGGATAATCGTTTAGATAGTAAAACAGGCAAAACAAATCACACATGTACATGCACACACATATACATACACACATGCAAACCATTAGAATGCATAATTTTAATATTTTCAGTGCTACCAGTTTCTAGATAAAATAATCACTGTGTTTTCTGCCAGCACTCATTTAATTGAAACAGTATTCATAAAACCAGGAATAATGCCACATGCACTCAATTGGATCTTTTAAATACTCTTCAATTATTTTTTTAAATGTGCCTATTTAAATCAATTTGTATTCGATATGTGCTTTAACTTAAAAAATTATTGAAATAATCTTTGAGACTGCTAATTGTTTCATCAGAAAGTCTGCAATGAACCATGTTCAACCTCTAAAAATAAACATTTTAAAAATTATTGAATGATATCATTATTTGAAATATGCTTGTCTAATGCCTCAGAATTAGGATTCATTCAGGGACTATTCATTTCTTTAAATTATGTAATAAGGCACTGATTGGAAGTTGTCAGAGGTTCTACTTGTTCCATTAGGAATTCTGGGCAAGGAAATTTATAGTGATATGACTAAAATTCTTCTGGGTATACTGGTGGATGGAATTAGAAACCAATTAATTTTCCTCAAAATATGTGGGAATTTACACAGACACACAGTATCACATGGCATGGGTAAAACCCAAGGAAGTTTTAATGTTGACCCCATTCCCATCCCACCCCAGTGTCCTGAAATCCAGTGGAGAAGAGGAGAAACCTTATCCATAGAAAGGAATAAAATATTTATAATTTCTTAGCATTCAAGAAAGGGTTTAGTGCAGGCTGATGGTCAAAAATGGAAGATGGAGTAATTACAGCAGGTTGTCAAGGAAGCTGAGTCCTTCAGTTGGGAACAGAAGAGGAATAGCACTTCTCTCAAGCAGGTCACAGAACCATCAGAGACCTGGCCCCATGAATATCCTATTGTCTTGGGACATTATGGAGAGAAGTTTATCAAGCTTTCCCATTAGGGCCGGCTGAGTGTGGTTCTAATTTGTCAAGTGTGGCAAGGTGTTCATTAGTTGGGTTACCTAGACATGACAAGCTCATCCAGGCTTTTACAGTCTAAATTCTCAGTGCTTCTATGATCAAATTGACTCATTCAGCTTGATATTTAGAGCCCACAGACTTCAACTATTTTAAGGGGCACAGAGCCATGGAATAAAAATACCATCACAGATTGGAATTGGAATGGGCAGGGTGATGACCCAAGGCTGAAAGAGGGCATTATCCTAGGAACCCTTTACCAAAGCATAGGAACAGGGTAGGTCATGAGTAGAAGTTGCTATTAGTAACGTTATCATTCTTGAAAAAAAGCAGTGGGTTTACATACTCCAATATCACACTTCTATTAACTGAATCTTTTCCAACACTATGACTTCCAATATAATAGCACCTTTTTATTTACAGGGCCTTTGGCCCTCAAGGAATTCAAGTTTCTGAAGATAATAAAGTCATTGTGTATAGCCACTGTTTAATTCCAAAAATTAAATAGAAAGTAGCTAATGAATTAAAGGCCAAACATGTATTAGAAAACATTGTCATGGTGCCTGGCTGGCTCAGTGGGTTAAGCTTCTGACTTCAGCTGAGGTGATGATCTCACAGTTTGTGAGTTCGAGCCTCATGCCAGGCTCTGTGCTGACAGCCCAGAGCCTGGAGTCTGCTTCAGATTCTGTCTCCCTCTCTCACTGCCCCTCCCCCACTCATTCTCTCTCTCTCTCTCTCTCTCTCTCTCTCAAAAAATAAACATTAAAAATAAGAAAACAGTGTCACATGCCATGTCTTATGTTGTTCACAACCATTTCAACTAATTTAAAAAAGTAGTTCCTGAGGGAGTAAAACTTATTCTATATGGATTTATATTTTTAGAAGCTAGTCCACACCATACTGTGTAGATGAATGCAAAATCAGGTTGGGGATTAACTTTTTCTAATAGCTTTGCCACCCTTTATGTCAAAGTGACTCATTTGGTGCTTAGCATACAACAAAGATTCATAAAAACATGAATTGAAAAGGAGAAATTGACCTTTTTTGCCTTGATTTTCTTAGTGCTATTTTATTTGCAAAAGTTTAAAATTAAAATTCACAAATCCATTTGTTTCACCAAAGTGCCATCTATATTCAGATGACCAAAGAGTAATGACCTATTTGGGGTAATTTCAAATGATTTTACCCTATAAACCTAAAATGAAACAAAGAATAAGTCAAGATAAAATTAAAATTTGCAGTGTCTCCTCAAGTTTTGTTTACCTTTATTTTTTTGGATTTTTTTTGATTTTTTGTTTTTTATTGTAGTATAATTAAGATACACTGTTAAATTAGTTTCAGGTGTACAATATAGTGATCCAACAATTCTATACATCACTCAGTGTTCATCACAGTAGGTGTACTCTTAATCCCCTTTTATCTATTTCACCCATACCCCACCTCCTGCATTACCTTTAAAAGCAATACATGAGGTCCATCGAGCCTGGGCTCATCACTGGACAGAATCTGTTGGTATTGGCCAGTCCTCTACTTTTCTGACTGTGGACTAGATTTCCCATAAGTTTCAGTGGTTTGAGTCAGCTTTTCCCACTTTCTTTCCTGTGCCAGAGTTTGTGGGAGTGTCTCCTTTGTGGGGGGAGGAGTGCAAAGGTCCCAGTGGACACTGGAGAATGGCAAAATGCACTGGTGTTGGAGTGAAGATGATAAGGGTGAAGCTTGGTACCAGATGTGTGTTGTGATTTGCCCTAGTCCTTGAAATGCTGCTGCTACATGGTCACATGAATTTTTCTGGGTTGGGCTGATGCCCAGCTACAGTCTCTGGATACCAGCAGCCTCATGGTCTTGCAAACATTCCTTAAGGCTGGATGGAACTCGGCCATTGCTCAGCGAGACCCTCCCCCAGAAGGTCAGAATGGGTCAAAGACAGTCCCTCAGAAGTGAGGGGTTGGGAAACACAGCCACATCTGAGATGAATCTCAGGAGGGAGGTGCTGCCTGGCAGCCTAAAGGCTTGGTCACGGATGGTGTAGAAGTCGGGAGTTTGGGAACCAGAGACAAAAGAAGGGTGTTTGAATGCTAGTGGGAGAGAGCACAGAGTTCTGATACTACAGACTAGGTAGCTGGGTGACACCATTTTTACCCCTTCCGCACATGCACATTCACGCCTACATGCACCACAACAATCCACTTCAGTAAGCTAAGCAGTGCCACCTAGTGGAGAACAGAGCCGTTACACTAAGCCCTGCCCAACTAGGCCAACTGCACTTTTAAGGAGCACCACAAATCTCCCCTCCTGCTTAGTTTATAGACTGTAAAGTGCTTCATACTTTGAATTCTAGGGGAAACCGGATGTAATTTCAATCATATTTGATTCTGTTTGCTGGCCCATCTATTCATTTTTTTTTCTTTCTTTTCTTATTCTTGAAAACAGAAAGAGAAACTATTTTTATTTTCCATTTGTATTAAAAAGATTTTCTTTAATTTTTTCTACTATATTTTTTACTTTTTTGTACATTTTTATATTCTATTTTACTTCCATCATTTCATTTTATTCTATTTTATTGTATTCATTTTTTCAACTTTTTAAATGTTTTCCTTTTTTATCGTTTTTTTTTTTCTTTTCTTATCTTTCCCTTTTTTCTCTAATCTATCAAGTTTCTTTCAACCCGACCAAAAAACACCTAGGATCTAGCATGCTTTTTTAAATTTTTTTGTGTTGTTTTAATTGCTTAATTTTCATTTTTTTTTACTTTATTAATTCATTTTCTTCCTTCAAAATGACAAAATGAAGGAATTCACCCCAAAAGAAAGAACAGGAACAAATGACATCCAGGGACTTCATCAACACAGATACAAGCAAGGTGTCTGAACCAGAATTTAGAATCACGATAATAAGAATACTAGCTGGGGTTGAAAATAGATTACAATCCCTTTCTGCTGAGATAAAAGAAGTAAAAACTAGTCAAGATGAAATAGAAATGTTATAACTGAGCTACAATCTTGAATGGTTGCCACAGCAGCAAGGATGGATGAAGCAGAGAAGTGAATCAGTGATATAGAAGACAAACATGGAGAATAATGAAGCAGAATAAAAGAGGGAGACTAAGGCAAAAGAGCTCAATATAAGAATGAGAGAACTCAGTGACTCATTAAAAAGGAATAACATCCGAATCATAGGGGTCCCAGAAGTTGAAGAGAGACGAATAAGGGTAGAAGGTTTATGTGACAAATCATAGCAGAAAACTTTCCTAAACTGGAGAAAGACACAGACATCAAAATCCAGGAAGCACAGAGAACTCCCATTAGATTCAACAAAAACCAACCATCAATAAGGCATATCATAATCAAATTCACAGAATACTCAGGCAAGGAAAGAATCATGAAAGCAGCAAGGGAAAAAAAGTCCTCAACACACAAGGGAAGATAGATCAGGTTCAAAGCAGACCTATCCACAGAAACTTGGAATGCCAGAAAGGACTGGCAGGATATATTCAATGTGCTAAATAAGAAAAATATGCAACCAAGAATTCTTTATCCAGCAAGGCTGTCATTCAAAATAGAAGGAGAGATAAAAAGTTTCCCAAACAAAAATTAAAGGAGTTCATGAACACAAAACCAATACTGCAAGGTATTTTAAGGGGGACTCTCTGAGGGGAGAAATGATGGGGAAAAAAAAGACCAAAAGCAACAAAGACTAGAAAGGACCAGAGAACACCACCAGAAACTCCAACTCTATAGGAAACATAATGGAAATAAATTCATACCTTTCAGTACTCACTCTAAACATCAATGAACTAAATGCTCCAATCAAAGACATATGGTAGGGGTGCCTGGGTGGCTCAGTCAGTTAAGCTTCTGACTTCAGCTCAGGTCATGATGACACAGTTCGTGGGTTCGAGCACTGTGTCGGGCTCTGTATTGACAGTTCAGAGCCTGGAGCCTGCTTTGGATTCTGTGTCTCCCTCTCTCTTTCTCTGCCCTTCCCCTGCTTGCACTCTCTTTCTCTCTCTGTCTCTCTCTGTCTGTCTCTCTCAAAATAAATACACATTAAAAAATGTTGTTAAATAAAAAATAAAAAAGTTTAAAATGACATAGGGTAGCAGAAAGGATAAGAAAACAAGATCCACCAATATGCTGTTTACAAGAGACCCATTTTAGTCCTAAGGGCAACTTCAGATTGAAAATAAGGGTATGGAGAACCATCTATCATGCTAATGGTCACCAAAAGAAAGCTGGAGTAGCCATATTTATATCAGACAATATAGACTTGAAAATAAAAACTGTAACAAGGGATGAAAAGGGCATTATATCATAATTAAGGGGTCTATCCATCAAGAAGATCTGACAATTTTTTTTCAATATATGAAATTTATTGTCAAATTGGTTTCCATGCAATACCCAGTGCTCATCCCAAAAGGTGCCCTCCTCAATACCCATCACCCACCCTCCCCTCCCTCCCACCCCCCATTAACCCTCAGTTTGTTCTCAGTTTTTAACAGTCTCTTATGCTTTGGCTCTCTCCCACTCTAACTTTTTTTTTTCCTTCCCCTCCCCCATGGGTTTCTGTTAAGTTTCTCAGGATCCACATAACAGTGAAAACATAGGGTATCTGTCTTTCTCTGTATGGCTTATTTTACTTCGCATCACACTCTCCAGTTCCATCCACGATGCTACAAAGGGCCATATTTCGTTCTTTCTCATTGCCATGTAGTACTCCATTGTGTATATAAACCACAATTTCTTTATCCATTCATCAGTTGATGGACATTTAGGCTCTTTCCATAATTTGGCTATTGTTGAGAGTGCTGCTATAAACATTGGGGTACAGGTGCCCCTATGCATCACTACTCCTGTATCCCTTGGGTAAATTCCTAGCAGTGCTATTGCTGGGTCACAGGGTAGGTCTATTTTAAATTTTCTGAGGAACCTCCACACTGTTTTCCAGAGTGGCTGCACCACTTTGCATTCCCACCAACAGTGCAAGAGGGTTCCCGTTTCTCCACCTCCTCTCCAGCATCTATAGTCTCTTGATTTGTTCATTTTGGCCACTCTGACTGGCGTGAGGTGATATCTGAGTGTGGTTTTGATTTGTATTTCCCTGATAAGGAGTGACGTTGAGCATCTTTTCGTGTGCCTGTTGGCCATCCGGATGTCTTCTTAAGACAAGTGTATATTCATGATTTCTGCCCATTTCTTCACTGGGCTATTTGTTTTTCGGGTGTGGACTTTGGTGAGCTCTTTATAGATTTTGGATACTAGCTCTTTGTCTGATATGTCATTTGCAAATATCTTTTCCCATTCTGTTGGTTGCCTTTAAGTTTTGTTGGTTGTTTCCTTTGCTGTGCAGAAGCTTTTTATCTTCATAAGGTCCCAGTAATTCATTTTTGCTCTTAATTCCCTTGCCTTTGGGGATGTGTCGAGTAAGAGACTGCTACGGCTGAGGTCACAGAGGTCTTTTCCTGCTTTCTCCTCTAGGGTTTTGATGGTTTCCTGTCTCACATTCAGGTCCTTTATCCATTTTGAGTTTATTTTTGTGAATGGTGTGAGAAAGTGGTCTAGTTTCAATCTTCTGCATGTTGCTGTCCAGTTCTCCCAGCACCATTTGTTAAAGAGGCTGTCTTTTTTCCATTGGATGTTCTTTCCTGCTTTGTCAAAGATGAGTTGGCCATGCGTTTGTGGGTCTAGATCTGGGGTTTCTATTCTATTCCATTGGTCTATGTGTCTGTTTTTGTGCCAATACCATGCTGCCTTGATGATGACAGCTTTGTAGTAGAGGCTAAAGTCTGAGATTGTGATGCCTCCTGCTTTGGTCTTCTTCTTCAAAAGTACTTTGGCTATTCAGGGCCATTTGTGGTTCCATATGAATTTTAGGATTGCTTGTTCTAGCTTGGAGAAGAATGCTGGTGCAATGTTGATTGGGATTGCATTGAATGTGTATATAGCTTTGGGTAGTATTGACATTTTGACAATATTTATTCTTCCAATCCATGAGCAGGGAATGTCTTTCCATTTCTTTATATCTTCTTCAATTACCTTCATAAGCTTTCTATAGTTTTCAGCACACAAATCTTTTACATCTTTGGTTACATTTATTCCTAGATATTTTATGCTTCTTGGTGCAATTGTGAATGGGATCAGTTTCTTTATTTGTCTTTCTGTTGCTTCATTGTTAGTGTATAAGAATGCAACTGATTTCTGTACATTGATTTTGTATCGTGCAACTTTGCTGAATTCATGTATCAGTTTTAGCAGACTTTTGGTGGAGTCTATCGGATTTTCCATATATCATGTCATCTGCAAAAAGCGAAAGCTTGACTTCATCTTTGCCAATTTTGATGCCTTTGATTTCCTTTTGTTGTCTGATTACTGATGCTAGGACTTCCAACACTATGTTACACAACAGCGGTGAGAGTGGGCATCCCTGTCGTGTTCCTGATCTCAGGGAAAAACCTCTCAGTTTTCCTCATTGAGGATGATGTTAGCTATGGGCTTTTCACAAATGGCTTTTATGATCTTTAAGTATGTTCCTTCTATCCCGACTTTCTCAAGGGTTTTTATTAAGACGGGGTGCTGAATTTTGTCAAAGGCCTTTTCTGCATCGATTGACAGGATCATATGGTTCTTCTCTTTTCTTTTATTAATGTGATGTATCACGTTGATTGATTTGCGAATGTTGAACCAGCCCTGCATCCCAGGAATGAATCCCACTTGATCATGGTGAATAATTCTTTTTTTATGCTGTTGAATTCGATTTGCTAGTATCTTATTGAGAATTTTTGCATCCATATTCATCAGGGATATTGGCTTGTAGTTCTCTTTTTTTACTGGGTCTCTGTCTGGTTTAGGAATCAAAGTAATACTGGCTTCATAGAATGAGTCTGGAAGTTTTTCTTCCCTTTCTATTTCTTGGAATAGCTTGAGAAGGATAGGTATTATCTCTGCTTTAAACGTCTGGTAGAACTCCCCTGGGAAGCCATCTGCTCCTGGACTCTTATTTGTTGGGAGATTTTTTGATGACTGATTCAATCTCTTCGCTGGTTATGGGTCTGATCAAGCTTTCTATTTCCTCCTGATTGAGTTTTGGAAGAGTGTGGGTGTTCAGGAATTTGTCCATTTCTTCCAGGTTGTCCAATTTGTTGGCATATAATTCTTCATAGTATTCCCTGATAATTGTTTGTATCTCTGAGGGATTGGTTGTAATAATTCCATTTTCATTCATGATTTTATCTATTTGGGTCATCTTCCTATTCTTTTTGAGAAGCCTGGCAAGAGGTTTATCAATTTTGTTTATTTTTTCAAAAAACCAACTCTTGGTTTCGTTGATCTGCTCTACAGTTTTTTTAGATTCTATATTGTTTATTTCTGCTCTGATCTTTATTATTTCTCTTCTTCTGCTGGATTTCGGCTGTCTTTGCTGTTCTGCTTCTATTTCCTTTAGGTGTGCTGTTAGATTTTGTATTTGGGATTTTTCTTGTTTCTTGAGATAGGCCTGGATTGCGATGTATTTTCCTCTCAGGACTGCCTTCGCTGCATCCCAAAGCGTTTGGATTGTTGTATTTTCATTTTCGTTTGTTTCCATATATTTTTTAATTTGTTCTCTAATTGCCTGGTTGACCCACTCATTCTTTAGTAGGGTGTTCTTTAACCTCTATGTTTTTGGAGGTTTTCCAGACTTTTTCCTGTGGTTGATTTCAAGCTTCATAGCATTGTGGTCTGAAAGTATGCATGGTATGATCTCAATTCTTGTATACTTATGAAAGGCTGTTTTGTGACCCAGTATGTGATCTATGTTGGAGAATGTTCCATGTGCACTCGAGAAGAAAGTATATTCTGTTGCTTTGGCATGAAGAGTTCTAAATATATCTGTCAAGTCCATCTGATTCAATGTATTATTCAGGGCCCTTGTTTCTTTATTGACCGTGTGTCTAGATGATCTATACATTTCTGTAAGGGGAGTGTTAAAGTCCCCTGCAATTACCACATTCTTCTCAATAAGGTTGCTTATGTTTGTGAGTAATTGTTTTATATATTTGGGGGCTCCCGTATTCGGCGCATAGACATTTATAATTGTTAGCTCTTCCTGATGGATAGACCCTGTAACTATTATATAATGCCCTGCTTCATCTCTTGTTACAGCCTTTAATTTAAAGTCTAGTTTGTCTGATATAAGTATAGCTACTCCAGCTTTCTTTTGACTTCCAGGAGCAGGATAGATAGTTCCCCATCCCCTCACTCTCAATCTGAAGGTGTCCTCAGATCTAAAATGAGTCTCTTGTAGACAGCAAATAGATGGGTCTTGTTTTTTTATCCATTCTGAGACTCTATGTGTTTTGGTTGGCGCATTTAGTCCATTTACATTCATTGTTATTATAGAAAGATACGGGTTTAAAGTCATTGTGATGTCTGTAGGTTTCATGCTTGTAGGTATGTCTCTGGTACTTTGTCTCACAGGATCCCCCTTAGGATCTCTTGTAGGGCTGGTTTAGTGGTGACAAATTCCTTCAGTTTTTGTTTGTTTGGGAAGGTCTTTATCTCTCCTTCTATTCTAAATGACAGACTTGCTGGATAAAGGATTCTCAGCTGCATATTTTTTCTGTTCACCACATTGAAGATCTCCTGCCATTCGTTTCTGGCCTGCCAAGTTTCAGAAGAGAGATCAGTCACGAGTCTTATAGGTCTCCCTTTATATGCTAGGGCACGTTTATCCCTTGCTGCTTTCAGAATTTTCTCTTTATCCTTGTATTTTGCCAGTTTCACTATGATATGTTGTGCAGAAAATCGATTCAAGTTCTGTCTGAAAGGAGTTCTCTGTGCCTCTTGGATTTCAATGCCTTTTTCCTTCCCCAGATCCGGGAAGTTCTCAGCTATTATTTCTTCAAGTACACCTTCAGCACCTTTCCCTCTCTCTTCCTCCTCTGGGATACCAATTATGCGTATATTATTTCTTTTTAGTGCATCACTTAGTTCTCTAATTTTCCCCTCAAACCCCTGGATTTTTTTATATCTCTTTTTCTCAGCTTCCTCTTTTTCCATAATTTTATCTTCTAGTTCACCTTTTCTCTCCTCTGCCTCTTCAATCCGAGCCGTGGTCATTTCCATTTTATTTTGTATCTCGTTTATAGCGTTTTTCAGCTCCTCCTGACTATTCTTTAGTCCCTTGATCTCTGTAGCAAGAGATTCTCTGCTGTCCTGTATACTGTTTTCCAGCCCAGCAATTAATTTTATGACCATTATTCTAAATTCACTTTCTGTTATATTATTTAAATCCTTTTTGATCAGTTCATTAGCTGTTGTTATTTCCTGGAGATTCTTTTGAGGGGAATTCTTCCATTTGGTCATTTTGGATAGTCCCTGGAGTGGTGCAGACCCACAGGGCACTTCCCCTCTGCTGTGGTGTATAACTGGAGTTGGTGGGCGGGGCTGCAGTCAGACCTCATGTCTGCCCCTGGCCCACCGCTGGGGCTACAGTCAGACTGGTGTGTGCCTTCTCTTCCCCTCTCCTAGGGGCGGGCAAGCTTGCACACTGCCAGGCTTGTGGTGCCGGGGATCTGGCGTATTAGCTGGGGTGGGTAGGCAAGGTGCACGGGGGCAGGAGGGGCAGGCTCTGCTCGCTTGTCCTTCTGTGATCCACTTCAGGAGGGGTTCTGTGGCAGTGGGAGGGAGTCAGACCTGCTGCCAGAGGGGTGGCTCCGCAGAAGCACAGCGTTGGTTGTTTGCGCAGAGCAAGCAAGTTCCCTGGCAGGAACTGGTTCCCTTTGGGATTTTGGCTGGGGGATGGGCGAGGCAGATGGCACTGGAGAGCGCCTTTGTTCCCCGCCAAACTGAACTCTGTCTTCCGGGGGCTCAGCAACTCTCCCTCCCTTTGTCCTCCAGCCTTCCCGCTTTTCCAGCAGAGCTAACTTATGACCTCCCAGATGCTAAGTCCTGCTTACTGTCGGAACACATTCCATCTGACCCCTCCGCTTTTGCAAGCCAGACTCAGGGGCTCTGCTTTACTGGCAGGCTGCGTCTCTGCCCCGGCTCCCTGCCGCCAGTCTGTGTAGTGCGCACTGCCTCTCTGCCCTTCCTACCCTCTTCTGTCGGCCTCTCGTCTGAGCTTGGCTCTGGAGACTCCATTCTGCTAGTCTTCTGGTGGTTTCCTGAGGTATTTAGGCAAGTGTAGGTGGATTCTAAGTGATCAGCAGGACTCACGGTGAGCCCAGCGTCCTCCTACACCGCCATCTTCCCTAGAGTCCCCAAGATCTGACAATTTTAAACATTTATGCTCCTAGCATGGAATAACCCAAATATATAAATCAGTTAATCACAAACATAAAGAAACTCATTGATAATAATACCATAACAGTTGGGGACTTCAACACCCCACTTAAAGCAATGGACACACCATCTAAACAGAAAATCAACAAAGATGGGGCACCTGGGTGGCTCAGTTGGTTGAGCCTCTGACTTCGGCTCAGGTCATGATCTCGCGATCTGAGAGTTCAAGGCCCATGTCAGGCTCTGTGCTGACAGCTCAGAGCCTGGAGCGTGTTTCGGATTCTGTGTCTCCCTCTCTCTGACCCTCCCCCGTTCATGCTGTCTCTCTCTGTCTCAAAAATCTATAAACGTTAAAAAAAAATTAAAAAAATAAAGAAAGAAAATCAACAAAGAAACAATGGCTTTGAATGACATACTGGATTGGATGGACTTAACAGATATATACAGAACATTTCATCCTAAAGCAGCAGAATACATATTCTTCTTCAGTGCACATGGAACATTCTCCAAAATAGATCACGTATTGGGACACAAATCAGCCCTCAACAAGTACAAAAAGATAGAGATCATACTGTGCATATTTTCAGACCACAACGCTATGAAACTTGAAATCAACCACAAGAAAAAATTTGGAAAGATAACAAATACTTGGAGACTAAAGAACATCCTACTAAACAATGAATGGGCTAACCAAGAAGTTAAAGAGGAAATTAAAAGTACATGGAAACCAATTAAAATGATAATGCCACACCTCAAAACCTCTGGGACATAGCAAAAGTGGTCATAAGAAAGAAGTATATAGCAATCCAGGCCTTCCTAAAGAAGGAAGAAAGGTCTCAGATACACAACCTAGCCTTATACCATAAAGAGCTGGAAAAAGAACAGCAAATAAAACCCAAAACCAGAAGAAGGCAGAAAATAATAAAGATTAGAGCAGAAATCAATGCTATTGAAACCAAAAAGAAAAAAAAAAGAGTAGAACAGATCAATGAAACCAGAAGCTGGTTCTTTAAAAGAATTAACAAAATTGATAAACCCCTAGCCAGTTTGATCAAAAATAAAAAGGAAATTACATAAATAAATAAAATTAAGAATGAAAGAGAAGAGATCACTACAAACACAGCAGAAATACAAACAATAATAAGAGAATATCATGAGCAATTATACGCCAACAAAATGGGCGTATATATTCAATTATTCCTTCAATATGGAAGGAATGAACACATTCTTCAAAACATATAAACTACCAAAACTGAAACAGGAAGAAATAGAAAATTTGAACAGATCCATAACCAGTAAAGAAATCAAATTAGTAATCAAAAATCTCTCCCCAAAAAACCCAGGAGTCCAGGGCCAAATGGCTTTCCAGGCAATCCTACCAAACGTTTAAAGAAGAGTTAACATCAACCATTTTGAAGATGTTACAAAAAAATAGAAATGGAAGGAAAACTTCCAAACTCATTCTAAAAGGCCAGCATTACCTTGACTCCAAAAGCAGACAGAGACCTCACTAAAAAGGCAAACTACAGACCAATTTGCCTGATGAACATGGATGCAAAAATCCTCAACGAGATACTAGCCAACTGGATCCAACAATACATTAAAAAATTATTCACCACAACCGAGTGGGATTTATACCTTGGATGCAGGGCTGGTTCAATACCTGAAAAACAATCAATATGATACATCACATCAATAAATGAAAGGACAAGAACCATATAATCCTCTCAATAGATGCAGAGAAAGCATTTGACAAAATACAGCATCCTTTCTTGATAAAAACTCTCAAGAAAATAGGGATAGAACGATCATACCTCGAGATCATAAAAACCATATATGAAAGACCCACAGCTCATATCTGAGAGCTAAAAACAGAGCTTTCTTCCTAAGGTCAGGACACAGGGATGTCCACTATCCTACTGTTACTCAACATAGTATTGGGGAGGCGCAGGAAGATGGTGGCGTAGGAGGATGCTGGGCTCACCGCGCGTCCTGCTGATCACTTAGATTCCACCTACACCTGCCTAAATAACCCAGAAAACCGCCAGAGGATTAGCAGAACGGAGTCTCCGGAGCCAAGTGAAGACGAGAGGCCCACGGAAGAGGGTAGGAAGGGCGGCGAGGCGGTGCGCGCTCCACGGACTGGTGGGAGGGAGCCGGGGCGGAGGGGCGGCTCGCCAGCCAAGCAGAGCCCCCGAATCCGGCTTGCAAAAGCGGAGGGGCCTGACGGACTGTGTTCCGACAGCAAGCGCGACTTAGCGTCTGGGAGGTCATAAGTTAACAGCTCTGCTCGGAAAGCGGGAAGGCTGGAGGACAAAGGGAGGGAGAGCTGCTGAGCCCCCGGACTACAGAGCTCACTTTGGCAGGGAACAAAGGCGCTCGCCAGCGCCATCTCCCCCGCCCATCCCCCAGCCAAAATCCCAAAGGGAACCGGTTCCGGCCAGGGAAATTGCTCGCTCCGCGCAAACACCCAACTCTGTGCTTCTGCGGAGCCAAACCTCCGGCAGCGGATCTGACTCCCTCCGGCTGCCACAGGGCCCCTCCTGAAGTGGATCACCTAAGGAGAAGCGAGCTAAGCCTGCCCCCCCTGCCGCCGTGCACCTTGCCTTCCCACCCCAGCTAATACGCCAGATCCCCAGCATCACAAGCCTGGCAGTGTGCAAGTAGCCCAGACGGGCCACGCCACCCCACAGTGAATCCCACCCCTAGGAGAGGGGAAGAGAAGGCACACACCAGTCTGACTGTGGCCCCAGCGGTGGGCTGGGGGCAGACATCAGGACTGACTGCGGCCCCGCCCACCAACTCCAGTTATACACCACAGCACAGGGGAAGTGCCCTGCAGGTCCTCACCACACCAGGGACTATCCAAAATTACCAAACGGAAGAATTCCCCTCAGAAGAATCTCCAGGAAATAACAACAGCTAATGAGCTGATCAAAAAGGATTTAAATAATATAACAGAAAGTGAATTTAGAATAATAGTCATAAAATTAATCGCTGGGCTGGAAAACAGTATACAGGACAGCAGAGAATCTCTTGCTACAGAGATCAAGGGACTAAGGAACAGTCACGAGGAGCTGAAAAACGCTTTAAAGGAAATGCAAAACAAAATGCAAACCACCACAGCTCGGATGGAAGAGGCAGAGGAGAGAATAGGTGAACTAGAAGATAAAGTTATGGAAAAAGAGGAAGCTGAGAAAAAGAGAGATAAAAAAATCCAGGAGTATGAGGGGAAAATTAGAGAACTAAGTGATACACTAAAAAGAAATAATATACGCATAATTGGTATTCCAGAGGAGGAAGAGAGAGGGAAAGGTGCTGAAGGGGTACTTGAAGAAATAATAGCTGAGAACTTCCCTGAACTGGGAAGGAAAAAGGCATTGAAATCCAAGAGGCACAGAGAACTCCCTTCAGACGTACCTTGAATCGATCTTCTGCACGACATATCATAGTGAAACTGGCAAAATACAAGGATAAAGAGAAAATTCTGAAAGCAGCAAGGGGTAAACGTGCCCTCACATATAAAGGGAGACCTATAAGACTCGTGACGGATCTCTCTTCTGAAACTTGGCAGGCCAGAAAGAATTGGCACGAGATTTTCAGGGTGCTAGACAGCAAAAATATGCAGCCGAGAATCCTTTATCCAGCAAGTCTGTCATTTAGAATAGAAGGAGAGATAAAGGTCTTCCCAAACAAACAAAAATTGAAGGAATTTGTCACCACTAAACCAGCCCTACAAGAGATCGTAAGGGGGACCCTGTGAGACAAAGTACCAGAGACATCACTACAAGCATAAAACATACAGACATCACAATGACTCTAAACCCGTATCTTTCTATAATAACACTGAATGTAAACGGATTAAATGCGCCAACCAAAAGACATAGGGTATCAGAATGGATAAAAAAACAAGACCCATCTATTTGCTGTCTACAAGAGACTCATTTTAGACCTGAGGACACCTTTAGATTGAGAGTGAGGGGATGGAGAACTATTTATCATGCTACTGGAAGCCAAAAGAAAGCTGGAGTAGCCATACTTATATCAGACAAACTAGACTTTAAATTAAAGGCTGTAACAAGAGATGAAGAAGGACATTATATAATAGTTACAGGGTCTATCCATCAGGAAGAGCTAACAATTATAAATGTCTATGCGCCGAATACCGGAGCCCCCAAGTATATAAAACAATTACTCATAAACAGAAGCAACCTTATTGATAAGAATGTGGTAATTGCAGGGGACTTTAACACCCCACTTACAGAAATGGATAGATCATCTAGACACACGGTCAATAAAGAAACAAGGACCCTGAATGAGACATTGGATCAGAGGGACTTGACAGATATATTTAGAACTCTGCATCCCAAAGCAACAGAATATACTTTCTTCTCGAGTGCACATGGAACATTCTCCAAGATAGATCATATACTGGGTCACAAAACAGCCCTTCATAAGTTTACAAGAATTGAAATTATACCATGCATACTTTCAGACCACAATGCTATGAAGCTTGAAATCAACCACAGGAAAAAGTCTGGAAAACCTCCAAAAGCGTGGAGGTTAAAGAACACCCTACTAACGAATGAGTGGGTCAACCAGGCAATTAGAGAAGAAATCAAAAAATATATGGAAACAAACGAAAATGAAAATACAACAATCCAAACGCTTTGGGACGCAGCGAAGGCAGTCCTGAGAGGAAAATACATTGCAATCCAGGCCTATCTCAAGAAACAAGAAAAATCCCAAATACAAAATCTAACAGCACACCTAAAGGAAATAGAAGCAGAACAGCAAAGGCAGCCTAAACCCAGCAGAAGAAGAGAAATAATAACGATCAGAGCAGAAATAAACAATATAGAATCTAAAAAAACTGTAGAGCAGATCAACGAAACCAAGAGTTGGTTTTTTGAAAAAATAAACAAAATTGACAAACCGCTAGCCAGGCTTCTCAAAAAGAAAAGGGAGATGACCCAAATAGATAAAATCATGAATGAAAATTGAATGATTACAACCAATCCCTCAGAGATACAAACAATTATCAGGGAATACTATGAAAAATTATATGCCAACAAATTGGACAACCTGGAAGAAATGGACACATTCCTGAACACCCACACTCTTCCAAAACTCAATCAGGAGGAAATAGAAAGCTTGAACAGACCCATAACCAGCGAAGAAATGGAATCGGTTATCAAAAATCTCCCAACAAATAAGAGTCCAGGACCAGATGGCTTCCCAGGGGAGTTCTACCAGACATTTAAAGCAGAGATAATACCTATCCTTCTCAAGCTATTCCAAGAAATAGAAAGGGAAGGAAAACTTCCAGACTCATTCTATGAAGCCAGTATTACTTTGATTCCTAAACCAGACAGAGACCCAGTAAAAAAAGAGAACTACAGGCCAATATCCCTGATGAATATGGATGCAAAAATTCTCAATAAGATACTAGCAAATCGAATTCAACAGCATAAAAAAAGAATTATTCACCATGATCAAGTGGGATTCATTCCTGGGATGCAGGGCTGGTTCAACATTCGCAAATCAATCAACGTGATACATCACATTAACAAAAAAAAAGAGAAGAACCATATGATCCTGTCAATCGATGCAGAAAAGGCCTTTGACAAAATCCAGCACCCTTTCTTAATAAAAACCCTTGAGAAAGTCGGGATAGAAGGAACATACTTAAAGATCATAAAAGCCATTTATGAAAAGCCCACAGCTAACATCATCCTCAACGGGGAAAAACTGAGAGGTTTTTCCCTGAGATCAGGAACACGACAGGGATGCCCACTCTCACCGCTGTTGTTTAACATAGTGCTGGAAGTTCTAGCATCAGCAATCAGACAACAAAAGGAAATCAAAGGCATCAAAATTGGCAAAGATGAAGTCAAGCTTTTGCTTTTTGCAGATGACATGATATTATACATGGAAAATCCGATAGACTCCACCAAAAGTCTGCTAGAACTGATACATGAATTCAGCAAAGTTGCAGGATACAAAATCAATGTACAGAAATCAGTTGCATTCTTATACACTAACAATGAAGCAACAGAAAGACAAATAAAGAAAATGATCCCATTCACAATTGCACCAAGAAGCATAAAATACCTAGGAATAAATCGAACCAAAGATGTAAAGGATCTGTATGCTGAAAACTATAGAAAGCTTATGAAGGTAATTGAAGAAGACTTAAAGAAATGGAAAGACATTCCCTGCTCATGGATTGGAAAAATAAATATTGTCAAAATGTCAATACTACCCAAAGCTCTCTACACATTCAATGCAATCCCAATCAAAATTGCACCAGCATTCTTCTCGAAATTAGAACAAGCAATCCTAAAATTCATATGGAACCACAAAAGGCCCCGAATAGCCAAAGGAATTTTGAAGAAGAAGACCAAAGCAGGAGGCATCACAATCCCAGACTTTAGCCTCTACTACAAAGCTGTCATCATCAAGACAGCATGGTATTGGCACAAAAACAGACACACAGACCAATGGAATAGAATAGAAACCCCAGAACTAGACCCACAAACGTATGGCCAACTCATCTTTGACAAAGCAGGAAAGAACATCCAATGGAAAAAAGACAGCCTCTTTAACAAATGGTGCTGGGAGAACTGGACAGCAACATGCAGAAGGTTGAAACTAGACCACTTTCTCACACCATTTACAAAAATAAACTCAAAATGGATAAAGGACCTAAATGTGAGACAGGAAACCATCAAAACCTTAGAGGAGAAAGCAGGAAAAGATCTCTCTGACCTCAGCCGTAGCAATCTCTTACTCGACACATCCCCAAAGGCAAGGGAATTAAAAGCAAAAGTGAATTCCTGGGACCTTATGAAGATAAAAAGCTTCTGCACAGCAAAGGAAACAACCAACAAAACTAAAAGGCAACCAACGGAATGGGAAAAGATATTTGCAAATGACATATCGGACAAAGGGCTAGTATCTAAAATCTATAAAGAGCTCACCAAACTCCACACCCGAAAAACAAATAACCCAGTGAAGAAATGGGCAGAAAACATGAATAGACACTTCTCTAAAGAAGACATCCAGATGGCCAACAGGCACATGAAAAGATGTTCAGCGTCGCTCCTTATCAGGGAAATACAAATCAAAACCACACTCAAGTATCACCTCACGCCAGTCAGAGTGGCCAAAATGAACAAATCAGGAGACTATAGATGCTGGAGAGGATGTGGAGAAACGGGAACCCTCTTGCACTGTTGGTGGGAATGCAAATTGGTGCAGCCGCTCTGGAAAGCAGTGTGGAGGTTCCTCAGAAAATTAAAAATAGACCTACCCTATGACCCAGCAATAGCACTGCTAGGAATTTATCCAAGGGATACAGGAGTACTGATGCATAGGGGCACTTGTAGCCCAATGTTCATAGCAGCACTCTCAACAATAGCCAAATTATGGAAAGAGCCTAAATGTCCATCAACTGATGAATGGATAAAGAAATTGTGGTATATATACACAATGGAGTACTATGTGGCAATGAGAAAAAATGAAATTTGGCCTTTTGTAGCAACGTGGATGGAACTGGAGAGTGTAATGCTAAGTGAAATAAGCCATACAGAGAAAGACAGATACCATATGGTTTCACTCTTATGTGGATCCTGAGAAACTTAACAGGAACCCATGGGGGAGGGGAAGGAAAAAAAAAAAAAGAGGTTAGAGTGGGAGAGAGCCAAAGCATAAGAGACTGTTAAAAACTGAGGACAAACTGAGGGTTGATGGGGGGTGGGAGGGAGGGGAGGGTGGGTGATGGGTATTGAGGAGGGCACCTTTTGGGATGAGCACTGGGTGTTGTATGGAAACCAATTTGTCAATAAATTTCATAAAAAAAAAAAACAAAAAAAAACATAGTATTGGAAGTCTTAGCCTCAGCAATCAGAAAACACAAAGGAATAAAAGGCATCCAAATCAGCCAGGAGAAAGTCAAACTTTCACTCTTCGTTGATGAAATGATACTCTATATGGAAAACCCAAAGATTCCACCAAAAAACTGCTATAATGGATCCATGAATTCATCAAAGTTGCAGGATATAAAATCAATGTACAGAAATCAGTTGCATTCCTCTACAGCAATAATGAAGCAACAGAAGGAGAAATCAAGGAATCGATCCCATTTACAATTGCACCAAAACCATAAAATACATAGGAATAAATCTAACCAAGGACATGAAAAATCTATACACTGAAAACTATAGAAAGCTTATGAAAAAAATGAAGAAGACACAGAAAAATGGAAAAATATTCCATGCTCCTGGATAGGAAGAACAAATATTGTTAACATGTCAGTACTACCCAAAGCAATCTACATATTCAATGCAATCCGTATCAAAATAACACCAGCATTCTTCACAGAGCTAGAACAAATAATTCTGAAATAATTCTGGTGTATGGAACCAGAAAAAACCCTGAATAGCCAAAGCAATCTTGAAAGAGAAAACCAAAGCAGGAGGCATCACAATCCCACACTTCAAGCTATACTACAAAGCTCTAATCATCAAGACAGTATAGTACTGGCACAAAAACAGACACTCAGATCAATGGAACAGAATAGAGAACCCAGAAACGGACCCACAAACGTATGGCCAACTAATCTTTGACAAAGCAGGAAAGAATATTTGATGAAATAAAAACAGTCTCTTCAGCAAGTGGTACTGGGAAAACTGGACAGCGACATGCAGAAGAATGAACCTGGACCACTTTCTTGCACCATACACAAAAATAAACTCAAAATGGATGAAAGACCTAAACATAAGACAGTAAGCCGTCAAAATCCTAGAGGTGAAAGCAGGCAAAACCTCTTTCACCTCGACCTCAGCAACTTCTTCCTCAACATGTCTCCAGAGGCAAGGGAAACAAAAGCAAAAATGAACTATTGGGACCTCATCAAAATAAAAAGCTTCTGCACAGCAAAGGAAACAATCAGCAAAACTAAAAGGTAGCTGATGAAAGGGGAGAAGATATTTGCAAATAACATATCAGATAAAGGGTTAGTATTCAAAATCTATAAAGTGCTTATCAAACTCAACACCTAAAAAACAAATAATCAATTGAAGAAATGGGCAAAAGACATGTATAGATCTTCTCCAAAGAAGACATCCAGATAGCCAACCAACACATGAAAACATGCTCAACATCATTCATCATCAGGGAAATAGAAATCAAAACCACAATGAGATACCATCTCACACCTGTCACAATGGCTAACATTAACAACTCAGGCAATAACAGATGTTGACGAGAATGCAAAGAAAGAGGATCTCTTTTGCATTGCTGGTGGGAATGCAAACTTGTGCAGCCACTCTGCAAAACAGTATGGAGGTTCCTCAAAAAATTAAAAATAGAACTACCCTAAGACCCAGCAATTGCACTACTAGGTATTTATCCAAAGGATACAGGTGTGCTGTTTTAAAGGGGCACATGCACCCCAATTTTTTAGCAGTGTTATTGACAATAGCCAAAGTATGGAAAGAGCCCAAATGTCCATCAACAGATGAGTGTATAAAGAAGATGTGAGATATATATATATATATTGCTCAGCAATCAAAAAGAATGAAATCTTGCCATTTGTAACTACGTGAATGGAACTAGAGGGTATTATGCTAATTGAAATTAGAGAAAGACCAATATCATATGACTTCACTCATATGAGGAATTTAAGATACAAAACAGATGAACATAATGGAAGGGAAGCAAAAACAATATAAAAACAGGGAGGGGGAAACATAAAAGACTCTTAAATATAGAGAACAGAGGGTTGCTGGAGGGGTTGTGGGAGAGGGGATGGGCTAAATGGGTAAGGGGCATTAAGGAATCTACTCCTGAAATCATTGTTGCACTATATGCTAACTAACTTGGATGTAAATTAAAAATAAATTAATTAATTTAAAAAAGCAACATATGAGGGACCACACTATGCCCCTTTAGTCATTATCAAAGGGTCATGAATTGTGACAAATATTGTTTTTTTTTAATTTTTTTAACCTTTATTTATTTTTTTTTTGACACAGAGAATGGACAGGAGAGGGTCAGAGAGAGCGGCAGACACAGAATCCGAAAGAGGCTCCAAGCTGTGGGCACAGATCCCGACGTGGGGCTCAAACTCACGGACCGGGAGATCTTGACCTGAGCCGGAGTCAGACGCTCAACCGACTGAGCCACCCAGGCGCCCCAACAAATATTGTTTAATAAAATAAAAATATCACAAAAGCAAGCCTTTCAACTGGCTGTTTTGTACAAACATTTGTTTTGAATGTAGTTCTTTTTGACAAGATTGACTATATCATTTTGAGACATATTTAAGGGTCATCAAACTTGTCAATATAATTTTTGATCAAAGATTTGTAATTATGTTCCCATAGCAACGCCTGAGTGGCTCAGTCAGTTAAGCATTGACTAGCTAAGGTCATGATCTCACAGTTCATGAGTTCAATTCCCTCATCTATGCTGAGGGCACAGAGCCTGCTTTGAATCCTCTGTCTTCTTTTCTTTTTGCCCCTCTCTCGCTTGCACTCTCCCTCTCTCTCTCAAAAATAAATAAGCATTTAAAAAAAACAAATTATGTTCCCATAAAGACATATATCAAATTCCAGGCATTCCCTGAAGGTATGTTTTGAGTAGATAGAGTGTATCTGACTTGTAGGTGGACAGGTAGCCATTAAAAAGCATGCCAAATGGGACCATCTTTCCAAAAATCAAAAAGCAAGCATGCAGCACCATGAAGTTGAGTCTCACAATTCAAGAGATTCATAAATGAATATAATAAAATTCAAAGCAAATTGGACTACTCACAGAGCTAGAATAAACAATCCTAAAATTTCTATGGAACAACAAAAAACCCGAAATAGCCAAAACAATCTTGAAAAAGAAAATCAAATCTGGAGGGGAGATATCACAATTCTGGACTTCAAGTTATATTAGTGATGAAAACATTTTCTGTACAAGTAAAAGTAATACTATATGATAGACTGGAAAAATAAGTGCTTCATTTGAAGAAAAAAAATGGGCAGAAGACATGAACAGAATGTCTCCAAAGAAGACATTGAGATGGCCAACAGACACATGAAAAGATGTTCAACCTCACTCATTATCACTCATAATTAACAGTACAATTATATATCACTTCACACCTGTCAAAATGGCTAAAGTCAAAAACACAAGAAACAGCAAGTGTTGTTGAGCTCACACAGAAAAAGGAAGTCTCTTGCTCTGTTGGTGGGAATGAAAGCTGGTACAGCCACTGTTGAAAATGGTATAGAGTTTCCTCAAAACATTAAAAATAAAACTACCATACAATCTAGTAATTGCACTACTGGCTATGTATCCTCCAGATACAGAAGGACTAATTCAAAGGGATACATGCACCTCTATGTTTATAGCAGCATTACTTACAATAGCCAAGATACAGAAGCAGTCTAAGTATCCATCAATAGATGACTATTTAAAGAAAACGTGGTATATATACATCCATGTTGTTGCAAATGGCAATATTTCATTCTTTTTGTGGCCGAAAAATATTCTATCACTCACTCACACACACACACACACACACACACACACACACACTGGAATATTTTTTTTAATTTTTTATTTATTTTTGAAAGAGAGAGAAACTGAGTATGAGCAGGGGAGGGGCAGAGAGAGAGGGAGACAGAATCTGAAGCAGCTCCAGGTTCTGAGCTGTCAGCACAGAGCCTGACGTGGGTCTCAAACTCGTGAACCACAAGATCATGACCTGAGTTGAAGTCAGATGCTTAGCTGACTGAGCCACCTAGGTGCCCCCAGACACACTGGAATATTATTCAGCCACGGAAAAGAATGAAATCTTGTCATTTGCAACATTGGTGGAGCTAGAGAGTATAATACTAAGGGAAATAACTCAGAGAAATACAAATGCCATATATTTTCAATCGTATGTGGGATTTAAGAAAGAAAACAAACAAGTAGAGGAAAAAAATTAAGAGAGAGAAACAAACCAGAAAACATACTCTTAACTATATAGAACAAACTGATAGTTACCAGAGGGGAGGTGGGGGTGGGGGGGAAATGAATGAAATAGGTAATGGGGATTAAGGAGTACACTTGTCATGATGAGCACTGAGTAGAGAATTGTTGAATCACTATTTTCTACACCTGATACCAATATAGCACTGTATGTTAACTATACTGGAGATAAAATTAAAAACTTAATTTAAAAAAATATCTGAGGGGCGCCTGGGTGGCGCAGTCGGTTGGGCGTCCGACTTCAGCCAGGTCACGATCTCGCGGTCCGTGAGTTCGAGCCCCGCGTCGGGCTCTGGGCTGATGGCTCAGAGCCTGGAGCCTGTTTCCGATTCTGTGTCTCCCTCTCTCTCTGCCCCTCCCCCATTGATGCTCTGTCTCTGTCTGTCCCAAAAATAAATAAACGTTGAAAAAAAAATATCTGAAAATGTAAAATGGATTTGTGAATATTACTTTATAAACTTGAATGTGCAAAAACCAAAGCAAACAAGAAAACAAATAAAAATCATGATTTGAACTCAGACGCTCATCCCACAAGTCTGAGAGGAAATTTAATCTTAATCATTATTTGGACTTTCCTCATTCATCCATTAAGATTGTACAAATGTCTGGGGGATCAGAAAATTGAGAGGTACTCCCACTGGCTTATAGTCTACACTAGTCAACATTGATATTGCTCATTTAGTCTCTTACAGTGACTCTGATATTTCCGTGTTATGTCTGGCTATGGAAATCTTTGGCAAAGCAGAGAATCCAGATACCTTGGTTCATATCCACTGTGGTCACACTACTTCCCTGGGTGCTGAGTGGGCATGAGTCCCTGCTATTTTAGTAACCCCAGTTCCATAAGGAACTTTCCTATTAGTCCTAATAGTCCTTTCCTATTCCCAGTGAATCTCTCTCTCCCCCTAAACTCTTGTATTTTTGTTCCCACCTCATCCTTTATAAAATGTAATTACCTCTTTCCTTTTCCTTCATAAGAATGACCTAAAATAATTGTGTCAAAAATTTTGGGCTTAAAAATTCAGCAAGAGATTTTGAGAAAATGTTCGCTTTAATTTGAACTATGTAACCTCTGTACTGGCCCACGAAAAATCCCTCCATAAACTTGGGGAGAGAAAAATCAATGAGAGCAAATTAAGACCACAATTAGTTATCCTGTCACCTACATATGAAAAACATTCAATTTTTTGTTATCAAAGAAATGAAAACTTTGAATAAAGGAGACACTATTATTGCTATGATAAGGAAGCCCAGAAATTTCTAATAATTTTTCATTGCCATTTCTACGATCCCCTTCCCCATACCCTGATACTTTTTCTTTGTGCCCTATTGCAGTTCCAAACCTTTGTCCCTTCTAAATCATTGTCTCTCCTTTCTCCTTGACAGTCCCCACATCTGAATCTCTTGCTATCAGATGATATTATCCATTATCCCTTCCTTGTTTCAGTCATGTATACACCCCCACATCATTCCTCCTCATTACTTAAAAATTTTAGCACTGGCTGACTGTCATTTACTCCCACACTACTAATTCTTGATACAGTTAATATCTACTTAGCTGATTCTGTCAATGTTCTTCCTTCTGTAATCCATGACTTATCCGAATAAACTTGACTACATTATCTCAGCCACCTACTTCCACAATAATATACTCTAGACCATATAATTACAAATACCTACTTCTTTTATAACCTTAGTTTCAATTGTCTCATTCTCATACCACCATTTTAATTTTTCCAGTCAACTCCCTCTATCACTGAACTCCAAAAATTCTTTGACTTCATGTGGACCCCAAATCCATTGATCTTAACATCTTTTTACTGCCCTTCACCCTCACCCAAAGAACTTCTCACTCTTACTTACTCAGCTAAGTTTTCATGATGTATCTATATAATCAATCCTTTGCATGGGATTGATTCCATAGCCTGTCTTTATCTTGGCAAAATCACAAATATCTTTGAATTTAGCTCTTCATTCCCTCTACGCCCACATCATTACAGCTGATTGTGGTTATAGAAAACACCCAAGTGTACAGTAAGCTGGCAATGCCATCCATTAACATACTGCATTCCCTTAGTCCACTAACATCTAGGAAGATTAAAAACTCATACTTTTTCTTCTATCTTTAATCCTCCAAAATCTCCTCCCTCATTCTCATTCTCGCCTAATGACCTTTTTATACTTCACTGAGAAAATACAAACAACCAGTAGCTCCAACCATCTTACCGACTCACATATCAAATTGATTTTATTCAATTCCTCTTCCTCAGATCAGTTTTTTTATTAATTGCAATCAGATTTTCATCCCCACCACTTCATGCAAAGAGCTAAAGAGCTCTTCTCAAGGTCATCACTGACCTCTACGTTGTTAAGTACCAATTCTTCCCATTCTTCTTTTATTTAATATATCAGTAATGTTTGGCAAATTTTATCACTCTCTCCTCCTTGGAACAATTTCTTCTCTTGACTTCTGGGATACCAGTCTCTTCTGATTTGTCTCCCACATCACTATTGCAATTAATTTTGACTGTAGAAAAATATAAAATTCTGCTAACTGGTTTCATTTCTTTGTATCTCTTCTGGTTTCTTCTCATCTCATTCCTAACACACTTAGGAATAAACCTAGCCAAAGAGGCGAAAGACTTAGGAAATATCAAAATACCTTATCAAAATACCCTTACCAAAATACCTACAATACTTTTCACAAAACTAGAACAATCCTAAAATTTATATGGAACCACAAAAAAAATAGCCAAAACAATTTAGGAAAGAAAAAAAAGTTGGATGTATCACATTTCTGCACTTCATTTTATACTAAAAACCTATAGTAATCAAAACAGTAGGGTACTGGCACAAAAATGGACACATAGACCAACAGAACAGAATAGAAAACACAGAAGCAAATCCACAATTATATGATCAACTAATCTTTGACAAAGCAGAAAACTCAAAATGGATTAAAGACCTAAATGTGAGACCTGAAACCATACAATCCTAGTAGAGATCTCAGAAATGTCTCTGACATCAGCCATAGCATCATTTTTTTAGATATGTCTCCTGAAGCAAGGGAAATAAAAGCAAAAATAAACTATCAGTACTTCATAAAAATAAAAATTCTGCATAGTGGGAAAAACAATAAACAAAATTAAAAGGCAACCAACTGGGAGAAGATATTTGCAAATGAAATCTAATAAAGTGTTAGTATCCAGAATATATAAAACACTTATATAACTCACCCCAAAAATAAATAATCCAATTTAAAAAATGGGCAGAAGAAATGAACAGTAATTTCTCCAAAGAAGACATCCAGATGGCTAACAGACATATGAAAAGATGTTAATCATTACTTATCATCAAGGAAATGCAAATAAAACTATAATGAGCTATCACCTCACACATATCAGAATGGCAAAAATAAAAAATATAAAAAATAGCAGGTATTAGCAAGGATGTGGAGAAAAGGGAATCTTCATCCACTATTGGATGGTAATACAAACAGGTAATGCAAACTGGTGTAGCCACTCTGGAAAACAGTATGGAGTTTCCTCAGAAAGTTAAAAATAGAACTACCTTACACTTCAGTAATTGCACTACTGGATATTCACCCAATGAATACCAAAACAATAATTCAAATGTATACATGCACCCCTATGTTTATAGCAGCATTATTTATGATAGCCAAGATATGGAAGCAGCCCAAGTGTATGTGTATACATTGATTGATGAATGTATAAAGAACGTGTGTGTGTGTGTGTGTGTATTTATATAATAGAATATTATTCAACCATTAAAAAGAATAAAATCTTGTAATTTTCAATGCCATGGATGCAGCTAGAGAGTACAATGCTAAGCAAAATAAGTAAGTCAGGAAAGACAAATACCATATGATTTCACTCATATGTGGAATTCAAGCAACAAAGCAAAGGAGCAAAGGAAAAAGCAAAGAGAGAGACAGCAAACCAAGAAACAGCTTTTCAACTATACAAGACAAACTGATAGTTACCAGAGGGGAGGTTGGGTGGAGGTTGGGTGAAATAGGTGATGGCGATTACGTGTGCATTTGTCATGATGAGCACTGGGTGATGTATTGAATTTTTGGGTCACTATATTGTACACCTAAAACTAATATAACACTGTTCATTAAATATACTGGAATAAAAATAAAAGAATAAAAAATTTCTTAAAGCAGATAAGATGCCATTCACAAAAATAGAACATATCAATGTGGTTCAATATGGAAAAATATCTGATTCATTAATGGGACAATGCAAGGTGCAAAAAATTTACACCATATAATTAATAATTATATTATTTATATTATCTTTTATACTACAGCAATACATAATTTATATATTTATGTGTGTCACAATTTGTATATTTATACCACACATTATTTTATATTATATTTATTTTATAAAAACTTTTGACTTTAACAGATATTTCTTCTGTGAAAGGAAAAATAATGTCTCAGTGAGTGAAATATCTATTTTTCATTTTCTACCCCATTTTACTCTAAGAATTTTTAGTCATGTCCTTACATTATTTTTTCAATTATAAAAATCAAATAATTGGGGCTCCTGGGTGGCTCAGTCGGTTGAGCATCCAACTTCGGCTCAGGTCATTATCTCACGGTTTGTGGGTTCGAGCCCTGTGTCAGGCTCTGTGCTGTCAGTTCAGAGCCTGGAGCCTGCTTCGGATTCTGTGTCTCCCTCTCTCTCTGCTCCTCCCCCACTCACGTTCTGTCACTCTCTGTTTCTTAAAAAATGAATAAACGTTAAAAAAAATTTTAAATCAAATAATGGATGTTGTGTCCCTCAATTGTAATCAAAATTAAGCTTCAGTTTAATTTTAACTGTTGGTTTCATAGAGAAAAATTATTGTTCTGTAGACCTTGTGCATAGAATAAAACACACATTCACACCAAAGTGTTAAAAGTAATTATCTACATAAATATATGATTATATATTATCTTATTTATTCTTTGTAATTTTCTGAATTATTTGTAATGTGCAAGTATTACTTTAATAATATAATAATAATAAAGGCCTCTCCCTCAAAAATATTTTTATGAACTCTGCATAGCATTTCTGATGTCATCATCCTCTTCATTCTAAAGCTCTTTTATCCTATTGCTAACTACTGCCTTTTCTTTGGTTCCTCTACCATGGTCTAACTGCTGTTTTGGGAGCAGAATAAGGCAGTATGAGAGAAAAGGAGTCTCCTCACTTGGGTATGTGAGCTTAGGCCTCTAATGCGTTATCAAGGGGGAATATGATTTTTCTTTGATATTAGATGAAATTACAACTATAGTTGGATTATAGTTCTGCTGAACTTGATTGTTTTAAGTGTCTTGACAAAATCGGAACATAGAAATAGCATCTATTTTCCTACTAGAGTTGGGAAGAAAACTACTCTTGCTTTTCCTATGAATCATAACTAACTAGCCACTAAGTGGAGCTATAGGCTCAAGTATAAGAAATGTAATGTATGAGTTCAATTATTTTATGAAAATAGATATAACAGTGTTCTTGGAGTTCTCCAAAAATAATAACAAAAATTAAGCCTATTTCCTCCCTTGATCAAAATGAGTATTCAGAAGCCAAGATTTTGAATAGGTGGATGAGGCCAGTTAGAAGACCTAGGACTGAAACACATAGGTGACATTCAGTTTCATTATTCCACTTCTTACTAGATTATTTAAAACAATTGCAGTATTATAAAATGTTCAACAATTTTAGCATTATACAATGCTGTTTTATTGCCTAGAATAGTGATTTTCAAATAGGGTTAATTTTGTATACCCCCTTGCCCTCAGGGGACATTTGGCAATGTCTGGAGATAATTTTAATTGTCATAAATAAACGAAATAGGTGCTACTACCATGCAGTGTGTAGAGACAAGGGATGTCAAGGAGAAAGTACTTTATAGTTTTCCTGATGCATTCCTATTACCCCTCATGATTCTTGATGCCACAATATGAAGAAAGAAAGAAAGAAAGAAAGAAAGAAAGAAAGAAAGAAAGAAGAAAGGGAGGAAGGAAAAAAGGAAAGAAAGAAGGAATAAAGAAAGAAAATAAAAAAATAAGTAAGTGAATTGCCCAAGGCCATCTGAATTAAAACTCAGTGATTCTGACTTTGGGGCCCTTTCAGAAAACCACACTATCTCTTTGAATATTAACACACTGTGTTGTAATAACTGAAACTATTGTTTGAACAGCCTCCATGTGGACATATGGGTAAGTTTTTATGTATCCTGCATAAATATATAAATAAAACAATAATAAAAGCTTCTATTTATTAAACTTACTATATGTCAGATACTTTGCTTAAGCAATATATATATATATATATATATATATATATATATATATATAATTGATATTAAAACTGCAACAACCCCAAGATTTTGTGTTATGTCTGCTTTATCAGTGGGAAATTGAGGAACAGGGAGGTAAAATAATTTGTCCAAGTTCATAAAGCTTGTAAGTGGAGGAATTGAGGTTTAAATCTGAGGCCTACTGACTCAAGTTCATGGGTTTGTTTTCTATTTTGAATATACTTTAATTTTTAGAGCAGTTTTAGGTTCACAGCAAAATTCAGTGGAATCAAATCCAAGATAATTATTTCATTTCATAACCACCTCTCCCATAAAGGCTACTACTACATACACACACGTGCACACACATACCTACAGATGCTCATCATACTACACATATATGGAACAGAAAGGTAGCTTAATTGAGAATGGTTGTAGCAGAGACTGCTCATAATACCCATTCTTCTCTAGCCTGATATAGGCCCTTTTATTCAATCAACCAAGCAATAGTATTTTTAGCTGGAAATGTAGCTGCCTGGAATAAAGAATAAATTTCTGAGACTTCCTAATTGTGACATGTGATTAAGTTCCAGCCAATGAGGTGGAAGTAGAAATGCCATGTGATAGTTTCCAACCATCATCTTTATAGAAGTGCTGAAGTTTGCACTTTGTGACTTTTTCTTCATTTTTTTTTCCTCTGACTACTTCCTGGAATGGAGCTGATGCTTCAGACCTAATGATGAAGGCTACAGTCCACAAGGTAGAGAGTGAACTGGAGGAATTAAATTCTCAAGGATTTTATTGATCAGAGCTTCTATGTCACCCATGAAATGTGAAATTATAGACTTTTACATGAGAGAAATACATTTTCAAATTATTTAAGTCACTGCAATACTAATAACTTTAGTCAACAGACAGCAGATCTCAATCCTAACTGTCATAAGGATAAAGTATTTTTCAAATGGACAGCTAAAAGCCAGAAATGCACTCACACTCCAGACCTTACTGGTTATACTATAACACTGCTTTTCCAGATGGGGGTCACCCAGTCTTCAAGTCTATGGTATCTTTTCCCCAACAATATTTCCACAGATACAGTTGAAGAGATATTCAGGAGTTCTTTTTAATTTGATATTTCTTGGACACAATATTCCTGAGATAAAGGTATCCTGACTCTCTGAAACTAAATCTGCTTTCCTTTTGTCATATTAACACCTTACTGGACACATGTGACACACAGGTGGAGGATACTGAGTCTTTGTTGGCTAGACCTAAGCTGTGCAATCCTTGATGAAAGTCTTCATTAGATGCAATTCATCTTCTAAGGAAGAACTTAATTTTTCATACTAACGGTTTACATGCTCTGCAAGGAGGCACATCTGATAAACTGTATGGGGATGCATGACAGAAGAGCTTGAAGGATCCTGTAAGAAAATCCAAAATGACAGAATATGAGTCAAATATATAACAGAGACTGAAATTAAAGGACATTAAGTTTTAATACAGTATGTAGCATTCTTTTTTAAAAAAACTATTTTTAAAAGTTTATTTATTTATTTATTTAGAGAGGGGGGAGGGGCAGAGAGGGAGAGAGAATCCCAAGCAGGCTCCACGCTGTCAGTGCAGAGCCCAAAGTGGGGCTCAAACACACAAACCATTAGATCATGACCTGAACCAAAATCAAGGGTTGGTCACTTAATTGACTGAGCCACACAGGCGCCTCCAGTACGTGGCATTCTGAAAACATTAAAGCATACTCAGTCGAAGACTGAACCCACCTTGACCCTACTCCCAAGAAGTATCTTTGTGTCCTAGGAGAAGAAATAATTGTAAGCATAAAACTAAATGTATTATTGTACAAGTGTTCCTTGCTTATTTACTATTTGACCCTTCTAAACCAGCACAAAGATATGATTAAAAAGTCATTTCCTTGTGGTCCCAAGAAGCTTAAGCCCAAGAGATGATTATAACAAATGATTATATCTTAAGGACACTGTGATGGTGTAGATAATTACTCAGGCAAACTCTAAGTTATGGTCTAGACTACCATGGTCTACTGTGGTTTCATAAATGAATAGCGGCATTTGAACAAATAGGAAATCCATGAAGGTGGACACTGGACAAGTTTGCCTCAAATGGTGACAGCAGCAACTAGCACTTATAGGTAGAGAGTGTCAATGTACAATAGCAATCACCTGAGTCTGTGCCATGACAGCAAGCTAACATTGGTAAAAATGGATGAATTCAGGGTGTGACACATGTTCCGGCAAGAACAACATTGAAAACAGTCCAAGTGCAGCATGATTCAAAATTCACCAAGTTTTCTTGAGTAACTATTTGTGAGGCTCTCTTCTAGATGATGGTGATATAGCAGTGAATGAAAGAGACAAAACCCTTTGTTCTCCTGGAGCTTATTTTCTAGCACAGTGAGATACCAAATAAGCAGATTTGAAGGAGTACATGCACCCCAATGTTTATGGCAGCATTATCAACAATAGTCAAATTATGGAGAGAGACCAAATATCCATCAACTGATGGACAAAGATGTGGTATGTATATACAGGGGAATATTACTCAGAAATCAAGCAAAAAATAAATCTTGCCATTTGCAATGACATGCATGGAGCTAGAATGTATTATGCTAAGCGAAATAAGTAAATCAGAGAAAGACATATATGATTTCAGTCATATGTGGAATTTAAGAAACAAAACAGATGAGCATATGGGAAAGGGGGAAAAAGAGAAGAAAGGGAAACAAATCACAAGATACTCTTAATGATAGAGAACAAACTGAAGGTAGATGGAGAGAGGTGGGTGGGAAATGGCTAGATGGGTGATGGGTATTAAGAAGGATACTGTAATGAGCACTGGGTATTTTGTGTAAATGATGAATCACTGAATTCCACTTCTGAAACCACTACTAGTCTGTATATTAGCTAAAGTATAAATAATAAAAAATCAAATGAATTAAATTTTAAAGTATTTTATTTTTAATGTTTATAATTTATGTATTTATGTATGTATGTATTTATTTATTTACTTACTTACTTTATTTTGTTTACTCTCCAGTTAGCTAACATACAGTGTAGTCTCGGCGTCAGGAGTAGATTCCAGTGATTCGTCACTTACATGTAACAACGAGTGCTCATTCCAATAAGTGCCTACTTTAATGCCCATCACCCATTTTCCACACCACCATCAACCCTATTTGTTCTCTGTATTTATGAGTCTCTTTTAGTTTCCCTCCCTCTATGTTTTTATCTTATTTTTCCTACCCTTCCCCTATAATCACCTGTTAAGTTTCTAAACTTCCACATATGAGTGAGATCATATATTTGTCTTTCTCTGACTGACTTATTTAGTTTATCATAATACCCTCCAGTTCCATCCACGTAGTTATAAATGGCAAGATTTTATTATTTTTCATCACCGAGTAGTATTTCATTATGTGGATGTGGGTGTATATATATCTTCTTAATCCATTCATCAATTGATGGACATTTGGGTTCTTTCCATACATACTGTGGCTATTGTAGATAAGTGCTGTTATAAACATTAGGGTGCATGTATTCCTTCAAATCAGCACTCTTGTATCCCTTGGATAAATTCCTAGTAGTGCAATTTCTGGGTCATAGGGTAATTCTATTTTCAAATTTTTGAGGAACTTCCACACTGTTTAACAGAGTGGCTGCACCAGTTTGCATTCCCACCAACAGTGCGAGAGGCTTCCCCTTTCTCCACATCCTTGACAACATCTGTTGTTTCCTGAGTTGTTAACTTTAGCCACTCTGACCAGTGTGCGGTAGTATCTCAATGTGGTTTTGATTTGTATTTCCCTGATGATGAGCGATATTGAGCATCTTTTAATGTCTGTTTTCCATCTGGATGTTTTCTTTGGAACAGTGTCTCTTAATTTCTTCTACCCATTTCTTCACTGGATTACTTGTTTTTTGGGTGTTGAGATTGCTAAATTCTTTATACATTTTGGATACTAATCCTTTATCCTATATGTCATTTGCAAGTATCTTCCATTCCATCGGTTCCTTAATGTTTTGTTTATTGCTTCCTTTGCTGTGCAGAAACTTTTTATCTTGATGAGGTCCCAATAGCTCATTTTTGCTTTTATTTCTCTTGTCTCCAGAAGCATATCAAATAAGAATTGCTGTGGCCAATGTAAAAAAGGTTGCTGACTATTTTCTCCTGTAGGATTTTGAATGGTTTCCTGTCTCACATTTAGGTCCTTCATCCATTTTGAATTTATTTCTATGTATGGCATAAGAAAATGGCCCATTTTCATTCTGCATGTTTCTGTTTAGTTCTCTCAGCTCCATTTGCTAAAGAGATTGTCTTTTATTACGTTGGATACTCTTTCCCGCTTTGTCAAATATTAGTTGTCCATATATTTGTCTATATAGTTGTCCATATATAGTTGTCCATTTCTGGGTTTTCTATACTATTCCATTTGTCTATGTGTCTGTTTTTGTGCCAATACCATACATCTTGATGATTACAGCTTTGTAATATAGTCTAAAGTCCAGGATTATGATGCCTCCAGCTTTGGTTTTCTTTTTCAACATTACTTTTGGTGTTCAGGGTCTTCTATGGTTCCATACAAATTTTAGGGTTGTTTGTTCCACCCCTGTGAAGAATGCTGGTGTTATTTTGATTGAAATTGCATTGAATGTGTAGATTGTTTCATGTAGTATTGACATTTTAACAATATTCATTCTTCCAATCCATGAGCATGGAATGTTTTTCCATTTCTTTGTGTCTTCTTCAATTTCTTTCATAAGCTTTTTATAGCTTACAGTATACAGATCTTTTACCTCATTGGTTAGGTTTATTCCTAGGTATTTTATGATTTTTGATGCAATTGTAAATTGTATCAATTCCCTGATATCTATTTCTGTTGCTTCATTATTGGTTTATAGAAATGCAACCGATTTCTGTACATTGATTTTATATCCTGCGACTTTACTGAAATCCTTTATCAGGTCTAGCAGTTTTTTGGTGTATTCTTTTATCCATTCTTATAACCTATGTCTTTTGATTGAGGCATTTAGTCCATTTACATTGAGAGTGATTATTGAAAGATATGGACTTGGTGTCATTGTGTTATGTGTAGGTTTCATGTTTTGGAGATGTTTCTGGTCCTTTGTAGTCTTTGCTGCTTTCCACTCACAGAGTCCCCCTTAAGATCTCCTGCAGGGCTGGATTAGTGGTCACGAAGTCCTTTCATTTTTGTGTGTCTGGGAAAGCCTTTACCTCCCCTTCTATTTTGAATGACAGTTTTGCCAGATAAAGGATTCTTAGCTGCATATTTTTCCAATTCAGCACATTGAATACTTCCTGCCACTCCCTTCTGGCCTACCAAGTTTCAGTGGACAGGTCTGCTACTACACTTTATGTGTTTACCCTTGTAGGTTAAGGCCCATTTATCCCTAGCTGCTTTCAGAATTCTCTCTTTATGCTTGTATTTTGCCAGTTTCACTATGATATTTAGTGGTGTTGACCTGTTTTGGTTGATTTCAAAGGGAGTTGTCTGTGCCTCTTGGACTTGGATACCTGTTTCCTTCTCCAGGTTAGGGAAGTTCTCAGCTATAATTTATTCAAGTAAACTTTCCACCCTTTTCTCTTGCTCTTCTTCTGGAAGTCTTATGATACGGATATTATTTCATTTTATGGAATCACTTAACTCTCTAATTCTCCTCATGGTCTAGTAATTTCTTTTCCCTATTTTTTTCAGTTTCATCATTTTCCATAATTTTACCTTCTATTTCACCTATTCTCTCCGCTACTTCTTCCATCCTCACTGTCACTGTGTCGAGTTTATTTTGCATCTAATTTATAAATTTATTTTATATTTTGCATCTAATTTATAAATTTATTACCTATTAATAAATTTATAAATTTATTCATCATGACTATTTCTTAGGTCTTCTATCTCTGCAGCAATAGATTCTCTGTCTTCTATACCTTTTTCAAGTTCAGCTATTAGTCTTATGACTGTTATTCTAAATTCGTGGTCAGATATATTATTTATATCTGTTTTGAGAAATTCTCTGGCTGTCATTTCTTCCTGGATTTTCTTTTGAGGATAATTCTTCCATTTCATCATTTTGGCTAGGTTTCTGTCTTTTATGTATTTTAATAACTTGTTATGTGTCCTGCACCCATGAGTACTACTATATTAAAAAGGGGTCATACCCTTTCCAGGGCCTGGAACTTCAGGAAGTGTTTTTGGAGTGTGTTGCATGCACTCTGTTGTTGCATTTTGATTGCTCTATCCCACTGGTCAGTCTTCTACAAAGCTCCTCCTTGCTTATACTGGTGGACTGTTTGGACCTTCCACCAGATGTGCTTTGATTTGTTTTTAGAAGTAACCTGGAAAAAAGGAAAAGGGGAGGGAGCCTGGTCACATACAACAATAAAAATGAGAGAAGTGAAAAAAAGACCAAGCGGAGAATAAAAAAAATAAATAACTATATTGCTTAATCCAGAGACAAAGAAAGGAAAATAAAGAAGGAGACATAGGAAAGGTGTATATATTTTATATTATAATATATAGGTACTATATATATATATATATATATGACGAAAAATCAAATCAGAATCGATTAGCCTGACTCCAAAGGAAAAAAAAAAGAAGAAAGAAAAAGAAGAGAAGAGAAAAGAGGAGAGAAGAGAAGAGAAGAGAAGAGAAGAAAAAAAGAAGAGAAGAGAAGGGAAGAAAAGAGAAGAGAAAAAGACAGACTAACAGACAAAAAACAGAAGACAGTTGTCTGTTGGTACCCGGGAATAATGTCTGTTCTAGACTGAAAGAGAGGCCTTCTGGTTAGCTCAGTATCAGTCCCCCTCCACTAGATCATCAGTTGCCAGGCACAGAGGGGTGGGTTTGCTATAAGCATGTCCCGCCCCCACTGAGGGCTACTGTGCTGCTCTCCACAGCCCCACTGTTGGTGATGGGAGAAAAATGACACCCCAATCTCTCCTCCCCAGATCAGATGTCTCAAACCATGCAGTTCAAGCAGCCCTCACAGAATAGCGAGGGCAGTCAGCTTGCCCTCCTTCATAGTTCTCCTGTGCCTCTTAAGTGTTCCACTGGCATTCAAAACCCAATGTCTTAAAGGGTGCTGCACTGCCTGGACCCTGTTCTGGTGTAACGCCATTCAGCTCTGCCAATGGCCTTTGGCTAGAAACTGCAGGGTCTTTTGTCTTTGGGGAGGCAATAAACCCTCTTCCCACAGTACTCAAGGGAGGGGACTGTTCTCTCCCAGTGTGCCCCTGAGATTGCTACTGCACATCAAGGCCAGGTCCCTCCCTCCAGGCACGTACACAGTGCCACCTTTGGTCCAGAGAAAGTCACCCACTTTTGAAAACTCTGATCTTCAGCTCCTGAAGCTGTTTGCAAAATAAAAACTGGCACTGTCCATATTTCTCAATTCCCAGTACGTGGTCCAGAGAGATTTTTCTCTTCTACTAACAAAATACCACAATTCCAGAGCCTCTCTGTCTTTCTCTCTTCTCTCCACAGAAGGGGTTCCCTCCCTTCAAGGCCTATGCCATTTTATCTTCCCCTATTCACATACATGCACCTCGGTTCCACCAAGCTAGCTCCCTCTACCTGTGAAGATCCTTCTGCCACTCTGCTTATTATTTTCCGGGGTGTTCCAAATGATCTGACCTCAATACAACTGTGTTTGAGGGACAAGGGAAATCCCAGTCCCTGTACTTGTCTGCCATCTTAACTCCTCTGTCTAAAGTGTTTTTTTTTTAATTTTTTAAAAATGTGTATTTATGTTTGAGACAGAGAGGGAGAGAAAGAGAGTGAGCAGAGGAGAGGCAGAGTGAAAGGGAGACACAAAACTCAAACTGGGCTCCAGGCTCTGAGCTGTCAGCACAGAGCCCAGTGCGGGACTTGATCTCACAAACTGAGTTCATGACCTGAGATGAAGTCAGATGCTTAACCAACTGTTAAGCACCCCCAAAGTATTTTAGAAGATGAAACACTGTGGAAAAAAATAAAGCATGCTAAAAGGGAGGTGTGAAGGGGAGTTGGTTGCAATTTTAAGTAGGGTGATCAGAGTAAGTCTCATTGAGTTAATATTTGAGCCATGTGTCTATTTCAACAGAGCATAACAATAAGAAAAAATAGCAAGTATCAAGGATCTGAGGTGGGAACATGCTACTATGCTCAAGGAGTAAAAAGTCAGAATTTCTGTAGTTGATTGAGATAATGGATAGTAGGAAGGGAGGTCATAAAGGTTAAGATTTTGTAGACTATTTGAGGGACTTCAAATTTCATTCTGAGATGATGTGTTTAGAGGATTTTATGTAGAAAAAATTATGGGCTAACTTAGGTATTAAAAGGATTATTCTGGAGGCATCTAGGTGGCTCAGTTGGTTAAGTATTTTGGCTCAGGTCATGAACTCACAGTTTGTGAGATCACTCCCTGAATCAGGCTCTACGCTGACAACATGGAGCCTGCTTGGGATTCTCTCTCTTCTCTCTTTCTGCCCCTTTCCCTGCTCAAGCTCACTCTCTCTCTCTCACGCTCTGAAAATAAATTAATTTAAAAAAACAGGATTATTCTGAGTTTTTGAGAATAGACTATAGGAGAACAAAAGTAAAAGCAGTTAAAAAGCTACTAAAATAAACAAATCAAGAGATGATGGTGGCTTGTACCAGGATATTAGCATTAGAAGGAATGAGAAATGGTTGGAGATATTGTATATAGGTAGTCAAAAAAATTTCCAGTTCAATCAGATGTAAATAGTACAAGAAAGAGAGATCTGAAGGATGATTTCAAGATTATTGTTACATGTCAGTTGAAGGAACTAAAATGAACTGAGATGGAGAAAATAAAGGTGTAGGAAGGTTTTTTTGTTTGGTATTGTATTGTATTGTATTGTATTGTGTTTATTTGTTTGTTTGCTTGTTTGTTTTGGGTAAATTGGTTTCAAACATGTTAAATTTGAAATTTCTTTAGATATACAAGAGGAGATGCCAAGTAGGCAGTTGAGGGGGTGTATAGATGGTAATATAGCCATGAGATGAGAAGAAATCACATAGTGGGTGAATTTAGATTGCAAAGAGAAATAGCATAATAGCTGAACCCTGGGGTTCTCTAATATTTAGAGGCACAAATGAGTAGGAGAAACAAAAAATAAGACTAAAAAGCAGTGACCCTGAGGTAGGTGGAGAACCAAGAATTTGTGATGTCCTGAATGTCAAGTGAAAAAAGTACTTTCAGGAGAAGCAAATGAGTAATTATGTCAAATACAAATAGGTTAAGCAAGATGTACACTGGGAATTAGCCATTGGATTTAATAAGATAGAGGTCCATAGTAACATTGACAAGAATGTTTTCAGTTAAATTGTGGTGATAAAAATCTGATTGGAATTGATTCAAGAGAGAAGAGGAAGAAAGGAATTGGAAATACTGAATAAATACAGACAACTCTTTTGAATAATTGAATAAGAGTACACCTGTGGCAAGTTTTATATATAGGGAGATGTAGAAAACCAAAATGTAAGGATGCCCTTGCTCCTGAAACTGTTATATCCATAACCATGTTATATGAGAAAGTCGATCCTAGAAGTTGAGTTGAGCAAGAATATAGCTTCCTTGGAAATCTGAAGGAAGAAAATGTATACATTTTGAGGGAGAAGGAACATGTATCAATTGAAGCTTGTTAAAAAAGTTGAGAGTCAAGGTTTAAAGATGTCCATATTTCTTTCTGAAATAGATAGCAAATAACTTTTGTGAAAGGCAGAGTGCTTGGCAGCTACTGCAGAGTGAGGGCAAAAGTGTAGATCAAGGTGCAGACCATATGGGAGACCACTCTTAGGAATTCACAAGGGGAGAGGACTGCCAACATGGTGGAGAAGTAAGGAGATCTATACTTCCTACATCTCCCAAAGAAGGGCTGAAACCAAAGGACTTTGAACTCCAAGAGTCTGGGAGGAACAGAGACTTAATCTACCAGGAAGAAAATGGGACAACTTGAGAGACCATAGGTGGGTGATAGTGCACTGGGGGAGATAAAACAGGATGTGTAGGCATGGAGGGGAGGGATCCCCTTCTGCAGACAGACAAAAGAAAGAGAAAGAGCAGCTGGGGAAGTGTAGAACTGTATCTGGACAAGAGAAAAAACATTGGACAAGGACAGAGAGAGATCCTATCTCTAACTGCAGGTTAGAGGATCTCTAACTGCAGATCCCATCTTCGGACTGGGGCCCGCTGCCCTTGTTCGCACACCTGGGGAATAGGGGAGCCACCCCCAGGTTCACTGGTAGATCAGGGGTGCATTCCACACCAGGAGAAACCGGTTCCCTTCCCTGAAGCACTGCGGCACAGGACAAAACCAGCTGATACCTCATATAGGGAGATGCTTCCCCAGTACTGGGGTGCACGGAGCAGGACTTTTACTCCCAGCCAAGCCCCAGGCACAAAGGAGTCGGTAAGGCGAGGCAGACAGCTTCCTCTGCACTCGCAGCACAGTGAGGACGGCTCCAAAGGAGTGATTTGGGACACTGCATCATGGAGAAGAGAGTGCGGGGTCAACATTATTCTCCCCACCACCACCAAGATGAGGCCTCAGGGATTGGTCTGCAGGGCCCACAGTGGAGACGAGACCAGCCTACACCAAACCATGCCCCTCACAGCTGGGTAACTGTGTATCTACTGGAGCAGGATAGATACTGTGGAAACAGACGGAACCATCCTCCTGACCAGCGTTGCTGCATTGCCTGGATTAATTCTAAGACAATTCTTGCTATATAGATATATTCTCCCTCCATTTCTCCCTCTTATCTCTTCCCTCCTCTAGGCTGGTTACTCTGGTTATTGGTTTGTTTAAAAATACGTATTTAATCCATTCTCTTGATACATGTTCTACACCTCGTTCTTTACATTTCTTTCTCTCTCTCTCTCTCTCTCTCTCTGTAATAATCAAGCTGTATAGTTTCTGTGTCTGGGTAACTTTGCCTTAATTTCTATTTCCCTGCCTCCTTCCTTATTTTCCTATCTCTCTCTGGATTAAACCTTTTAGACCCTCTGCCAGGTCAGTGTTTATTTTTTCTTTTTTCCCCGCCCCTGTCATTTCTGTCTTTGTATGTGCTCTTCCATCAGCACCACCTCCACCCTGTTCTTTAGTTGGAGCTGGTGTTTCTGGCTTTTTCCTTTTGGATTGTATTTAGTTTTTTTTAGTTTTTTGTTTTTTGTTTGTTTGTTTGTTTTATTTGTTTGTGTGTTTGCATGTTTTTGTCTCCTGTTCATTTGTTTTCCTTTACAAGGTTACTTCAAGGAACAAATCAAAGCACACCTAGTGAAGGGTACAAGACATCACTACGAATAGGGAAATAAAATAATCAAAATCACAACAGAAAGCAAGTAACACTCTCCAAAAAACACCTCCTGAAGGGCCAGGCCCTGGACAGTGTATGACCCTCCTCTTAATATAGCAGTGCTCGCAGGTGCAGAGCACACTACAAACTTTTAAAACTCATAAGGGACAGAAAAGAAGCGAAAATGATGAAATAGAAGAATTCTCCTCAAAATAAATTCCAGGAAAGAGGGACAGCTAAAGAATTGATCAAAACAGATTTAAGCAACATAATAAACAATAATTTAGAAAAATAGTCATAAAATTAATCGCTGGGCTTGAAAAAAAAGCATAGAGGACAGCAGAGAATCTATTGCTACAAAGATCAAGGGACTAAGAAATAGTCATGATGAATTAAAAAATGCTATAAATGAGATGCAAAATAAACTGCAGGCAGCCACAGTATAGATTGAAGAGACAGGGAGATAATAGGTGAATTAGAAGATAAAATTATGGAAAAAGAGGAAGGTGAGAAAAAGAGAGATAATAAAAACCCAGGATTATGAGGGGGTTGTAAGTGGAGTGTTACAACGATCTGGGAAGGAAACAGGAATTGAAATCCAAGAGGGAGAGAACTCCCTTCACACATAACATGAATCAATCTTCTGCATGACATACAGTGAAACTGGCAAAATGCAAGGACAAACAGAATTCTGAAAGGAGCTAGGGATAAACAAGCCTTAACATACAAATGTAGACACATAATGGTAATAGCAGATGTATCTACTGAAACTTGGCAAGCCAGAAAAGACTGACAGGAAATCTTTAATGTGATGAACAGGAAAAATATTCACCCAAGAATCCTTTATCCAGCAAGCCTGTCATTCACAATAGAAGGAGAGATAAAGATTTTCCCAAACAAACAAAAACTGAAGGAATTCATCGCCACTAAACCCTAAGGGGGACTCTGTGAGCGAAATGTTGCAAGGACCACAAAGTACCAGAGACATCATGATACAAGCATGAAACCTACAGACAACACAATGACTCTAATCGCATATCTTTCAATAATAACACTGAATGTAAATGGACTAAATGCTCCAACCAAAAGACATAGGGTATCACAATAGATAAACTCACTTTAGACCTGAGGGCACCTTCAGATTGAAAGTGAGGGGATGGAGAACCATCTGTCATGCTACTGGAAGTCAAAAGAAAGCTGGAGTAGCCATACTTATATCAGACAAACTAGACTTTAAATTAAAGGCTGTAACAAGAGATGAAGAAGGGCATTATATGATAATTGCAGGGTCTATCCATCAGGAAGAGCTAACAATTATAAATGTCTATGCGCTGAATATGGGAGTCCCCAAATATATAAAACAATCACAAACATAAGCAACCTTATTGATAAGAATGTGGTAATTTCAGGGAACTTTAACACTCCACTTACAACAATTGATAGATCATCTAGACAGAGAATTAGTAAGGAAACAATGGCCCTGAATGATACATTGGACCAGATGGACTTAACAGGTACATTTAGAACTCTGCACCCCAAAGAAACAGAATATACTTTCTTCTCCAGTGCACATGGAACATTCTCCAAGATATATCACACACGGGGTCACAAAACAGCCCTTCATAAGTATACAAGAATCAAGATCGTACCATGCAAACTTTCAGACCACAATGCTACGAAGCTTGAAATCAGCCACAGGAAAAAGTCTGGAAAAGCTCCAAAAGCATGGAGATGAAAGAACATCCTACTAAAGAATGAGTGGGTCAACCAGGCAATTAGAGAAGAAATTAAAAGATATATGGGAACAAATGAAAATTAAACACAACAATCCAAACCCTTTGTGATGCAGCAAAGGCAGCCCTGAAAGGAAAATACATTGCAATCCAGGCCTATCTCCAGAAACAAGAAAAATCCCAATACACAATCTAACAGCACACCTAAAGGAACTAGAATAAGAAGAGAAAAGACACCCCAAACCCAGCAGAAGAAGAGAAATAATAAAGATCAGAGCAGAAATAAACAATATAGAATCCAAAAAAAAACAAAAACAAACAAACAAACAAACAGTAGAACAGATCAATGAAACCAAGAGTGGGTTTTTTGAAAAAAATATACAAAATTTATAAACCTTTAGCTAGGCTTCTAAAAAAGAAAAGAGAGAGTACCCAAATAGATAAAATAACGAATAAAAGTGGAATTATTACAAACAATCCCTCATAAATACAAGCAACTATCAGGGAATACTATGAAAAACAAATTGGACAACCTGGAAGAAATGAACAAATTCCTAAACACCCACACACTACCAAAACTCAAATGGGAAGAAATAGAAAATTATGAACAGACCCATAACTAGTGAAGAAATCGAATAAGTTATCAAAAATCTCCTAACAAATGAGAGTCCTGGACCAGATGGCTTCCCAGGGGAATTATACCAGACATTTAAAGCAGAGTTAATATCTATCCTTCTCAAGCTGTTCCAAAAAAATAGAAAGGGAAGGAAAACTTCTGGACTCATTCCTGAAGCCAGCATTACTTTGATTCCCAAACCAGACAGAGACCCAGCAAAAAAAAAAGAGAACTTCAGGCCAATATCCCTGATGAATATGGATGCAAAAATTCTCAACAAGATACTAGCACATTTAATTCAATGGCATATGAAAAGAATTATTCACCATGATCAAGTGGGATTCATTCCTGGGATGCAGGGCTGGTTCAATATCTGCAAATCAATCAACGTGATACATCACATTAATAAAAGAAAAGATAAGAACCATACAATCCTGTCAATAGATGCAGATAAAGCATTTGACAAAATACAGCATTCTTTCTTAATAAAAACCCTCAAGAAAGTCAGGATAGAAGGAACATACTTAAACATCATAAAAGCCATTTATGAAAAGCCCATAGCTAACATGATCCTCAATGGGGAAAAATGAGAGCTTTCCCCTGAGATCAGGAACATGACAGGGATGTCTTCTCTCACCACTGTTGTTGAACATAGTGTTGGAAGTCCTAGCATCAGCAACCTGACAACAAAATGAAATGAAACACATCCAACTTGGCAAAGAAGAAGTCAAACTTTCACTTTTCACAGATGATATGATATTCTACATTGAAAAACTGACACACTCCACTGATACATGAATTCAACAAAGTCATAAGGTACAAAATCAATGTACAGAAATCGGTTGCATTTTTACACACCAATAATGAAGCAACAGAAAAATAAATAAACTGATCCCATTCACAATTCCACCAAGAACCATACAATACCTAGGAATAAATATATCCAAAGATGTAAAAGATCTGTATGCTGAAAACTATAGAAAACTTACGAAGGAAATTGAAGAAGACAAAAAGAAATGGAAAAACATTCCATGCTCATGGATTGGAAGAATAAATATTGTCAAAATGTCAATACTACCCAAAGCAATCTACACATTCAATGCAATCTCAATAAAAATTGCACCAGCATTCTTCTCAAAGTTAGAACAAACAATCCTAAAATTTTTATGGAGCCACAAAAGACCCTGAATAGCCAAATAATATTGAGGAAGAAAACTGAAGCAGGAGGCTTCAAAATCCCAGACTTTAGCCTCTACTACAAAGCTGTAATCATCAAGACAGTATGGTACTGGGACGAAAACAGACACTCAGATCAATGGAACAGAATAGAGAACCCAGAAATGGACCCACAAAAGTATGGCCAACTAATCTTTGACAAAGCAGGAAAGAATATCCAATGGAATAAAGACAGTCTCTTCAGCAAGTGGTGCTGGCAAAACTGGACAGTGACATGCAGAAGAATGAACCTGGACCACTTTCTTACACCATACACAAAAATAAACTCAAAATGGATGAAAGACCTGAATGTGAGACAGGAAACCATCAAAACCCTAGAGGAGAAAGCAGGGAAAAACTTCTTTGGCCTCAGCTGCAGCAATTTCTTACTTGACACATCTCCAAAGGCAAGGGAATTAAAAGCAAAAATGAACTATTTGGACCTCATCAAGATAAAAAGCTTCTCCACTGCAAAGGAAACAATCAACAAAACTAAAAGGCAACCGACAGAATAGGAAAAGATATTTGCAAATGACATATCGGACAAAGGGCTAGTATCCAAATCTATAAAGAACTTACCAAACTCACACCCAGAAAACAAATAATCCAGTGAAGAAATGGGCAGAAGACATGAATAGACACTTTTCCAAAGAAGACATCTAGATGGCCAACAGGCACATGAAAAGATGCTCAACGTCACTCCTTATCAGGGAAATACAAATCAAAACCACACTGAGATATCACTTCACACCGGTTAGAGTGGCTAAAATGAACACATCAGGAGACTATAGATCCTGGAGAGGATGTGGAGAAATGGGAACCCTCTTGAACTGTTGGTGGGAATGTAAACTGGTGCAGCTGCTCGGAAAACAGTGTGGAAGTTCCTCAAAATATTAAAAATAGATCTACCCTATGACCCAGCAATAGCACTGCTAGGAATTTATCCAAGGGATACAGGAGTGCTGATGCATAGGGGCACATGTACCCCAATGTTTATAGCAGCACTTTCAACAATAGCCAAATTATGGAAAGTGCCTAAATGTCCATAGACTGACAAATGGATAAAGAAGATGTGGTTTATATATACAATGGAATGCTACTTGGCAATGAGAAAGAATGAAATCTGGTCATTTGCAGCAATGTAGATGGAACTGGAAGGTGTTATGCTAAAGTGAAATCAGTTTTACAGAGAAAGATAGATACCATAAGTTTTCACTCATAGGTGTATCTTGAGAAACGTAACAGAAGACCATGTGGGAGGGGAAGGGGAAAAAAAGTTATAGAGAGGGAGGTAGGCAAACCATGAGAGAGTCTTGGATACTGAGAACTAACTGAGGGTTGATGAGGGGTGGGCGAGAGGGGAAAGTGGGTTAAAGGGATTGAGAAGGGCACTTGTTGGGATGAGCACTGAGTGTTGTATGGAAACCAACTTGTCAATAAATTATATTAAATAAGTAAGTAAGTAAATAAATAAATAAATAAATTCCAGTTAACATATGGTGCAATTATTGATTTCAGGATCAGAATTAAATGATTCATCACTTACATATGGCACCCAATGCTCCTCCCAATAAGTGTCCTTTTTATTTATTTTATTTTATAAAATAATGTGTTTTATTTAAAAGACCACTCTTGGGGCGCCTGGGTGGCTCAGTCGGTTAAGCGGCAGACTTTGGCTCAGGTCATGATCTCGCGGTCTGTGAGTTCAAGCCCCGCGTCGGGCTCTGTGCTGACAGCTCAGAGCCTGGAGCCTGTTTCAGATTCTGTGTCTCCCTCTTGCTGACCCTCCCCTGTTCATGCTCTGTCTCTCTCTGTCTCAAAAATAAATAAAAACGTTAAAAAAATTAAAAAAAAAGACCACTCTTGAGGTATGAGCAATACAGAAAAACTGTACATCTTTAATGCATACAACTCGATAATTTTGGAGTTAATAATTTTTTCTTTAAAGTCAAAAATAAGGAATTCACAAGGAGATACTCATGAAAGGAGGGACCTTAGGAACAGCAGCCTATATTGATAGACCCACTCTGAACTATCTTAGCATTAAAAGTGCTAGCTCATTGACAACAGGATAAGAGGATTGTGAGAGACACCATGCAGTTAAGATTTGAGCTCTTGAAGGGAAAAACCCCTTCAGAGCTGGATATGTCATCAGTAAGTAAGTGATACTTTTAAAATAATCTTTAAATTGTGTTAATCAATTAATATTTTTGAACTCATAATATGGTTTTGCACTATTATAGGCAATTAGAATACATCAAGGGCAAAACACAGAAGTATTCATGTTCTCATTAAAGTTATATACTAGTAGGGACAGAACCTATACAATACATGTTATAAATATGTAAATTATATAGAATGTTAGTTTCTGATTGGTTCTATGGGAAAAAGAAAGCAAAGAGAAGGATTAAGGAAAATTCTTCCAGTAGTGACACTTTCTGATATCTTACAATATCACAATGAGAATACTGAGATGGATACAGTTAAGATACAGAGCAGCCATCACCACAAAGATCCCTCATATTGCCTTTTTATAGTCATGCTGTTCTCCATCATTTCCATCCCCTCACCTAGGTATCCTTGGGGTGATGAAATTGTTCATATTTTGAACTATATTAATGTTAATATTCTGTCTGTTATGTTGTGCTGTAATGTTGCAAGATATAAACAACTATGGGAAACTGGGTAAAGGATACAAAGTATTTCTCTGTATTATTACAATTGCATGTGGATCTAAGATAAGTTAAAATAATATTTTATTTTAAAACTCTCTTTATACAGTTTATTTTTAAAGTTTTTATTTAAATTTCAGTTAGTAACCATACAGTATAATATTAGTTTCAGGTGTACAATATAGTGATTCAACACTTCCATACAATACCCTGTACTCATCACAAGTTCACTCCTTAAGTTCCATCACCTATTTCACTCATCCCTCCCAGCTCCCCAAACTGGCAACCAGTTTGTTCTCTATAGTTAGGATTCTGTTTCTTGGTTTGTCTCTCTCTCTCTCTCTCTTTTGAGCTTTGCTACTTTGTTTTGTTCCTTAAATTCCACATATGAGAGAAATCATATTTGTCTTTCTCTGACTTATTTCACTTAGCATCATATGCTCTTAGCATGTCATTGCAAATGGCAAGATTTCGTTCTTTTTTGTAGCTCAATAATATTCCATTGTTATGTATATACCACTTCTTCATACATTCATCAGTCGATGTACTTTTGGCCTGCTTCCATACCTTAGCTATCTTAAATAATGCTGTTATAAAAATAGAAGTGGTATACATTTGTATTAGTGTTTTTGTATTCTTTGGGTAAATATCCAGTAGTGTAATTACTGAATCACAATTATAGTTCTATTTTTAAATTTTTGAGGAACCTCCATACTATTTTCTATAGTGGCTGCACACATTTGCATTCCTACCAAAAGTACAAGAGGGATCTTTTTTTCTCCACATCCTCTCCAGCACTTGTTTGCTTCTTGTGTTTTTCATTTTAGCCAATGTGAGGTAATATTTCATTGTAGTTTTGATTTTTCATTTCCCTGATGATAAGTGATGATGAGCATGAAATGTCTGGATGTCTTCTTTGGAGAAATATCTGTTCATGTCTACTGTCTATCTTTTTAATATTTATTTATTTTTGAGAGAGAGAGAGAGAGACAGGGTGTGAGGGGAAGAGGGCAGATAGAGAGGGAGACACAGAATCTGAAGCAGGCTCCAGGCTATGAGCTGTCAGTACAGAGCCTGACGTGGGACTCAAATTCATGAGCGATGAGATCATGACCTGAGCCAAAGTCAGACGCTTACTGAAGTGAGCCACCCTCTACTGTCCATTTTTAACTGGATTTTTTTTTTTGTTTTTTGGGTTGTTGAGTTGTATAAGTGCTTTATATATTTTTTGATACTAACCCTTTATCAGATATGTCATTTGCAAATACCTTTTTACTTTTTTCCATTCAGTAGGTTGTCTTTTAGTTTTGTTTCTTTTTTCCTTCACTGTGCAGATTTTTGTTTTGATGTAATGCCAGTAGTTTATTTTTGCTTTTATTTCCCTTGCCTCTGGGGACCTATTTAGAAAACAAGTTATTACCCATATCAGAGAAATTACTGCCATCAGTAATCCTCTCTTTTAGGATTTGTATGGTTTCAGGTTTTACATTCAGGTTATTAATCCATTTTGAATTCATTTTTGTGTAAGCTGTAAGAAAGTGATGCAGTTTCATTCTTTTTCATGTAGCTAACCAGTTTTCCCAACATCATTTGTTGAAGAGACTGTCTTTCTCCCATTGGATATTCTTTCCGGCTTTGTCAAAGATTAACTGATCATAGAGTTGTGGATTTCTTTCTGGGCTATTTTGTTCCATTGATCTATCTATCTATTTTCCTTCCAGTACCACACTGTTTTGATTACTACAGTTTTGTAATATAACATAAAGTCCAGAATTGTGATACCTCCATTTTTGCTTTTCTTTTTTAAGATTGCTTTATTTGGGATTTTTTGTGCTTCCATACAAACTTTAGGATTGTTTGTTCTAGTTTGGGGAAAAGTGCTGCTGGTATTTTGATAGAGATTGCATTAAGTGTGTATATTGCTTTGGGCAGTATACACATTTTAACAGTATTTGTTCTTCCAATCCATGAACATGGATTGTATTCCATTTCTTTGTGTTATCTTCAACGTCCATCAGTGTTTTGTAGTTTTCAGAGTACAGGAATTTCAGCTCTTTAGCTAGATTTATTCCTAGGTATTTTAGTTTTTGGTACAAATGTAAATGGGATTGAGTCTTTAATTTCTCTTTCTACTGATTCATTATTGGTGTATAGATATGCAACAGATTTTTGTAGATTGATTTTGCATCCTGCAAAGTTACCAAATTTGTTTATCAGTCTAGCAATTTTTTTGTTGGAGTTTTTCATGTTTTCTATGTACAGTATCATGTCATCTGAAAATAGTGAAACTTTTACTTTTCCCTTACTGATTTGTATGCCTTTTATTTCTTTTTGCTTTCTGATTGCTGTGGCTAGGAATTCTAGTACGATGTTGAATAAAAGTGGTGAGTGGACATCCTTGTCTTATTCCTGGCCTTAGGGAAATACCTCTCAGATTTTTCTACTAAATATGATGTTAGCTGTGGGGTATTCATATATGGCCTTTATTATGTTGAGATACATTCCCTCTAAACCTACTTTGTTGAAGGCTTTTATCATGAATGTATGTTGTACTTTATCAAATGCTTTTTGTGAATATATTGAAATAATCACATGGTTTTTATCGTTTCTCTTACTGATGTGATGTATCATGTTGATTGATTTCCAAATATTGAACCACTCTTACAACCCAGGAATAAATCACACTTAATTGTGGTGAATGATTTTTTTTGAAATACTGTTAGATTCAGTTTGCTACTATTTTGTTGAGGATTTTTGCATCTATGTTCATCAGATATATTGGCCTGTATTTTGCTTTTACGTGGTGTATTTATCTGTTTTTGGTAATATGGTAATGCTAGCCTCATAGAATGAATTTGGAAATTTTCTTTCCTTTTCTATTTTTTGGAATAGTTTGAGAAGAATAGGTATTAACTCTTCTTTAAATGTTTGGTAGAATTCAACTGTGAAGCCATCTGGTCCTAGATTTTTGTTTGTTGAAAATTTTTTGATTACTGAGTCAATATCTTGGCTGTTAATTGGTCTGTTCAAATTTTCTATCTTCCTGTTTCAGTTTTGGTAGTTTATATTTTTCTAGGAATCTATCCATTTCTTCTAGATTGTCCAATTTGTTGGCATAATTTTTTTCATAATTTTGTCTTATAATCCTTTGTATTTCTGTAGTGTTGGTTGTTATTTCTCTTCTCTCATCTGTGATTTTATTTATTTCAATCCATTCCATTCTTTTCTTGATACATCTGGCTACAGGTTTATCATTCTTTTTTTCAAAGAATCAGCTCCTGGTTTCATTACCTTTTTGATTCTTTTGATTATTTATTTCTGCTCTAATTTTTATTATTTCCTTCTTTTTGCTGGATGTTGGCCTGATTTGTTGTTTGTTTTCTAGCTCCTTTAGGTATAAGGTTAAGTTTATTTGAGATTTTTCTTGCATCTTGAGGTGGACCTGTATTGCTATAAACTTGTCTGTTAGAACTGCTTTTGCTGCACCCCTAAGGTTTTGAATTGTTGTGTTTTAATTTTTGTTTCCAGGCACTTTTTATTTCTTGTTTTATTTCTTGTTATTTATTCTTTAGTAGCATGGTATTTATCCTCCATGTATTTTTGGTCTTTCCAGATTTTTTTCTTGTGGTGACTTCTACTTTCATAGCACTGTGCTCAGAAAAGATGACCACAGTCATATGCCTTTGATTTTATGAAATTTTTTGAGGTTTGTTTTGTGGCCTAATATATGATCTATTCTGGAGAATGTTTCATGTTCACTTGAAAAGAATGTGTATTCTACTGTTTTAGGATGAAATGTTATTAATATATCTGTTAAGTCCATCTGATCCTGTGTGTCATTCAAAGCCATTGTTTCCTTGTTGGTTTTCTGTTTATATGATCTGTACATTGTTGCAAGTGGGGTGTTAAAGTCCCCTACTATTATTGTACTATTATCATTTAGTTCCTTTATATTTTTTGTTAATTGTTTTATATATTTGGGTGGTCCCATGCTGGTTTAATAAATATTTACAATTGTTATATCTTCTTGTTGTATTGTCCCCTTCAATATGATATAGTGTCTTTCTTTGCCACTTGTTACAGTCTTTGTTTTAATGTCTATTTTTTCGAATATAAGTATTGCTACTCTGGCTTACTTTTGTCACCCATTTGGATGATACATGTTTCTCTATTCTTCACTTTTAATCTGTGGGGTCATTAGGTCTAAAATGAGTCTCTTGTAGGCATACAGATGGGTCTTTATTTTTTACCCATTCTGTCACCCTTTGTCTTTTGATTGGAGCATTTAGTTAATTTACATTCAAAATTATTATCAGTAGTTATGTATTTATATTTATTTTATTGTTTTGTGTTTGTTTCTGAAGTTTTTCTCTTTTCTTGTCTTTCTCTCTTTCATGGTTTTCTGGATTTCTTTCTCTTTACTCTGCATATTTATTAGTGGTTTTTGAGTTGTGCTTACTGTTAGATTTGCATATAATATCTGCATATAGAAGTCTATATTAAGTTGATGGTTATTTAAGTTTGAACCAATTTTTACTCCTCTCTTCCCCACATTTTAGGTATATGGTGTCATACTTAACATCATTTTATTTTGTGGGTTCCTTGGCTGTTTTTCTTATAGAAATATTATTTTCACTGATTTTTTTTTGTTTCCTGCCTTCACTATCAATTTTGTTCTTTCCTTTCCATTTAAAGTGTCCTCTTTAATATTTCTTGCAGATCTGGTATAGTGTTCATGAACTCCTTTAGTTTTTATTTGTCTGGGATATTCTATATCTCTCCTATTTTAAATGATAGACTCTTTGGATGGAGTATTCTTGACTTAAGGTTTTTCCCATTCAGCACCTTTTTTTAAGTTTTATTTATTTACTTTGAGAGAGACAGAGACAGCATTAGTGTCTCTCTTTGTAAAAAAATAAACATTAAAACAATTTTTTAGAGACTGGTTTATTTCTTCCTTCCCAGTCTACGTACTTATCACTTCTTTTTCTTGTCTTACTGCACCAGCTATGATGTTCAATAGGAGTGATGAGAGAATATCATTGTCTTGCTCCTGATATTAAGATAAAAGTATCCAGTTTCTCAGTTAAGTATAATGTTAGCTGTAGATTTTTAGTAGATGTTCTTTATGAAGTTAAGGAATTACCTCTCTATTTTTTATTTTGCTGAGATTTTTTTTATCTTGAATAGATATTGGATTTTTTCAAAAAGCTTTTTTTTGCATCAACGGTATAGTCATGATTTTTCTTCTTTAGCCTACAGATGTGGTGGAGTATGTTGATTGATATGTGACTGTTGAACCAGACTTGCATACCTGCAATAAATCCCACTTGGTGGGGGTATATAATTCTTTCTCTATATTGTTGGATTGGATTTACTATTTGTGATAAGTATTGATGTGTAGTTTCCTTTCTTGTAACATCTTTATTTCATTTTGATATTAGGGCCAAACTGACCTCATGGAATGAGTTAGAAAGTGGTCCTTCTGCCTCTAGTTTCTTAAAGAGATTGTGAAGAATTGGCATGATTTCTCCTTTAAATCATTGGTAGACTCCACCAGGGAAACCATCTGGTCATGGTGATTTCTTTTTCGGAAGGCGGTTAATTATTACTTCATTCTCTTCAATATATATAGGCCTATTCAGATGATCTATTTCTCCCTGTGAGCTTTTTAGTTTGTGTTTTAATGGAATTGGCACATTTAATTTATCAAATTAGTGGGCATAGACTTGTTCCTAGTATTCCTTTATTATCTTTAAATGTCCATGAGATCACTAGTAATGGCTTTTTTTTTTTCACTTCATCCTGTCTCTTTTTTGGTTAGCCTTGCTAAACATTTATCAATTTTATTCCTTTTTTTCTAGGAACCAGCTTTTTGATTCATTCAATTTCTCTACTGTTTTCCTCTTTCCAATTTTTTTCTTGTTTTTGCTCAAATGTTTATTATTCACTTTCCTCTGCTTGCTTTAGGCTTAAGTTCTTCTTATTCAGCTTCCCAAAGTGGAAGCTTACATTACAGCTATTAGATCTTACTTATTTTATAATATATGCATTTAATGATATAAATTCTTCATGAGCACTGGTATGCAGTATACCAAAACTTTCATACTTTGAATTTTTATTTTAATTTAGGTCAAGATATTTAAAATTTTTTCTTGATACTTCATGTTACTCAGAAGTATGTTTTTAAATCTCCAAATATTTGGGGATTTCCCAGATTTCTTTCTGTTATTGATTACTACTTTAATTCCATTGTATTTTGAAAATACACTTTGTATGATTTCTATTCTTTTAAATCTGTTAAGTTGTATTTTGTGGCCCAGAATGTGTTCTAACATGGTGAATACTCCATGTCAGTTTCAGAAAAATGTATTCTACATTTGCTGGAAGTTTTCCATTAATGTCAGTTCAATTAATTTGACTGTGCTGTTCAAGCACTCCTAAGACTGTTGCCCCCAGAAGTTTCTCACTCTCATGCTCTTTCACAGTCAAAATCACTGTTTGTGGTTCTAGTGTCTTCTGCTCCAAGTAGGAAGGAGTTGGTGTGACTCTGAATTCTCCTGTCTTCACAGATTTCACTGATGAGTCCAGGAAATGTTCAAGAAATATTTTCAAATTGGTTAGCTTTCTCTTTATAAGTATAAGAATGAAGACTTCCAGTCTCTTTACATGTCACAGCTCAGATCAGAAGCCAAGTTGAGGGCACCTGAGTATCTCAGTGGGTTGAACATCTGACTCTTGATTTCAGATCAGGTCATGATCTCACGATTCATGAGATCAAGCCCCACATTAGACTCTGTGCTGGCAGTACAGAGTCTGCTTGGAATTCTCTCCCTCCCTCTCTCTCTCCGCCTCTCTCCACTTGTATTCTCATTGCTTCTCTCTCTCTCTAAAAATAAAAATAAATAAACATTACAAAAAAGAAGTCAAGTTGATTTTTTTCTCTTTAATTTGTTATATTTTATTTTTTCAGGTTTAGTTGAAATTTGCCCTTTTTAAGTTTATTTATTTATTTTGAGAGAGTGAGAGAGAGAACAATCAAGGAGAGACAGAGAGACAGAGAGAGAGAATCTGAAGCAGGCTCCACACCATCAGCACAGAGCCCAAGCCTCAGGGCTCGAACTCACAATCTGTGAGGTCATGACCTGAGCCCAAGTCAAGAGTTGGACACTTAACTAACTGAGCTACCCAGGTTCCCCAACATTTGCTTTTAATAAAAAAATAGTTAACATAAAATTTCTCATCTTAAGTGTATAGTACAGTAGTGTTAACTACATGCACATCATTATGCAACATATCTAGAACTTTTCATCTTGCAAACTGAAACTCTATATCCACTCAACAATCTCCCTCTAGCCTCAGGAAACCACCATTTTACTTTATGTTTCTAAGAGTTTGTGTTCTTTAGATAAATATTAGTGACATTATGCAGTATTTTTCTTTTTTTCTGGCTTACTTCACTTAGTATAATGTTCTCAAAATGTATCCATATTATGGTGTATCAAAGTTGTTTTTTTAAGTGAAAAAAATCCAAGAGGAAAAAGTTGCTTGCAATGTTAAATTGTTTTGACATGTTAGGTCTTATTGAGAAATTGATTTTTGAGCAAAGATCTGAAGGAAATGAAAGACTTAGTCAAACATGAATCTGGGGGAAAACATTCCAGGCAGAAGGGAGAGCCAGAACCAAGATCCTAAAGTAAAAGCATGCTTAGCATATTTGAGGAATAACAAGGAGGCCAGTGTGGATGAAATAGATTAAAAGATGTCAGGTAGAACAGACAGAACATGAAGACTCTTATGGATAAAGACTTTGGGGTTTTTTTCCTGAGTGAAATGTGAATCTGCTGGAGGATTTTTGAGCAAATAGTTACATAATTAATTTGTTCTATAAAAAGATCATTCTGCAAACTTGGTTTAAAATAAGTTGTATGTGTGGTGAAGGAGAGGTGGTCAAAGGAAGAAAGAAGAGAATTAGGAAGCTAATGCAGTAACTTAGGAAGTGAAAATTGTTGTTTTCGACTGGTGTACATGGTGAGAAATGGTTAAATTCTGGATATATCTGAGGGTAGAACTACAGAATTTGCTGGTGAATTGGATATGGGCTGTGAAAAAAAGAATGAGATCAATGATAAACTTCATGGTTTCGTCCTGTAGCAAGTGAGAAGACAGAGTTTTCTTAAATTTTAATTCCAGTATAGTTAACATACAACGTTATATTACTTTCAGGTGTAGCAATATAGTGATCAATAATTCCATACATTATATATCTATATATCTATATATCTATATCTATATCTATATATATATATATATATATATATATATATACCACCTTTTCTTTATCCATTCATCTGATGGATGCTTGGGCTGCTTCCATAATTTGGCTATTGTAGATAATGCTGCAATTAACATATGGGTGTATCCTTTGAAATAGTGTTTTTGTATTCTTTGAGTAAACACCCAGCAGTGTGATTAATGTATTGTAAGGTAGCTCTATTTTTAGTGTTTTGAGGAACCCCCACAGTGGCTGCAGCAGTTTGCATCCCCATCAATAAATATAGCATGAGGGTTTTCTCCACATCCTTGCCAACACTTGTTTCTTTTATTTTTTTTTATTTTAGCCATTCTGAAAGGTGTGAGGTGATATCTCATTGTAGTTTTGATTTTCATTTCCCTGATGATGAATGATGTTGAACATCTTTTCATGTCTCTGTTGATCACCTATCTTCTTTAGAGAAATGTCTGTTCATTTCTTCAACCTATTATCTTAAGTTTATTTATTTACTTATTTTGAGAGACAGAGAGAGCAAGCAGCAGTTGGGAAGGAAGAGGTGGAGAGAGAATTACAAGCAAGTTCCATGCCATCAGCGCAGAGCCTGATGTGGGGCTCGAACCCACAAACCGCAAGACCGTGACCTGAGCCAAAAGGAAGAGCCAGATGCTCCACTGACTGAGCCATTTTTCAGCCCATTTTTTAATTAGATTTTTTGCTTTTGTGTTGTTGAATTGTATAAGTTCTTTATATATTTTGTATATTAACCCCTATGTCATTTGCAAATATCCTCCCCCATTTAGTAGGTCGCTTTTTAGTTTTGTTTAGTACATTGTGCAGAAGTTTTTTTTTTTTTTTGAAGTAATGCCAATAGTTTATTCTTGGTTTTATTTCCCTTGCTTCAGGAGACATATCTAGAAAAATGTTGCTATGGCTTATGTCAGAGACATTGCTGCCTGTGTTCTCTTCTAGGGTTTTTATGGTTTCAGGTCTCACATTCAGGTCTTCAGTACATTCTGAGTTTATTTTTGTGTTTTATGTAAGAAACTGATCCATTTTCATTCTTTTGCATGTAGTTGACAAGTTTTCCCAACACCATTTGTTGAAAAGATTGAAAAACATGGAATTTCTATTAATTAATATGGGGAAGTCTCTAGGTGGACCTGGTATCAGGTAGAAGATGAAGAGCATTAAGTTGAGTTGAGATATATACAAGACATTCAAGCAGAAATATCAAGGAGGCAGTTGTATATACAAACCTAGAGTTTGGAAGAGACATGGGAAAAAGATGCAAATTTAATTGTCTTCAGCATATGGATGATATTTAAAGCCACAAGACTGAATATAACCAAGAGAATGAGTATAGATAGAGAAGGAGAAGAAGAACCAAACCCTGGGGAATGCCAGTATTAAGAATTTAGGGAAAACAGGAGAAACGAGAAAGGGCAGTGAGAAGGAGCTGCCAATATGTTGGAGAAGAACCAGGAGAATCTCACTTCCTGGAAATCAAGAAAAAAGTGTTTATCAAAGAGAAGGTGTAATCAATTGACTCAAATGCTGTTGATAGGGCAATTAATATGAAGATCAGGTATTTCATAGGATTCACCAAAATGCTGTCAGTAGGGTAATTAATATGAAGATTAGGCATTTGATAGGATTTACCAATATAGAGGTAATTAGTGACCTTTATGAGAGCAGTTCTGATAAACTATAAAAAAGGTTTGGAGTCAGTTTCTAAGGGAATGGAACTTCTGTTTCTTATTACAGTAATAGAAAAATGGGAAAGATCTTTTTCTTCTGGAACTAGCAAAGGAAGACACAGGAAGACTAGATCTACTGAATTACAGAGAGCAATGAGCCTTTCTTGGGGGAGCCGACAGCTTTGACAATTTCCACAGATGAGGGCAGGTGGCTGACATAGGGACAGGATAATGAGGAAGCAGGCCTTCCATAGATGAGAGAGACATTTGCCAAGGGGAAATGAGCCAAGTCTCAGACAACAGTGTGATCTGGCAGGACATGTTGCAAACTGGATGAGTCTCAGAAGCAAAAAGAAACTGTGTGGTCCAATAATTCATTTCACAAACACATCCCAAATATCTGTCCAAATGATGTTAGTGGAGAAGCTGCTAGAAGAAAAAGAAAGTTGAAGCAATAATATCCCTACAGTGCCTGAATTGTGGGTTGTGTAAACTTTAATCCAAATGTAAACCAAAAATATTAGAAACTATAACATAAAATCCTCACAAATCAAATAGTGGCAGTGGTGCAAGAGTTTGGGAGTTGAGTTCTTCACAGATGAATCCAATCTAATTAAAGCTGTTAACTTGCCTCCCTTCAACTCTAATTTAAGAGGAATGTATATGATCATCTTCTCAACACAACCTATAGACTAGCAGTCAGCAAACTATAGCCAATAGGCAAATCCAGCTTTCCCTATGTTTTCATCAATGAAGTTTTATTGAAATATAGCTCCATCCATTCACTTATATATTGTCTATAGTCATATTTTCACTACAGTGGCAGAGCCGAGAAGTTGCAACAGAGAACATATGGACTACAAATCCTAAAATATTTACTGTCTGGCCCTTCATGGGCTATATGATCTCATATCAATGACTTCAACTTCTACCTTAAGAAACTAGAAAAATTGGAGAAACTTAAACTCAAATTAAGCAGAATAAAGAAATAAAGGTCTGAGTAGGAAACAATGAAGTAGAAAACCAAGAAACAGTAGAAAGAAGTCAATGTAAACAAAAGCTGGCTTTTTGAATTATCATTAATCTGATCAGGAATGAAAGAGAGAAGACAAAAATTACCAATAACAGGAATGAGAGAGGCAGCATTACTAGAAATTCTAAAAGCTATTAAAAATCTCACTCAGGATAGATTACCTTAAAAGCCCTATGTACTGGTTAAAATATGTAATATTATATTATATTATATTATTAAATGCCTCTATAAGTAATTAAACTTAGAAATCATTCATGCATAGTTTATTTTCAACACAGATATTTCTATGCAGTTGTATTCCATTATTGCAAACTCTTAGTGTTCATTCCTACTAGGAAAATAATGGTATCTATTATTTATGTAGGTGACATATTTTTGCTGATTGGTATGTAGGGAATAAATAATTTAGTGCTTTCATGATAGTCTGGGCCTATATACTCTCTCTTCTGGAATAATATAATTACATCTTACTTTAATATGTTTCAAAGTTCTTGGCATGCTCCTCAAAAATTTCAGTGGTGAACCACTACTTTATTTTTCATTCTCATAACCTGTACTCAGTCCACACAACTTATTATTCAAACACAATGTTTGAATCAAATTATTAAACTAAACTAACATGTATTGAGCACCTACTATGTATGTGAGGCTTGGTGATATAAAGTAAACAAGACATTCTCATCCATTACAGATATTTATAATCTAACTGGCAAACAGACACCTACCCAAATCCCAAAACATTACTATAAAATTATATAAATGTTATAATAAAATATATAAAAATTAATGAGTGTTAAAAACAATATCCTTAAACTACCTGTGGCTTATTGAAACGGTTTCATGGGCTGCCAGGGAAATGAAACCCCTTAGGTTGAGGACCAGGCAAGATGCAGCTGGCTCACTGATAAAGGGACTAACCAGGTGGGGAACATTTTCCTCTTGGGGGAGCATACATGGTGAAAGCAGAACTCATGGCTATTTGGGGCCATGTGAGTCTTAAAGATGTCAAGGCAGTATGTGGAGTTTCAGGCCTTAAAATAAAGAGCGAAAGAAGCTAGACATAAAAGAGTCTCTCTATAGGCTACTGAATGCATTTAAATTTAATTTAAGAACAAATTAAACTAACTTCTAGTTACAGAAATGGAAATCATGATTATTTGAGGTAGAAATCGGTTACAAAGGGATATGAAGAAACTTTCTTGATTGATGCAAATATTTTGTATCTCCATTTGAGGATGGATTTTGAGGGTGTATATATTTGTGAAACCTCACTGAAATGTACACTTAAAGCATAATTATTTCACTACATGCAAATTATAAAGAAACGTAAGTGTGTGTGCACATTCATGAGAGAGAGAAAGGGTAGAAGAAAGAGAATAAAGAATGGAATAAGAGGAACTTGTATTTTTTAAACTTTTTAAATTTTTATTTATTTCTGAAAGGGAGATGGAGAGAGGGAGAGTGGGGGCAGAGAGAGAGACAGAGACAGAGAATCCCAAGCAGGCTCCACACTGCCAGTGTAGAGCCTGGTGAGGGGCTTGAACTTACAAACTGCAAGATCATGAGTCAAGCTGAAACCAAGAGTTAGATATTCAACCATGTGAGCCACCCAGACACTCCTGGAAACATCAAATATTAATGAATTTTGAATTTCTGCTGCACAAGTGAGTAAAAGAATGTGGTGTCAGTGAACAGAAATGTGAGCTTAAGGAACTTTTTTTTATGATGGAAGAAATCATAGCAAATTTGTATGCTTATTAGAGTGATCCACTAAAGAGCAAAAAAAAAAAAAAAGGTAATTTATAAGAGAGAAGGAAGAATCCCTGGAGCTTAAGCCAAAGTAGTAAAAAAAAAAAAAAAAAAAAAAAAAAAAAAAAAAAAAAAAAAAAAGATTGGCTTTAGAGAAGAGTAAGGAATCATGTGTATAATAAGCAGGGACTTAGAGTATATGGGTATAGATGCTGCTCAGTGAGTAGAAGTAGTGATAAGAGTATGTGGAAATTCCCCCCTTTAGTTGTTTCAATTTCTTTGCAAAATAGGAAGTGAAATCATCAGCTGAGAAGGAGGATGGAGGAGATGGTATTGGAGGTTTGAGGAGAGAGAAGAAATTATGAAACAATTAACTGGGTGGATGAGAGATTTAATGGATGTGAAACAAATAAAAGATATTTGACATCATTAAAAATGTCTTTTATGCTAAGTAAAATAAGTCAGTCAGAGTAAGACAAATACCATATGATTTAACTCCTGAGTGGAATTTAAGAAACAAAACAAAGAAACAAAGGGAAAACAGAGGCAAACCAAGAGGCAGAATACTAAGTGTAGAGAACAAACTGTTGGTTACCAGAGGGGACGTGGTGGGGGAATGGGTGAAATAGGTGAAGGGGATCAAGGAAGGCACTTGTGATGAGCATGGGGTGATGTATTTAAGTGTTGAACCACTATATTGTACACTCAAAACTAACATTATACTGCATGTTAGCTAACTGGAATTTAAGTGAAAACTTTAAAAAATGTACTTTGAGAATGTGGACATTATTTATTATTGTGCATCTTTTTCTTCAGTCATGGTCAGAGTCTCAGGTGCAAGCATGGAAGAAAGTTGGATTTAATCAAGGCTGTAGTTTCCCAAATAAGTGTGCCAAGATGTAAAAAGTGTAAAAAAGCCAAGAAAATGCAAGAAAATGAACATCATGATTGACAGTGGAATTTGATCTGGACAAAATACCTAGATATGAAGTCTATTATAATAGACTATTATATTATTCTATTATATTCTAATATATTCTATATTCTATTATTCTATTCTATTATAATAGAAAGTGGATTTAGGAGGAAGAATCTATAGTTTTAAAAAATACATAATTGTAAAAATGCCACATGCTCCTTTTTTTCTAAATGAAACAGATAAAATAAAAACTAAAATACCCAACATCCACACTTCCACCCTCCACTGCTCAGGGCCAACTATTACAAAATGATTTAAATGTACGCCTGCACATCAAAATGTAGTTGGTTTTCAAATCCTCTCCCTGTAGATACAGCAATTTTGAGGAGTAAAAGAGCTGCGTTCCTAGAAAGAGAAAGATTCATGGCTGCATACATACTCCCACAGATTTAGCAAATTCTGGGAACTTAAATTGGAAAAACAATATAAAAAGATGTCCCTTAAACAGTTGAATTATTTTATTAAAAGCAGAGATTTTTCTTAGGTAATCCTGCTCTAGCACCAGAGGCGTTTGAATCCTTTCTGGAGCAAAACTTGTTGCTGCCAGATGAAAAAAACAAAAAAAAACAAAAAAAAAACAAAACAAAACAAAACAAAACAAAACAAAAAAAACCTTAATAGAGAGAATTTAAAGCTCCTCAGTGTTTTCAAAGTAAACACTAGTTAAATAGTACTGACAAACTGCTTTAGAACTCTGAGGCAGACCAATGGGAATGCCATGAACTATAGGAAATATTCAGGTCAGAATTTAACTATGTGTGTGTTGGTGATGAAGACCTGATTACAGAAAACAATAGGGAAATGAGCACAGAAAAAGGAAATATTGATCAACATTGCCTAGAAATTATTGAACAATGGGGACAACAGAATGCTTTAGCTAAAGCTTTCAGTAACAGATCAAGGGAACAACACCCCTCCACATCACCACTCACCTAATTTATTTTAATTAATACAAAGTAAAGCTTGTTGTCTCCAGTCAGTTATACCAAGGTTATATTCAAAAAGACTCCAGGTCAATACCCAAAGATAATTGAAAATCAATTTGAAATATTCACCTTTTCCTAGAAGTAGTTCCTGGCCCTCTCTGATGTAAACTGAGCTAACCTTTTAAGGGCCCTTCAGTTCTGGAGCTCTACTCATTCCAATTAGCACAATAAAATCCCATGTCTAGGAGTTGCCTGTGAAACAGGGGATTTATCCTTATAACACGGTAGTGAAAGAGGAAAGGGTAGAAATACTTAAGAAAATTTAGTCTGTTTTATAATAGTAAAAGCTAACATTTATTGGGCACTTACCACACAACAGTTCTGTATGTGTCATTTTTCATCATTCCTTATCCACAAATAGCGAAACTGAGGCCCAAAGAGTTTAAGTGGATGGACCAGAATTTAAACCCATGCTCTATTGTTAGTACCCATGTACAACATTGCTTTATTATATATGGCACTTCTATTAAATTTTTATGACAGTTAAAAAAAAAAGAAAACAACTCAGGCAAACTTAAGCAAAAGTGAATTTGTTATAATGATATTAAGGCCTCAGAGAACCAATAGGAATCTAGACAACTGGGCTAGGAATAACCAAAAATGGTGGTGTAGCACAATTGGTTCAATTTGGACACCAACACCTTGTTTCCTTAGATTTCAGACTTCAGTCTTTTTGTCCCTATGATTAAGATCCAAAATCTAGCCACAGAGTGTTAGATTATCCTAACTTAGGTCAGGATATGCCTGCTTTTTGTTTAGAGCAAAGCAGAGCCATTGGCTTAAGTCGACTTAACATAGAGGGCAAAGATAGTTTTTTAAAAGGAAATTGGACAATCAAGAAGGGGAAATTTGATGCCAAGTTTCCAAAAAGCAATAGATACCTATTAGAGTCCATGTTTATGATTGCACAGCATCTATATACACTTTTTCCCATAATCTTTCCTCCAAAAATGTTGCCGCTTAAAAGTATACAATTATTTCATGTATAACCCAAAACAAATTCTGTCACTTCCCAGCATCCCTTTTAGTCACTTCATTGAGCTCTGATTCCAGGATTTATGGGTAAGACTTATACTTTCTCTACATTCATTGTGATTATGTTTCGATATTTTTCAGCATGTAGACTAATTTTAGCTACCATAATCACAGTTTATATGGCATTTCAGAAGAAAGATAATGCATATTAATTGAAATATATAGGTATAAGTCCATGAACAGGGAGAAAGAACTTATTTGGGAAGATCAAAACCCTCAGTTTTGTAGCTGATTTTGGGGTCTCTCCTCCACTCTCCAACTAATATTCACTTTTCTTTTTACCAGTACCTTAACAGATTTCATTGTTGAGTGGTATACTCAAACTTTAATTCTTGGCTGATCTGAGTCCTTAGATGCCCTACCTGAGAAGAGTTGCATTCATTTACATTGTGGTACCAGCTTCTCAACAAGGATTGCTTCCCTAACATTATACCCATTTCATGCTATTCAGACAATAAGTGATTTGCCAAAGTTCCCACAGCCAGTAGTGGAAAAATCAGGATTTAAAATCAGGTTCCTCTGACTCCAAAACTCACAGTTGTGGTTTTAGTCTGGTTGAAAGAAAGAAAGAAAGAAAGAAAGAAAAAAGAAGAAAGGAAGGGAAAGAAAGAAAGAAAGAAAGAAAGAAAGGGAAAAAGAAAAAGAGAAAGAGAGAGGGTGTAGGGAGGGAGAAAGAACTGAGATAAGAGGTAGGAAATAAGTGGAACAACATCAGAAAGTGCTGTTCTTGTCATAGGCCCACAATCAGCAAAACAGACCTGTTGGATAGGCAGTAGAGAAATAGTAGATAAGGCAGTTGCCCCAACAGGATGAGAGGAAGGCGGTACAGACTGAGACAAGCCCTTGAAAAATTGTAACTTGTAAAGTTAATAATTTGCAAGGGAATAAAACAAATAAATGATAGGTGGAGAAAAAAATCAACTTAGACTTTGTGGGGGCATTTCATCTCAGGTCCTGGGAATTGTGGTATATCAAACAGAAATAGTAACCCTTATTTCTCCAGCCTGCAGAAAGAAACCATTATATCTTAACTGCTATACTTTCCTTTTTCCTGCTTCATTGTTTTATCTAGTACTCATCACCATGTAAGACTTGTTGTATTTTACTTATTTAGCTAACTGTCTTTCCACACTTGGAATGTAGGCTCCATGAAGATTTTTTATTTGTTTTGTTGGAACAGATCCTGGCACATGGTAGGCCCTCCATTAATGTCTGTTGAATGACTGAGTTAATAAATGCATCAAGAGGATTTGTGATTTTCACCTTCTGATGGAGATTTTGAGGCTCTGATACTAAATTCCTGCTTTCCAAGGGTTTTCTTGGAAACTCATGGCTCCTTCTCAAAATCTGATGACACTTTCTGACTGCTTTTATTTATTGCTTTCTATTTACCTTTTGGGTGGCTTCCTGCTGTAATAGGAAGTAACTTTGGAAAAACACCAATCCTGTTGTCACTGCCCTTGTTCCTACCTTTTCCCAGGAGACAAATAAGGTGTTTACCAAGAGCAAAGGCTCCAGAGTGAGGTGGCTTGGGTTAGAATCCTTGTTTCAACACTAAAAAGCCATTGGACTTTGGGAAAATTCCTTAAGCCCTTGAGCCTTTATTTCCTCACTTACAGTGCTTCCCTACCATTATATATATTACATATATATTACAAGTGGGGGTAATACTGGTACATTTCTATATAAGGGCAATGCTGTTTATCAAATAACACCTAATATTTCCATGGTTTCATCAATTATTTCACTTTCACCTAATAATCCAGAGTAGTTGTTCTTGATAGATGGGTGGTTTACTCCACATGGTGATTCAGTGATCCAGGCTTCTCCTGTCTTGTGAGTCCTCCATACTCTAGGGCACTAAAGCTGGCAAGTCAGGAAAGAGATGATATAAAGGCTATAGATGCCACTTAATTTTATTGGTGAAGTAGTAATACAGGTCATTTCCACTCTTTTTTTAAAATGTTTATTTATTTTTGAGAAAGAGAGAGACAGAGCATGAGAGGAGGAGGGGTAGAGAGAGAGAGGGAGACATAGGATCCGAAGCAGGCTCCATGCTCTGGGCTGTCAGCACAGAGCCTGATGCGGGGCTCAAACTCACAAACCACAACATCATGACCTGAGCCAAAGTCAGATGATTAACCAACTGAGCCACCCAAGCACCCCAATTTCCACTCTTATTGTATTGGTAAAAACAAATTACAAGGACTCACCTAGTTAAAATGCATTCTGGGAAACGTAGTCTCTGGTTAGGAAGCTATTTCTCAACACAAATTTATACAATGGAAGGTATTGAACATGTTTTGGGGGAACAGTTACTTAAGTATATTTCTTCCTTTGGCCCCCAAAATTTGTATGTATCTTCCCTCTCAAACCTAGAATACATTCAGTCCTTCTTCAGGGGAGATAAGTCAATGCCCTAACTAGTTACTACATTCAGCTCAAAATCTAGGACCTCAAGATGATGTGCATACCTCTCCATCAGGTCCACATGTAGATCCTTTTGAACTAAAATTTAAGTTATATGCCTCTTCCACATCCCCAATATACAATGGTGGAATAGGGACAGAATAAGTGGAGTAAAAACTTTCATTAAGAAAATGGAGGAATGAAAGATATACTATGATTGCTGGTCCATAGCAATGATGAAATCTTACTGATCAGGTACTCTGAAGACATTCTGACCCGATAGTGGGGAAGATTTCCTAATTAGATACTGATTCTTCTTTCTGTGGGAAACTCCCTAGTCCGTTGCTCTCATTGATATATCTCAAGCAGCTTTTGGGGAGATTACCCTTATTGGTAGATACATAATTTTCTATAGCCCTCTTCCTAGTAGCACAGTCTTGGGAACCAGGCTAAACAGTCACAGGTTTTTTTAGACCAAGGTTGTGGTTTCTTTGGCAATGCAATTGCCTCAGAACTCAATAAGTTTTCAGTCTATTTGCTTTCAATCAATCCCATGTGACAACAACTGCATCCAACTTTTCTCCTATATACAACAAAGTCTGCCTTATTTCTTTACTTCCACCTTTTACTGCTCTCTTTTCTTTTTTTTAATGTTTATTTTTGAGAGAGAGAGAGAGAAAGAGTGAGAAGGGGAGGGGCAGAGAGAGAGGGAGACACAGAATCTGAAGCAGGCTCCAGGTTCTGAGCTGTGAGCACAGAGCCCAACACAGGGCTCAAACCCATGAACCGTGAAGTCATGACCTGAGCAGAAGTCAGACCCTTAACTGACTTAGTCACCCAGGTACTCCTACTGCTCTCTTTCCTTAATTGAGGGCATCTGAATCTGTTTCATTGTGTGAGAAGGAAATAATATTAATCTTATCTTTGCTGAATGACTGAATACATTTGCTTAAATGAAAACTCTTAAGAAGCAAGTTTTGTTCAAAGACTTTTTCTACTTTAGTTAATTAGTATTTTTCTACCTGGAGTTAATTTTTGTGTATTGTGTGAGGTAAGGATGCACCTTCATTATTTTGCATGCTGATATTCAGCTGCCACAGCACCATGTGTTAAACATTATAATTTTTCATCGAATGATCTTGAGACCTTTGTCAAAAATCAATTTACCATAGATTTATGGATTTATTTATAGACTCACAATCCTATTCCATTGAACTAACAAATGCCAGTAGTGCACAGCTTTGATTACTGTAGCTTGGCATAGGCTTAGAATTGAGTAATCTCTTTTTTTTTAATGTTTATTTAATTTTATTTTTTTTTTAAATTTTTTTTTTCAACGTTTATTTATTCTTGGGACAGAGAGAGACAGAGCATGAACGGGGGAGGGGCAGAGAGAGAGGCAGACACAGAATCGGAAACAGGCTCCAGGCTCCGAGCCATCAGCCCAGAGCCTGACGCGGGGCTCGAACTCCCGGACCGCGAGATCGTGACCTGGCTGAAGTCGGACGCTTAACCGACTGCGCCACCCAGGCGCCCCAATGTTTATTTAATTTTAAGAGAGAGAGACAAAGCACGAGCAGGGGAGGGGCAGAGAGAGAGGGAGACACAGAATCCGAAGCAGGCTCCAGGTTGTGAGCTATGAGCACAAGCCCAACATGGGGCTCAAACTCACGAACTGTGAGATCATGACCTGAGCCAAAGTCGGACACTTAACTGACTAAGCCACCCAGGCGCCCCAAGAATTGAGTAATTTCTAAACTTAATTCTTTTTAAAGATTATTTGGGCTATTCAGGACGCCTTGCACTTCTTTATGAATTTTAGGATCAGCTTTTCTGTTTGTGCAAAAACTGTTTATTAGAATTTTTATAATAATTGGATAGAATCTGTGGATCAATATGGGGAGTAATGCCATCTTAATAATAAAGTCTTCTAATCCATGAGCTCAAGATGGCTTCCCATTTATTTATGTCTTCTTTAAATTCTTTCAACAACATTTTATAGTTTCAGTATACAAGTCTTGCATTTCTGTGGTTAAATTTATTTCTAAATATTTTAATCTTTATGATTACATTATAAATCAAATTGTTTTAATTTTCTTTCATATTATTCATTGCTGATGCGTATATACATACACACACACACACATATATACATATATATACACATTAAGTATATATATATACACATATATATACACATTAAGTATATATATATATACATATATATATATATATATACCTAATTTTGTGTGTTGGTTTTGTATGCTACAACATTGCTGAATTCATTAGATCTAATAGTTTCTTGTGGATTCTTAAGGGTTTTCCTTATAAAAGATTATGTCATCTCCAAATAAAAATAGCTTATTCTTCCTTTCCAATCTGTATAACATTTGTTTTATTTTATTTTATGGCCTAATTTCTTTGGCTCTAAGTTCCAGCAAAATGTTGAATAAAAGTAGCAAGACTGGGTATCATTGTTTTTTTCCTGATCTTAGGAGAAATGCTGCCAGTTTTTCATTATTGAGTATACTGTTAGCTTTAAGTTTTTAATAAATTGCCTTTATGTTGAGGAAGATGTCTTTTATTCCTAGCTTGTTGACCATTATTATCATGAAAGTGTGTTCAATTTTTCAAATGCTTTCTCTTCAGTTATTTAGCGTTTATTTTATTTTTGGGACAGAGAGAGACAGAGCATGAACGGGGGAGGGTCAGAGAGAGAGGGAGACACAGAATCGGAAACAGGCTCCAGGCTCCGAGCCATCAGCCCAGAGCCTGACGCGGGGCTCGAACTCACGGACCACGAGATCGTGACCTGGCTGAAGTCGGACGCTTAACCAACTGTGCCACCCAGGCGCCCCTCTCTTCAGTTATTTAGATCATATTGTTATTTCTCTTCATTCTATTAATAACTGATATTATATTGATTGATTTTTATTTGTTGAACCAGCGTCGCTTACCTGAAATAAATATCACATGGACATGGTGTATAATATTTTTAATATGCTGTTGGATTAAGTTTACCAGTATTTTATTGAGGATATTTGCATCTATATTTATAAAAGTTATTGGCAGTTTGTTTCTTTTTTTGTGATGTCTTTGTCTGACTTTGGTATCAAGATAATACTGGCCTAATCAAATGTGTTAGGAAGTGTTTCTTCTTCAGTATTTTTGGAGTATCTTGAGAATAATTGATTTTAATTCTTTTATAAACATTTGATAGAATTTAATGGTGAAGTCATCTGGCACTAGGCATTACCATACAAAAGCTCATAGTACCCTGTCATCATCCTTTTAATTTCCTTAAGTAGTAATGTCTTCACTTACATTTCCAATTTTAGTAACTGGGTTATTTTCCCTTGTCAATCAAAAACATGTCAATATTTTTGACCTTAAAAAAAAACAACATTTGGTTTCATTGATCTTCACTATTGTCTTGCTGTTCTCAATTGTATTTATCTCTGATATAATCATTTATTTCTTTTCTTCTGCTTGCTTCATGTTCAATTTGCCTATGTTTTTCTAGTTTTTTAAGATGGAAAGTTAGGTTATTGAGAGATTTCTTCCTTTTCAAGCTTGGTGTTTATAAGTATAAATATCCTTCTAAGTACTGCTTTTCCTGCATCCTATATTTTTTTTAATTTTTATTTTTCTCAAAGTATTGTCTTATTTATCTTATTTTTACTTTGATCCTTGGTCATTTAATGGTGTAATGTTTAATTTTCACATATTCATGAGATTTCTGTATTCCTCATGTCATTGATTCCTAATTTTATTCCCTTGTGGTCAGAGAAAATATATGATTTCTATCTCTTAAAATTTATTGAGATTGGTTTTGTGGGTTAACACATAGTCTATCCTGTAATAGGTTCTATGGGTACACAAGAAGAATGTGTATTGTCCTTGGGTATTATGCTTTCTGTATATCTGTTATGTCTACTTTCTTTGCAGTATTATTTAAATATTCTATCTCCTTGCTACTCTTCTACCTACCTGTTTTATCCAGTATTGAATATGGGGTATTGAACCCTCAAACTATAACTGTTGAACTATTTATTCTTTGAAATCTGTCTTTGTCTCATATTTTTGGGGCTCTGCTTTTAAGTGCATATATATTCATAAGTATTGTATTTTATTCATGATTTGTGAATTTATAATTATACTATGTCCTTTTTTCTCTTGTAATAACTTTTACCTTAAAGTATACTTTTTCTGAAAATAGTACAGCCACATAAGCTCTCTTTTGGCTACTATTTCTGTGGAACACATTTTGTTCCTTTTACTTTCAAACAATTTGTGGATTTGAATCTAAAATGAGTCTCTTGGGGCGCCTGGGTGGCGCAGTCGGTTAAGCGTCCGACTTCAGCCAGGTCACGATCTCGCGGTCCGTGAGTTCGAGCCCCGCGTCGGGCTCTGGGCTGATGGCTCGGAGCCTGAAGCCTGTTTCCGATTCTGTGTCTCCCTCTCTCTCTGCCCTCCCCCGTTCATGCTCTGTCTCTCTCTGTCCCAAAAATAAAATAAACGTTGGAAAAAAAAATAATAAAAAATAAATAAATAAAATGAGTCTCTTGTAGAGAATATAAGGTTAAATCATGTTCTGTACATCAACACCTTTTAATTAGAAAATTTAATCCATATAGTATAATGTATATACAGAAGGACTTACATATGCAATTTTCCTATTGTTTTTTATATACTTTATATATTTTTTGTTCCTTAATTATTCAATTATTGCCTTCTTTTCTGGTAAATAGATATCTTCTAGTGTTTCATTTTAATTTTATGGTCAATTCTTAAACTATATGTACTTTAGTTATTCTCCTAGTTGTTGCCCTGATATTAAAATTAACATTTTTAATTTATAGATATCTAGTTTGGATTAATGTCAACTTATTTACAATAGCATAAAATACTTTGTTCATATATAGCTCTGCCCCCCTACAGTATTATTGTCACAAATTATACCTTTATTTTTATACATTATGTGCCCATTAGCATGGCTTCATAATTATTGTTTTATGTAGTTGTCTTAAATCATATAAAACATATGATTTATAAAACATATAAAACAGAAGAGTTACAAATAAAACATATAGTAATATTGCATTTTTATTTTCCTAACTAGTTACCTTTGATGGTGTTTTTAATCTCTGTATATGTATTTGACTCCCTTTCTAGTGCCATTTCATTTAAGCCTAGAGGACAACCTTTATCAATTCTCGTAGAACAATTCTAATGCCAAACTCTTCAGCTTTTTCCCCCTATGGGACTATCTTAATTTCTCCTTCATTTTGAGAATGGGTTGAGGGATATAGAATTTTTGTTGACAGTTTTTTGTCTTTCAGTATTTTTGAAAATATCAAAAGGCCACACAGGGTAATTGCCTACTGGTATCCATAGTTTCAGATGATAAATCAATTGTTAAACTTATTGAGGATCACTTGTAATTGATGAGATACTTTTCAGTTGCTACTTTCAGTATTATCTCTTTGTATTTCCCTTTTGACAGTTTTATTATAATGTAGCTCATTAAGTTTTTCCTACTTGGGTTTCATTGATCATCTTGAATGTGTAGATTCATATACTGCATCAAATTTGGGAGATTTTCTGTCATTATTTCTTTAAATATTCTTTCTGGCCCTTTCCACCCCCCAACTTCCTTCTAGAATTTCCATTATGTGTACATTGGTAGACTTGATCATATACTATGGGACTCAGGCCGTCTTAAATTTTATTTATCTATTTTCCTTTCTGATTCTCAATTTCCTTATATTAAAGTTTGTAAATTCTTTCTTCTTCCTATATAAATCTTCTATGGCACACTCCTAGTCAATTTTTAATTTGAGTCACTGTACTTTTCAACTGTAGTGTATTTATATTTGGTCCATTTTTATCATTTCTATCTCTTTATTGGTGTAACATTATTTTTATGGTTTCCTCTTATTTTTATTATGTGATTTCCTTTAGTTCTCTAAAAACATTTAAAATAATTATTTTAAAGTTTTTATCTAGAGCAGAACGGAGTCACCAGACCCAAGCGCAGATGAGAGGCCCACGGAAGAGGGTAGGAAGGGCGGCGAGGCGGTGCGCACTCCACGGACTGGCGGGAGGGAGCCGGGGTGGAGGGGCAGCTCGCCGGCCAAGCATAGCCCCCGAGTCCAGCTTGAAAAAGCGGAGGGGCCTGATGGACTGTGTTCCGACAGCAAGCGCGACTTAGCGTCTGGGAGGTCATGAGTTAACAGCTCTGCTCGGAAAGCGGGAAGGCTGGAGGACAAAGGGAGGGAGAGCTGCGGAGCCCCCGGACGACAGAGCGCAGTTTGGTGGGGAACAAAGGCGCTCGCCAGCGCCATCTCCCCCGCCCATCCCCCAGCCAAAATCCCAAAGGGCACCGGTTCCGGCCAGGGAAATTGCTCTCTCTGCGCAAACACCCAACTCTGTGCTTCTGCGGAGCCAAACCTCCAGCAGCGGATCTGACTCCCTCCGGCTGCCACAGGGCCCCTCCTGAAGTGGATCACCTAAGGAGAAGCGAGCTAAGCCTGCCCCCCCGCCACCGTGCACCTTGCCTACCCACCCCAGCTAATACGCCAGATCCCCAGCATCACAAGCCTGGCAGTGTGCAAGTAGCCCAGACGGGCCACGCCACCCCACAGTGAATCCCGCCCCTAGGAGAGGGGAAGAGAAGGCACACACCAGTCTGACTGTGGCCCCAGCGGTGGGCTGGGGGCAGACATCAGGACTGACTGCGGCCCCGCCCACCAACTCCAGTTATACACCACAGCACAGGGGAAGTACCCTGCAGGTCCTCACCACACCAGGGACTATCCAAAATGACCAAGCGGAAGAATTCCCCTCAGAAGAATCTCCAGGAAATAACAACAGCTAATGAGCTGATCAAAAAGGATTTAAATAATATAACAGAAAGTGAATTTAGAATAATAGTCATAAAATTAATCGCTGGGCTTGAAAACAGTATACAGGACAGCAGAGAATCTCTTGCTACAGAGATCAAGGGACTAAGGAACAGTCACGAGGAGCTGAAAAACGCTTTAAATGAAATGCAAAACAAAATGCAAACCACCACAGCTCGGATGGAAGAGGCAGAGGAGAGAATAGGTGAACTAGAAGATAAAGTTATGGAAAAAGAGGAAGCTGAGAAAAAGAGAGATAAAAAAAATCCAGGAGTATGAGGGGAAAATTAGAGAACTAAGTGATACACTAAAAAGAAATAATATACGCATAATTGGTATTCCAGAGGAGGAAGAGAGAGGGAAAGGTGCTGAAGGGGTACTTGAAGAAATTATAGCTGAGAACTTCCCTGAACTGGGGAAGGAAAAAGGCATTGAAATCCAGGAGACACAGAGAACTCCCTTCAGACGTAACTTGAATCGATCTTCTGCACGACATATCATAGTGAAACTGGCAAAATACAAGGATAAAGAGAAAATTCTGAAAGCAGCAAGGGGTAAACATGCCCTCACATATAAAGGGAGACCGATAAGACTCGTGACTGATCTCTCTTTTGAAACTTGGCAGGCCAGAAAGAATTGGCACGAGATTTTCAATGTGCTAGACAGAAAAAATAAGCAGCCGAGAATCCTTTATCCAGCAAGTCTGTCATTTAGAATAGAAGGAGAGATAAAGGTCTTCCCAAACAAACAAAAACTGAAGGAATTTGTCACCACTAAACCAGCCCTACAAGAGATCCTAAGGGGGACCCTTTGAGACAAAGTACCAGAGACATCACTACAAGCATAAAACATGCAGACATCACAATGACTCTAAACCCGTATCTTTCTATAATAACACTGAATGTAAATGGATTAAATGCGCCAACCAAAAGACTTAGGGTACCAGAATGGATAAAAAAACAAGACCCATCTTTTTGCTGTCTACAAGAGACTCATTTTAGACCTGAGGACACCTTTAGATTCAGAGTGAGGGGATGGAGAACTATTTATCATGCTACTGGAAGCCAAAAGAAAGCTGGAGTAGCCATATTTATATCAGACAAACTAGACTTTAAATTAAAGGTTGTAACAAGAGATGAAGAAGGACATTATATAATAGTTACAGGGTCTATCCATCAGGAAGAGCTAACAATTATAAATGTCTATGCGCCGAATACCGGAGCCCCCAAATACATAAAACAATTACTCATAAACAGAAGCAACCTTATTGATAAGAATGTGGTAATTGCAGGGGACTTTAACACCCCACTTACAGAAATGGATAGATATCTAGACACACGGTCAATAAAGAAACAAGGGCCCTGAATGAGACATTGGATCAGATGGACTTGACAGATATATTTAGAACTCTGCATCCCAAAGCAACAGAATATACTTTCTTCTCGAGTGCACATGGAACATTCTCCAAGATAGATCATATACTGGGTCACAAAACAGCCCTTCATAAGTTTACAAGAATTGAAATTATACCATGCATACTTTCAGACCACAATGCTATGAAGCTTGAAATCAACCACAGGAAAAATCTGGAAAGCCTCCAAAAGCATGGAGGTTAAAGAACACCCTACTAACGAATGAGTGGGTCAACCAGGCAATTAGAGAAGAAATCAAAAAATATATGGAAACAAACAAAAATGAAAATACAACAATCCAAACGCTTTGGGACGCAGCGAAGGCAGTCCTGAGAGGAAAATACATCGCAATCCAGGCCTATCTCAAGAAACAAGAAAAATCCCAAATACAAAATCTAACAGCACACCTAAAGGAAATAGAAGCAGAACAGCAAAGACACCCCAAACCCAGCAGAAGAAGAGAAATAATAAAGATCAGAGCAGAAATAAACAATATAGAATCTAAAAAAACTGTAGAGCAGATCAACGAAACCAAGAGTTGGTTTTTTGAAAAAATAAACAAAATTGACAAACCTCTAGCCAGGCTTCTCAAAAAGAAAAGGGAGATGACCCAAATAGATAAAATCATGAATGAAAATGGAATGATTACAACCAATCCCTCAGAGATACAAACAATTATCAGGGAATACTATGAAAAATTATATGCCAACAAATTGGACAACCTGGAAGAAATGGACACATTCCTGAACACCCACACTCTTCCAAAACTCAATCAGGAGGAAATAGAAAGCTTGAACAGACCCATAACCAGCGAAGAAATTGAATCAGTTATCAAAAATCTCCCAAAAAATAAGAGTCCAGGACCAGATGGCTTCCCAGGGGAGTTCTACCAGACGTTTAAAGCAGAGATAATACCTATCCTTCTCAAGCTATTCCAAGAAATAGAAAGGGAAGGAAAACTTCCAGACTCATTCTAGGAAGCCAGTATTACTTTGATTCCTAAACCAGACAGAGACCCAGTAAAAAAAGAGAACTACAGGCCAATATCCCTGATGAATATGGATGCAAAAATTCTCAATAAGATACTAGCAAATCGAATTCAACAGCATATAAAAAGAATTATTCACCATGATCAAGTGGGATTCATTCCTGGGATGCAGGGCTGGTTCAACATTTGCAAATCAATCAACGTGATACATCACATTAACAAAAAAAAAGAGAAGAACCATATGATCCTGTCAATCGATGCAGAAAAGGCCTTTGACAAAATCCAGCACCCCGTCTTAATAAAAACCCTTGAGAAAGTCGGGATAGAAGGAACATACTTAAAGATCATAAAAGCCATTTATGAAAAGCCCACAGCTAACATCATCCTCAACGGGGAAAAACTGAGAGCTTTTTCCCTGAGATCAGGAACACGACAGGGATGCCCACTCTCACCGCTGTTGTTTAACATAGTGCTGGAAGTTCTAGCATCAGCAATCAGACAACAAAAGGAAATCAAAGGCATCAAAATTGGCAAGGATGAAGTCAAGCTTTCGCTTTTTGCAGATGACATGATATTATACATGGAAAATCCGATAGACTCCACCAAAAGTCTGCTAGAACTGATACATGAATTCAGCAAAGTTGCAGGATACAAAATCAATGTACAGAAATCAGTTGCATTCTTATACACTAACAATGAAGCAACAGAAAGACAAATAAAGAAAATGATCCCATTCACAATTGCACCAAGAAGCATAAAATACCTAGGAATAAATCGAACCAAAGATGTAAAGGATCTGTATGCTGAAAACTATAGAAAGCTTATGAAGGTAATTGAAGAAGATTTAAAGAAATGGAAAGACATTCCCTGCTCATGGATTGGAAAAATAAATATTGTCAAAATGTCAATACTACCCAAAGCTATCTACCATTCAATGCAATCCCAATCAAAATTGCACCAGCATTCTTCTTGAAACTAGAACAAGCAATCCTAAAATTCATCTGGAACCACAAAAGGCCCTGAATAGCCAAAGGAATTTTGAAGAAGACCAAAGCAGGAGGCATCACAATTCCAGACTTTAGCCTCTACTACAAAGCTGTCATCATCAAGACAGCATGGTATTGGCACAAAAACAGACACACAGACCAATGGAATAGAATAGAAACCCCAGAACTAGACCCACAAACGTATGGCCAACTCATCTTTGACAAAGCAGGAAAGAACATCCAATGGAAAAAAGACAGCCTCTTTAACAAATGGTGCTGGGAGAACTGGACAGCAACATGCAGAAGGTTGAAACTAGACCACTTTCTCACACCATTTACAAAAATAAACTCAAAATGGATAAAGGACCTAAATGTGAGACAGGAAACCATCAAAACCTTAGAGGAGAAAGCAGGAAAAGACCTCTCTGACCTCAGCCGTAGCAATCTCTTACTCGACACATCCCCAAAGGCAAGGGAATTAAAAGCAAAAATGAATTACTGGGACCTTATGAAGATAAAAAGCTTATGCACAGCAAAGGAAACAACCAAGAAAACTAAAAGGCAACCAACGGAATGGGAAAAGATATTTGCAAATGACATATCGGACAAAGGGCTAGTATCTAAAATCTATAAAGAGCTCACCAAACTCCACACCCGAAAAACAAATAACCCAGTGAAGAAATGGGCAGAAAACATGAATAGACACTTCTCTAAAGAAGACATCCAGATGGCCAACAGGCACATGAAAAGATGTTCAGCGTCGCTCCTTATCAGGGAAATACAAATCAAAACCACACTCAGGTATCACCTCACGCCAGTCAGAGTGGCCAAAATGAACAAATCAGGAGACTATAGATGCTGGAGAGGATGTGGAGAAACGGGAACCCTCTTGCACTGTTGGTGGGAATGCAAATTGGTGCAGCCGCTCTGGAAAGCAGTGTGGAGGTTCCTCAGAAAACTAAAAATAGACCTACCCTATGACCCAGCAATAGCACTGCTAGGAATTTATCCAAGGGATACAGGAGTACTGATGCATAGGGGCACTTGTACCCCAATGTTCATAGCAGCACTCTCAACAATAGCCAAATTATGGAAAGAGCCTAAATGTCCATCAACTGATGAATGGATAAAGAAATTGTGGTATATATACACAATGGAATACTATGTGGCAATGAGAAAAAATGAAATATGGCCTTTTGTAGCAACGTGGATGGAACTGTTGAGTGTAATGCTAACTGAAATAAGCCATACAGAGAAAGACAGATACCATATGGTTTCACTCTTATGTGGATCCTGAGAAACTTAACAGGAACCCATGGGGGAGGGGAAGGAGAAAAAAAAAAAAAGAGGTTAGAGTGGGAGAGAGCCAAAGCATAAGAGACTGTTAAAAACTGAGAACAAACTGAGGGTTGATGGGGGGTGGGAGGGAGGGGAGGGTGGGTAATGGGTATTGAGGAGGGCACCTTTTGGGATGAGCATTGGGTGTTGTATGGAAACAAATTTGTCAATAAATTTCATTTATTTAAAAAAAAATAAAAAAATAAAATTGCAAAAAAAAAAATAATCAAATAACTCCCAACAACACCAAAAAAAGTCCAGGATCAGATGACTGCACAGGTGATTTCTACAAAAGGTTTAAAACGGAGTTAATACTTATTCTTCTCAAACTATTCCAAAAAAGTATTCTATGAGGCTAGCATTACCCTGATACCAAAACCACATAAAAACACTACAAAAATATAGATCTAGAAGGCAATAAATCTGATGAATATAGATTCAAAAATCCTCAACGGAATATTGACAAATCGCATCCAATAATATGTTTAAAATATCATTAACCACAATCAAGTGGGACTTATTTCCAGGACACAAGAGTGGTTAAATATTTGCCAATCAATACATCACAGCAACAAGAGAAAGAATAAAAATCATAAGACTATTTCAATAGATTTGCAAAATAAAATTGACAAATTACATCTATCCGTTATTTAAAACAAAACAAAACAAAGCTCTTAATAAAGTAGGTTTAGAGTGCACATACCTCAAATAATAAAGACCATATATGAAAAATGCACAGCTAATATCAAATTCAATGGTGAAAAAGTGAGGTTTTCCCCCTAAGGTCAGAAAAAATACAAGGATGTTCACTCACACAACTTCTATTCAACATAGTACTGGAAGTCCTACACACAACAATTAGACAACAAAAAGAAATAAAAGACATCCCAATTGGTAATGAAGTAAAACTTTCACTATTTACAGATGACACGATACTATATACGGCACATTCTGAAGACACCATAAAAATACTACTATAACTGATAAATGAATTCAGTATGGTTGCAGGATAAAAAAAAAACAATATACAGAAATCTGTTGAATTTCTATTCACTAATAATGAAGCAGCAGAAGGAGAAATTAAGAAAACAATCTGATTTCCATTTATAGCAAAAACAATAAAATACCTAGGAATAAACTTAACCAAGGAGGTGAAAGACCTGTACTCTGAAAATTATAAAACACTGATGAAAGAATTGAAGATGGAAAGATATTCCATGCTCATGGATGAGAATAACCAATATTGCTAAAAAGTCCATACTATCTAAAGCAAATAAAGATTTAATGCAATTCCTATCAAAATTCCAACAGCATTTTTCACAGAAGTAGAAAAAAACAATCCTAAAATTTGTACAGAACCACAAAAGAACCCAAATAGCCAAAGCAATCAGGAGAAAGAAAAACAAAGCTGAAGGTATCACAATTCTGGATTTCAAGTTATATTACTAAGCTTTAGTAATCAAAACACTATGGTACTGGAACAAAAATAGACACAAAGATTGAAAGAACAGAATAGAGAGCCCAAAAATAAACACACAATTATATGGTGAATTAATCTTCAAAAAAGGAAGTATGAATATACAATGGAAAAAAACTAGTATCTTCAACAAATGGTGTTGGGTAAACTGGACATCTACATGCAAAAGAATGAAAGTAGACCACTTTCTTAAACCATACACAAAAATAAACCCCGACTGGATTAGGGACCTAAATGCGAGACCTGAAACAATAAAAATCCTAACAGAGAGCAATGGCAGTAATTTCTCTGACATTGGCCATAGCAACATTTGTCTAGATATGTTTCCTGAGGGAAAGAAAACAAAAGCAAAAATAAACTGTTGAGTCTAAATCAAAATAAAATGCTTCTGCACAGCAAGGGAAAAAATCAACAATATTAAAAGAAAACCTACTAAATGGGAGAAGATATTAGCAAATGACATATCCAATAAGGTGTTAATATACAAAATATATTAATAACTCATACAATTCAACAGACACAAAAAAACAAATAATCCAATAAAAAATGGGCAGAAGACATGAACAGATATTTTTCCAAAGAAGACATCCAGATGGTCAACAGACACATAAAAAGATGCTCAGTATCACTCAGCAATTGCACTACTAGGTATTTATCCAAGGGATACAAGTGTGCTGTTCCAAAGGGGCACATGTACCCCAATGTTTATAGCAGCACTATTGACAATAGCCAAAGTATAGAAAGAACCCAAATTTCCATCAACAGATGAATGGATATATATATATATATATATATATATATATATATACACACACACATTTGAGTATTACTCAGCAATCAAACAGAATGAAATCTTGCCATTCGCAACAATGTGGATGGAACTAGAGGGTATTATGCTAAGCAAAATTAGTCAGAGAAAGACAAATATACAATTTCACTCATATGTGGAATTTCAGATACAAAACAGGTGAACATAAAGAAAAGGAAGCAAAAATAATGTAAAAACAAGGAAGGGTACAAAACATAAGAGATTCTTAAATATAGAGAACAAACTGAGGGTTGCTGGAGAGGTTGTGGGTAGGGGGTTGGGCAAAATAGATAAGGGGCATTAAGGAAGACACTTGTTGGGATGAGCGCTGGATGCTATACATAGGGAATGAATCACTGGAATCTACTCCTGAAATCATTATTGCACTATATGCTAACTAACTTGGATGTAAATTTTAAAATAAGAAAAAAAAATTAAAAATATATCATTCATCATAAGGGAAAGGCTAATCAAAACCACTATGAGGGGTGCCTGGCTGCTCAGTCAGTTAAGCATCTGCATTTGACTCAGGTCATCATCTCACAGTTCATGGGTTCAAGCTCTGCATTGGGCCCGGTACTGACAGCTTGGAGCCTGGAGCCTGCTTTGGATTCTATGTCTACCTCTCTCTCTCTTCCCCTCCCCCGCTCCTGCTCTGTCACTCTGTCTCTCAAAAATAAATAAATGTTAACAAATTTTAAAAAGAAAATACAATGAGATATCACTGCACACCTTTTAGAATGGCTAAAATAAAAAACACAAGAACAAGTGTTGGCGAAGATGGGGTGAACACAGAACATTCTTGCACTGTTGGTGGGAATGTAAATTGGTGCAGCCACTGAGGAAAACACTATGGAGGATCTTCAAAAAATTAAAAATAGGACAGAGGAGAGGAAGATAGCAGTGGGGTAGGAGGACCCTAGGCTCATCTCGTCCTACAAACACAGTTAGTTAACTATCAAATCATTCTAAACTCCAGAAATTAGCCTGAAAACGGACAGAACAAACTCCACAACTAAAAGGAGAGAATAGTCCTCATCAAATAAATTAGGAAATGTGGAGATGTGGTTAAGGGGAGAAACAGATGCTGGGTGCTTTAGAGGGGAAGGAGCTATGGTCATAGAGAATGGTGAGAGAGAGAGGTGCACACAGGGAAACACAAAAGAATGTTTCCCAAAAGCCATTGGCTTGGAAAATGAGAGGGAATGAATTTTGTGAGTTCCTGCAACCAGTGGGACTTAAAGCCTAGAGTTTTAAAGTGGGGCTTGATAGGGATAGTGCCCAGAGGGCCCTGCACTGTTCCTGGAAAGAATGCAGACAAACAACCTGGGGGAAGACTGTGGAAACAGAAATTTGAAGAACACCTTGGGCACATAGTAGGTATATTATTGGCTCTTTTCAGAGCACATCTCTGAGAGGCAGTGTTCATGCAGACAAATCTCTGGGAACAAAGGAGCTGGCTGGTGCCATTTCTCTCCCCTGCCCCTCAGCATAAACACAAAGCCACCAGCAAGAAGCAGTACAGAGCTGACAGTGACTGCCTAACTTGCTTACACCAAGTGCCCCCCTCTGCATTCTGGTGGTACTGCCCTTCCAAGGCAAGCTTTCCTCAGTCCCAGTATGGTGGGCACCTCCCCCAGACAACTAGAGGATGTGCCACCCCCTAACCAGCCACATCTCCTAACCAGCAACTTCTGCAGGGTAAGTTCTGGTAGAAGTGGTGCCAAGTCTGATTTCACAAGTAGACCAGACCACAACTACTTAAAACTCACCACGTTCAGACCTGGGGCCAAACACTGCCCACAGCAGGCAGGGGAAGCCTCTGTAGATGACTGGCCTGAAGGATAGAGAAGCCAAAACACAACATCAGAGAGCAAACAGCACACACTGGAGATGCACCCTAAAGCACCAAGCCCTGGGCACTCTATCACCTCTTCTTCATAAAGATATTACTTTCAGAAGCAGGAGATATAACTGGCTTTTCTAACACAGAAAGCAGATATGTGGATAAAATGCAAAGATGGAGGAATTTATCCCAAATGAAAGAACAAGATAAGGCAATGAGCAGAGATCTAAGTGAAACAGATCTAAGTAACATGCCTTATGGAGAATTTAAAGCAACAATCCTAAGGATACTCATTGGCTTAAGAAAAAACTAGAAGACATCAGTGAAACACATACTGCAGAGATAAAAGAGTTAAAGAAGAATCTATCAGAGATGAATAATGCAAGAAATGAGATTGGAAACAGGGTTTATGCAATGAAGAGCAGTTTGGAAGAAGCAGAAGAATGAATTAGTCACCTACAAGACAAAATAATGGAAAATAAGAAAGCTGAACAAAAAAGAGGAAGAAAAACTAGGCAATGCAAGAATACACTTAGGAAATTCAGTGACTCCATTAAACATAATAACATTGGTATTATAGGAGCCTTAAAAGAAAAAGAGGGAGTAAAGGGGGCAGAAAATATTTGAAGAAATAATAGCTGAAAATTTCTTTAATCTGGGAAAAGAAATAGACACCCAATTCCAGGAGCACCTAAAACTCCCATCAAAATAAAAAAAAAAAAAGCAGGCCAACACTAAGATATGTTGGAATTAGTGCTCGCTTTGGCAGCACATATACTAAAAATGAAACTAAATTTGTAAAATATAGTGACAAAGAAAAATCTTAAAAGCAGCAAGAATAAAGAAGTACTTAACACACAAGGGAAGACCCACAAGGCTAGCTGGAGACTTCTCAACAGAACCTTGGCAAGGCAAAAGGGAGTGGCATGATATATTAAAAGCACTGAATGGGAAAAATCTGGAGCCAGGAATACTCTATCCAGCAAGGCTATCATCCAGAGTAAAAGGGGAGATAAAAAGTTTCCCAAACAAAAATTAAAGGAGTTTGTCACCACTAAACCAGCCCTGCATGAAATATTAAAGGGGACACTTTGAGTACAAAGGAGAGACCAAAAGTGACAAAGAGAAGAAATGATCAGAGAAACCTCCAGAAACAATGAACAAGCAAGTTATAAAATGGAACTAAATACATAACTGTCAATAATTACTTTGAATGTAAATGGAGTAAACAATCCAATCAAAAAGCATAGGGTGTCAGAATAGATTTTTTAAAAAAGCAAGATCCATCTATTGGCTGCCTACAAGAGACTAATTTTAGACCTAAAGACACATTCAGATTGAAAGTGAGGGGATGGAGAAACATCTGTAATACAAATGCATGTCAAAGGAAAGCCAGAGTAGCAATGGTGTATCAGATAAACTAGACTTTAAAACAAATACTGTAACAAGAGACAAAGAAGGGCACTATATCATAATAAAGTGTACAAAACAACCAGAAGATATAACAATTGTAAATATTTATGCACCCAACATGAATACACCTAAATATATAAAAGAATTAATAACCAACATATAGGAATTAATTGATAATTATAATAGTAGGGGATTTTAACACGAAACTTACATGAATGGACAGTTTATCTAAACAGAAAATAAACAAGAACACAATGGCTTTGAATGACACACTGGACCAGATGGACTTAACCAGATGGATATATTCATAATATTTCTTTCTAAAACAGAAGAGTACACATTCTTTTCAAGTGCACATGGAACATTTTCCAGAATAGATTACATATTAGGTCACAAAATAGGCCTCAACAAATACAAAAATACTGAAATCATACCATGCACCTTTTCTGACCACAACGCTATAAAACTAGAAGTAAACAACAAGAAAAAATTTGGAAAAACCACAAATGCATGGGAGTTAAACAACATACTACTGAACAATGAATGAGTCAACCAGGAAATCACAGAAGAAATAAAGTATACATGGAAACAAATGAAAATGAAAATACAATGTTCCTAAAACTTTGGGATACGGCAAAAGTGGTCCCAAGAGGGAAATATATAAAAATACAGACCTACCTCAAGAAGCAAGAAAAACCTCAAATAAACAATCTAATTTTACACCTAAAGGAGCCAGGATAACAACAACAAAAGAAGTCTAAATCCAGCAGAAGGAAAGAAATAATAAAGATTAGAGCAGAAATAAATAATATAGAAACTAAAGGAAAAAATGAACAAAGAGATCAGGTGTGGGGTCTTTGAAAAAATAAAATAAAATTGATAAACCACAAGCCAGCCTTATCAAAAGCAAAACAGAAAGGACCCAAATAAATAAAATCACAAACGAGAGAGAAGGAAAAACAATCAATACCACAGAAACACGATTATAAGAGAATATTATGAAAAACTATATGCCAAAACATTGGACAACCCAGAAGAAATAGATAAATTCCAAGAAACATATAACTTACTAAAACTGAAAATAGGAAGAAATAGAAAACTTAACTAGACCTATAACCAGTTAAGAAATTGAATCAGGGGGCACCTGGGTGGCTCTGTCAGTTAAGTGTCTGACGCTTGATTTCAGCTCAGGATGTGATCTCACAGTTCATGAGTTCGAGTTCGAGGACCACATTGGGCTCCTTGCTGACAGTGCAGAGCCTGCCTGGGATTCTTTCTTTCTCCCTCTTCCTCTGCCCATCCCCGATGCTCGTGCATTCTCTCTCTCTCTCTCTCTCTCTCTCTCTCTCTTAGAAAAGGAAAGAAAAAAAGAAAAGAAAAGAAGAGAGGAGAGGAGAGGAGAGGAGAGGAGAGGAGAGGAGAGGAGAGGAAAGAAGGAAAGGAAAGGAAAGGAAAGGAAAGGAAAGGAAAGGAAAGGAAAGGAAAAGGAAAGGAAAGGAAAGGAAAGGAAAGGAAAGGAAAAGGAAAGGAAAGGAAAAGAAAAGAAAAGAAAAGAAAGAAAAGAAAAGAAAAGAAAAGAAAAGAAAAGAAAAGAAAGTGAATCAGTAACCAAACAATTCCCAGCAAACAAAATCCAGGACCAGATGGTTTCACAGGTGAATTCTACCAAACATTTAAAGGAGAGTTAATACTTGCTCCTTTTAAACTATTCCAAAACCAAAAGAAGAAGGGAAACTTCCAAACTCATTCTCTGAAGTCAGCATTACCCTGATATCTAAACCAGATAGAGACTCCACTAAAAATGAAAACTATACACCAATATCCCTGATGAACATGAATGCAAAAATTCTCAAAAAATACTAGCAAACTGGGGACACCTGTTAATCAGTAGGTTAAGTGTCCAGCTTTGGCTCAGGTCATGATCTCATGGTTTGTGGGTTCTAGCTCTGAACTGGGATCTGTGCTGACAGGTCAGAGCCTAGAGCTCTGGAGCTCAGAGCCTGGAGCCTGCTTCGGATTTTGTGTTTCCGTCTCGCTCTGCCTGTCCCTCGCTCTCTCTTTCTCAAAAATAAACATTAAAAACAATACTAGCAAACTGAATTCAATAATACGTCAAAAAAAAAAAATCATTCACCATGATCAAGTGGGATTTATTCCCAGGATGCCAGTGTGGCTCAATATTTGCAAATCAATCAACATGATACACCACATTAATAAAAGAAAGTATAAGAACCATATGATCATTTCAATAGACATAGAAAAGCATTTGACAAAACACAGCATCCATTCATAAAAAATGCTCAACATAGTAGGTTTAGAGGAATATACCTGAATATAATAAAGGTCATATATGAAAAACGCACACCTAACATCATATTCAATTGGGAAAAACTGAGAGCTTTTCCTCTTTAGTCAGGAACAATATAGGGATGTCCATTCTCAAGACATTTATTCAATATTAATATTTGGTTGGAGTGACAAAATAGATGTATCAATAATTGTTTTCTAAAATATGATTTTTAAAAATAATTTATTACACTTTATATTCAAAAATATTTTCAGTTAAAAACATTTTACTTTTCAAAATAAGAATAAAACAGTGTTTTATTCTCCATAATTTTACAAATTATTTACACTTGAGGTTTTGGCTTAATGGGGCTGAATGCAACAGTAAGTCATAGACTGTTTGCTCAGAAATCATCATAGGAAGAATTCCCTTTTCTGTATCTACCATGGTTACCTTTAGAGAAACATACTTCTCATTTTATTCATTCTTTGAGGATCAATGTGAATTTGGCCATGTTTATTCTTGCTCCTATTTTTTAACGCTTTTTGAACTGTGTTTTCCATTCCATTATGACTATACTAATTTTTACTGTTTTTTAACGTTTTTTTAACAATGTTTGCAAATCTCCATTCTGATTATACCAATTTCAATGTTATATGTTCTAAGTGGTTTTAATGATGTCAAAACGTCCAAATTATCACTATTTTATGGGAGGGTTTTTTTGTGTGTGTTTTTTTTTTCCAAGACTATTTGATCTATTCACTTCAAAAAAAAAATCTCTATTGTCATTAACAAACCACAGGAGGAAAGTCGGAAACAAATCACTTTGCATGCCCGAATCTCCTCTCATATCTAGACACTGAATTGTCTCAATGGTAGAATACAACAGTCAGGGCATGTGCGGAATTAAAATCTAACCCAAAAAGTACTCTAGAGCCTTGAGGGAAGCCAGGGACCTCGATCACTCATTGGACGCTGGGCATGTCAGTCATTGCTTCTCAGCAAATGAGCTTCGAGCTGGCGATGGGGGAAGTGACCCTTTGTTGACCCTTCCAAGTTCCTCCTCCCGTCACCATCCCAACGGAATCTCCCCCACCCCCACCCCGCCCCCCGCGTCCACAGCCACCTGAGGCGCGGTCTGGCTCGGCCGCTCCTTGGGCTGCCCCTCTGCCCTTCCTGTCGCGGGGCTTCCACAGGCACCCTCACAGACTGTTGTGTCCTCTGAAGCCATCTTCTCTGCCGCTCCCACCGGCTCGGCACAGGCCCTGCTGCCAACAGCCTCCCCTTGAGGGCAGTCACTTCAGCGGACGCCATTTTCACCAAAGTTGTGGCTGCAGTCCAGTCAAAGCTCCAGTTGAGGCACTGACTGGCAAGTCGCTCCTGCCATGGCTGCCACAGAGGAGCAAAATCTGGTCCTAGGTGGCCAGGACAAAGCTGGTGATGGGGCAGGCCAGGACCCCAGGCCCCTCAGGGTCCGGGGGTCACCTTCGGAAGGGAAGGGCGGAGTCGAGGAGGGTGCAGCCTTCCTGCCTCCCGGAGAGGTTTCCAGAGCCCTTCCTGAAGAGGAGGATGGGCAGGAGGCCACCTGGGCTGCAGAAGAGAGCTGGGTTGTAAAGCTGCTAGAAGAGGAAGAAGACAAGGAGGAAGACGAAGATGAGGACGGGGACGAAGACGACGAAGAAGAGGACTTCGAGTTCGAGTTTGGGGACGAGGACGACTATGATTACCCATCTCAAGACTTCGAATTTGAGTTTGGGAACCGGGGGGGGGGGTCTGAATATGAGTTGGAAGAGCAGGACGAAAACCAGGAAGACAATCAGGAGGAAGAGGAAGAGACTGAAGAGGAGGAGGAAGACGGCAATGGCCAAGAGGGCCCACAAGTCCTCCCTGCGGGTGCTCCCGAGGCCCCCGTGGCACAGTTTCAGTCCCTCTTCAGGACTCTGGTCCATTTTCTTCTACACCGTATCCATGATAACGACCATGTCCTCGTTGGGCCCCACGAAGGCCGCGTGGTGGTCAGCAGCCACTCCCGGGAATCCCAGGACCCTGGAGAGGGACCAGCACCCCAGGATCAGGAGAACCCGAGAGAGGAAGCAGAGGTCGGGGTGGGTGAGTCCCTGGCAGAGGGCACCTCGCCGCCGGGGCCGCAGGAACCAAAAGAGGGGGCTGCATCCCAAAAGGCCGGGGAACCTGCAGCAGAGGCCCAGGTCAAAGAAAACGAGGCCCTGGGTGATGCCTCTGAGTTCTGGGAGGCTGGAGCCTGTGCACCCGCCAAGGTCCAGGTTGGCGAGTGGCCGTCAAGTCCTCAGGCCCTTGCAGCTCCCGTTGGGGCACCCAGCTCAAAGGCAGGCAGTGCTCAGCACTTGCCTTTAGCGGTGAAGCAGCGGGTCCTCGCTCTCAAAAACCTTCAGGCCCAATATGCGCAAGTAGAAGCTCAGTTCTATAAAGATCTTCGCGATCTTGAGAAAAAGTATGCTGCCTTCTACCAACCTGTTTGATAAGAGATCGGAGATCATCAATGCAATCCATGAGCCCACAGAAGGCGAATGTCAGTGGCAAGTAGGTGTTCAGGAAGGCGGGGCGGGGGAAATGGAAAGAGAGCCTGAAGGAAAAGGGCAAGCAGATGGATGGCATACCTCACTTTTGGTTGATGGCTTTTAAAAATGTGAAGACCCTTGGTAGGATGATCCGAAGAAATGATGAGCTTGTACTACAGCACTTGGAAGATGTAAAAATTAAATTTTCGGAAGTTGAGGAACCAATGAGCTTCACCATAGAATTTATCTTTAGGTCAAACGAATACTTTTTCAACAAAGTCCTGACGAAAACATACCGAATGCGATCAGACCCAGATGATTCTGACCCCTTCTTCTCCAAAGGGCCAGAAATTATCGGTAGCACAGGGTGTGAGATCTACTGGAAAGAGGGAAAAAATGTCACCGTGAAAACTACCAAGCTGCGGAAATGTGAGGGCCGAAGAAGTGTATCAACCACTAGGAAGATGCCCAGCTGTTCCTTCTTCACCTACTTCTATCCTCCTGATTATCCTGAGGGCAGAGTACTGGATGTGGCCACCGATTATAAATTGGGCTATTTTTTCCGTGAAGTTCTGGTCCCGAAGTCCGTATTATTCTTCACTAATGAAGCCAGTGGGTATAAATATGAAAGCTCTGATAATGAGGTCCAAGAAGCTGGAGGCGAGGAAAAGAAAGTAGAAGTGATGAGAAGTGAAGAACCTGAAAAAGGACCTGAAAAAGATCTGGACCCAGAAGAGAGCAATCCCTGAGAACCCAGGTATCTGTGTGTAGCTTTGTGTGTCACCCAGCCGTGCCTCACATACATCAGTTATGTTTCTGAATTTCTTTTTTTTTTTAACTTTATTTTTTATTTTTTAAAATTTACGTCCAAATTAGTTAGCATATAGTGAAGCAATGATTTCAGGAGTAGATTCCTTAATGCCCCTTACCCATTTAGCCCACCCCTCCCCCAACCCCTCCAGGAACCCTGTTTGTTCTCCATATTTATGAGTCTCTTCTGTTTTGTCCCCCTCCCTGTTTTTATACTATTTTTATTTCCCTTCCCTTATGTTCATCTGTTTTGTCTCTTAAAGTCCTCATATGAGTGAAGTCATATGATTTTTGTCTTTCTCTGACTGACTAATTTCACTTAGCATAATACCTTCCAGTTCCATCCACGTAGTTGCAAATGGCAAGATTTCATTCTTTTTGATTGCCGAGTAATACTCCATTGTGTGTGTGTGTGTGTGTGTGTGTGTGTGTGTGTGTGTATGTGTGTATATATATGTGTATATATATGTATATATACCACATTTTCTTTATCCATTCATCCATCGAGGGACATTTGGGCTCTTTCCATACTTTGGCTATTGTTGATAGTACTGCTATTGTAAGGGTTAAATTGTACTGTAGGGCTAACGCTTAGCTTGAAAGATAACAACTTTGTTCTGACACTGAAGGTCAAAAGATAACAACCTTGCTTTTACTCTTGTAAATCATACTTCATACTCTTGTGAATCAGGCTTTACCAATGAAGGAAACAAAAGCTCAAAAAAGAGCATCAGAGACAAGGTCAAGGAGATCCACTGGTTGCAACTTAGCGGCAGAAAGTCTAAAATAATCACCTCATTCGATAGCTGTTTCTGACTCATCTGGTAACTGTTTCTGACTCATCTGGGAACTGTTTCTCTGTTCTGTTCCCAGATAACGATAAAACAATGTGATCGGCTTTAAAGACTCTGTACCCCGGCTGTTCGGGGCCACACTCTTATCAAGAGTGTTGGTCCCGATCGGTCGGCCTTGCCTCTCATTGTAATAAACTTTGTTGTGACTGTCACTGGTGCCCGTAGCATTCTGTTTCAGGAGCCGCATGGATGCAACACTATAAACATGGGGGTGCATGTGTCCCTTCAAAACAGCACACCTTTCCCCAGTAAAGTAAATAACAAAGCCAATGTCAAAAATTTAGTTCTACCAGACAGTGTAATGTTAATGATGTATATTGTTACAGAATGTAGCACATTCTGTAATGTACTTCATTCATAGTTACAAGTCCTTTCAGTTATAGCTGTAAGTCTTCTACAAGTGAGAAATGTGTCAGCCCTGGCGGCAGAGACCAATGTTTGTTTCAAACACCACACTTACCAGAACAAAGGGCTAAAGGGACTTGAATGAACACTAGCTGGGCCTTCGTCAGTTAGCCAGAGAAATAAGTTCTCTTAGACTAACGAAGAGACAATTCTTTTTTATTTTTTAATTATTTTTATATTAGAGAGATGCATGAGTGAGGGAGAGGGACAGAGAGGAAGAGAGAGAGCATCTTAGGCAAGATCCAAGTTCAGTGCAGAGCCTGACTTGGGGCTCACTCCCACAACCCTGGGATCATAACCTGAGCCGAAATCCAGAGTCGGTCAGTCACTAGACTGAGCCACTCAGGCGCCCCAAGGAGAGAATTCTTTTGAGAATGCGAATACTTACACAGGTTATCATAAGAATTTTATTTAGGACCACATTTAATGATTTTACCTAACCATTTATTCAGTTGTAAATTTTTATATTTTAGGGGACAATGAAAAGAAAAAAGAAACAATAGTCATGGTAAGATTATTGTTTATCTCTGGATTGATAATTAAGTTGATCTACATTCAGCATATTTTGTTCTTGGCTCTCTATTTCTCCTTTTACGGATACTGTGACTTGAGATCTAGGATCCCAAGAAGAGACGATAGTTTATGGATAGAGAAGAGTCTTTTAAAATGGAAAGAAATGTCTAAATACCAGAACGTTCTGTCAAAACAAAACAGGACAAGCCTTATTGGTGTTTGGGAAATAGGAGATGAGGTTGGTGTGTGACAGAATTGAGGACATCAGATGTGCAAGATCACCCTAATACCCAGGTGTCTGGGTTACAAGAGGAAAACATGTTTTCTCCTGTTAGCACAGACATACACAGGATTGCCTATTCTTAGACTTAGAAAGTCACTGGGGCATTTTAATCGAGTTCAATTATTGTCTCTTATTTCTTCTACAGTTTGAAGGCATAGAAAGACATGAACGAAGGAAGCCACAATGAGTTTGTTCTACAATGAATTGAGATTTTCTGGTTTTAAGTTGTCCATGGAAATTTTATCACCACTGGTTTTGTTCCAATGTTTATCACTAAACAAGTGATGCCACTTTTTTTTTTTTACACCTTTGAGAGATATGACAACATTTGTTCTAATTAAAAATGAAAGCCTGTTTAAAATGAATAAGCTGCAGGGTTTTAGATATAGAACGCTGACTCAAACCTACCTTTGTATCTTTTTGTTTTGACCCACCTTACTATTATTGAAAGGAATCACTTTCAACCATTTGGTAAGCCTGTTTTAAGTTCTTTTATTGCATCCTCAAATTAATTACAAAATTATAAAGAATTTATATAAAGAAAGATGAAGGCTGTCCCTACTGCATGTTTTTGAAGTACCTGATGGATGACCTAGCTTACCTAGAGACAAGATGGTGCTGGGTTGTACTGGGCTGATGTGGACCAGCAACATCAGCATCACTCGGGAACTTTTTAGAAATGCAAATTCTCAGGCCCCACTCCATACCTACTGACTTGGTAATCCTGATGCTGGGCCAGCAGTCCCAGTGTTGCAAGTCCACCCAGGTGGTACCGAATCTCAGTAATGTTTGAGAACCACACATTTCAAGCAATGAATGAGGGGAAAGCTCAAGCTTCACCTATGGTAGGAGCAGCATTAATTCACTGATGTGAGGATGTTTCAGGTAGACCGTAAGGACTGACCGAGCTGGGGATGAGACTGGAATTCTTAAGGGCCTGGGACACACAGAAAGACCTCCTAGAAGGACAATCTTTGGGTGGTGGTGTTTCAAAATAATGGATAAGGGAACAAGCTCATTCCAGAAGGATAGAAACATTATGACACTATGTATATGAATTTTCAAAACATGCAAAACAAACATACTTATTATGGATACATATATATGTGGTAAAAGGCATGCATTGGAGCAATGCATGCATATGTAGCATGCAGAGAAGCATGTAATGGAACAAAAAAGAGCATTCTAGGAGAGTGGTTATGTATTGTGTAGAGGGAGAGAGGAGAATTCAAATGGGGAGGGGCCATCTTAGTTTCCTCCTGTCATAACAAAGTACACAAAGTGGGGGGCTTCGAACAGAAATCTATACCCTCACACCCTGGGGGCTGATTCTGGCAGTTCTCTAGTTCTGAAGTTCTGATTTCAGGTGAAAACAGGTTGAGGACACAGCCACGCTTCCTTTGAAAGTCCAGGAGAGAATACCCCTTGCCTCTTCCAGACTCTGGTGGTTCCTGGAACCCCTTGGCTTGTGGCACCATAACTCCAATCTCTGCCTCCGTTTTCATATGACCTTCCCTGTGTGTCGGTAACTCAACCCTCCCTCTCCTTTGTCTTGCACTCACATTAATCATTGGGTTTAGTCTCACCCTTAATCCAAGATGATCTCATCTTGTGTCCCTTAACCTACTTATATTTGCAAAGACCCCCCCTTTTTAAATAAGGTCACAGTTACAAGGACCAGATATTAGGACTTGAAAATCTCTTTTTGGAAGATGCAGTTTAACGCACTATAGGCTCACAGTGGGATTCAACTGTATTAGTAATGTATTTCTTAAGTGGGGCGGTGGATAAATGGATGTAGTGTTGTCGGTACCATGGACTGTGTACATCTGAAATATTTCCTAATAAAAATGGCAATGAATTAAAAGAGGAAAGGGAGAAAATGGGCCTATTATCTGGAAGCTGTTTAAGGAAAATGAAGTCTTAGTTTACCAGAGTGGAGGATCAGAGAAAGGCCAGAGGTTTGATGATAGAAGATCCTGTTCCTACATTTAGGTAAAGCTGCCTAGGTGCTTGTATTTTCCATCAATATCTCTTTCTTTCCTATTGTGTGGTAGCACATCTCATGTTCTAACTAATATTGCAAAAATCTATATATGTGTATTTACTGCTCCACCCCTCTTGACCCTATTCATGTGGATTGTGAAATCCTGAATAATTGCAAACTTAGAAGGTTTGTTTTTTTAACTTGAGATAGAGCTTGAGTTGGGGAGAGGAACAACGAGAGAGGTATAGAATCTTTTATTAAATATTTACTTATTTTGGGGAGAGCACACGCAGGGGAGGGGCAGGGAGAGAGGGAGAGAGGATCCTAAGTGGGCTCTGCACTGACAAGTTGACAGCAGCGAGTCCTGTGTGGGGCTCGAACTCACGAACTGTGAGATCATGACCTGAGCCAAAGTCGGACACTCAACCAACTGAGCCACCCAGGTGCCCCGGGGAGAGAGGGAGAATTTTAAGCAGGCCCCACTCTCAGTGTTGGAGCCTGACGCTGGGCTCGACCCCATGAACCTGGGATCGTGACCTGAGCTGAAATCAAGAGTTGGACACTCAACGGACTGTGCCACTCAGGTACACCAACAAACTTAGAAGGTTTTATTCTTCCTTCCCCAAATATCAACACTCTGTTCTCCATCTTCATAGGTGCTCAATTAATGTTTATTAAAGTGACTAAATGTAATGCATCCAAAAACTTTTCTTTTCACCAGTGCTGGCAGTTTAAAACGTATTATCACGTACTACACCTTATGGCTAGAACTACATGGTGAGAGAACATACAGTGCTCTTTCTCAGCATTAAGCAATTGGAAAGGGTGGGGCAAATAGACAGCCATCCATGTAGTGTGATTTGAAGGCCCTCATTTTGTTTCTGATTGTTTAGTTCATGGTGTACCAGTTATTAAACACAACATTTTTCTTAGACCCTATCAAGAGAGGCCCGTCTCCTGAACTTCGTGCTTTGAAGACTCCCTTTGGTTCTCTTCTCAATATGTTCTCCCCACAGGGCCAAACGCCCAGTGTTGAGGCCAGAGGAATAAATGCACACGCAGTGTCCTAGCCTCCTCCATATCATCCTTGAGATACCTGGGACACCAGAACTCCTCATCCAAATGGACCCAAGCCTGCTTCCAGCACCAGCATGCCCTTTGTTGGGGCTGTCCTTTGTGGCTTAACAGCCTTGTTGGTGTATGTACTTCCAGGTGGCTATGGCAGGAGCAGGGCTGTACATGAGGAACAGTTAATGATTGGCCCAGGTTGTCCACATACATACAAATGAGTCCTCAAAGGTGGGGGATAAAACACGGGGTGGGAAGAAAATGCAGACTGGTGATTGAGTGCCTGAGGCCTAGTCTAGGGCCATGGGCCTGGAAGGTTGGTGGTAATTCTTCCCACACTGAAGGCTCAAAAGGTAAAGCAGTCCATGAATTCAAAACCCAAACCAGACCTTTCAGGCCATTATGAAAGTCTATTTGTCATGGAAGGAGATGTAACATGTTTTAACGGTTTATTGGTTGAATTAAACATTTTGAATAATTAGGAATATGGCATGTAGGACCCCAACTGAAGTATTGCCTCCGACCTTGCAAATTTTATAAATCTTACAGGTGGGTCACGTCAAACATTTGGTTAACTTTACGCCACCACGAGCCATCAGGCCCTCTCACTGCTGTTTTGTGGTGCTTCAAGGAAACCACATGACTACATCATAGGAAACAGATGAGTTCCTGGTTGTGTACTTGTCCACTGCCCTTGTACTAATTGTGGTGTTTTCCATTTGGTTCTCCCTTCATAGTACAGTAAAGTATGACGAATACTTAAAACATAGAGCTCAAGGGAAGGTTCCTGCCCGTTCTTTTTTATTTATTTATTTATTTTTTAATGTTTATTTATTTTTAAGAGGGAGAGACAGAGCATGAGCGAGGGAGGGGCAGAGAGAAAGAGAGAGGGATACGAAGAATCTGAAGCAAGCCCGATGCGAGTCTTGAACCCAAGATCCATGAGAGCATGACCTGAGCTGAAGTCAGATGCTTAACTGACTGAGCCACCCAGGTGCCCTGGTTCCTCCTGCCCATTCTTAACAAATGGACTACAGGGGCTCTCTGCTGCCATTCTGTGGCTATCACTGGAATCTACCAGACATTGAAATGTATTCCACTGATGCAGGCCATCCCTATGTGAGTGGCAGATTCTAGCCACATACTGGTAGTTCTTGAGTCCAAGAACGTCCACATTTTGTGATAATTGGGACACTTACATGCATGGAAAGCATTGCTGCCCATGGTGAGGGTGATGTAACAGTGCATGAATGGACATAGCATTCAGTAGCCATTTCATGCCCCCTTACAACATTCTCACACTGCTGGCATTTTGAGGTAGAACAGGCCCTTAAGGAGGTGACTAATAAAGATTGCTGGAAGTTGCACTACTGTCATGATAACCTGAGGAGCTCTATGAATCTGCTCCCCAATGAAACTGGTAAAAATTAGTTTTGTGGGTTTTTTGTTGTTGTTGTTTAATCAAACAATCTAAATTGTCTAGAAATGCTCCTAAGGGCATACAGCCAGTAAAGAGACATTTATTCAAGAATATCTGCTAAAATCTGATAAGGGCTGTCGGGTGCCTATGTGGCTCAATCAGTTAAGCATCCGAATCTTCGTTTCAGCTCAGGTCATGATATCACGTCGGTGGGTTCGAGCCCCACATTGGATTTCAAACTGAAAGCCGGGTGTGAGCTTGGGATTCTCTCTCCCACTCCCTATTTCTCCTCCGCTCCCCCACTTGCTCAAACACATGTGCGTGCTCTCTCAATCTCTCAAAATAAATAAATAAACACAAATAATTGATAAGGACAGTGAGAATCAGTGGCATTTGAGCCAAAACCTATACCCCCTCTTTCCCTCCTTTGTCAGCAAGAGAGAAACTCCAAATTGGTACAGCCAAGAAAGCAGGGTACCAGGGCGCCTGGGTGGCGCAGTCGGTTAAGCGTCCGACTTCAGCCAGGTCACGATCTCGCGGTCCGTGAGTTCGAGCCCCGCGTCAGGCTCTGGGCTGATGGCTCAGAGCCTGGAGCCTGTTTCTGATTCTGTGTCTCCCTCTCTCTCTGCCCCTCCCCCCGTTCATGCTCTGTCTCTCTCTGTCTCAAAAATAAATAAACGTTAAAAAAAATTAAAAAAAAAAAAGAAAAAGAAAGCAGGGTACCTTCTCCCCCCTTCTCCCAGAGTGATCTTTCCAGAAAAGGCAGAGCATCAACATTTCTCATATTGCTCCAGCTACCTATTGCTGACGTGAAGTCTAGGTGAGTATAGTCCGAGGTGGGGTTCCCGTCTTCCATGCAGTTTCCCCCTATAGGATTACCTTCGATGCAGCACAACTGAGAATATTGGGGCCCCAGTTTAGTAAGAGATTCCACACTAGGTGAGTCAAACCAAGAAGACCCTGAAACTACTGTCCCCCTCCACTGAATCAGCAGCTCCCAAAGCAGGAGTGTTACCCATTAAGAAGTACACCATTCCCAGTTCCTCGTCTATAGCTCATAGGCTTTTTCCCAAGAAGCAGGCCATTAAACAGGGGGCTCTGCATCTCTTCCCAAGGGAAGTGAATCAATTTGCAATAGACGATGAAGAAGTTGAAGCTTATAGCCCTCTCAAAAATAATAGTTTGTGGTTAAGAGCAATAAAGAGTAAGAGCCTAAATGTCCATCAACTGATTAATGGATAAAGAAGACGTGGTTTATATATACAATGGAATTCTACTTGTCAATGAGAAAGAATGAAATCATGCCATTTGCAACAAGGTGGATGGAACTGGAGGGTATTATGCTGGGTCAAATAAGTCAGTCAGAGAAAGACAGATATCATATGTTTTCACTCATATGTGGATCTTGGGAAACTTAGTAGAAGACCATGGGGGAAGGGAAGGGGGAAAAAGCAGTTACAAACAGAGAGGGAAGGAGGCAAACCATAAGAGACTCTTAAATGCAGAGAACAAACTGAGGGTTGATGGGGGGTGGGGGCGAGGGGAAAGTGGGTGATGGCACTGAGGAGGGCACTTGTTGGGATGAGCACTGGGTGTGGTATAGAGACAAATTTGACAATAAATTATATTTTAAAAAATGAATAAAAGAAGATCTGGAAAAAAAGAGTAAGTGAGTAGAATTATTCAAATTAAAAACTAAACTGTAAGAAAGCTAGTTTACCAGGGTGCCTGGGTTGCTCAGTCGGTTAAGTGTCTGACTTCGGCTCAGGTCATGATCTTGTGGTTCGTGGGTTCAAGCCCCACATCAGGCTCTGTGCTGACACCTCATAGCCTAGAGTCTGCTTTGTTTTCTGTGTCTCACTCTCTGCCTCTCCCCTGCTTGTGTGCGCCCTCTCTCTCTCTCTCTCTCCTCTTTCTCTCTCTCTCTGTCAAAAATAAATAAACATTAAAAATTTTTTTAAAAAAAGAAAGCTAGTTTGCCAGAGAGAACCAGGGAAATGTACAACTAAGAAGAGCCCCACTGGGGTAAGAACAAATCACAAATACTAACCTGAAAACTGTCCCATCAAAGGAACCCAAATTTAATTGGTTCAGTCTATTGAGCAATTTATGCCCAATCCTGCAACTCATGAAGATTACCAGCTGAGTGTGGCCAGGGAAAGAGACAATCAAAAGTAGCCTTGCAAAAAATACTCATCCTTGAGTGATTGAAGGCATATCCAAGCCTGTGCTTGGTTCCTTGAGGAGGAAAATCATAGGTTTCATGCTTTGGGGGAGGTGGAATAGACTTCCAAAATAATCCAAACAGTCACTAAGCAAATAAATAGAAAAGCAAAGAACAATAACAAGCACCAGAGGAGGAGTCAGTAGCCAGAGTTGCTACAACATATTATCTCAAATGTGCAATTTCCCACAAAAGATTAAGAGACATGCAAAGGAACAAGGAAGTCTGACCCCAGTTTTGATTTACTCCTATTCACCTCATTGGTGAGAAAGGGATGTTCCACCCTAAACAGTATGCGATAGCCAAATGCACAACACCTGATGCCAGGCAGATGAACTAAAACTTAAGTTTATTAATCAATTATACAGCCCTGAAGGAAATCATTCCAGTCCACACAAGGCCACGTGAAAATTGCACTTGAAAACAGAGTGGCTTAGCAGAGACCGTGGGAGGCAGGCTTTATAGTTACAAGAGGTTGGGGTGACCCTTAATTTTTACAGGAGGTTGTGATCAGTTGGAATAGTTTTGCAATCTGGCAAGGAAATGAAAGCTATTGGGCTGAGGATTGGGTGGAACCTGAGGATATATTTCTGCCAGCACAGGTTTACATGAAGCACCCATAAGAGATGAGGTTGAGGTGTGCCTGGGTGGCTCAGTCGGTTAAGTGTCTGACTCAATTTAAGCCCAGGTCATGATCTCACAGTTCGTGAGACTGAGTCCTGAGTCAGGCTTTGTGCTGACAGAGGGGAGCCTGCTTGGGATTCTCTCTCTCTCTCCCTTTCTCTCTGCCACTCCCCTGCTTCAGCTCTCACTCTCTCAAAATAAATAAACTTTTTAAAAAAGATGATGTGAGAACAAGAAAAACCTTTTTTTTTCAATATATGAAATTTATTGTCAAATTGGTTTCCATACAACACCCAGTGCTCATCCCAAAAGGTGCCCTCCTCAATACCCATCACCCACCCTCCCCTCCCTCCCACCCCCCATCAACCCTCAGTTTGTTCTCAGTTTTTAAGAGTCTCTTATGCTTTGGCTCTCTCCCACTCTAACCTCTTTTTTTTTTTTTTCCTGCCCCTCCTCCATGGGTTTCTGTTAAGTTTCTCAGGATCCACATAAGAGTTGAAAACATACTGGTATCTGTCTTTCTCTGTATGGCTTATTTCACTTCGCATCACACTCCCCAGTTCCATCCACGTTGCTACAAAGGGCCATATTCCGTTCTTTCTCATTGCCATGTAGTACTCCATTGTGTATATAAACCACAATTTCTTTATCCATTCATCAGTTGATGGACATTTAGGCTCTTTCCATAATTTGGCTATTGTTGAGAGTGCTGCTATAAACATTGGGGTACAAGTGCCCCTATGCATCAGTACACCTGTATCCCTTGGGTAAGAAAAGCCTTTTTGCCATCAAATCAAATACAGGCAATATGTCCTGCCTGAGCAAAAATGAAATACTCAGATTTTAGGAAAGCCTACTTTCAGGAGGAGAAAATCCACCAAAGAATGAAATCAGCTTGTTAACATAAATTTATCAAATCATTGGAGGAAGCACATTCACGAGAGAGAAAATCCATTGAAACAAAGTAGAATTGGGACTTCATATGGACAATAATTTGAACACATCAACACCAAGAGCACAAGAAAGGCCTGACAAGTATCGCAAATGCTGGTAGTTATGAAATGACAAATAAACATGTAAAGCAAACTGGAAAATAGGACATAATCCTTTCTCAGGCAATCTCGCATGGACTAAATTTTGGGGTCCCTATTTCCTCCTATCTTCCACTTTTTTTTTTAGCATTGAATAAGTGACACATCAGGATCAGATTCTCCAGGACAGGCTGCAAAATTGAAGAGATAGTAAAAACACTTGATAAGGAACAAGTGGATGAGGTTGCTTCTGATAGTCCTGAATCAACTAATGGAGCAGTTAATTCAAATCAAGCAGTTCAAGGGAGGCTATCAATAAATAATGTTTCAGAGGAAGCAGAAGAAACAGTTCTTTGGGATATCTCACCACTATCTAGATAGTGGTTATTCATCTGTGAGTTGGACTGGAAAGTATTAGATCTTTATTATGTCATGCAATATGTTCCACGACTAACAGAAGAACAATCAAATTGGAAATCTACTTTCCTACTGAAAACAAGAAGCACACTGGAATTCTGCCTACTTTTAGACCTATATTAAACACTAAGTGCACTGTAGTCTAAATGAGCTAAGAGATGCAGACCTTACTTTTCCAGTCCCTATCCAAGATACTATTGATCAGATTTATGTGAGATTAAGACTATTCTTCCAGGAATCCTTGAAACCAATATCTCAGATTTATAAGATTATTGTTTTTACTATTCTTAAGAGGGTATAAGCAGATATTATCTAAATATGTTAGCTCCTAAAAGGCAACTAGTGAGGCACTGGCCTTTCTGTGAAAGTTGTGTTTGTTTACAAGCAACATATACAAAGAACTTATCTTCGGAAGACATCTTTCAAAAACTGTAATAGTTGACAAACCACCACAAGCCTTTACATACCAGCTTTTCAATAGAATCCTTATAGAAAGCTGGTTTGTAGACTAAACTCTCAATGTACTCCTAAATGTGATTACGTATATTTAGAAGCTTGTAGACCTGAATGATGATGTTCAACTTCACATCAAAGGAAAATTTTGATTGCATGATTTGCTTTTCCCAGATTAACTACAAAGACTTCTCAAAACAATGAAGGGAGAGAGAAAACAGGTCCCTTTTAGACTAAGGCAACACATTCTTACTCCTTTTGAAAATTTACATTTTGTAACCCATCTTGCTTTTCTTAATTTTGGTGTTCAGTGATAATCAATGGTTACAGAAAGAAACTTTACCTATCTCAGCTTACATACACAGAGTAGGTAGGCTGAAACAAAAAATCCTTTGGAACTCATGCAACTCTGAATTTTTTATGTACAGAACATCTGAAGTTTATATAGAATTATGTTTCTGCCACAAGCAGTTTGGTCCCATAGTCACACAGGGTTTTATTAAAAAAAAAAAGGGGGGGCGCCTGGGTGGCTCAGTCGGTTAAGCGGCCGACTTCGGCTCAGGTCATGATCTCGCGGTCCGTGAGTTTGAGCCCTGCGTCGGGCTCTGTGCTGACAGCTCAGAGCCTGGAGCCTGTTTCGGATTCTGTGTCTCCCTCTCTCTGACCCTCCCCCTTTCATGCTCTGTCTCTCTCTGTCTCAAAAATAAACGTTAAAAAAATTAAAAAAAAAAGATGAAAATGGACTTGTTTTTCTTTCTCTGGTGTTCTAAGTGCATATAAAGCCACACTTCTACTACTTTAAGATTCTCATCCTAATAGAAATTGCTGATAAAAGTTGTTTCATTTTTCCTGTTAAGGTTTATAACTTTTTAAAAACATGTATTGACTTGGGTTAGATTAGAATTTCATTATGCATTTTAGCTGAGGCACTTCAAAGTTTTTTTTTAAATGGTCAGTTTTGTTTTTTACAATACACTTGAATGCCATTTGCCTACTTGTTCTGCCTGCATATTGCATATTTGTTTAAAAATACTCTCTACTTTCAGTCCATGTAAGTTTCATTTAGAAAGAGGCACATTTACACTTTGTTTCCAAAATATTTTACTGTAGGTGAAATCTTTTCAGAAATGAAGAGACCGAGTAGGTAAGAATATATTAATGGCTAATACTCAAAAGATTTAAACCACTGTGATGGCATATATTCCAAATGGTAATATCTTGCAACAGCACACAGATTTAACGGATAAAGGTATGCCTCAGGTATCTCTGTGCTCAGGAATCTTTAAGGAAAGTGAGTTTGGCCACCTTTTGGGCTTAGTTTGGTTACTGCTCCCTTTAGTTTTCTCCACGAATGAAGCATTCAGCACAGTGAGTCAGTATTTTCACTTAATCTGCATGGACTGAGATTACCTCTGGTATGCTCTTGGTGCTAATCAAGGTAAAAATCTGTGTAACTGTTTACTAATATATTCTTCATAATCTTGTGGCATAGCACACATTCAAGCCACAAATGTAGTTAATATGTCTTCACAGTGGTTTTCTCTGCTATAAGTGGTATTTAAGACTTGATTCTCCAATAGAGCTACCATAAGAGGTTTATACTTTTATAGTATTGTTTGGTCTCCTTTTAGGGAAGCTTTTTTTAATAGAAGGTGTAATATGGGATGGAATGCTTTTCCTCTCAACTATAGAAACTTGCCAGAGGCCCAGACTGCTTTTCTGTAAGGGATTATCAAAGAACAGAATGTTTTTCCAGAGTGGTTTGATATTTTTGTTGAGAAAGTATAGTATGAGAAAGTAAGAAATGGACAAATGGAAATTGAGGAGTATTTCAACTAGTTATTATGTACATTACTGGCTTACTAGCAGCACTTGTATATTTTACATATTAGATGCAGCATCATTTTCTTTTTTTTAACCTTAAATTTATTTATTTTTTAACATTTATTTATTTACTTACTTACTTATTTTAATATGAAATTTATTGTCAAATTGGTTTCCATACAACACCCAGTGCTCATCCCAACAGGTGCCCTCCTCAATACCCATCACCCACCGACCCCTCCCTCCCACCCCCCATCAACCCTTCAGTTTATTCTCAGTTTTTAGGAGTCTCTTATGTTTTGGCTCCCTCCTTCTCTAACCATTTTTTTCCCTTCCCCTCCCCCATGGTCTTCTGTTAAGTTTCTCAGGATCCACATAGCAGTGAAAACATATGGAATCTGTCCTTCTCTGTATGACTTATTTCACTTAGCATAACACTCTCCAGTTCCATTCACATTGCTACAAAAGGCCATATTTCATTCTTTCTCATTGCCACGTAGTATTCCATTGTGTATATAAACCACAATTTCTTTTTTTTTCAATATATGAAATTTATTGTCAATTTGGTTTCCATACAACACCCAGTGCTCATCCTAAAAGGTGCCCTCCTCAATATCCATCACCCACCCTTCCCTCCCTCCCACCCCCCATCAACCCTCAGTTTGTTCTCAGTTTTTAAGAGTCTCTTATGCTTTGGCTCTCTCCCACTCTAACCTCTGTTTTTTTTTTCCTTCCCCTCCTCCATGGGTTTCTGTTAAGTTTCTCAGGATCCACATAAGAGTGAAACCATATGGTATCTGTCTTTCTCTGTATGGCTTATTTCACTTCGCATCACACTCCCCAGTTCCATCCACGTTGCTACAAAGGGCCATATTTCGTTCTTTCTCATTGCCACGTAGTACTCCATTGTGTACATAAACCACAATTTCTTTATCCATTCGTCAGTTGACGGACATTTAGGCTCTTTCCATAATTTTGCTATTGTTGAGAGTGCTGCTATAAACATTGGGGTACAAGTGCCCCTATGCATCAGTACTCCTGTATCCCTTGGGGAAATTCCTAGCAGTGCTACTGCTGGGTCATAGGGTAGGTCTATTTTTAATTTTTTGAGGAACCTCCACACTGTTTTCCAGAGCAGCTGCACCAATTTGCATTCCCACCAACAGTGCAAGAGGGTTCACAATTGCACCAAGAAGCATAAAATACCTAGGAATAAACTTAACCAAAGATGTAAAAGATCTGTATGCTGAAAACTATAGAAAGCTTATGAAGGAAATTGAAGAAGATACAAAGAAATGGAAAAACATTCCGTGCTCATGAATTGGAAGAATAATATTGTTAAAATGTCAATACTACCCAAAGCTATCTACACATTCAATGCAATCCCAATCAAAATTGCACCAGCATTCTTCTCCAAGCTAGAACAAGCAATCCTAAAATTTGTATGGAACCACAAAAGGCCCCGAATAGCCAAAGTCATTTTGAAGGAGAAGACCAAAGCAGGAGGCATCACAATCCCAGACTTTAGCCTCTACTACAAAGCTGTCATCATCAAGACAGCATGGTATTGGCACAAAAACAGACACAGAGACCAATGGAATAGAATAGAAACCCCAGAACTAGACCCACAAAAACATGACCAACTAATCTTTGACAGAGCAGGAAAGAATATCCAATGGAAAAAAGACCGTCTCTTTAACAAATGGTGCTGGGACTGGACAGCAACATGAAGAAAGGATGAAACCAGACCACTTGCTTACACCATTCACAAAAGCTTCAGAACGTGTCCTAGAAACAAGAATATTTAACTTTGCTTATTTTTTAACCCAATTTTTGGTATATTAACAAAGATTTTAACATTTCATCAGTTTAGGCAATTTCTTATTATATTTTCTGTTGTGTATGTAGTTAGCATGTGTACTGAACTGTTCAAACATTAGCATGCTCAACAAGCTTATTTTGTGAAAATTTCTTATTTATTAAAAAATAATTATGGCAAACTTTCTTCAAAAATAATGAAATCATTTGCAATTCAGAATGCCTTTTTTAAATCTTTCAAGGTATTTTGCTTGCAGGAAATATTATCACAGATTTATTTTTACAAGAATCATTGAAATGAGTTTTTGTTAGGATATCTAGTCATCTTTATGCATTTTGTCTCTATCTCAATTGAAATAAAATATTTACAGCTTTAATTAAAAAAAGGAACTGCCTGTGAGAGTGGCCTCATGTCAGATACAACAGCCAGTAACCACAAATTAACTACTGTATGTTCAAAGTACTAAAGGAACCACCATTGAAGAAAATACAAAAGTATGATGGCAATGCCTGCCCCTGCCAAAGGAAAAAAAAAAGATTATTAATGAAGATTTAGAAATTACTTAACAGATCATCAAATGGAAATTTTGGAGTGAAAACTACAATTACTGAAATGAAAAATTCATTGGAGGGGTTCAACGGTAGATTGGAAAAATTCAGAATAAAAAATTAGCAAAGTTAAAAATAGGTTGAGCAAATAGTAGAGAAAAATAGAATAAATACAAGTGAACAGAATCTCAGAGAAATTTGGGATTTTATTAATTATACCAAGATGACAAAAAGATAGATACCAAACAGACACATCACAGTAAAAATGTTGAAATCCAAACTGCAAAAGAAAATCTTGAAATCACCAAGAAGACAACAACCTGTCACTTGCAAGGGAATCCCAATAAGGTTATGAAATGATTGCCCATCAGAAACAATGGAGGTCAGAAGGCAGAGAAATAAAGTGCTTAAAGAAGAAAACTGTCAATCAAGAATCCTATGTCAAGTGATGTGATCTCTCAAAAATGAAAGTGAAATAAACACATCCCAGAAAAACAAATCTTAAAGAATTTCTTGTAACTACACCTGCTTAAGGAACTTCTTTAGGCTCACAGTGGGAGACCCCAGGGGATAATTTTATTCTATTTTTTAAAGTCCATACCAATTTATTCTGTTTCCAGCAATGTGGCAAGTTTGCTTTTGCTTCCAACAAACAGTAGATATTGTAATTATTTTAGAGATGGTTAATTTCATAAGTGTAAAATGGGAACTCAGGGTATGTTTTTTAAAATATTTCTTTAATTGTGAGATTGTGTGTTTTTCCATGTTAGATTACCAGTTCTATTTATTATGGTGTCAATAGTCAATTAGTATCATGTACCATTTTATCTGCTGAATTTTAAATATTTTTAATATAATTTATTGTCAAATTGGCTAACATACAGTGTGTAAATGTGCTCTTGGTTTTTGGGGTAGATTCCCATGGTTCATAGCTTACATACAAAAACCAGTGCTCATCCCAACAAGGGCCCTCCTCAATGCCCATCACCCATTTTCCCCTCTCCCCCACACTCCACCCACTCTCAGTTTGTTCTCTGTATTTAAGAGTCTCTTATGGTTTGCCTCCCTCCCTCTCTGTACCTAATTTTCCCCCATCCTTCCCCCATGGTCTTCTGTTAAGTTTCTCAAGATCCACATATGAGTGAAGACATACGATATCTGTCTTTCTCTGACTGACTTATTTCACTCAGCATAATACCTTCCAGTTCCATCCATGTTGCTGCAAATGGCATGATTTCATTCTTTCTCATTGTCAAGTAGTATTACATTGTATATGTAAACCACATCTTCTTTACCCATTCATCAGTTGATGGACATTTAGGCTCTTTCCATAATTTGGCTATTGTTGAAAGCACGGCTATAAACATTGGGGTACATGTGCCCCTATGAATGAGCCCTCCTGTATCCTTTGGGTAAATTCCTAGTAGTGCTATTGCTGGGACGTAGGGTAGTTCTACTTTTAATTTTTTGAGGAACTTCCACACTGTTTTCCAGAGCGGCTGCACCAGTTTGCATTCCCACCAGCAGTGCAGGAGGGTTGCCGTTTCTCCACATACTCACCAGCATCTGTAGTTTCCTGAGTTGTTGATTTTAGCCACTCTGACCGGTGTGAGGTGGTATTTCAGTGTGCTTTTGATTTGTATATCCCTGATGATGAGTGATGTTGAGCATCTTCTCATGTGTCTGTTGGCCATCTGGATGTCTTCTTTGGAGAAGTGTCTATTCATGTCTTTTGCCCATTTCTTCACTGGATTATTTTTTTGGGGGGGCGTTGAGTTTGGTAAGTTCTTTATAGATTTTGGATACTAACCATTTATCCAATATATCATTTGCAAATATCTTTTCCCATTCTGTTGGTTGCCTTTTAGTTTTGTTGATTGCTTCCTTTGCAGTGCTGAATCTTTTTATGTTGATGAGGTCCCAGTAGTTCATTTTTGCTTTTTAATTCCCTTGCCTTTGGAGATGTGTCAAGCAAGAAATTGCTGTGGCTGAGGTCAAAGTGGTTGTTGCCTGCTTTCTTCTCTAGGGTGTCGATGGTTTCCTGTCTCACATTCAGGTCCTTCATCCACTTTGAGTTTATTTTTGTGGATGGTGTAGGAAGGTGGTCTAGTTTCATTCTTCTGCTTGTTGCTGTCCAGCTCTCCCAGCACCATTTGCTAAAGACACTGTCTTTTTTCCATTGGCTATTCTTTCCTGCTTTGTCAAAGATTAGTTGGCCGTACATTTGCGGGTCCAATTCTGGGTTCTCTATTCCATTGGTCTATGTGTCTGTTTTTGTGCCAATACCATACTGTCTTGATGTTTACAGTTTTGTAGTAGAGTTTTGTAGTCTGGGATTGTGATGCCTCCCGCTTTGGTTTTCTTCTTCAATACTACTTTGGCTATTCAGGGTCATTTGTGTTTCCATACGAATTTTAGGATTGTTTGTTCTTGTTTTGGAAGGAGTGCTGGTGCAATTTTTATTGGGACTGTATTGAATGTGCAGATTGCTTTGGGTAGTATTGGCATTTTAACAATATTTATTCTTCCAATCCATGAGCATGAAATGTTTTTCTATTTCTGTGTGTCTTCTTCACTTTCCTTCATAAGTTTTCTATAGTTTTCAGCATACAGATCTTTTACATCTTTGGTTAGGTTTGTTCCTCGGTATTTTATGATTCATGGTGCAATTGTAAATGGGATCAATTTCTAGATTTCTCTTTCTGGTGCTTCATTATTGGTGTATAGAAATTCAACCGATTTCTGTACATTGATTTTTTTACCCTGTACATTGACTTTGCTGAATTCATGTATCACTTCTACCAGTCTTTTGGTGGAGTCTTTTGGGTTTTCCATGTAGAGTATCATGTTGTCTGTGACAAGTGAAAGTTTGACTTCTTCTTTGCCAGTTTTGATGCCTGTTATTTCATTTTGTTATCTGATTGCTGATGCAAGGACTTCCAACACCATGTTACACAACAGTGGTGAGAGTGGATATCCTTGTCTTGTTCCTGATCTCAGGGGGAGAGCTCTCAGTTTTTCCCCGTTGAAGATGGATATTAGCTGTGGGCTCTTCATATATGGCTTTTATGATGTATAAGTATGTTCCTCCTATCCCAACTTTCTTGAGGGTTTTTAATAAGAAAGGATGCTGTAGTTTGTCAAATGTTTTTTCTGCATCTATTGACAGGACCATATGGTTCCTATCTTTTCTTTTATTCCTGTGATGTATCACATTGATTGATTTGCAAATATGGAACCAGCCCTGCAGCCCAGGAATGAATCCCGCTTGATTATGGTGAATAATTCTTTGTATATGCTGTTGAATTTGATTTGTTAGAACCTTGTTGAGAATTCTTGCATCCATGTTCATCAAGGATATTAGCTTGTAAAACTCCTTTTTTTGTGGGGTCTGTCTGGTTTGGGAATCAAGGTAATGCTGGCTTCACAGAATGAATCTGGAAGTTTTCCTTCCCTTTCTATTTGTTGGAACACCTTGAGAAGGATAGATATTAACTCTGCTTTAAATGTCTGGTAGAATTCCCCTGGGAAGCCATCTGCCCCAGGACTCTTATTTGTTGGGAGATTTTTAATCACTACTTCAATTTCATCACTGTTCAATATTTCTATTTCTTAAAAAAAAATCTATTTCTTCCAGTTTCAGTTTTGGTAGTGTGTGGTGTCTGTCTGGGAATTTGCCCATTTCTTCCAGGTTGTCCAGTTTGTTGGCATATAATTTTTCATAGCATTCTTTGGTAATTGCTTGTATTTCTGAAGAGTTGGTTGTGATAAATACATTTTCATTCACGATTTTATCTATTTGGGTTCTCTCTATTTTCTTTTTGAGAAGTCTGGCTAGGAGTTTATCAATTTTGTTTATTTTTTAAAAACTAACTCTTGGTTTCATTGATCTGTTCTACTGTTTTTTTTTCCATATGTTCATTTCTGCTTGGATCTTTATTATTTCTCTTCTTCTGCTGGCCTTGGGCTTTCTTTGTTGTTCTGCTTCCAGTTCCTATGAGTGTGTGCTAGAGTTTGCATTTGAGATTTTTCCTGTTTCTTGAGATAGGCCTGGATTGCAATGTATTTTCTTCTTAGGACTTCCTTTGCTGCATCCCAAAGGGTTTGGACTGTTGTGTTTTCGTTTCCATTTATTTCCATATATTTTTAAATTTCTTCTTTAATTGCCTGGTTGACCCATTCATTCCTTAGTAGGATGTTCTTTAACCTCCATGCATTTGGAGGTTTTCCAAAACTTTTCCTGTGGTTGATTTCACGTTTCATTGCATTGTAATCTAAAAGTATGCATGGTAAGGTCTCAATTCTTTTATATTTATTGAGGGCTGTTTTGTGACCCAGTATGTGATCTATCTTGGAGAATGTTCCATGTGCACTCGAGAAGAATGTGTATTCTGCTGCTTTAGGATGAAAGTTATGAATATATCTGTCAAGTCCATCTGGTCCAATGTATCATTCAGGGCCATTGCTTCTGTATTGATTTTCTGTCTAGATGATATGTCCATTGTTGTAAGTGGAGTATTAAAGTTCCCTTCAATTACCACATTCTTACCATTAAGATTGCTTATGTTTGTGATTGTTTTATATACGTGGGTATCTCTGAATTCAGTGCATAAACATTTATAGTTTTTAGTTCTTCTTGATGGATAGACTCCATGATTGTGATATAATGTCCTTCTTCATCTCTTGTTACAGCCTTTAGTTTAAAATCTAGTTTGTCTGATACAAGTATGGCTACTCCACCTTTCTTTTGACTTCCAGTAGCATGATAGATGGTTCTCCATCCCCTCACGTTCAATCTAAAGGTGTCCTCAGGTCTAAAATGAGTCTCTTGTAGACAGCAAATCGATGTGGTTTTTTTTAATTCATTCTGATACCCTATGTCTTTTGGTTGGAGCATTTAGTAAATTTACATTCAGCGTTATTATTGAAAGATACGGATTTAGAGTCATCGTGCTATCTGTCGATTTCATGCTTGTAGGATGTCTCTAGTCCTTGGTAGTCTTTGCAACATTCCACTCACAGAGTCTCCCTTAGGATTTCTTGTAGGGCTGGTTTAGTAGTGATGAATTCTTTCAGTTTTTCTTTGTCTAGGAAAACCTTTACCTCTCCTATTCTGAATGACAGGCTTGCTGGATAAGGATTCTTGGCTGCATATTTTTACCATTCAGCACTTTGAACATTTCTTGCCACTCTTTTCTGGCTTGCCAAGTTTCAGTGGATATGTCTGCTAGTACTGTGTCTACCCTTGTAGATTAAGGCCCGCTTATCCCTAGCTGCTTTCAGAATTCTCTCTTTATCTTTGTATTTTGCCAGTTTCACTATGATATGTCATGCAGATCGATTCAAGTTACGTCTGAAGGGAGTTCTCTGTGCCTACTGGATTTCAATGTCTGTTTCCTTCCCCAGATTGAAGAAGGTCTCAGCTATGATTTGTTCAGGTTCACCTTCCGCCCCTTTCTCCCTCTGTTCTTCTTCTGGAACTCCTATGATACGGACATTATTCCATTTCGTAGAATCACGTAGTTCTTTAATTCTTCCCTCGTGGTGAGAATTTTTTTTTTATCTTTTTCTCAGCTTCATCTTTTTCCATAATTTTATATTCCATTTCATCTATTCTCCCCTCTGCCTCTTCAATCCTCACTGTCACCGCCTCTGGTTTATTTTGCACCTCATTTAGAGCATTTTTGATTTCATCATGACTATTTTTTTTAGTTCCTTGATCTCTGTAGCAATAGGTTCTCTGTTGTCTTCTATGCTTTTTTCAAGCCCAGCGTTTAATCTTGTGACTATTATTCTAAATTCTTGTCCAGTTATACTGTTTATATCTGTTTTGATCAATTGTTTTGACAGTCATTTCTTCCTGGAATTTCTTTTTGAGCAGAATTCTTCCGTTTCATCATTTTGGCTAGTTTTCTGTCTATTATGTGTTTTAAAAGTTTATTATGTGCCCTGCCCCTGTGAGCACTACTATATTAAAGAGGGTCCATACACTGTCCAGGCCTGGCCCTTCAGGAGATGTTTTTTGGAGTGTGTCACTTGCCCTCTGTTGTTGTGACTTTGGTTACTTTATCTCCCTACTCTTAGTGATGTTTTGGAGGCTCCACCAGGTGTGCTTTGATTTGTTCATTGAACAGCCCTGGAAAGAAGAACAAACAAACAAACAAAAACAAAAAACAAACACACAAAAAAACCAAAAACAAAAAACCAGAAACACCAGCTATAAGTCAACCACAGGGTGGAGGCAGTGCTGATGAAAGAGGCCTTACCTCATACAAAGAGAGAAATGACATGGGTGGGGGAAAAGAAAAGAAAATTGACCATACAGAGAAACTAAAGGCTTAATCCAGAGAGAAAAAAAAGGAACATAAAGAAGGAAGTTTAGAACATGTATAAAGAGAATAGATTAAATATGTCTGATTAAGCAAAACAACCAGAGTAACCAGACTAGAGGAGGGAAGAGACAAGAAGGTGAAAACGAAAGAAGAATACATAAGAATTGTCTCAGAATTAAATCAGGCAATGCAATGGCTGTGGTCTGGAGGAGGGGCAGCCTCGTTTCTCAGTGTCAATCCTGCCCCTGTAGATACACAGTTACCAAGTGTGAATGGGCGTTGTTTGGTGTAGTTGGATCCCGCCTCCACTGTGGGCCCATTGTCCATTCCCTGAAGCCCCACATTGTTGGTGATGGGGACAAAAATGGTGACATCCCAGTCTCTCCTCTACAGGCTGGGTGTCCCAAACTACTCTGTTCAAGCCATCTTCACTGTGCGGTGGCAGCAAACGAGGTGGTTTGTCCCGCTCTGCCAACTCCCACTCCTCTCCAGTGCTTGACTGGGATTTAAACCCCGGTGTCTTAAAGAGTCCCACTCCATCTGCCCCAGTTCCAGGGAAGAGCCACCCCATGCCGCCTCACAGTGCCACGTGTGTGGTTTGCCCTGCTCTGCTGACTCCCTTGCCTCCCTGGCATTTGGCTGGGACTTAAATCCTAATGTCTTTAAGGTTCCCCCTCCGTATGCCCCAGTTCGCCCCAGTTCGGGGAAATGCCCCTCCGTGCCGCCCAATATATGGTCTCTGGCTGGTGGACGCAGGTGGTCTTTGTCCTTTGAATGGTTATATACCTTCTTCCCAGAGCACTCCAGGGAGGGGATTGCTTTCTGCCACTGCAGGCTGTGCCTCTGAACTAGTTACCCTTCCCGGGACTGACTCCCCTCCTCCCCAGGTGTGTGAACAGGTCAGTTGGCCCCAGTCCAGAGAAAGCCCCAAAGTTAGAGATTGGATCTTTCTCTGTCCCAATCAGTGGTTTTTCTCTTGTCCAGATACACTCCTACATTTCCCCAGCCTCTCTTTCTCTTCCCTTTGTCTCTCGGCAGAAAGGGATCCCTCCCCTCTGTTCCTCTGCTGCCCATTTTATCTCTCCCAGTTCACAATCACGCACCTATGGCCCACCAGGTTGTCCCCGTGGGTCCCTGGAGGCATCTCTGTCACTTTGCCGCCCGGACTCTTGGAGATCAAAGTACTTTGGCCTCAACACTGCTGTGTTTGAGAGACGAGGGAACTTCAGATCCCCATACTTCTCCCCCATGTTGGCCTCTCTTCCCCCAGAGGATAATTTTAATACACACGCACACAACACAGAGCAACAGTAAGTTTGTATTTATAAAAGACTATATAGATGCATACTTCTTCTCCGATCTTTCCTTAAGTGATTTAAATAGCAACTGTATGAAATAATATTGGGCCTATAATATACAGAAATTTAATATATTTGGTAATAATAGTGCAAAAGAAATGGGTTGGAGCAAAGTACTGGGCTTTATTCCATATGCTGACTTGAATTCTCAGGAACAAATGAAAGGAACCGCCTATGATAAAAAAGAAGGTAAAATGACAAAAGCTATGAATATATCCTTGTTTTCCTTTCTTCCCTCAGATTCTTTAAGAGACATAGAGGGGCGCCTGGGTGGCTTGGTCGGTTGAGCGTCCGACTTCGGCTCAGGTCATGATCTCATGGTCCGTGAGTTCGAGCCCCGCGTCGTCGGGCTCTGTGCTGACAGCTCAGAGCCTGGAGCCTGTTTCAGATTCTGTGTCTCCCTCTCTCTCTGCCTCTCCCTGTTCATACTCTGTCTCTCTCTGTCTCAAAAATAAATAAAAACGTTAAAAAAAAGAGACATAGAAATATATGTAGCAATAATTATAACAGTATATTCTTGGAGTTGCAATGTTTATTATTTAATTAATTTATTTTTTAAAATATGAAATTTATTGTCAAATTGGTTTCCATACAACATCCAGTGCTCATCCCAACAGGTGCCCTCCTCAATACCCATCACCCACCCCCCCATCAACCCTCAGTTTGTTCTCAGTTTTCAAGAGTCTCTTATGTTTTGGCTCCCTCCCTCTCTAACCACTTTTTTTCCCCACCCCCCATGGTCTTCTGTTAAGTTTCTCAGGATCCACATGAGAGTGAAAACATACGGTATCTGTCTTTCTCTGTATGACTTATTTCACTTAGCATAACACTCTCCAGTTCCATCCACGTTGCTACAAAAGGCCATATTTCATTCTTTCTCATTGCCACGTAGTATTCCATTGTGTATATAAACCACAATTTCTTTATCCGTTCATCAGTTTATTATTTAATATATATAGCAAGAATATGAGAAAATAAGGTAAGGGGATACAGCTATCTAGAAGTAACATTTCTACATCTAACTGGAATTAGGTTAGTATAAACATGAAACTGATGCTGAAAAGTTAAGATGTATATGTTAAGCCCTGGAACAACCACTAAAAATAACTAAAAATATATAATTAAAATGAAAAGTCTGGCTTCTGATAAAAACTTCTGTGTGAGGCTTGGAAGCTGGCAGAGTATCAGAACCCTAAGCTCATCTCATCTCATGGATATAACTCTATAATACTCACATCACTGCAAATAACCCAGACAAAGACCAAACACTGGTAGAGCAACTCCACAACCACAGGTAGAGAAGAGGCCACATCAAAGAGGAAAGGAAGGGCAAAGACATGGCGGGGAGCTAAATGGTCCCACAGGACTATCCTTTGGAGGGAAGGATGCTGCAGGCATGGAAGGGGAGAGAGACAGACTATCACACTGGGTAGCATGCACAGAAAAGACAGATCCCCATAACATTTGGAATTCAAAACCAGAGGGGCCTAATTTCATGAGTTCTTACAACCATTGGGACTTAAAACCTGGGATTTTAAAACCAGGGGCTTGGCTCTGTGAGAGCCAGGAGGGTGAGAAGAAATTGAGTCACTGTCCTTAAAGAGACACCACAATAAACAGTCCATGGAGATACAGCATAGAAGCAGCAGTTTGAAAAATTCCTGGGGCATATGGGAGGGAGAGTTTTTTACTCATCTCAGAGCAGGTCCTGGAGGGACAGAGATCCTTGGGAGGCTCTCCAGGAACAAAGCTGGCAGGAAGCATTTTGCTCCCCCGAGCATAAACAGCTACCTAGGAGAAACAGTATGGTGCCAACACCCACTACCTGTCTTGCTTACAGCACTGCCCTGTCCCCCAATTTGTGTTTAGGCAGATCTGCCCCTTCCAACCAGGCCTGCCTCAGGCCAACCACTGCAGTTCCTCTCCTGTAGAAGACTAGCACACAAAACTTGCAAACACTGTATGTCCTACCCCTGTTCACGTTATGGATCCACCCCTCTTCAATAAGTTCTTGGCTGAAGCCCATGCAAAGTGGTACCACAATCCAAGAATTGTGCAAGTAGCCCTGATAGGGTCCAGCATCACTCCAAAGTGACTCCTGACCCAGGGTGAGAGGAAGATAACCACACACACCAGACTGTGGCCCCAAAAGTGGGCTTGGGGCAGACAACTGGTCTAACTGCAGGCCCCATCCACCAATGAAATCTTCTCAGACAACAATACAGGGAATATGCCCTGCAGTTTGGTGCTACTGAATCTTGTAAATGCCTCCTCTGACTCAACTCAAGCCCAAGGTGTCTCCAGACTGGCCCACTACCACCACAAGGACCAAAAACTGCTGACAACAGGCAAAGAGATCCACTATAGATTACTGGCCTGAAGGGAAAAGTGGCTTAGCCACAAGAGCAAGGCACATGCAATACACATAGGACAACCTCTGAAGTGTCAGGTTCCAGTGACCAATGGACACTGCACAGCAGGCCACTATAAGACCTCTTCTTCGTAAGGCCACTACTTTCAAAAACAGGAGACATAACTGAATTTCCTGCCACACAGAAACAAACACAGAGAGGTAGACAAAATGAGACAGAGGAACATGCTCCAATTGAAAAAAAAAAAAAAAAGACTAAATCATAGCAAAAGACCTGAGTGAAATGGAGATAACTGATATGCCTGATGGAGAATTTAAAGTAATGATCATAAAGATACTCACTGGACTTGAGAAAAGGGTGCTGGACACAGGTAAGTTGCTTAACCAAAAATAAAAATAAAAAAGAGGCAATCAGAGATGAAGCACACAGTAAATGAAACTAAAAATACATTAGATGGCATAATGGAAGACAGAGTAATGGAAAGTAATCAAGTCAAGTAGGTGAAAGAAAAAAATGTGCACAATGAGAATAGACAGGGAACTCAGCAACACCATCAAGCATAATAACATTGGCATTACATGGATCCCAGATGAAGAATATAGAAAGGGGGACAAAATTTATGTGAAGAAATAATAGTTGAAAACTTCAAAAATCTGGGGAAGGAAACAGAAATCCAGCTCTACGAGGCACAAGACCCCCAACAAAACCAGCCAAAAATAATCACCCCAAGGCACATGGTAATTAAAATGGCAAAAAGTAGAGATAAAGAGATAATTTTAAAAACAGAAGGAGAAAAGAAAACCTTTACATATGAGGGAAAGCCCCATAAGATTATCAGCAGATATCTTAGCAGAAATTTTGCAGGCAAGAAGGGAAAGTCATGATATATGCAAAGTACTGATCTACTGGGGTTTTTTTATTTTATATTGTTTATTTCTGCTATAATCTTTATTATTTCTCTCCTTCTGCTGGCTTTGGGGTTTCTTTGCTCTTCTACTTCTAGTTCCCTTAGGTGTGCATTAGATTTTATATCTGGGATTTTTCTTGTTTCTTGAGATAAGCCTGAAAGGAAAAATATCTGCAACCAAGAATACTCTGCCCCAGAAGGCTATGAACCAGAATAGAAGGAGGGAACCAGTGTTTCCCAGACACAAAAAAGTTAAAATAATGACCATAAAGTAGCCTTTCAAGTAATGCTAAAGGGGACTCTTTGGGTGGAAAGGAAAGGCCACAACTAAGAATATGAAAAGTCAGAACCAAAAAAGTAGTAAAAGTAAGTGTATCTGTAAAAATCAGGCAAGGGACTCACAAGATAAAAGAATGGAAAGTATCATACCATATACCTAAAATGATGGGGAGGAAGAGGTTCAAACTGAAGCCACCATCAGTTCAATAGAGACTGCTATATGCAGAAGGGTTTTCATACAAATCTCATGGTAACCACAAATCAAAAGCAGTAATAGACATGTAAAAAATAAAGGGAAAAAAATCCAAGTATATCGCTAAAGAAAGCCACCTGATAATGAGAGAACAAGAGAAGAAAATAAGGAAGGCTACAAAACAACTACTTAACAAGTAACAAAATAGCAATAAATACATACCTATCATAATTACTTTGAATGTAAATGGACTAAACACTCCAATCAAAAGACATAAGGTGACAGAATGGAAAAAATGCAAGACACATCTATATATGTTGCCTACAAGAGGCTCCTTTCAGACCTAAAGGCACATGCAGATTGAGCATGAAAGGATGGAGAAGCATTTATCATGCAAATGAATGTGAAAAGAAAGCTAGAGCAGCAATATATATATCAGACAAAATAGCCTTTTTAAAAATTATTATTTAGTTAGTTATGCTTCGAGAGAAAGAGAGAGTATTGGGGGAAAGAGGCAGAGGGAGAGAGAGAATCTTAAGCAAGCTCCATGCACAGTGTGGGGCCCAATGCGGAGCTTGATTCCATGACCCTGGGATCATGACCTGAGCTGAAATCAAGAGTCAGACACTCAACCAACAGAGCCACCCAGGATCCCCAACAATATAGACTTTAAAGCAAAGACTATAACAAGAGACAAATAAGGACACTATATAAACACAAACAAAACCCTCCAATAAGAAGATATGAAAACTGTAAGTATTTATGCACCTAACATGAAGTCACCCAAATACATTAAGCAGTTAATAACAAACATAAAGGAATTAATCAATAGTAATAAAATAATAATAGGGTACTTTAACACCCCACTTACATTTATGGACAAATCATCCACACAGAAAATCAACAAGGAATTATTGGATTTGAATGATGTCTCGGAGTAGATGGATCTAATAGATATTCAGAACATTCCACCTTAAAACAGCAGAATACACATTCTTTTCAAGCACACATGGAACATTCTCCAGAATAGATCACATATTAGGCCACAATAAAGTCTCAACAAATTCACAAATATCAAAGTCATAAGAGGCATCTTTTCTGGACAAAAGAAAAAAAAATCTGGAAAGAGCACAAATACATGGAAGTTAAATAACATGCTACTAAACAATGAATGGATCAACCAAGAAATCAAAGAGAAAATTTAAAAATGCATGGAGACAAATGAAAATGAAACAGTGTGGTCCAAAATTTGGGGGATGCAGGAAAAGCTTTCCTACAAGAGAATTTTACAGCAATACAGGCCTAATGTAAGAACCAAGAAAAATCTCAAATAAACAACCTACCTTATCACCTACTTGCTTAATCAGAGGAGCTTGCAACTCTTGATCTAAGGGTCATGAGTTTAAGCCCCATGTTGTGTGTAGAGATTACTAAAAATGAATGAATGAATGAATGAATGAACAAACAAACTTTTAAAAACTGAAAGAAAAAAGGAAAAAATCAACCTAACCTTAAATCTAAAGGAGCTAGAAAAAAACAAGAGCAAACAAAACTGAAAACCAGTGGAAGAAAAGAAATAATAAAGATTATAGCAGAAATAAATTCAATAAAAACTAAATAACACAACAGAATAGATTGAAGAAACTGGATCTGGCTCTTTGAAAAGATGAATAAAATTGATAAACTTTTAACCAGAATCATCAAAACACAAGGGAGAGGATTCAAATGAACAAAATCACAAGGGGGAAATGAGAGATAACAATTGACACCACAGAAATACAAAGGATTGTAAGAGAATATTATGAAAAATTATATGCCAAAAATTGGACAATCTAGAAGAAATGGATAAATTCCTGGGAACATAACCTCCCAAAACTGAAGCAGAAACTAATATAAAATTTGAAAAGAGGAATTCCCATAAAGGATATTGAATCAGTAATCAAAAAATTCCCCCCCAAAAGTCCGGGTCCAGATGACTTCACAGGTGAATTCTTCTCACACTATTCCAAAAAAATAGAAGAGGAATAAAACCTTCCAAATTCATTCTATGAGACCAGCATTACCCTGATACAAAAACCAGATAAACACTTCAAAAAAGCGAATGACAGGCCAATATGCCTGATGAACATAGATGAAAAAATCCTCAACAAAATATTAGCAAACCAAATCTAACAATATATTAAATATCATTCTTCACAATCAATGTGATTTATTCCCAGGATGCAAGGGTTGTTCAATATTTGCAAATCAATCAACATGATACATCACATAAATAAGAGAGAAAGAATGAAAATCGTATGATCATTTCAATAGATACAGAAAGTTCGTTTGACAAAATACAACATCCAAACATGATAAAAATCTTCAACAAAGTAGGTTTAGTGGGCCCTTGGGTGGCTCAGTCGGTTAAGTATCCAACTTCGGCTCAGGTCATGATCTCACAGTTGGTGAGTTCGAGCCCCACATCCGGCTCTGTGCTAACAGCTCAAGCCTGGACCCTGCTTCGGATTCTGTGTCCACCTCTTTCTCTGTTCCTCCCCCGCTTGTGCTCTGTGTCTGTCTCTCTCTCTCTCTCTCAAAAATAAATAAGCATTGAAAAAAACAATAACAAAGTAGGTTTAGAAGGAACATATCTCAAGAAAACAAAGGCCATATATAAAGAAAACCTCACAGCTAACACACCATACCCAATGGTGAAAAACTGAGAGGTTTTCCGTTGAGGTCAGGAACAAGACAAGGTCTACTCTCATCACTTTTATTGAACATGGTATTGGAAATCCTAGTCACAGCAATCAGACAAGTAAAAGGAATAAAAGGTATCCAAATTGGTAAAGAAGAAGTAAAACTTTCACTATTTGCAGGTGATATGACACTATATATAGCAAATCCTAAAGACACCACCAAAAAACTTCTAGACCTGATGACTGAATTTAGTAACGTCACAGGATACAAAGTCAGCATACAGAAATTCCTTTCATTTCTATATACTAATAATGAAGCAGAAGTAAGAGAAATTAAGAAAACAATCCCATTTACAATTGCACCAAAAATAATAAAATACCTAGAAATAAACTTAATGAAGGAGGTGAAAGACCTGTACTGTGAAAAATATAAAACATTGATCAAAGAAATTGATGATACAAAGAAATGGAAAGACATCCCATGCTCATGTATTGGAAGAACACATATTGTTAAAATGCCCATACAACTGAAGGCAATCTACATGCTTAATGCAATCCCCATCAAAATACCAACAGCATTTTCCTGAGAACTAGAACAAATAAACCAAATTTTATGTGGAACCACAAAAGACCTCAAATAGCCAAAGCAATCTTGAAAAAGAGAAAGAAAGCTGGAGGTATCACAATTATGTATGTCAAGTTATACTACAAGCTATAGTAATCAAAACAGTATGGTACTAGCACAAAAATGGATATTTTGATTGATAGAACAGAATAGAAAATTAAAAAAATAAACCCACAATTACATGATCAATTAATATTTAACAAAGGAGGGAAGAATACGCAATGGAAAAAGACAGTGTCTTCAACAAATTGTACTGGGAAAACTGGATAAGTATATGCTAACAAATAAAACTAGGCCACTTTCTTTCACCACATACAAAAATAAACTCAAAATGAATTAAGGACCTAAATGTGAGACCTGAAACCATTAAAAGCTTAGAAGAGAGGACAAGCAGCCTTGTCCCTAACATTGGCTGTAACATTTTCCCATATATATCTTCTGATGGAAGGTAAACAAAAGAAAAAATAAACTATTGGGAGTACATTAACAATGGAATACTACGTGGCAATGAGAAAGAATGAAATATGGCTTTTTGTAGCAACGTGGATGGAACTGGAGAGTGTTATGCTAAGTGAAATAAGTCATACAGAGAAAGAAAGATACCATACGTTTTCACTCTTATGTGGATCCTGAGAAACTTAACAGAAGTCCATGGGGGAGGGGAAGAAAAAAAAAGAGGTTAGAGAGGGAGAGAGCCAAAGTATAAGAGACTCTTAAAAACTGAGAAAAAACTGAGGGTTGATGGGGGGTGGGAGGGAGGGGAGGGTGTGTGATGGGTATTGAGGAGGGCACCTTTGGGGATGAGCACTGGGTGTTGTATGGAAACCAATTTGACAATAAATTTCATATTTAAAATAAATAAATAAATAAATAAATAAATAAATAGCTTCTTCACAGTGAGGGAAACAAACAACAAAATAAAAAGGCAACCTATGATCCAGATGGCCAACAGGCACATGAAAAGATGTTCAGCGTCGCTCCTTATCAGGGAAATACAAATCAAAACCACACTCAGGTATCACCTCACGCCAGTCAGAGTGGCCAAAATGAACAAATCAGGAGACTATAGATGCTGGAGAGGATGTGGAGAAACGGGAACCCTCTTGCACTGTTGGTGGGAATGCAAATTGGTGCAGCCGCTCTGGAAAGCAGTGTGGAGGTTCCTCAGAAAATTAAAAATAGACCTACCCTATGACCCAGCAATAGCACTGCTAGGAATTTATCCAAGGGATACAGGAGTACTGATGCATAGGGGCACTTGTACCCCAATGTTCATAGCAGCACTCTCAACAATAGCCAAATTATGGAAAGAGCCTAAATGTCCATCAACTGATGAATGGATAAAGAAATTGTGGTATATATACACAATGGAGTACTATGTGGCAATGAGAAAAAATGAAATATGGCCTTTTGTAGCAACGTGGATGGAACTGGAGAGTGTAATGCTAAGTGAAATAAGCCATACAGAGAAAGACAGATACCACATGGTTTCACTCTTATGTGGATCCTGAGAAACTTAACAGGAACCCATGGGGGAGGGGAAGGAAAAAAAAAAAAAAGAGGTTAGAGTGGGAGAGAGCCAAAGCATAAGAGACTGTTAAAAACTGAGAACAAACTGAGGGTTGATGGGGGGTGGGAGGGAGGGGAGGGTGGGTGATGGGTATTGAGGAGGGCACCTTTTGGGATGAGCACTGGGTGTTGTATGGAAACCAATTTGTCAATAAATTTCATATATATAAAAAATAAATAAATAAATAAAAGGCATATTGAGCTGTTAAAAAAAAAAGGCAACCTATGGAATTGGAGAAGATATTTGCAAATGACATATCTGATAAAGGGTTAGTATCCAAAATCTATAAAGACGTCATCAAATTCAACATCTAAAAAACTAATCCAATTTAAACTTGCGCCGGTAGGGGCACCTGGATGGCTCAGTCGGTTGGGCGTCTGACTTTGGCTCAGGTCATGATCTCACAGTTTGAGTTCCAGCCCCACATTGGGCTCTGTGCTGACAGCTCAGAGTGTGGAGCCTATTTCAGATTCTCTCTCTCTCTCTCTCTCTCTCTCTCTCTCTGCCCCTCTCCCGCTTGTGCTCTGTGTCTCTCAAAGATAAATAAATGTTAACAAAAAATTAATAATCCGCAGGAAACATGAACAGATATTTCTCTACAGAAGACATACAGATGGCCCATGGATACATGACAAGATGCTCAACATCACTCATCATCAGGGAAATGGAAATCAAAACCACAATGAGATATCACCTCATACCTGTCAGAATGGCTGAAATCAAAAACACAAAAACAAGTGTTGATGAAGATGTGGAGAAAAGAGATCTCTTTTGCATTGTTGGTGGGAATGCACAGTTGTGCAACCACTGTGGACAGCAGTATGAAGCTTTTTCAAAAAATTAAAAATAGAACTATCCTATGATCCAGCAATCACACTACTGGTTGTTTATCCAAAGGATATGAAAACACTAATTGAAAAAAATGTATGCACCCCTATGTTTATTGCAGCATTATTCACAATAGCCAAATTATGAAGGCAGCCCAAGTATCCATGGATAGATTGATGGATAAAGAAGTTGTGGTATATATTTGCAATGAAATATTATTCAACCATAATAAAGAATGATACCTTGCCATTTGCACCAACATGGTTCGATCTAGAGAGTATAATGCTAAGCGAAATAAGTCAGAGAAAGACAAATATGATATGATTTCACTCATCTGTGGAATTTAAGAAACAAAAGAAAAGAACAAAGGAAATAAAAGAGATAGACCAAAAAACAAACCCTTTACTATAGAAAACAAATAGGTGATTACCAGGGGGGAGGTGGGAGGGAGGATGGGTGCAATAGGGAAAGGGGATTAAGGAGTGAACTTACCTTTTTTTTAAAAAAAAATTAATGTTTATTATTTTGAGAGACAGAGACAGACAGTGCGAGTGAGGGAGGGACAGAGAGAGAGGGAGACACAGAATCTGAAGCAGGCTCCAGGGTCTGAGCCATCAGCACAAAGTCCAACGTGGGTCTCGAACTCATGAACCGTGAGTTCATGACCTGAGCAGAAGTCAGAAGCCAAACCGACTTAGCCACCCAGGAGCCCCAGGAGTGCACTTATCTTGATGAGCACGTAGTAATATATAGAATTGTTGAATCACTATATTTATATATCAGAAACTAATTTAACACAGTATGTTAACTATACTGGAATTAAAAAAAAAAAAAGTATGTGTGCTCTCTGAGGCCTAACCACAGGCAATTACAAAGGCTCTCCCCAAACCAGACTTGTACAATGAACTGAAGTCTCTAAAGGGAGTTGCTGTCAAGAATTCAAGTTGTCCTGGCTGGTCATGCTGTTACACAGAGCTGCATTCCTAGCCCAGGCACTTCCATTTGCTTTGGCAGAGACCTTCCTTGGGTACCTCATCTGAAATCTCCTTTGAGGAGATGGAGAGGGAAGGAAGACTGAAGACACTTTTTCTTCTTTCTATATTAGTACTCATTACACTCTGAGCCCTTTCCCTTCCAATATTCCTGAGATTTTGTATCCATAAAACTACAGGAGCATTTTTTTCAGGGGTCCCTCCACAGTGACACAATCCTCACTTCTGTGTTCATCAATTTGACCCAAACTGGTGCTGATCCACAGGCAAGAATGGAACAGAGAGGAGTGCACACTCTCTCCAGTTTAGCTTTTTGCTTTTTTATGCAGTAAGTGATTTAAGGCTTCCTTTCATTTTGGTTTGTTGTATAAAGCATCTACTCTGACACTTGGCAGATTAGCTTTCTCTCCAGGTCAACTGAGCTCCTGACAAATTCATGTAGTAAGCCAGGCAATTAACCACAGTGCCATTTGAGAGAAGCAAAAAGCCCACAGATCCCATGACGTACCTTTGGAGAATATTCACAGAATCTCTAGGGCATATCAGAAGGGTGCTAGTAGATAATTTTGAGAGTCTTAATGTCCCATGGGGCATTTTGTCAGCCATGCCTATGGATCTTGAGGAGTGCTAGAGGAAAACCATGCAGCATTCTTGGAAGGTCTTAGCAGATTTTTACTATAAACTTTTCAGTTCTGGGGGAGATCTCTTTAGTCTCTGACTTTCCAGCCTATCATTCCTGGCTGGTCAGATAAGTGATAAGCCACTGCTTAAGGCTTTCCAACGATGGCACTAGAGTGGGGATGGGGACTCTCACACCACTGAGTAACTCTAAGTATGTTGAAGTTGTTAAAACTTCAAGAGAAAGAACAGTGTAGTACCCTTCCAGATTGCTTTGTCCATCAGCCCTGAAAAGACCTTAGAAACTGACTTATATTCCTCCAGATGTAATCTGGCTAAAGTTAATAAAGGGAGAGGGGCATAAGTGGAGTGTGTTACTTCAAACCCCCTGCTTCAGAGTGTCTGTATAGCAACCGTTGCCAGGATAATAATGCAGACAGCAGAAGCAAAAACAGCTGCAGGCTTCTGGTTGTTGCCCCCCTTCAGAGAAGCCTGGGTTCTGCTTGAACAGACCTACCCAGCATGTCCCTAGGAATCTCAGCCAGGAAACAGCTGTCCATCCAAGCCAGTTGCTTCACCCACTCTCTATTATTTCTCTCTCTCTCTCCAGAAAACTTTAGACCAAATGCAGTGAGGTGGCCCTACTGGGGCATGTGACTAATGTTGGTCCTGTTCACTCCTCCTGTCCTTATGAGCTTCAGGATAGATTAAAAGGCCCAGCAGCTTTTGTCTAGTCTCAGCTCTCTTATTTCTTCTTTTTTTTCTTACTATTTTTTTAAGTTGAGGTACAATTAACATATGACATTATGTTAGTTTCACATGTACAACGTAATGATTCAATATTTGAATATGTTGTGAAATGACCACAAGAAGTTATTGAGGCCTAACCGTAGGCAATTACAAAGTCTTTATAGGTTTTCCTGTGATGAAAGCTTTTAGGATTTATTTTTTAGCAACTTTAAAACATGCAGTATGGTATTATTAACTATAGACACCATGGTGTACATTACACCTCCATGACTTACTTGTTTTATACCTGGAATTTTGTACATTTTTTCCCCCTTCAACCATTTCTTTTACCCCTACACACTGCCACTAGCAACCATCAATCTGTACTGTGTATCTGAACTTTTTTGTTTACTTCTGTATTGATTTTGTATTCTACATATAATTGAATCATACTGTGTGTTTGTCTGATTTATTTCACTTAGCATAATGCCCTCGAGGTCTATTCATGATGTCACAAATGTCAAGATTTCCCTTTTACGGCTGAGTAATATTCCATTGTATATATATACCTTATCCCTCCCCGTTAATGGATACTCAGGTTGTTTCCATATCTTGGCTGTAATAATGCTGTAATGAACATGGGGGTGAATATATCTCTTTGAGTTAGTGTTTTCATTTTCTTCAGATGAATGCCCTTAAGTGTAATTGCTGGATCACATGGTACTACTATTTAGTTTTTCAGGGAACATCCATACTGTCTTCCATAACAGCTTCACCAATTTACATTCCCACCAATAGTGAACAACGGTTCACTTTGCTCCACATCATTGCCAACACTTGCTGTTTGTTGTCTTTTTGGTAATAGCCATTCCAATTTGTGTGAGGTGATATGTCACTGTGGTTTTGATTTGCATTTCCCTGATGATTAGTAATATTGAGCACCTTTCATGTTCCTGTTGGCAAGCTCTCTATCTTCTTTGGAAAAATGACTATTGGAGTGGCTGGGTGGCTCAGTCGGTTAAGCATTCGACTTTGGCTCAGGTCATGATCTCATGGCTCATGGGTTCGAACCCTGCATTGTGCTCTATGCTGACAGCTCAGAGCCTAGAGCATGCTTTGGATTCTGTGTCACTCTCTCTGTCTCTGCACCTCCCACACTCACACTCTGTCCCTCTCTCTCAAAAATAAACATTAAAAAATTTTTATATGACTACTCAGATCTTCTGCCCATTTTTAAATCAGATTGTTGTTGTTGTTGTTGAGTCATATAAGTTCTTTATATATAATTTCTTTATATATATTTAGATATTAACCCTTTATCATATATACATTTGCAAATATTATCTCCCATTCAGTACATTGTCTTTTCATTTTGTTGATGATTTTCCTTGCGTTGTAGAAACTTTTTCTTAGTTTTAGGTATTTGTATTTGTTTATTTTTGCTATTGTAGACTTTGCTTTCTGAGTCAGGTCCAAGAAATAATCACCAAGGCCAATGTTAAGGAGCTTACTGCCTATGTTCTCTTCTAGGTGTTTTATGATTGCAGGCCTTACATTCAAGTCTTTAATCCATTTTGAGTTAATTTTTGTTTATGGTATAAGAGGGTAATCCAGTTTCATTCTTTTGCATGTGGCTGTCTAGTTTTCCCAGTACCATTTATTGAAATAACTTTCCCCACTCTATGGTCTTGGCTTTTTTGTCATAGATTAATTGCCATATATGTGTAGGTTTATTTCTGGGCCCTCTATTCTGTTCCATTGATCTATGTGCTGTGTTTATGACAATATAGTTTTGATTATTAAAGCTTTGTAAATATACTTTGAAATCTGGGAGTGTGATGCCTCCTGTTTTGTTCTTCTTTCTCAAGATTTCCCTGTCTATTCAGAGTCTTTTGTGGTTCCATAAAAATTTTAGAATTGCTCTACTTCTGTGAAAAATGCAATTGTAATTTTCATAAGGACTTCATTGAGCTTGGATAAATATCTTTGGGTAGTATGAATATTTTAACAATATTCATTCTTGGAATCCATGAGCATGGAATATCTTTTCATTTATTTGTATCTTCTATTTCTTTTACCAATGTCTAATAGTGTACAGGTCTTTCATCTCCTTGGATAAATTTAATTCTAGGTTGTTTATTCTTTTTGGTGCAAGTGTAAATGAAATTGTTTTCTTAATTTCTCTTTCTGATAGTTCATTATTTAGTGTGTAGAAATGCAGCAGATTTTTGTATATTGATTTGGTATCCTACAAATTTATTGAGTTCTTTTATTGTTTATAACAATTTTTATGGAGTTTTTAAAGGTTTCTATGTATATTATGTAATTTACAAAGAGAGGCAGTTTTACTTCATCATTTCTATTTGGATGCTTTTTATTGCTTGTTCTTGCCCAATTGATCTTGCAAGGGCTTCAACTACTATGTGAAATAATAGTGCCAGAGTGGGCATACTTGTCTTATTCCTTATCTTAGAGGAGAAGCTTTATGCTTCTCACCATTAAATCTGATGTTTGCTGTAGGCTTTTCATATATGGCCTCTATTATCTTAGGGCATACTCCATCTGAACCCACTTTGTTGAGAGTTTTTATCAAAAATGGATGTTGAATTTTATTAAATGTATTTTCTGCACAGATTGGGATGATCATATGATTTTTATCTTTCATTTTATTAGTGTGGTGTATTACTTTGATAGATTTGTGGATGTTAAACCATCCTTGCATTCCTGGAATAAATCCCACTTGCTCATGATGTATGATCTTTTTAACTATATTGTTGAATTATGTTTGCTAATATTTTGTTGAGGTTTTTTGCATTCACATTCATCAAAGATATTGGCCATAATTTTCTTTTCTTGTGGTGGCCTCGTTTGGTATGGCATTTGGGTAATAACGGCTCCTTAAAATATGTTTGGAAGCATTTCTTCTCCCATTTTTGGAAAAGTGTGAGAATAATTTTTATTAATTCTTATTTGAATGTTTGGTAGAATTTACCAAATTCTGGTTCTTGAATTTTGTTTTGGGGGAGGTTTTTGTTTACTGATTCAATCTCTTTACTAGCAATTTGTCTGTTCATATATATATATATATATATATATATATATATATATTTTATCATTTAGTCTTGGTAGGTTTATGTTTCTAGGAATTTGTCTATATTTTCTTGTTTATTGTCTATGAACTTCCCTCTTAGAACTATTTCTGCTGCATCTCAAAAATGTTGGCATGTGTTATTTCCATTTGCATTTGTCCCAAGATATTTTTTACTGCTTCTTTGATTTTTTTATTTTCTACTTTCTCATATTTTCCATCTTTGTTGAAATTCTCACTGTGTTCAATTTTCTCCTGAGTTCAGTGAGCATCTTTATAATGATTACTTTGAACTCCTCAAGTAAATTAATTATCTCCATTTCATTAAGGTTTTTTTTTTCTGAGGATCTATCTTGTTACTTCATTTGGAACATATTCCTCTGTTTCTTCATTTTGTTTGACCCTCTGTGTTAGATTCTATGCAATGAAACAGTTACCTCTCCCAATCTTGAAATATTGCTTTTGTGTAGGAGATGAAGCTTGTCACTCAAGCTTGTCTTAGAAATTTTTGTCTCTCAAACCTTTAAGAATGGCCAAGCAGCCTATTATATTTTTAATAGCTTACAGTAGTCAGGGGTGTACCAAGACCTGTTAGTGTCCTGAAGTCAGAATCTAGATTCAGGATGATTAGAACACAGACCTGTAGGCATCAGCTTTTAAAGTCTGGAAATATATACAATTCTATAGGAATACAAACATAAGCCCCACTAGCCATTAGAGTCAGGAAATCTGGAAGTGTCCCGTGGGTGGCAGTTGCAAAAATTGAGGCTCCAGACAAGTGTGTAAGCTCTTTACTGGAATATACCAATGAGTTGTAGCAAAGCAGAGGGAGAGGACACAGATGGCATCATTAGCCTATGTTCCTTGAGAACAGCTCTGTAGACCTCTAGGTGTGAGTTGAACCTGAAGCCTGCAGTCTACAGCCATAGACCCAGGACAAATAGGCCTCTTTCACAAAAAGACTAGGAATGTGTTTCAGTCTGTTGGTTGTACAGTCTCCTCTGGTGGTAGCCTGCTTAGAATCTTCTCTCTGATTGTTATTGTACCATGGGACCCAGAAATACAAGCTTCCCTGGATACCAGAGCCAGCGGTCATGAGGCATCCCATGAGCAGCAGTGATAAAACATAGGTTACCAGGGGTGCCTAGATGGTTCAGTTGGTTAAGTGTCCAAAACTCTTGGTTTTGGCTTAGGTCATAATCTCATAGTTCATGAGTTGAAGCCCCACATCAGGCTTGGTGCTGTCAGTGTGGAACCTGCTTGGGAGGTTCTCTCTCTCTCTCTCTCTCTCTCTCAATTTATCTCTCTGCTTCTCTCTCTCTCAAAATAACCTAATAAAAAATAGGTTACCAAACATATAAACCAGGGAACTAGATTTGTGTAAGAGTTCTTCTGTGATGGATACTGGTACTCTGAAGCATGGAAGAGAGAGAGTGTGAAGAGAGCACCCACCCTCTGATATGTGTGGAAAGGATTATTGTTAGCCCTTAGATATGTGTTTAATTCAAAGCCCATCCATCAGAATGCATCTATGCTAATAATCTTCTTTCATAGAGACTGAGATCCTGGGTCTGTTGCCTCTTGCTATTCCCTGTAAGTGGTAGCTATTTAAAAGCTCTTTTTCCATTGGTTAGAGTCCTGTGGGACCTGTGAACATAAACCCTGATGGCCACCAGACACAAGCCATGTAGATGTGTCCCCTAATAGTAGCTTCAAAAATCAGGGAACCAGACAAGGATATAAGATCCTTTCTGGGAGATACAAGCAAGCTTAACAAAGCTGAAAGAGAGTACAGAGATTGCATCTACCAGCCTCTGTTCCCTGAAATCACTTCTTAGGCCACTACTTGTATGTCAAACCAGAAGCCTGCCCCTCAGACCAAAGTTCATAGAGAAGCAAATAGGCCTATTTCACAGAAAAACTACAGTGTGTTTCAGTCTCCTGCCCATGCAATGCCCTCAGGGTGGTAGACTCCCAAGAACTATCCTTGGGATTGTTTCAGTCCCATAGGACCCAGGAATGCAAACTATCTTGGCCTCTAGGGCCAGACCATGAAGGGGCTTCCACTGGGTGCTGGCTGCAAAAGTTAGGGCACCAGATGCATGTAAAGGGTCCCTTCTGTGAGATACTGGTGCTCTGGAGTATAGCAGAGGGAGAGTGGGAAGATGACACCACCTGGCTGCAGTGAGGCAGAGAGGGAACATAAAGATGGTACCCACTGAGAAAAGAAAATGAGGGGGGAGAAATATGACACCCTTGGCTAGAGCAAGGCAGAGGGAGAGTGCTAAGATGATGCCCATCAATCTTTGTCCCCAGATAGTGTTTTCCAGATTCTTAGATATGTGTGTTAAATTAGATGCCTAGCCCTCAACCCTTTACTATACACATATGAGTCTCTTTCTTTTAAGGTCACAGTGCAACTGCCTTGGAGCTTGGCCCTGGGATGGGTGAGCCCAAGTGCATGAGCCCATTAAGAAGTTTTGCAGTTCACTACAGTCTTGTGGGTCTTGTGAATGCTAGTTCCATTGGTTTTCAAAGCCAGATATTTTAGGAACTTTTCTCTCAGGTTCAAGTCTTAAAAATTAGGGTGTCTGATGTGAAGTTCAAATCCTTCATTTCTCAGAGAGATGCTCTTGGGTTCTAAGGCCCCTCCCAATTTGTAGGTTGCCATGTTGTGGGTGGGGTTTACAGTGAAATTGTGTTCCAGCCTCCTCTTACCACTTTGATGTAGTTTTGTTCTCATTTGCCCAATGTATAGCTTTTGCTCAGCCACCCATTCAGTTGTTTTCGGAGGAAATTCTTCCATGTGTAGCTGTAAACTCATGTAGTGTGACTGTAAGAGGAAGCGAATTAAGGATCTTCATACATCACCACCTTGAACTGGAGCCTGACATCTCAGATTTTAAATATAAACAAGACTAGTGGGCAAGCCAATGTCGCTCTGTACCCACCGGAAAGAGCAGTTCCTATACCAAAGTTTAATATGTGAACAAATTAAACTCCTTGGCCTTCTAGGTATTATTTCATAGATGATTGTGGTCCCCACAACCCCTGGCACCAAGATGAGAGAAAAGTTGGTAATACAGTCTGGTTTGGAATCTAAAGCCATAACCATAAAGACCCTTGCCCAAGCTTGCCTATAGGTGGGTCTCTTAGGGCTTCTAAAAAAATCTCTATTTTAATGGCTCCTACTAATGACTGTTATTGATATATTATCCGCATACATCCCTGCTAGTCTTGCTCTCAATCCTTGATGGGAATTGCTACAGTTAGTGCCATTTAGTGAGACATGTGGAAGACATGCAACTTATGCAACTCATGGGATATAGCTTGTGGCATAGACATTTTTCAGGCCACTAGCAAGCCTCAGACTGGCACGAAAAACAAGCCCCCTTGTGAGGCAGAGACTTTTAAATAAAAATCAGTTCTCCATAAAGTTTTTTTATTATCCATGTTGACACTCACCAGAAAGGCCCCTAATAGTAATAAGGGATAACATATTCAATGAGTAGATTATGCTTATCAGTTAAATACTGAGACCAATGCGTCCTCTGCATTACAGCAGGTAGATGTGTGATAGATTGCCTCTTAATCCACAAGAGGACAGTCAATAGAAACTCAGACACAATCCTAGACTTGGTCTACACACATGGAATACCACTACCATCAAAAAATGCTTGGCACAAAAACAGACACACAGACCAATGGAATAGAATAGAAACCCCAGAACTAGACCCACAAATGTATGGCCAACTCATCTTTGACAAAGCAGGAAAGAACATCCAATGGAAAAAAGACAGCCTCTTTAACAAATGGTGCTGGGAGAACTGGACAGCAACATGCAGAAGGTTGAAACTAGACCACTTTCTCACACCATTTACAAAAATAAACTCAAAATGGATAAAGGACCTAAATGTGAGACAGGAAACCATCAGAACCTTAGAGGAGAAAGCAGGAAAAGACCTCTCTGACCTCAGCCATAGCAATCTCTTACTCGACACATCCCCAAAGGCAAGGGAATTAAAAGCAAAAGTGAATTACTGGGACCTTATGAAGATAAAAAGCTTCTGCACAGCAAAGGAAACAACCAACAAAACTAAAAGGCAACCAACGGAATGGGAAAAGATATTTGCAAATGACATATCGGACAAAGGGCTAGTATCTAAAATCTATAAAGAGCTCACCAAACTCCACACCCGAAAAACAAATAACCCAGTGAAGAAATGGGAAGAAAACATGAATAGACACTTCTCTAAAGAAGACATCCAGATGGCCAACAGGCACATGAAAAGATGTTCAGCGTCGCTCCTTATCAGGGAAATACAAATCAAAACCACACTCAGGTATCACCTCACGCCAGTCAGAGTGGCCAAAATGAACAAATCAGGAGACTATAGATGCTGGAGAGGATGTGGAGAAACGGGAACCCTCTTGCACTGTTGGTGGGAATGCAAATTGGTGCAGCCGCTCTGGAAAGCAGTGTGGAGGTTCCTCAGAAAATTAAAAATAGACCTACCCTATGACCCAGCAATAGCACTGCTAGGAATTTATCCAAGGGATACAGGAGTACTGATGCATAGGGGCACTTGTACCCCAGTGTTCATAGCAGCACTCTCAACAATAGCCAAATTATGGAAAGAGCCTAAATGTCCATCAACTGATGAGTGGATAAAGAAATTGTGGTATATATACACAATGGAATACTATGTGGCAATGAGAAAAAATGAAATATGGCCTTTTGTAGCAACGTGGATGGAACTGGAGAGTGTAATGCTAAGTGAAATAAGCCATACAGAGAAAGACAGATACCATATGGTTTCACTCTTATGTGGATCCTGAGAAACTTAACAGGAACCCATGGGGGAGGGGAAGGAAAAAAAAAAAAGAGGTTAGAGTGGGAGAGAGCCAAAGCATAAGAGACTGTTAAAAACTGAGAACAAACTGAGGGTTGATGGGGGGTGGGAGGGAGGGGAGGGTGGGTGATGGGTATTGAGGAGGGCACCTTTTGGGATGAGCACTGGGTGTTGTATGGAAACCAATTTGTCAATAAATTTCATATATATAAAAAAAATAAAAATAAAATAAAAATAAAAAAAAAATGCTGAAGCAACATGGAAAAGTTGTCACACCTGACAAACGCTGGCCAAAGCTAAAAACACTGCCCAGGAACAAATTTTCCACAGCTATGTGCCAGGACATTCTTAACCATATTGAACCTCTGGTCCTATTTAGAGGGTTTTAATAGATACTGACTGCTATTGACATTTTCTTTGAGGTTTTTGGCTTAGCCATTCCCGTGTATTCCACTGACATGGACCATATTATCCAGGACCTGAAAAACCATTTATTTCCCTTTAAGTTTTCCTGAACACGTTGTGTCCAATAATGGCTCCAGATTCATGAGCCAAACTGCTCATCAGTGCATCCAATCATGGGTGCACGATATGAATTTCCATGCTTTATATCACTCTCAAGCCACAGAGGTGATTGGGTAATCTGAAGTATAATTAAAGGATAGGCTGATGAAATGGGACAGGATCATCCCAGTTTGGACTACATATCTCACATGAGTAGTCTGGGGTATCAACAATAGCAATTTCCCCAAAAAATCACTTGTCATTTTTACCATATGTTTGATCCATCTCTCTACTCCCTTCCTTCAGTTGTGTACCTTTCCCTTATAGTACTGACACTTTGGTCTCTGTATTAGACCCTACAAAGGCCTTCCATATCCTCTTACTCTTTTCTAAATACCCAAATATGTGAGAAATAGAAATAGCCATTAAACATGTACTGGTTTATTATAAAAGATACAATTCAGGAATAGTGAAGTAGAAGAAATGTATAAGCTGATATATGGGATAGTTGCATGAAGCTTCTTTGCCCTCTGCAGGCAGTCCACTTTCCCAGCACTTTAGTGTATTCATCAACCTAGAAGCTTCCCCACATTCTGTCGTTTAAGGTTTTGTAATGGAGATTTAATTACATAAGCATGATTGATCAATCATTGGCCAGTGGTGATTGAGGTAGGTCAATCTCCAATCTCTCTCCCCTCCCTAGAAATTAGTGTGTGGGGCTAAAAGTTCTAACCCTGTAACCATGGCTTGGTCTTTCTAGTGAACAGCCCCAATCTTGAAGCTATCTAGGGTCCAGTTAAATAACCTCATTAGCATAAACTGAGATATAGCTGAAAGGAGCTTGTTACGAAAAACAAAAGAAGTTTCCATCACTCCTATCACTCAGGAAGTTCCAAGGGTATAAGGAGCTCCGTGACAGGAATTGGAGACAAAGACTAAATATATATTTCCTATTATACTATACTTGTGCAACTTTGTTGTCCCTTCAGAACTTGCTCAAGCCAATTCTTCCATTTTCAAGCTATACTACTGTCATTCATTGATGAAATGCTATTGTTCACCTCCAACTTTATGGTTTAATGGTCTAAGCAACATTAGTTCATCATGAGTTTAGGTCACATTAGTGTTTGGTGGTCCATGGTCAAGTAAATGGTTTATTCTAGCATTCAGGATCAAACAAGAAGCTTCTCTCAAAAAGGCAATGATGAAGAAAAATCTAATTGGGCAGTACTTCCAACAGTGTACCAGAGTGCTTATTTTCCCTAAAAAGAAATATGAACATATATTTGCATCTACCTTAATTCATGAATATTGATTAATGGTTTGCCTGGATGTTTGGGGACATGAAAAGGACATGATTGGAAAATAAGTGATAAGGAGGTCTGAAAAAGACATATGAGAGTAACTCTCTGCAAACAGTAATGAAGCATGAATATTTGTGTCTCATGTGAATATTCACCAAAAATCAACATCAGCAGAGTAGACGTTTAATTATCAGGTGCATTAGATGACGCATCCTGTGGATGGCAGTCAACTGCTTTTCCCAGTTATTCCTGGATGAGTTCATAAAGAGTGTTGCGATGCCAACTGGGATAAAGTTTTATGCATGGGTCACAAACATGGACAAAAAAAAAAAAAAAGACCTCCACTTACCAAAATCGACATTGTTATCGTCACAGCATATACCAACACTGAGATTCAAACATGGCACAATTCCTCACGGGGACTAGCAAGCTGCTTGATTTTAGCTTGATTACATTGCACCACTTCCATTATAAAATGAGCATTATTATATTCTCACAGAAATAGACATTGACTCTAAACATGGCTTTGCCTTTCTTGCCTTCAGTGTTCATACAAAAACTACCATCTGTGTACTTATAGACTGCCTGATCTACAATCATGGTATTCTTTATTTTTTTTATTTTAATTCCAGTATAGTTCTAAAACAGTATTATATTAGTTTCAGGTGTACAATATAGTGATTAAACAATACTATATATTACTCACTGCTCCTCAAAATAAGTGTGCTCTTAATCCCCTTCACCTATTTCACATATTCCCCCTGCCACCCCCCCTCTGGTAACCATCAGTTTGTTCTCTATATTTAAGTTTGCTTTTTGCTTTGTCTCTTTCTTTTCCTTTGTTCATTTGTTGTGTTTCTTAAATTCTGCATATGAGCGAAATCTTATGGTATATGTCCACCTCTGACTTATTTAGTTTAGCATTATACTTTCCAGGACCATCCATGTTGTTACAAAACGAAAGATTTCATTCTTTTTTATGACAAAATTATATATATATATATATATATATATATATATATATATATATTAAAAATGTCTAGGCCACAAGCTATATCCCATGAGTTGCATAAGTTTATAGTCTTCCACATGTCTCACTAAATGGCAATAAATATATATTATATATATATGTGTGTGTATATATATATCCAGATATATATAAATATCTTCTTTATCTGTTCATCTATCAGTGGACACTTGGACTGCCTCCATAATTTGGCTATTGTGAAAAATGCTGGAATAAACACAGGAGTGCATTTACCCCTTTGAATTAGTGTTTTTGTATTCTTTGGGAAAATACCCAGTAGTGCAATTGCTGGATCATAGGGTAGTTCTGTATTTAGCTTTTTTAGAAACCTCCATACTGTTTTCCACAGTGGCAGCACCAGTTTGCATTCCCACCAACAGTGCACAAGAGTTCCTTTTTCTTCCACATTCTCACCAACACTTACCGTTTCTTGTGTTTTTGATTTTAGCCATTCTGACAGGTGTGAGGTGATATCTCATTGTAGTTTTGATTTGCATTTTCCTGATGATGAGTGATCATGAGCATCTTTTCATGTGTCTGTGAGACATCCATATGTCTTCATTGGAGAAATATCTGTTCATGTCTTCTGCCCATTTTTAATTGGATGATTTATTTTTCTGGTATTGAGTTGTATACGTTCTTTATGTATTTTAGATACTAACCCACATCATTTGCAAATATCCTACCATTCAGTAGGTTGTCTTTTAGTTTTGTTGTTTTCTTTACCATGCAGAAACTTTTTATTTTGATATAGTCCCAATAGTTTATTTTTGCTTTTGTTTCCCTCGAGTGAAGAGATATATCTAGAAAGATGTTGTTATGGCTGCTGTCAGAGAAATTACTACCAGGTGCTGTCTTCTAAAATTGAAAATTTTAATGGTTTTAGGTCTCACATTTAGGTCCTTAATCCATGTTGAGTTTATTTTTGTGTATGATGTAAGAAAGTGGTCTAGGTCCATTCTTTTACATGTGGCTGTCCAGTTTTCCCAGCACCATTTGTTGAAAAGAGTATCTATTTCCCGCTGCATATTTTTGCCTGCTTTGTCAAAGATAGATTGACCATATAATCGTAGGTTTATTCCTGGGCTCTCCATTTTGTTGCATTGATCTAGGTGTCTATTTTTGCACCAGTACTACATTGTTTTGATTTTCACAACTTTGTAATATAATTTGAAGTCTGGAATTGTGATGTTTCCAGCTTTTTCTTTTTCAAGACTACTTTGGCTATTAAGGATCTTTTGTGGTTCCACACTAATTTTAGGTTTGTTCTAGTTCTGTGAAAAATGCTGTTGGTATTTTGATAAGGATTGCATTAACTGGATAGATTACCTTCAGTTGTATGGACATTTTAACAATATTTGTTCTTTCAACCATGAGCATGGAATGTCTTTCCATTTGTTTTTGTTGTCTTCAATTTCTTTCATCAGCATGTTATACTTTTCATACTACAGGTCTTTCACCTCCATGGTTAAGTTTATTTCTAGGTATTTTATTATTTTGGTGAAATTCTAAATGGGATTGTTTTCTTAATTTCTCCTTCTGCCGCTTCATCATTAATGTATACAAATGCAACCGATTTCTCTTCATTGTTTTTGTATCCTGTGACCTTGCTGAATTCAATGATCAGTTCTAGTAGTTTTTCAATGGAGTCTTTAAGGTTTCCTATATATAGTGTCATGTCATGTGCGAATAGTGAAAGTTTGACTTCTTCTTTGCCAATTTGGATGCCTTTCATTTCTTTTTGTTTTTTATTGCTGTGGCTAAGATTTCTATTACTATGTTGAATAAAAGTGGTGACAGTGGACATTCTTCTCTTGTTCCTGACCTTAGCAGGAAAGCTCTCAATTTTTCACCATTGAGTATGATGCTACATGTGGGTTATTCATATGAGGACTTTATTATGTTGAGGTATGTTCTCTAAACCTACTTTGTTGAGGGTTTTTATCACGAATGGATTTTTTACTTAGTCAAATATCTGCATCTATTGAAATGGTTATATGCTTTTTATCCTTTCTCTTATTGTTGTGATGTATCACAGTGATTGATTTGGGAACATTGAAGCACACTTGCATCCTGGGAATAAATCCCACTTGATTGTGATGAATGATTTATTTAATGTATTGTTGAATTCAGTTTGATAATATTTTGTTGAGGATATTTGCATCTATGTTCATCAGAGATATTGGACTGTAGTTCTTTTTGTGTGGTGTCTTTATCTGGTTTTGCTAACAAGGTAATACTTGACTTCATGGAATGAATTTGGGAGTTTTCCTTCTTCATCTTTTTTTTGGAAAAGTTTGAGAAGAATAGATATTAACTCCTCTTTACATGTTTGGTAAATTCATCTGTGAAGCTGTGTGGTCCTGAAATTTTGTTTCTTGGAAATTTTTTGATTACTGACTCATTTTCATTGCTGGTTATTGACCCTTTCAAATTTTCTATTTCTTCCTGTTTAAATTTTGGTAATTTATATGTTTCTAGGAATTTATCCATTTCTTCTACGTTGTCCACTATGTTGGCATATGTTTTTTCATAACATTTTCTTACAAAACTGTGTGTTTCTGTTGTGTCAGTTGTTATTTCTCCTCTTTCATTTCTAACTTTGTTCATTTGACTTCTCTCTCTCTCTCTCTCTCTATCTCTTTTATGTGTGTGCCTAGAGGCTTATCAATTTTCTTGAACTTTTCAAAGAACTAGTTCCAGGTTTCATTTATTCCATTGTTTTTTTAGATTCTATAGCATTTATATCTGCTCTGATCTTTATTATTTTCTTCCTTTTTTTGGTTTGTGGTTTTGTTTGTTCTTCTTTTTCTAGATCCTTTAGGTAAAATGTTAGGATGTTTATTTGAGTTTTTTTCTTGCCTCTTGAGATAGGTCTGTATTGCTATAAACTTACCTCTTAAAACAGCTTTGCTGCATCCTGAAGATTTTGGACCATTATGTTTACATTTTCATTGTTTCCATGTAATTTTTTGTTTTTTCTTTGATTTCTTGGTTGACCCATTCATTGTTTAGTACCATGTTAGATAACCTCCATGTATTTGTTCTCTTCCATATTTCCTTTTGATTTCTAGTCTCATAGCATTGTGAGCAGAAAAGATGCATGGTATGACTTCATGGGTTTTTTTAAAATTTGTTGCTACTTGATTTGTGACCTAATATCTAATATATTCCAGAGAATGTGTGTTCTGCTGTTTTAGGATAGAATGTTCTGAATATATCTGTTATATCCATCTGGTCCTGTGTGTCATTCAAAGCCACCATTTCCTTGTTGATATTTCATTCATATGATCTGTCCATTGATATAAGTGAAGTGTTGAAGTCCCCTACTATTATTGTATTACTATTGATTAGTCCCATTATGTTTGTTATTAACTTTTATGTAATTGGGTGCTCTCATGTTGGATGCATAAATATTTACAGTTGGTATATCCTTTTTTTGGATTGTACCCTTTATGATCATATAGTGTTCTTCTTTGTCTCTTGTGACAGTCTTTCTTTTAAAGCCTATTCTTTTCTGATATAAATATTCCTGCCCTGGCTTTCTTTTCATATCCATTTACATGATAAATTCTTCTCCATCCTCTCTCTTTCAATCTGTGTGCGTCTTTAGCTCTGCAATGAGTCTTTCATAGGCAGGATATAGATGAGTCTTACTTTTTTATCCATTCCTTCAATCTATGTCTTGTGATTTGAGCAGTTAGTTCATTTACATTCAAAGTAATTATTCAGAAGCATATATTTATTTCTATCTTGTTATTTGTTTATGGTTGTTTTTGTAGTTCTCTGTTCCTTTCTTCTCTTGCTCTCTTCTCCCATGGTTTGTTGGCTTTCTTTAGTGATATACTTGGGTCCCTTTCTCTTTATTTTTGGTATATCTAGTATTTTTTTATTGTGTTTACCATTTTTTTGTATGTAAAGCTTCTACATATATCAATCTATATTAAAGTGATGGTCACTTCACTTTGAATCCATTTTTTACTCTTTTCCCCCTGACATTTTAGGTATATGATGTCATAGTTTACATTCTTTTATTTTGTGAGTCCCTTGAGTGATTTTTACAGATATGCTTATTCTTACTGCATTTTGCTTCCTACTCTTACTTATGGTCTTTCATTTCCACTCAAAGAGTCCCGTTTAACATTTCTTGAAGGGCTGCTTTTGTTGTCAAGATTTACTTTAATTTTTGCTTGTCTGGGAAGCTCTTTATCTCTCCTTCTATTCTGAATTATAGCTTTGCTGGATAAAGTATTCTTGACTGCAGATTTTTCGCACTCACCACTTTGAATATATTGTGCACTCCCATCCATCCTGGCTGCAAAGTTTCTGCTGAAAAATCCCCTGATAGCCTTATTTAGTTTCTCTTGTATGTAACATTCTTCTTTTCTATTGCTGCTTTTAAAATTCTCTCTTTATCACTCTTTGTCATTTTAATTACTATGTATCTTGGTGTGGACCTCCTTGTGTTGATTGTGTTGGGGGATCTTTGTGACCCTTGATCTAAATATCTGTTTCCTTCCCCAGATTTGGGAAGTTTCAGCTAAACCATTTTCTTTTACCCTCTTTTATCCTTATTTTTTCTTATTTACATAAGATGTGTTAATTATGACTAATTTTTATTTCAGTAGACAAGTTACAGGATGTCAAAGAAAACAGGGAAGAAGAATGAACATCACTCTAGGTGGATAAAAAGGACCTTGTAATATCTTTTATGAAGAAGGTAAGTGTGTTCTCAGTTGTTCATGGGATAGTTGTATCAAGATAGGCAGCAGCATGGCTTTGCTCTTTTCTTTAGTTGTTAGTTTTTATGTGTGCCAAGTTGACAAGGGCTTGACTATAAAACTTCCGTAATGTGTCAACTTGGTTAAGTGAAACCAGATTTCCCAGAATCATTTATTTTGCATGTTTTCAGTTAGGGTTGGCCACTGTAAAATTTTGCCTAAAATCTAGAAAACAGAAATGAAATAGTAGCCATGTTTCACTCTTGGAAGGATGATGTAGATCAAGAGCCGTGTTGTAGATCACTCACTCTTTTGTGCATCTGCTACTTCCCCTTGTTGGAAATGGCTGTGGCCAGGCTCACAGCTTTTGCTACCAGTCGTAACCTCCAGCTTCTCTATTTTCTGGACCAGGTTTAATTGAGGGTTTGTAGTAGGAGTTCCATTTCTCCTGCATGTCTTTCATGGCAGGAAATTTTTAGGCTGGAAAAGAGAGAAAGTCTGATCTGGAGTTCAGTGAGAGAAAAGATGCAGATTCCATCTTATTTGCATACTTCAGTTTTCCCTACATTCTCCCAGTTCATTTTCATTGTTACTTCCTGAATATGTGCCCTGTATGTTAAGGATCAGCATAAAACTCCAAAGAAACAGCTGGACCAAGATTATTTTACCAGTTTCTACAGTAGTGCAAATTCAAATCTCTATTAGAATTACTTTCTACCACAGAAAGTCACGAATGCTCTGGGAAGACAAGGGCATTCTGAAGAGGCAAAGTGAAATCTGTCTTATCCATTTAGAGGTCTGCTATCTTTTGGTGTCTACTTCAAGTCCTCCATTTTTTCTTGAGAAGAGCCCACCCACTGTGACCCCTTCTGACTCTTCCAACTACACAGTTTGTAGTCAATGTACTACATGTAAAGATAGTTTAGTTATGGATTTACTTTACATTTACCCTTTTCTCCAAGTCAGATTTTGGGCCTGTTGTTTCCTGGGATTATGGAACTTCTTTCTCAGTCCCTGAAAATGTTTTCAATCAATGGTGGAAGGGCCATGCTCGTGACACTTGGTCTGGTCCTTTCAGATTCTGCCAGTCAGGGCCATTGACTTTGTCTGTGGCTGGTTAATTAACCTTTAGTTGTCATGATTTCCCCCAAGCTGCATAGAAAAGAAGCAATCCTGTCTTAAATGCAAATTACACATGAGGAAATCTAGATGGGATACTTGACTCTGCCACTAATTTGTGTGACCTTTGGCAAGTCAATTAGGTGCTCTGTGCCATTGATTTTTTCCTTCTTTCTGGTTAGTTACCTACTATATTTCCTTCAAATTTAAATCAATGTTTTTGGACGTTTCCATGCTCCCATCTTGAAGTGGGATCAGAGACAAAATTAAACACATTGAAAGTGGGCTTGGCTGATAAAAGGGATTTCTCAGTGTTATTTTCTGAAATGTGATGTTTCTTAATTCATTTGCAATGGTATTAGCTAAAATATTTTCCAGAGTTGTATAACATTTTGCTTTCTGGACAAATGTGAAAAATTTCTTGATTTATCCATCATTGTAAGAATTTTTTTTATAATTGATCTCTTTGTTAGTGTGTCTAAATGCAACAGAAACCCTTAGTTTACTCAGATCATTATAGCAAGGTGCCCTTTTAAAGTCTTTAATGGTTGCCTGTAAGTGTCTCTTTTTCTGTATTCGTATTGTAAAGGCTTGATGTAAAATGGCAGCATTTATTAAACACTTCAAAGCTCCTGTTTTTAATATTTCTTCAACTCTGTTCTGACTGAGTCCATTTTAATTTTATATGTTCTTTATTAAGCAGCTTTAATAATGTTAGTATTTCTTTTCTGTCTCTCTTCTTGGAGACTTTTGCCACTGCTGAGATCTGAGTTTTGCAATTTTTTATGACTCTGTCCCTACTGACATAAGTTGTCTCTAGATGGAAATTAGGGAACAGGGGTGGGGATCACAGTTCCTGTGCTGCAGGGTACAGTCACATTGGAACTCTACAGTTTGCTGAAAATAGTGGAATTAAATGGATAGGACTTTCATGGGCTTAAAACATAACCCAGACCTCTAAGGTCTCAAAGATATAGATTCCGAGACTAGAACCAAAAGGCTTTGATCATTCACTGGACCCCAGGAATGTCAATCCTCACTTCCCAGCAAATGAATTTGGAGCTTTCAATGACAGGATGGGCCCTTTGTTGACCCTTACAAGCTCTGCCTCCTTTCATCTGCTCATCCAATTTTTCCCACCTTCTTAAATGCCATCTCAAGTGCAATGTTGGTTGGCCACTCCTCTAACAGCCCTCCTGCCATTCCTGTGGTAGGGCTTCCACAATTTTAAAGACTGTTGTCGCCCTTTCAGTCATATTTTTTGCTGCCTCCACTGCCTCCAGGCAGGCTCCATTGTCAATAGCCTCCCCTTGGCAGCAGTCACCTCACTTAGTTGTCATCTTCACCACAGTCATCACAGCAACAAGAATATCACTCAGGTCCAAACACAGACTGGAGCATTTTTATTACCATGTCTGCAACAGGAGCGAGACCCAGCACAGGTCACCAGGAGAGAGCTGAGGGTGAAACAGACCATGACCCCAGGCTCCTCAAGGTATCTGGTTCCTGCAGAAGGGTTAGATGGAATTTGGGGGACCATGGCCTTTTTGACTTCCCAGGAGGTTGTGAGAGCCCTTCTAGAGGAAGAGGCTGGGGAAGAGGCCTCCCAGTCCACAGTTGAGGAGAACAGGGACATTCAGTGAGCAGAAGGGTCAAGAGGAGGGCAATGAGGAGGTAGAGGAAAAAGAAGAAAAGGACTATGATGGTGAGGAGGAGGAAGATGAAGATGAAGGGAAAGACCATGACAAGGAGATACAGAAGGAGAGTGTTGAAGTTGTCCTTGTAGGGGCTCATAAGTTCCCCACAGCATGGTTTTGGTCCCTGTTTCATGATCTGGTCTGTTCCGTTCTATACCCTATCCAGTATAATGACCCCCTCCTGGTTCAGCCCCATGGAGGCCACATGTTGGTAAAGCATGGTCCTTGGAAATCTGAGGATCCAGTAGAGGGACCCACACTTCCAGAGGGCAAGGACATGCAGAGGGAATGGAGAAGTGGGAGGGTGAGTACCTGGCAAAGGCAACCTACACCCAAGTGTCTGAGGAAACTACAGAGGGACTAAAGCCAGAAGGCAGAGAATTAGAAGAGGTCAGGGTCCAAGAAAGCAAGTCCACAATACAAAGGTATTTTATGAGGTGGGGCCTGTGCAGTCAGGGGACTGAAGCTAGCAAGTGGCAGTAGTATCTTCAGGCCCTTGCAACCCCCATTGTGGTATCCAGCTCAAAAGCAAGGGGTGTTCAACACTTTCCTTTAGCAGGTAAGCAATGGGTCAAAGCTCTCAAAAACCTTCAGGCCCAATATGCGCAAGTAGAAGCTCAATTCTATAAAAATTTTCACGATCTTGAGAAAAAATATGCTGCCTTCTATCATCCTTTGTTTGATAAGAGATCTGAGATAATCAATGCAATCCATGAGCCCACAGAAAGTGAATGTCAGTGGCAAGGAGGTGTTCAGGAAGGCGTGGAGGGGGGTGGAAAGAGAGCCTGCAGGAAAAGAGCAAACAAATGGCATACCTGACTTTTGGTTGACAGCTTTTAAAAATGTAAAGATCGGGGCTCCTGGGTGGCTCAGTCGGTTAAGCTTCTGACTCTTTATTTCAGCTCAGGTCATGATCTCAACATTGTAAGATCAAGCCCAGGTTGATCTCTGCCCTGACAGTATGGAGCCTGTTTGGGACTCTCTCCCTCCTCCTCTGTCTGCACCCTTATATTCTCTCTTTCTCTCTCTCTCTCAAATAAATAAACTTAAAAAAAAAAAACAAAACAATGCAAAGATCCTTGGTAGGATGATCCAAAGAAATGATGAACTTCTACTTAGAGCACTTGAAACATGTAAAAATTAAATTTTCAGAAGTTAAGAAACCAATGAGCTTCACCATAGAATTCATCTTTAAGTGAAACAAATACTTTTCTAACGAAGTCCTGATGAAAACACACCGAATGCGATCAGACCCAGATGACTCTGATCCCTTCTTCTCCAAAGGGCCAGAAATTATCAGCAGCACAGGGTGTGAGATCCACTGGAAAGACGGGGGATATGTCACTGTGAAAACTATCAAGCTGCAGAAATATGAGGGCCACAGAAGTGTTGTATCAACCACTAAGAAGATGCCCAGCTATTTTTTTTTTTTTTGATGCCCGGCTATTCTATTTTCACCTACTTCTGTCCTCCTGATCGTCCTGAAGGTAGAGTACTGAATGTCACCACTGGTCATAAATTGGGCTATTTTTTCCATGAAATTCTGGTCCTGAAGTCTGTATTATTCTTCACTAATGAAGCCAGTGTATATAAGTATGAAAGTTCTGATGATGAGGCCCAAGAAGCTGGAGGTGAAGAAAAGAAAGTAGAAGTGATCAGAAATGAAGAACCTGAAAAAGGACCTGAAGAAGATATGGACCCAGAAGAGAGCAGTCCCTGAGAACTCAGGTATCTGTGTACAGCTTTGTGTAACATTCATCCATTTCTGACATACATCACTGAAATAGCTGAAAGTGAGGAGAAAAGAATGGATAAAAATGGAAACCAGAAGGACCTGAAAAGGAACCAGATCCAGTAGAATATAGCCTGGGACAGTGCATGCTGAGTATCACCCAACCATTCTTGCCATACGCATGTTATAATTTTACATTTTTCCAGTAAACTTAATAATTAAAAAATATTTTAAATTTACTTTTATAAACCACTTTTAGTGTTAAAAATGTACATATATACTAGAACATATAGAATGCAGGATGTTCTGAAATATATTTCTTTCACAGGCATACTACTCTTTGAGCTGAAACTATAAGACTTCTACAGGTAAGAAATTTCAGACCTGGTAGTTGATATCACATTTGTTTAGAATGCAGTTACTAGAACAAGTGGCTAAAGTGACTGAAACATACACTAGATGGGCCTTCATCTTTGGTGGTCACTTATGTGGTCTCTGGAGACAATGCCTTTGAGAATGTGTCTACCTAAAAACTTGTAAAAAAATAATAATTTCAAGTAGGACCACATTTAAAGATTGATTCCTAGGTATTCATTCATTTTAAGTTTTGTGTTTCATGTGACGTCAAAAGAAAGATTACTCATAGTAAGATTTTGGTTATCACTGAATTATTATTTTAACTTACATATCATCATTTATTTCCCTCTTTTCTTTCTCCTTTCACAGACATGAACACTAAAGGCCTGGGAGGTTAAGAGATTATGGTTTATGAAAGAAGCAAAGGCTTCTAAGGTGGAGAAACATTTATAACCCTAAATGGTCTTCCCCACCTCCCACCAAAAAAACAACAAGAATTTTTGGTGTTTGGCAAGTGGGAGGTGAGGTTGGTGTGATCAAATGATTGAAGACATCAAATGATGCATGAACACCCTGATACCCAAAAGTCTGTGTTGCAAGAGGAAAATTGCATGGTTTTCTCCTGTTGAGACAACAGATATACACAGGACTGACTATGCTTAGATTTAGAAGGTCATTGGTGTATGTTAATTATGTTCAATTGTTAATATTCTCTTATTTCTTTGTACAGTGTGAAAGCATAGAAAGACATGGATGAGGAAAAGACAATGAATTTATTCTTCACCAATTTCAAGATTTTCTGATTTCAGTAGTCCATGGGAAATTTTATCAACACTGGATTTGCTCCAAAGTTCTTCACCCAAAAAGTAACATCCACTGATATCTGACTTTTCTCTTACATCTTTCAGATGTATCTGACAGTATTTTTTCAGGTTAAAAATAAAAGTTTGCTTAAGGGGCGTCTGGGTGGCTCAGTCAGTTGAGCATCTGACTTCTGCTCAGGTCATGATCTCACGGGTGGTGGGTTCAAGCCCCACGTCAGGCTCTGTGCTGACAGTTCAGAGCCTGGATCCTGCTTCAGATTCTGTGTCTCCCTTTCTCTCTGCCCTTCCCCTGCTGGGCAGGGGCTCGGTCTCTCTTTCTCTCTCTCTCTCAAAATAAATAAACATTAAATTAAAAAAATTTAAAGTTTGTTTGAAATATATAAGCTTCAGATCTTTTAGATAAATAATGCTCATCCAAATCTACCTTTATATATTTTGTTTTGTCTCATCTTAGCATAATTGAAAAAGATCACTTTCAACCATGTTTTAACTTATTTTACTGTAGCCACAAATTAATTAAAATATCAAGTTATAAACAATTTATGTGAAGAGATATGGGGGAGTTGCCCTTCCCTATTGAATTTTGTTGAAATAACTTAATGGATGACCTAGCTTACCTGAAGACCAAATGGTGCTGGGTTGGTACTGGGCTGATGTGGACAAGTAGCATTAACATTACATGGGAACTTGTTAGAAATGCAAAGTCCCTAGCCCCACTCCAGACCTACCTAACTGTAAATTTGAAGATGCGCCTATAATTAGAGTTTTACAAGTTCTTTAGATGATTCTGAAATATACTAAAGTTTGAGAACCACTGGTTTGAGCATCATCTATGTTATGGCCAGCCTTACTTCACTGTCTTGAGTTTGTTTCAGGTAAATGAACAGGGTAACAAAAATTGGACTCTGGAAGAGACTAGAATTCTCAGAGGTAGAGACACAGAGAAAGACCTACAGGTGCAAAGATTGGGTGGCAGCAGTGAAAAAATTGATAAGGTAAAAATCTAGTTCCAAAAGTATACAAAGTTTATAATGCCATGTATGCAAAGTTTAAAAAACATTTTTTTAAAGTGCCATGAATTTATTACAATAAATATACATGTACTAAAAATAATACATAAGAATCATGCATCCATATGTAGCATGCAGAAAGTCATGCATGAGAATAACTTAGGACAGTGGCAACATTGTGTGGAGACAGAGTAAAGACAATTTAGTTGGGAAGGGTTACATGGTAGCCTGAAACTTTGAAAATGGCCAAGAGTCCAGTGTGTGGGGTTAAGAGGATATGCATACCCAGAAACCATGCCCCCTACCTTGAACCATGCTCCATATATATGAGGCCCTGAATTTTCTCCTCATGTAGCCCTAACTCCTAAGCCCTAAGAGCCTTGCATGCTCCTCTTCAATGGGTCCTCATGATCTACTTCTGGGGGTTGTATTTACTTCCAGGGTATAAATATTCCCAGGACTGCAAATTGACTAATAGGTAGTTGTTGTATACAGGGAACAGAGGATAAGTGGGCTACATTATCCACATATAGAAATGGAGCTCAGTGTGTGTGGAGAAGGGATGGAGGAGAGGCTGGGCCCTAGAACCTGGGACCTGGAATGAGGTCCACGGGCTAAGGGTGGGGGTTCCATTCTCCCTACATCACTTATATAGAACTTAGAGGAGTCCAAGTATTGTGCACAGGCCATAAGCTGGCCCCAAATAATCCCCACTTTCCAGTATTCATACTTGTATAATCCCCTATTCTTAAGTTTGGAAGCACCAATGACTTCCTTCCAACCAATAGAATATGGATAGAGGGGTGCCTGGTTGTCTCAGTGAAGCATCCGACCTCAGCTCAGGTCATGATCTCATAGTTCATGAGTTCAAGCCCTGCATCGGGTTCTCTGCTGTCAGTACAGAGCCCAGTTGGGATCCTCTGTCTCCCTCTCTGTCTGCCCCTTCCCCACTGGCGCTCTCTCTCTCTCTCTCTCTGTCTCTGTCTCTCTGTCTCTGCATATTCTTTTTTAAGTGTATTTCTTTATTTTGAGAGATATCCTTTGTATGATAATTTGTTATATAACAACAGAAAAGTAATACACTGCACTTAACAGTCGTGGAGACTCCAGGCATCTATATGTGTGATCTTGGGTATCACCCAACCATTCCTGACATGAACCTGTTACTGAAAACTTTGTGTTAAAACTCCTTCAATAAACTATATAAGAAAAAGAAACATTAAAATACACTGAATAGTCTAATTAGAACCTGGCCATTCAGATTAATACAAATTAATATATTTTTCATGGTAGAAAAGATATTTTATTTAACAGTCTATTAGTTTATTTAAATCTTTCACATATTATACATGGCAGGTAGGCCCCCAATTGAACTCTTGCTCTGAAACCTTTGAACATTATGTGTTACAGGTGGTCCAAATTAAATATTTGGTGTATCACCCCCTTCTCCTTCCTCACTCCCTGTCAACTTTGTTTCCTAAGTACTGAAAGAGTGCTACCCTTTGCTCTGGAAATAGCCTCTACAGCTGAATCCCATGGGCCATCATTCTACAGGGCTTGGACCTATGGACCTAATTCCCAAGCAAAGCTAAAGTATAACCACCAACCATCCTTCCCCTCTGCCCATCCACCCTCTTTCCCACACATCTCACTTTCTCTGCATATATTGAGTACACAAATTCTGTTATTCAAGACCACTTATGTCCCATGAAAATAGCCAGCTAAAGGCTACCAGTAATCATCTCATTCAGGTACACCTGTATGGAACCCATTCAGGATCATACAGAACAATCCTTAAGAACAATTCTTCTGGGAGAAGATATTTGCAAATGGCATATCGGAAAAATGGTTAGTATCCAAAAATATATAGAGAACTTAAACTCAACACCCAAACAAAAAATCTAATTACAAATGGGCAGAAGACATGAACAAACATTTCTCCAAAGAAGACCTATAGATGTCCAACAAACACATGAAAAGATGTTCATCATCACTTACCATCAGGGAAATGCAAATCAAAACTACAATGAGGTATCACCTCACACCTGTCAGAATGGCTACAATCAGCAACACAAAAAACAATAGGTGTTGGCAAGGATGTGGAGAAAAAGGAAGAGTCCTGCACTGTTAATGTAAATGCAAACTGGTGCAACCACTCTGAAAAAGAGTACGGAAGTTCCTCAAAAAGTTAAAAATAGATCTACCCTATTAACCAGTAATTTCACTAATACAATAATTGCTCTTTGTACCCAAAGAATACAAAACACTAATTCAAAGGGATACATGCATTCTTATATTCATTGCAGCATTATTTAAAATAGCCAAGATAATGGAAGCAGCCCAAGTGTTCATCAACTGATGAATAGATAAAGAAGATGTGATATATATACATATATATGTATATGTATGAAATGTAATATTATTCAGCCATAAAAAAGAATGAAATCTAATTTGCAACAACATGAATAGAGCTAGAGAGTATTTAATGCTCAGTGAAATAAACCAGTCAGAGAAAGACAAATATCATATGATTTCACATATGTGGAATTTGAGAAACAAGACAAAGGGGCAAAGGGGTAAAAAAAGAGAATGAGAGACAAATCAAGAAATAGACTCTTAATTATAGAGAACTTCCCATTACCAGGTGGGAGATGGGTGGGGGTATGGGTGAAATGGGTGATGGGGATTAAGGAGTATACTTGTAATGATGAGCACTGGCTAATGTATGGAATTGTTGGATCATCATATTGTATAATTGAAACTAACATAACAGTGTATGTTAACTAACTGGAATTTAAAACAAATACATTTCTAAGGACTGAGAACAAACTAAGGGTAGATGGGGGTGAGGGAGAGGGGAAAGTGGGTGATGGGCAGGGAGGAGGGCACTTGTTGGGATGAGCACTGGGTGTAGTATGGAAGCCAATTTGACAATAAATTATATTTTGAAAAATAAATAAAAGAAATACATTTCTGTGGTTTGTAAGCTAAACAAATTTAAAAATTAAAATAAAATGGGAGTAACTACAATTGATGCACTCTCTGGCAATCTTTTGGTCTGACGTGTCAATATCTTATGTGATTTATCTCCTCTGTTACACATATTGAGAAGGGCTACAGAACAGTTTCTATTTTTGCAAATGTAGGGTTTTTTTTTTAACAGAGCAAAAGACCGAGGAAGCTACAAAGAAGTTGGAAAACATTAGAATGTTCCTCTGTGAATTGAGAAATCTTTAACCTCTTTATTAAAAATAAAAGTTATATTGCTAATTTTAGAAAATAAAATATTAATGTGGGAATTGTTAGAGTGAGAATAACCTCATACTGGTCCTCTCTGAAAAAAAGCAAAGGGGTGGGAAGTAAGTCAGCTAGTATATCACCATCATCTGTAGAATAGTATCAATCTAAATAAACTATTTGCCATAGATTTTGAAAGATATATAATCAAACTATCACCTTTAGGGGTCTGAAAAATTCTCCACCTAACATTCTGATTTGCCACAGTCACTGCAAGTACCATTGCATCTGCTAAACCATATTCACCAAGTGGCAGAGCAGTTAGCATGGTAGCTTGGGTATACTACAGATCCTTTTCTTGTTCTGGGCCCCACTCGAAACTGACAGCCTTTTAGCATACTCCCTAAATGGGTACAATTAGCACTCCCAAATAAGATATATGATGGACTTCAAAATCAAAAAAGCCCACTAGGCATTTTGCCTAGTAGTAGGGGCCAGTTGCTACAACTTGTTCTTCCCCTTGAAGGGTATTTCAACATTCTCTTTACCTCTGAACCCCTGGAATATTCAACAAGGAGGCCAGCCTCCTGAATTTTTCGTGGGGTTCATTTTCCATTACTCAGGATGTATTCATATTGCCAGGATTGTCACTACGTCCTGCTCATCAGGCCAAATCAACATGATGTCATCAATGTAATATGACAGTATAATGTCCTGTGGTATAGAAAGTTGATAAAGCTCTCTGTAGATTAGATTTTGACATAGGTCTGGAGAGTTAATATAGCCCTGACATAGAATGTAAAGTAACTTGCTGGTCCTGCCACCAAAATCAAACTGCTTTATATGGTCTTCACTGCTAAAAAAAAAAAAAAAAAAAAAAAAAAAAAAAAAAAAAAAAAAAAAAAACACAAAAAACAAAAAAACCTTCATACCATGCTTCCGGGGATATGTTGCTTTCCTCCAGCAAAGAAACCACATCTTGAAAAGCATGTACATTTGGAGTCATCATCTGACCACTTTTTTTTAATATGAAATTTATTGCCAAATTGGTTTCCATACAACACCCAGAGTTCATCCCAACAGGTGCCCTCCTCAATATCCATCACCCACCCTCCCCTCCCTCCCACCCCCCATCAACCCTCAGTTTGTTCTCAGTTATAAAGAGTCTCTTATGGTTTGGCTCCCTCCCTCTCTTTTTTTTCACTCCCCTCCCTCATGGACTTCTGTTAAGTTTCTCAGGATCCACATAAGAATGAAAACATATGGTAACTGTCTTTCTCTGTATGACTTATTTCACTTAGCATAACACTCTCCAGTTCCATCCACGTTGCTACAAAAGGCCATATTTCATTCTTTCTCATTGCCAAGTAGTATTCCATTGTATACATAAACCACAATTTCTTTATCCATTCATCAGTTGATGGACATTTAGGCTCTTTCCATAATTTGGCTATTGTTGACAGTGCTGCTATAAACATTGGGGTACAAGTGCCCCTATGCATCAGCACTCCTGTATCCCTTGGGTAAATTCCTAGCAGTGCTATTGCTAGGTCATAGGGTAGATCTATTTTTAATTTTTTGAGGAATCTCCACACTGTTTTCCAGAGTGGATGCACCCGTTTGCATTCCCACCAACAGTGCAAGAGGGTTCCCGTTTCTCCACATCCTCTCCAGGATCTATAGTCTCCTGATTTGTTCATTTCAGCCACTCTGACTGGCGTGAGGTGATATTTGAGTGTGGTTTTGATTTGTATTTCCCTGATGATCAGTGATGTTGAGCATTTTTTCATGTGTCGGTTGGCCATCTGGATGTCGTCTTTAGAGAAGTGTCTATTCATGTTTTCTGCCCATTTCTTCACTGGATTATTTGTTTTCTGGGTGTGGAGTTTGGTGAGTTATTTATACATTTTGGATACTAACCCTTTATCTGATACATCGCTTGCAAATATCTTTTCCCATTTCGTCAGTTGCCTTTTAGTTTTGTTGATTGTTTCCTTTGCAGTGCAGAAGCTTTTTATCTTCATGAGGTCCCAATAGTTCATTTTTGCTTTTAATTCCCTTGCCTTTGGAGATGTGTCAAGTAAGAAATTGCTGCGGCTGAGGTCAGAGAGGTTTCTTCCTGCTTTCTCCTCTAGGGTTTTGATGGTTTCCAGTCTCACATTCAGGTCCTTCATCCATTTTGAGTTTATTTTTGTGAATGGTGTAAGAAAGTGGTCTAGTTTCATTCTTCTGCATGTTGCTGTCCAGTTCTCCCAGTATCATTTGTTAAAGAGACTGTCTTTTTTTCCATTGGATATTCTTTCCTGCTTTGTCAAAGATTAGCTGGCCATACATTTGTGGGTCCAATTCTGGAGTCTCTATTCTATTCCATTGGTCTCTGTGTCTGGTTTTGTGCCAATACCATGCTGTGTTGATGATTACAGCTTTGTAGTAGAGGCTAAAGTCTGGGATTGTGATGCCTCTTGCTTTGGTCTTCTTCAATATTACTTTGGCTATTTGGGGCCTTTTGTGGTTCCATACAAATTTTAGGATTGCTTGTTCTAGCTTGGAGAAGAATGCTGGTACAATTTTGATTGGGATTGCATTGAATGTGTAGATAGCTTTGGGTAGTATTGATATTTTAACAACATTTATTCTTCCAATCCATGAGCATGGAATGTTTTTCCATTTCTTTATATCTTCTTCAATTTCCTTCATAAGCTTCCTATAGTTTTCACCATACAGGTCTTTTACATCTTTGGTTAAGTTTATTCCTAGGTATTTTATGCTTCTTGGTGCAATTGTGAATGGGATCAGTTTCTTTATTTGTCTTTCTGTTGCTTCATTATTAGTGTATAAGAATGCAACTGATTTCTGTACATTAATTTTGTATGCTGTGACCTTGCTGAATTCATGTATCAGTTCTAGCAGACTTTTGGTGGAGTCTATCAGGTTTTCCATGTATAGTATCATGTAATCTGCAAAAAGCTGTTGCCAGAACTTCCAACAATATGTTAAACAACAGTGGTGAGAGTGGGCATCCCTGTTGTGTTCCTGATCTCAGGGGGAAAGCTCTCAGTTTTTCCCCATTGAGGATGATATTAGCTGTGGGCTTTTCATAATGGCTTTTATGATGTTTAAGTATGTTCCTTCTATCCCGACTTTCTCGAGAGTTTTTATTACGAAAGGATGCTGAATTTTGTCAAAGGCTTTTTCTGCATCGATTGACAGGATCATATGGTTCTTTTCTTTTCTTTCATTAATGTGATGTATCACATTGATTTGCGAATGTTGAAGCAGCCCTGAAGCCCAGGAATGAATCCCACTTGATCATGGTGAGTAATTCTTTTTATATGCTTTTGAATTCAATTTGATAGTATCTTGTTGAGAAGTTTTGCATCCATATTCATTGAGGATATTGGCCTGTAGTTCCCTTTTTTTGCTGGGTCTCTGTCTGGTTTAGGAATCAAAGGAATGCTGGCTTCATAGAATGAGTCTGGAAGTTTTCCTTCCCTTTCTATTTTTTGGAAGAGCTTGAGAAGGCTAGGTATTATCTCTGCTTTAAATGTCTGGTAGAATTCCCCAGGGAAGCCATCTTGTCCTGGACTCTTATTTGTTGGGAGATTATTGATAACTGATTCCATTTCTTCACTGGTTATTGGTCTATTCAAGCTTTCTATTTCTTCCTGTTTGAGTTGGAATTGTGTGGGTGCTTAGAAATTTGTCCAGGTTGTCCAGTTTGTTGGCATATAATTTTTCATAGTATTCCCTGATAATTGCTTGTATTTCTGAGGGATTGGTTATAATAATTCCATTTTCATTCATGATTTTATCTATTTGGATCCTCTCCCTTTTCTTTTTGAGAAGCCTGGTTAGAGATTTATCAATTTTGTCCATTTTTTTTTTCAAAAAATCAACTCTTGATTTCATTGATCTGCTCTCCAGGTTTTTTAGATTCTCTATTGTTTATTTCTGCTCTGATCTTTATTATTTCTCTTCTTCTGCTGGGTTTGGGGTGTCTTTGCTGTTCTGCTTCTAGTTCCTTTAGGTGTGCTGTTAGATTTTGTATTTGGGATTTTTCTTGTTTCTTGAGATAGGCCTGGATTGCAATGTATTTTCCTCTCAGGACTGCCTTCGTTGCATCCCAAAGCGTTTGGATCGTTGTCTTTTCATTTTCATTTGTTTCCATATATTTTTTGATTTCTTCTCTAATTGCCTGGTTGACCCATTCATTCTTTAGTAGGGTGTTCTTTAACCTCCATGCTTTTGGAGGTTTTCCAGACTTTTTCCTGTGCTTGATTTCAAGCTTCATAGCATTGTTGCCTGAAAGTGTGCATGGTATGATCTCAATTCTTTTAGACTTTTTAAGGGCTGTTTTGTGTCCTAATATGTGATCTATCTTGAAGAATTCTCCATATGCACTGGAGAAGAAAGTATATTCTGTTGCTTTGGGATGCAGAGTTCTAAATATATCTGTCAAGTCCGTCTGATCCAATATATCATTCAGGTCCCTTGTTTCTTTATTATCTGTCTAGATGTTCTATCCATTGTTTTAAGTGGAGTATTAGCATCTACTGCAATTACCACATTCTTATCAATAACGTTGCTTATGTTTGTGATTGTTTTATATATTTGGGGGCTTCCGTATTCGGTGCATAGACGTTTATAATTGTTAGCTCTTCCTTAAGGGTCGACCCTGTAATTATTATATAATGCCCTTCTTCATCTCTTGTTACAGTCTTTAATTTAAAGTCTAGTTTGTCTGATATAAGTATGGTTACTCCAGCTTTCTTTTGACTTCCAGTAGCATGATAGATGTTTCTCCATCCCGTCACTTTCAATCTGAAGGTGTCCTCAGGGCTAAAATGAATCTCTTGTAGAGAGCAAATAGATGGGTCTTATTTTTTTATCCATTCTGATACCCTATGTCTTTTGGTTGGAGCATTTAGACCATTTAAATTCAGTGTTATTATTGAAAGATACGGGTTTAGAGTCATGGTGATGTCTGTAGGTCTCATACTTGTAGTAATGTCTCTGGTACTTTGTAGTTCTTGCAACATTTCACTCACAGAGTCCCCCTTAGGATCTCTTGTAGGGCTAGTTTAGTGGTGATGAATTCCTTCAGTTTTTGTTTGTTTGGGAAAACCTTTATATCTCCTTCTATTCTGAATGACAGACTTGCTGGATAGAGGATTCTTGGCTGCATATTTTTTTCTGTTCATCACATTGAAGATTTCCTGCCATTCCTTTCTGGCCTGCCAAGTTTCAGTAGATAGGTCTGCCACTAGTCTTATGGGTCTCCCTTTGTAAGTTAGAGCCTGTTTATCCTTAGCTGCTTTCAGAATTTTCTCTTTATCCTTGTATTTTGCCAGTCTCACTATGATATGTCATGCAGAAGATCTATTCAAGTTACCTCTGAAGGGAGTTCTCTGTGCCTCTTGGATTTCAATGCTTTTTTCCTTCCCCAGATTGGGGAAGTTCTAAGCTATGATTTGTTCAGGTACACCTTCAGCCCCTTTCTCTCTCTTCTTCTTCTTCTGGAATTCCTATTATATGGATATAGTTCTGTTTGATTGCATCACTTAGTTCTCTAATTCTCCCTTTATACTCCTGGATTTTTTTTATCTCTCTTTTTCTCAGCTTCCTCTTTCTCCATGATCTTATCTTCTAATTCACCTATTCTCTCCTCTGCCTCTTCAATCCATGTTATGAGTGCCTCCATTTTATTTTGCACCTCATATATACCATTTTTTAGCTCCTCATGACTATTTCTTAGTCCCTTGATCTCTGTAGCAATAGATTCTCTGCTGTCCTTTATGCTTTTTTCAAGCCCAGCAATTAATTTTATGACTATTATTCTAAATTCTTCTTCCATTACATTACTTAAATCGTTTTTGATCAATTCGTTAGCTGTCACTACTTCCTGGAGTTTCTTTTGAGGATAATTCTTCCATTTCATCATTTTGGGTAGTCCTTGCAGTGGCTCCAAACTGCAGGGCACTTCCCCTGTGCTGTCCAGGGTAACTTGTGTTGGTGGGCTGGCTGCAGTCAGACCCGATGTCTGCCCCCAGCCCACCACTGAGGCCACATTCAGACTGGTGTGTACCTTATCTTCCCCTCTCCCAGGGGCAGGACTCACTGTGGAGTGGTGTGGTCCCTGTCTGGGCTACTTGCACAATGCCAGGCTTGTGGTATTGCTTTGATGGGATCTGGCCAAGGGCATATTAGCCAGGGTGGATCTGCAAGGTGCACAGGGGCAGGAGGGGCAAGCTTAGCTTGCTTTGCTGTAGGTGGTCCCCTGTGGGAGGGGTCCTGCAACACCAGAAGGGAGGCAGGCCCATGGGAGGGATGGATCTACAGAAGCACAGCATTGGGCGTTTGCGCCATGCAAGCAAGTTCGGTGACGGGAACTGGTTCCCTTTGGATTTTCGGCTGGGGGATGGGAGAGAGAAATGGTGCTTGCCAGCACCTTTGTTCCTCCACCTAGCTGAGCTCTGTCTTCCAGGGCTCAACAACCCTCCCTCCCAGCGTCCTCTCACCTTCCCTGTTCTCCGAGAGCAGAGCTGTTGACCTTTAACATTCCAGATGCTAAGTCCCGCTGGCCGTCAGAACTCACGGAGTCCAGCCCTTCCGCTTTTGCAAGCCAGACTCGGGGGCTCTGCCTTGCCAGGCTGGCTGCCCCTCCACTGCCCTGGCTCCCTCCCACCAGTCCACGTAGCAAGCACCGCCTCTCTGCCCTTCCTACCATCTATCCGTGGGCCTCTTGTCTATGCTTGGCTCTGGAGAGTCTGTTCTGCTAGTCTTCTGGCGGTTTTCTGGTTTATTTAGGCAGATGTGGGTGGAATCTAAGTGATCAGCAGGACAAGGTGAGCCCAGTGTTCTCCTATTCCACCATCTTCCACCATCCCAAATATCATCTGACCACGTTTACAATAATCCCCTGTTAATCTAAAAAATCCATCCCTCTCCTGTACAGACCGGATCAGAATGTTGAATGGGACTGTTATGATAATCTCTACTCCCTGAATATTTCAAGTCCTTGATGGTGGTGCTAACCTCTGAAGTTTCCTCCATTTGCTTTTGGTTTACTATATGGATAGAGACAGTTTTACTGTTCTTCATTTGACCTTCCCTATCATAATAACTCATATTCTATGAATCAGGAAACCAGTGTGAAAATTGGTTGAGTTCAGTTTCTAAGTATGTCTATTATGCCTTATGCCTTCTGTGAAGGAGATAACAACAGGTTAGCAGGAGCTGTGTCACTTACTTGAGTGAAAATTCCACAGTGGCATTTTGGGTCGCCAGGATTTAGAGTTACTTCAGAGTCAATGTCTAGTAACCTTTGACAAGTCTGATTTCCTACCTGTTTCCTCAATGCACAGTTGTCCTGGTAAGAGGATGCAAGTCCTTTTAGGGAAGACCAGATGAAGATTTACAATATTTATTTTGGCTAGGTAGCATAATCCTTTTTCAAGGAGATCTGGCTTCTCCCTTTTTATAGGGCATCCTGTCTGTGAAGTGGATCCAGTGTGGAAACTGATGACAGGCTGTGATTATTATAGTGATTTAAGTTAGATTTCAACTCATTAGGTATAGAGTCATTTTATTTATACAGATGAAGTAGAATTGAGTAGGCTGCCCATCTAGGGACACCATAATCAACTTGTCAATACCAAAGATCACTGTGAGTCAGAAAATTATTATTACTGCTTGAGCTCTGCCACCTATTATAGTAATAATACTCATCTTGTCTTTGGCAAATATATGTCTCCACTTGGCTCCTTCCAAACCAGGAACACAATGTCCTTTTTCAGTTCAGGAAGCCCAATTTGATGGTAGCAGTTTCCACTCTTATCATGCCCTAACAAGATTATACCTCACAAAGCCTTCAATAATTCTGGAGCTCGCGTCGGGAATGTGTTTCTGACGGCTTTGGTAAAGAGAATCTTCTGGGCTTTTCCAGACACCATTGTGGAGGTATTAAGTGATAAATCCAGTCTATCCTTTCAAACCCTCTAAACCTTTGGATACTTTTATCTCTGCTGTTCTAAGGAAGTTCTGACATTTTAATTTCATTTACTATAGCATGTCTTTGGGTTCATGTTTCTGTTAAATAACCAAGCAAATTGTTAGGTTCACTCTTGCCACTCTATCTGGCATATTAAATATGAGGTTTCTACTCAGTGAGACCATACAAGTAAATTTGGCCCAATGCTACACATTTTTATCATCTGACCTAACAACTTTAGGATCTATTTCTGTATATGTTTCTTTGGTTTCCATTAATATAAGTGAACACAATCATATAACTCATTTTATGTATATCACATTTATTCATAGGCTATACTTTTGAATTCATGTTCTGGAAGCTGCTAGGACTTGAATCTGGTTATAGGTCTAAAAGCAATGGCAACTGTTACATTATGGAGGTGTTAACTAACACTATAGTAGAAATCATTTTGCAGTACAGTAGCCCCCCCTTGTCTGTTGGCAGATATTTTCTAATATCCCTAGACACTTAGTGGGTGTGTGAAGCCATGGATAGTACCAAGCCCCATATATATTATGTTTTTTTCCCTTACATACAAATCTAGGATAAATTTTAATTTATAAATTAGGCATAGTAAGAGATTAACAATAATAAAAGAGAACAATTATAACAATACACCATAATAAAAGTTATGTGAATGTGCCTTCTCTCTCTCTGTCTCTCTCTCTCAAAATATCTTATCTTACTGTACTCATCCTTTTGTGATGATATAAAATGGTAAAGTGCCTACATAATGAAATGAAGTGAGGTGAATGACACAGGCATTGTGACATAGTGTTAAGCTACTATTGGCCTTTTGATGATTTGTCAAAAAAAAGATACTCTACTTTCAAACTGCAGTTGACCACAGGTAACTAAAACCGTGAAAGCAAAATTGCAGATAAGGGGTGAAGGACTAATATATATAAGTATATCAAATCAACACATTTTAAACTTCCATGTATTATATGTCAATCATATCTTAATAATGTTGGAAAAATAAAATGACAAATAAAAGCAATGATACATTGTATGGGTAGGTCCTAAGGTGAATCAGTAGTCACTTGCAAGGCAACTACCTCAGGTAAACCCATTAGAAGTTTTTCATGCTAGAGGAGACTGATCTTCTCAGACATGAGTGTAAAGGCTGCTACTAGTAGCAAAGGCAGAGCAGCAGAATTTAGGATTTCAAGGATTTTTGATTCAACCTGATTTTCCTGTATGTCCTTGTCTAAATCCTCATTGTTTAATCTCTTCCCTATCAATATTCTAACTTTAATGTAAGAGAATCCATGAGGTTGAAAACTAAACTTGTATCATACTTCAGCATTCCACAAGATTACACTTCAGTTTAACTTTTCAGAAACCTTAGCCTCATGACTACAAAAAATGATGACTATTTTTTAGAGCAGTCAGAGGTGTGGTTTGGTTCCCTATCCAAAATTTGATATGGGGATTTAAAACCCTGAGCTCATCATTTTCTTTCTCAAGTTCTCTGGAACATGTAGAAGCAAAAAATCTTCCCTTTATAATACTTATTTTCACTAACCTGTTTTATAGCTACACATGTGTTGTGGTCACCCAAAGTCTTGCCATATATATGCATTTGCTTCCAGGTGTCTATAGGTGATAATATAAAAAACTGTTTTGCTGATGTACACCATGAACTATCATTGTACCCTTTGCCAATGGAAACAGAATCATTGATGTCTTTAAATATATTAAGATCAGAGAACCAATTTCCAATTATCAAGAACTAATTCAGAGAATGCATCCTTAAAATGGTGCCTCTAGAAACACTTCTGATGCCAATTCCTATTCTGGTTATTATTACATTTAACAAATCATCCAAAATATAGTGGTATAAAACAAAAATTGTATTATGCTATATTTTTTTAGTCAGTAACTCTGAGATGGAACAGTAAAAAAGACATCTCTGCTCCATTATATCTGGTGCCTCAGCTTGATAGACTTGAAATCTAGGGGTCACTCATTTGCTGGGAAATGAAATAATATAAAGGGACATTCACTCACACATATCATACCTGGACTGGAAGAACTCAAATGCTGACTGTAAGTCAGAGCTCATGTTTGCACATGAACTCTGTACATGACTTAGCTTTCTTATATCATGGTGGCCTCCAGATGATTAGACTTATTACATGGCAGCTCAGGATTCAAAAGCAAGTGTCCCAGAAAGCCATATGGAAGTTGCATTGACTCTTATTGTCTATCCTTGAAAGTCAAATAATGTCATCTTCACCAAACTCCATTAGATGAAACATTCTCCCAAACCTGCCCAGTTGGAAGGAGAAGGAACATAGACTCCCCAAGCCTCAATGGTGTATAACAATGTTCTTAAACAGCATGTAGGATGGAAGATGAGGTAGTAACCATCTTTGGAAAATACAGTCTTCTACAATCTGCCATATGGCCACAATTATTTATATTCCTTCAGAATGCAAATTACACTTGTCTCCTTCAAGACCTTCCAAAGTCTCTTACCACTAAAAATTCTGCTCAAGACCAAGATCTCATCATCTCAGTTAAGTCCCAGTGCACATGAGGCTCTTCAGGTATTGTTCTTCAGGTTCACCTATTTGAGTACCATTCTCAATCTGAAGACCTGTGAGTTAATGTGACAAATAATTGCTCCCTTCCTTCCCAACATAAAATTTGAGACAGGTACAGGAAAATTACTATAGACACTACCATTCAGAAGGAAATAATAAGCACATAACAGCCACTGAACATGGCAATTCAAATTCTAACTAGTCTCCTCTTGACGTTCCTTGACTAGGGATTGGTCCTACCCCCTGAGATCTAGTCTCTGTGGTTCTTCATTTGCTTTGTGGATCTTGCTTTTACTTTCTGAGTTATCTTTATTTTTCCCTGAGAAGCAGACTGTTTAAAACTGAGTAACCAGAGGTTCTCGGGTTGCTCAGTTGGTTAAACGTCCAACTCTTGATCTCAACTCAGGTCATGATCTTTTCTGCAATGCCAGCGTGGAGCCTGTTTGGGATTCTCTTTCTCCCTCTCTCTGCCACTCCCCCCCTCTCAAAATACATAAACAAACTTTTAAAATGAATAAATAAAACTGAATAAACTGTCTTCTACACTCAGAAAAGTTTGAGTGTCCATATGCCTCTTTTTATTTTGTATAATCCTTATCCCTTTCTTTTTTTTTTTTGAGAGTAGGGGGAGGGGCATAGGGAGAGAGAATCTTAAGCAGGCTCCATGTTCAGCAAGGAACCAAACATGAGGCTTGATCTCACAATGTGAGATCATGAACTGAGCCAAAATCAAGAGTCAGAGGCTTAACCAACTGAGCAACCCAGGTGCCCCTTTAATTCTTTTTTTTTATTTTTTTAAAAATTTCATTTTTTTAATGTTTATTTATTATTTTTAAGAAAGAGACAGAGTGTGAGCTGGGGAGGGGCAGAGAGAGGGAGACACAAAATCTGAGCAGGCTCCAGGCTCTGAGCTGTCAGCACAGAGCCCTATGTGGGGCTGGAACTCACTGTGAGATCATGACCTGAGCCAAAGTCGGATGCTTAACCAATTGAGCCACCCAGGTGCTCCTAATTTTTTTTTAAGTTTATTTGTTTTCTTAGGTTTTTTTTTTTTTGAGAAAGAGCAAGGGCATAAGTAGGGGAGGGGCAGAGAAAAAGGGAGAGAGAGAGAGAATCCTAAGCAGGGTCTGTGCTAAGACTGATGTGGGGCTCAATCTCACCATCATGAAATCATGACCTGAGCTGATGCTTAACTGACTGACCCACCCAGGCACCTCTGTTTTTAATTCTTTTATATGTATATATATTATACATATATATATATATACATATATATATAAAAGAGACCTATATATACCTATTATATATAATATATATATATATGAGTAATATATATATGTGTGGTTCATATGATCATTCTATGTTTAACTTCTTTTTTTTTTTTTTTAATTTTTTTTTCAACGTTTATTTATTTTTGGGACAGAGAGAGACAGAGCATGAATGGGGGAGGGGCAGAGAGAGAGGGAGACACAGAATCGGAAACAGGCTCCAGGCTCTGAGCCATCAGCCCAGAGCCCGACGCGGGGCTCGAACTCACGGACTGCGAGATCGTGACCTGGCTGAAGTCGGACGTTTAACCGACTGAGCCACCCAGGCACCCCATATGTTTAACTTCTTGAGAGATCAACAAACTGTGCCAAAACAGCTGCATTCCCACTAGGAATATATTAACATTCTGACTTTTCCATGTCCTCTCTGATAATTGTTGTTTTCCACATTTTTTATTATAGCCACTATTGTAGTTTGGAAGTGGTGCTTCAGTGTGGTTTTGATTTACATTTTCTTAATTCCTAATGGTATTAAGCAGATTTTCATGAGTTTATTGACCATTTTTACATATTTTACATGTATAATTTGCAAATATTTTCTCTCATTCTTTTTGTTGTCTTTTTACTTTTTTCATAGTGTCCTTTAATCCACAAATGTTTTTCACTTTTATGAAGTCTAATTTACCTATTTTTCTTTTGTTGCTTGTGCTTTTAGAGTCATATCTAAGAATCCATTCTGAAATCCAAGAACGTGAATATTTACCCAATGTTTTCTTCTAAGAGTTCACTGATCAATTTTCAGTTAATTTTTGTATATGGTATGAGGTAACGATGCAGGTTCATTCTTTAGCATGTGGCTATTCAGTTGTCCTAACACTGCTTGTTCAAAAGATTGATGTCCCCCGTTGAATGGCCTTGGCACCCTTGTTTAAAAAATCATTGATTTCATATGTATTGATTTAATTCTGGACTCTTATTTTATTCCATTGATCTATATGTCTATCCTTATGCTTATACCACACAATTTTGATAACTGTAGCTTTAGAGTGAGTTTTGAGATTGGGAAGTTGAGTTCTCCAACTTTGTTCTTTTCCAAGATTTATTTGGCTATACAGGGTCCCTTGAAATTCCTTTTGAACTTTAAGATTAGCTTGTGCATTTATGCAAAATATATATAGACAGTTGGAACTTTTACAGGGATTGCATTGACTTTGTATATCAATTTGAGGAGTAATATCATCTTAGCAATATTAGATTTTCTAATCCATGAACTCAGAATGTGTATCTCTTTATTTAGGTCTTCTTTAATTTATTTCAGCAATGCTTTATAGTTTCAGTGTACAAGTATCACATCTCTTGATAATATTTATTCCTAAGTGGTTATTTTTATGCTAATTTAAGTGGAATTCTTTCCTTAATTTCTTTTTTTGGAACATTCATTGTTAATATACAAAAATACAACTAATATTTGAGTATTCATCTTGTATCCTGTGGTCTTGCTGAACTTGTTTATTAGATATATTCATTTTTTGTGAATTCTTTAGGAATTTTTATAGCATGTCATCTGTAAATAGAGATAGTTTTACTTCTTTTCCAACTTGAATGTCATTTATTTTGTTTTCTTTCCTAATTTTTCTGACTAGAAGTTCCAGTAAAATGTTGAATAAAAGTGGTAAAAGTGGGCACCTTGTCTTATTACTAATCATAGGAACCGTTAATGTGATGTTAGCTGTGGGTTTTTCATAAATGCTCTTATCATGTGAAGAAGGATCGCCTTTATTCCTAATTTACTGAATGTTTTTTATCATGAAGGGGTAATAGATTTTGTCAAAGGCTCTTCCTGCACCAGTGGCAATGATCATGTTGGGTTTTTTCTTCATTCTATTACTGAAGGTTATTCTATTGATTATTATGTGATGAACTACCCTTGCATTCCTGGGATAAATTCCAGGATTTGGTCATGGTTTACAATACCTTTTACATGCTGCTGTAACCCATTTACTAGTATTTTTTGAGGATTTTTGCATCCATATTCATAAGACATATTGGCCTATAGTTTTCTCTTTTTGTAATGTTCTCATATGACTTTGTTATCAAGCTTAGCCCCATAGAATGAATTAGGAAGTGTTCCCCTCTCTTCAATTTTTTTGGAAGAATTTGTGAAGGATTGGTGCTATTTTTTTTTTCTTTAAATGTTTGGTAGAACTACCTATTGATGTTATTACTGGGATTTTCTTTTTTTGAAGATCTTTGATATTTAATCTCTTAATTATTATAGTTCTATTAAGATTTCCACTTCTTTTTTTTATTTTTTTATTTTTTTAATTTTTTTTTCAACGTTTATTTATTTTTGGGACAGAGAGAGACAGAGCATGAACGGGGGAGGGGCAGAGAGAGAGGGAGACACAGAATCGGAAACAGGCTCCAGGCTCTGAGCCATCATCCCAGAGCCCGACGCGGGGCTCGAACTCACGGACCGCGAGATCGTGACCTGGCTGAAGTCGGACGCTTAACCGACTGCGCCACCCAGGCGCCCCAAGATTTCCACTTCTTGAATCAGTTCTAGTAGTCTGTGTGTTTCTAAAAACTTTTCCATTTTATCTAAGTTATCTAATTCATTGGTTTGTAATTGGTCATAATAATCTCTTATATCTTTTTTATTTTCAGTAGTTCAGTAGTAATGTCCTGAATTTGAGAGGAATGTGTATTCTGCTGATGTTGGATGGAATGTTCTGTATAAATCTGTTCAGTCCATTTAACCTACAGTATTTTTCAAACCCACTGTTTCCTTATTGATTCTTTAGATAATCTATTCATTGTCAAGAGTAGGGTATTAAAGTCCTCAATTATTATTGTATTACTGTTTATTTCTCTTTTTATTTCTATTACTATTTGCATTATATATTACATGCCCTGATGTTGGGTGCATAATTATTTACAATTGTTACATCTTCTCAATGAATTGACCTTTTTGTCATTCTATAATGACTTCCTTTGTATCTTGTGAACATTTTTAGCATAAATTCTATTTTGTTTGATATAAGTATAGCTGTCTCTGCTTTATTTTGTTTACTATTTGTTTGGAATATATTTTTCCAACTCTTCATTCTCAGACTAAGTATATCCCTCACTTTAGTCTTTTGTAGGCAGCATATCATTAGATATTTTTTAAATCCAGTTAGACATTCTATGGTTTTATTCTTTATTTTTAATGCTTATTTATTTATCTTTGAGAGAAAGAGAGAGGGAGAGATTGAATCCCAAGCAGGCTCTACACTGACAGCACAGAGCCCGATGTGGGGCTCAAACCCATGAACCATGAGATCATGATCTGAGCCGAAATCAAGAGTTGGACGCTTAAGTGATTGAGCCGTGCAGTGCCCCTATTCTATGTCTTTAGATTGGATAGTTTAATACATTTACTTTTCAAGTAATTGATAGACAAGCACTTGCTGTTGCCATTTTGTTAATTGTTTTCTGTTTTGTACATCCTTTGTTCTTTTTTCCTTGTCGTCTGTGTGTTCTTGTAGTGTGCTGAACATTTTAAAGATTATTTTGAATTCTTTGTCAGTTCATAGAACTCAATTTCTTTGGGGTCAATTATTGGGGCTTTATTAATCATTTAGTGTTCCATTTTTATCTTATCTTCACAATTCTTTTATGCTTGCATTGGTATCTGCACATTTGAACAAGTAGTCTCTTTTCCAAACTTTACTGGTTTGGTTTGGCAGGAAAAAAGCTTCACCAGTCAGCTTAGCTCAAGGTACTGTACAAGCCAGCTGGTAGCATTCAAGGGTCGACAGGGCTTGCTGTCAGGGTCTCTAGTTGGGTGAGATAGTGCCCATGATCTTGAGGGTGGGAGGGTTGCTGCTGCCTTGGCTCCATGGTTGGGTGTACCTATTAGCTGGGCTCTTTGTTCAAGCAGGACTTCAGGCTGAGCTCTATGGTTGGGAGGAGCTGTTGTCTGTGTTCCAAGGTCAGCTGGGTCCACTACCTGGTCTCTGCAACCACATATGATTTGGTGGGGCTTCCAGCTGTGCTCCCCAAACAACCAGATGGTGCCACTGGCTGGACTCCACATTCAAGTGGGGCCATAAGCCAGGCTTTACAGTTGGTTGGAGCCTCAGACTATGCTCTGAGGTCAAATGGATGAATTCAGGCTGTGCCATAAAGTTAAATGGGGCCATAGGCTTGGTTTTGCAATCAGGTAGGTTGTTGCTGTCTTGGCTCTCTGGTCAGCTGGGGTCACAAGCTGTGCTTCTCTGGTCAGGTGAGGTCACAAGCTGTGCTTCCCTATTGCCCAGACCCAATGGTTGAGATGCCTGCTTGGGTGAGGCCACAAGTTTTGTTCAGAAATAAGGCAGGACTTTAAGCTTTTCTCTGCCACTGGGTAGGGTTACAGGCTGGACTTAGTGATACTATAGGATGGGCTCCAAGGCTTCTCAGTGTCACTTTTCAGGCTCCCTGATTATGCAGGACCAGATGCTATGTTCAACAGTTGGGCAGGGATGCGGGCTTGGCTCTCTGCCCAGGTAGGTCATTGGATGGGCTCTGAACTTTCCAGGTGACTTTGGCCACACTTCCTGGAGGGGCAGGACTTGGAGGCTATGCTCAGCAACTGGGCAAGACTGCAAATTTGCTCTCTTGCCAGGCAGGCGATAGAATGTGTTCCACAGCTGTTGGGCATCTGTGTCCATACTTCCCAGAGGGGCAGGACTGGAAGTAGTGCTTAGCAGTTAGGCTAAGGCAAATTAATTCCTTTGCCTGGGTAGAGCCTTAGAATGGGCTCCAAAGGTGGTATGGCCTGTTGCCTAGGGATCCAAATCAGGCAGAACTCCCTTGGCTAGAGGGAGCTATAGCTTCAACTCTGCAGATAGGCAGAGCCACTAGCTGGGATCTCTGCTCAAGCCCCACTGTAAGCAGAAACATGGCCCACCAAGATCTGAGTGCTGGTTGCTGTAACTTCCTCCCCCCTTCCCATCTCTATCTGATCCCCAGTAAAACTCCACAGATTCTCCCGGGACCCCATGAGATGAAACCTCTATGGGCCTCCCAGGAAGTGTCCCACAATGCTAGGAAGCTGGATGTCCATCTTGGATTCTCTTCTTTCCACGGGAGAAAACCATAAATTCTGTGGAGCTCTGTCAGTGTGCTGGTCTCAGATAGGGGCAATGTGGTTAAAATGAAGCCGATTTTCTGATCCTTCTAATTTGGTCTTTCCTGGCCTCTGTGGTCCAAGGGTATGCTTCAGCCTCACCCTTGCAATCTGTGATTTTCACAGTTGTATCTTGTCTAAGGATATTTGCTAAATGATCTTCTTGTGAGGGGGACTGAAGTCAGGAATGACATATGTCACCATCTTGACGTCATTCCTGCACTCCTCTTGAAGTATGATAGATACATTCATACAATGGAATACTATGCCACTATGAAAAATAAGTTACTAATAAATCTACATGGATGAATATAATATATGATGCTTATAAAATAGACCAACTATACAAAAAACTATAAACTGTATGATTCTATTTATATGAAGTTCAAGATCAGAAAAAACTAATCTATGTTGATACAGGTCAAAAAAGCTGCTGGCTCAGTAGCTACATCTACTGATTAGAAAAGGGTATGAGAAAATTTTCTATGATGGAATAAGTGTTCTACATCTTGAACTGTGTGGTGGTTATCAGGATGTTTATATATGTGAAGTGACATTGAGCTGTATAATAATATTTATTTTAATTTTTGAAACATGTGCCTCAACTGAGAAAAGTGAAACACAGTGGACAAAAAACAAGTTGAAAAGATAAAAGTGATAATTTAAAAATCAATACATTTTGATGTTTTTATTTATTTTTGAGAGAAAAGGAGAGAAAGCACAAGTGGGAGAGGGACAGAGAGAGAAGGGGACAGAGAATCTGAAGTGGACTCTGTGCTGACTGCAGAGAATCCTATGTGGGGCTCAAGCTCATGAACCATGAGATCGTGAACTGAGCCGAAGTCAGACGCTTAACCAACCGAGCCACCCAGGTGCCCCCAAAATCAACACATTTGACTTGGTCAACAATTGGTCAACAATTATAAGCAAATATCTTATTTTTTTCTCTTTATACACATTTAATACAGGGCAAAATGACAGGTAATCTATGAATACATCTATTGTAATAAAATTAAAACCACTACAATAGGGCTAGCTATAAAAAATACTTTTAAACTTTTTAAAAATGCTTATTTATTTATTTAACGTTTATTTATTTTTGAGAGGGAGAGCATGAGTTGGGGAGGGGCAGAGAGAGAGGGAGGCAAAGAATCCGAAGCAGGCTCCAGGCTCCAAGCTGTCAGCACAGAGCCTGATGCGGGGCTCGAACTCACAAACCATGAGATCATGACCTGAGCTGAAGTCGGACCCTTAACCGACTGAGCCACCCAGGTGCCCCTGTTTATTTATTTTTGAGAGAGAGACAGACAGAATCCAAAGCTGGCTCCAGGCTCTGAGCTGTCAGCACAGAGCCCGACCCAGGACTCAAACTCACGAACTGTGAGGTCATGACCTGAGCTGAAGTGGGATGCTCACCTGACTGAGCCACCCAGGTGCCCCCCAAAATACTTTTAAATATTGAAAGACACTTACTGCAAAATTATTATAACAGTATATAACACCACCTGCAGTGTGCTTTTTCTACATACTTTAAGTCACTATATTAAGTTTATTTTTAATGTTACCAAAAGCGATAGGCAAACATTAATTTTGTATCATTGTTTGCATAGGCATGTTTAGGGATTTAATAAGCATGATCATCTCCCTCACTCTATACTTACAAATAAAAACCTTGGACATAACATAGCAAATATGGAAAAAAAAAAAAAAAACAGATCACTGGAAAGGAGAAGACAGATTGTCCAGGGACCTTGGGATTTAAAGGACACAGCAAGTGAGGTACTTTGGTTTCCTTATTGCCTCTCATATGCCCCAGAAAGTGACTGTAGAAACATCCAACTCTGAAACACCAACAGGCACAGACAAAAATAACCAAAGCTCAAAGAAAAAGCTATTCCCCTGGCCAGGTCATGGATAAGTGTGGCTTAACAACAGAAAAACTTTTTGACAATACCCACCCTACTTCAGAGAAACACCGATGAGAAACTACACTCATTCCCACAGTTTCAGTGGGGTGAACAGGAAGTGGATTGTCCATCTTACATACTCCATGAAATCAGGTGTACTTTTATACATAATGGTGTCAGTGAGGCTGGTCAAGAAGCTAACTCATGCTCTACCTGGCAGACACAGGCAGCATTGTGATTCCTCAGCCAGGTGGTGGAGAGTCTAGCAGGAAGCTAATATACCATTTATGGTATAAACCAGAGCTTGTTGACAGCCCTGTCCTTCTTTTTTTTTTTATATATGAAATTTATTGACAAATTGGTTTCCATACAACACCCAGTGCTCATCCCAAAAGGTGCCCTCCTCAATACCCATCACCCACCCTCCCCTCCCTCCCACCCCCCATCAACCCTCAGTTTGTTCTCAGTTTTTAACAGTCTCTTATGCTTTGGCTCTCTCCCACTCTAACCTCTTTTTTTTTTTCCTTCCCCTCCCCCATGGGTTCCTGTTAAGTTTCTCAGGATCCACATAAGAGTGAAACCATATGGTATCTGTCTTTCTCTGTATGGCTTATTTCACTTAGCATTACACTCTCCAGTTCCATCCACGTTGCTACAAAAGGCCATATTTCATTTTTTCTCATTGCCACATAGTATTCCATTGTGTATATATACCACAATTTCTTTATCCACTCATCAGTTGATGGACATTTAGGCTCTTTCCATAATTTGGCTATTGTTGAGAGTGCTGCTATGAACACTGGGGTACAAGTGCCCCTATGCATCAGTACTCCTGTATCCCTTGGGTAAATTCCTAGCAGTGCTATTGCTGGGTCATAGGGTAGGTCTATTTTTAATTTTCTGAGGAACCTCCACACTGCTTTCCAGAGCGGCTGCACCAATTTGCATTCCCACCAACAGTGCAAGAGGGTTCCCGTTTCTCCACATCCTCTCCAGCATCTATAGTCTCCTGATTTGTTCATTTTGGCCACTCTGACTGGCGTGAGGTGATATCTGAGTGTGCTTTTGATTTGTATTTCCCTGATAAGGAGCGACGCTGAACATCTTTTCATGTGCCTGTTGGCCATCTGGATGTCTTCTTTAGAGAAGTGTCTATTCATGTTTTCTGCCCATTTCTTCACTGGGTTATTTGTTTTTCGGGTGTGGAGTTTGGTGAGCTCTTTATAGATTTTAGATACTAGCCCTTTGTCCGATATGTCATTTGCAAATATCTTTTCCCATTCCGTTGGTTGCCTTTTAGTTTTGTTGGTTGTTTCCTTTGCTGTGCAGAAGCTTTTTATCTTCATAAGGTCCCAGTAATTCACTTTTGCTGTTAATTCCCTTGCCTTTGGGGATGTGTCGAGTAAGAGATTGCTACGGCTGAGGTCAGAGAGGTCTTTTCCTGCTTTCTCCTCTAAGGTTTTGATGGTTTCCTGTCTCACATTTAGGTCCTTTATCCATTTTGAGTTTATTTTTGTAAATGGTGTGAGAAAGTGGTCTAGTTTCAACATTCTGCATGTTGCTGTCCAGTTCTCCCAGCACCATTTGTTAAAGAGGCTGTCTTTTTTCCATTGGATGTTCTTTCCTGCTTTGTCAAAGATGAGTTGGCCATACGTTTGTGGGTCTAGTTCTGGGGTTTCTATTCTATTCCATTGGTCTGTGTGTCTGTTTTTGTGCCAATACCATGCTGTCTTGATGATGACAGCTTTGTAGTAGAGGCTAAAGTCTGGGATTGTGATGCCTCCAGCTTTGGTCTTCTTCTTCAAAATTCCTTTGGCTATTCGGGGCCTTTTGTGGTTCCATATGAATTTTAGGATTGCTTGTTCTAGTTTTGAGAAGAATGCTGGTGCAATTTTGATTGGGATTGCATTGAATGTGTAGATAGCTTTGGGTAGTATTAACATTTTGACAATATTTATTTTTCCAATCCATGAGCAGGGAATGTCTTTCCATTTCTTTAAATCTTCTTCAATTACCTTCATAAGCTTTCTATAGTTTTCAGCATACAGATCCTTTACATCTTTGGTTAGATTTATTCCTAAGTATTTTATGCTTCTTGGTGCAATTGTGAATGGGATCAGTTTCTGTATTTGTCTTTCTGTTGCTTCATTGTTAGTGTATAAGAATGCAACTGATTTCTGTACATTGATTTTGTATCCTGCAACTTTGCTGAATTCATGTATCAGTTCTAGCAGACATTTGGTGGAGTCTATCGGATTTTCCATGTATGATATCATGTCATCTGCAAAAAGCGAAAGCTTGACTTCATCTTTGCCAATTTTGATGCCTTTGATTTCCTTTTGTTGTCTGATTGCTGATGCTAGAACTTCCAGCACTATGTTAAACAACAGCGGTGAGAGTGGGCATCCCTGTCGTGTTCCTGATCTCAGGGAAAAAGCTCTCAGTTTTTCCCCATTGCAGATGATGTTAGCTGTGGGCTTTTCATAAATGGCTTTGATGATGTTTAAGTATGTTCCTTCTATCCCGACTTTCTCAAGCGTTTTTTAAGAAAGGGTGCTGGATTTTGTCAAGGCCTTTTCTGCATCGATTGACAGGATCATATGGTTCTTCTCTTTTTTTTTTGTTAATGTGATGTATCACGTTGATTGATTTGCGAATGTTGAACCAGCCCTGCATCCCAGGAATGAATCCCACTTGATCATGGTGAATAATGCTTTTTATATGCTGTTGAATTCGATTTGCTAGTATCTTATTGAGAATTTTTGCATCCATATTCATCAGGGATATTGGCCTGTAGTTCTCTTTTTTTACTGGGTCTCTGTCTGGTTTAGGAATCAAAGTAATACTGGCTTCCTAGAATGAGTCTGGAAGTTTTCCTTCCCTTTCTACTTCTTGGAATAGCTTGAGAAGGATAGATATTATCTCTGCTTTAAACGTCTGGTAGAACTCCCCTGGGAAGCCTTCTGGTCCTGGACTCATTTTTTGGGAGATTTTTGATAACCGATTCAATTTCTTCGCTGGTTATGGGTCTCTTCAAGCTTTCTATTTCCTCCTGATTGAGTTTTGGAAGAGTGTGGGTGTTCAGGAATTTGTCCATTTCTTCCAGGTTGTCCAATTTGTTGGCATATAATTTTTCATAGTATTCCCTGATAATTGTTTGTATCTCTGAGGGATTGGTTGTAATAATTCCATTTTCATTCATGAGTTTATCTATTTGGATCCTCTCCCTTTTCTTTTTGAGAAGCCTGGCTAGAGGTTTGTCAATTTTGTTTATTTTTTCAAAAAACCAACTCTTGGTTTCGTTGATCTGCTCTCCAGTTTTTTAAGATTCTATATTGTTTATTTCTGCTCTGATCTTTATTATTTCTCTTCTTCTGCTGGGTTTAGTCTGCCTTTGCTGTTCTGCTTCTAGTTCCTTTAGGTGTGCTGTTAGATTATATATTTGGGATTTTTCTTGTTTCTTGAGATAGGCCTGGATTGCAATGTATTTTCCTCTCAGGACTGCCTTCGCTGTGTCCCAAAGCGTTTGGATTGTTGTATTTTCATTTTCGTTTGTTTCCATATATTTTTTGATTTCTTCTCTAATTGCCTGGTTGACCCACTCATTCTTTAGTAGGGTGTTCTTTAACCTCCATGCTTTTGGAGGTTTTCCAGACTTTTTCCTGTGGTTGATTTCAAGCTTCATAGCATTGTGGTCTGAAAGTATGCATGGTATAATTTCAATTCTTGTAAACTTATGAAGGGCTGTTTTGTGACCCAGTATATGATCTATCTTGGAGAATGTTCCATGTGCACTCGAGAAGAAAGTATATTCTGTTGCTTTGCGATGCAGAGTTCTAAATATATCTGTCAAGTCCATCTGATCCAATGTCTCATTCAGGGCCCTTGTTTCTTTATTGACCATGTGTCTAGATGATCTATCCATTTCTGTAAGTGGGGTGTTAAAGTCCCCTGCAATTACCACATTCTTATCAATAAGGTTGCTTATGTTTATGAGTAATTGTTTTATATATTTGGGGGCTCCGGTATTCGGCGCATAGACATTTATAATTGTTAGCTCTTCCTGATGGATAGACCCTGTAACTATTATATAATGTCCTTCTTCATCCCTTGTTACAGCCTTTAATTTAAAGTCTATTTGTCTGATATAAGTATGGCTACTCCAGCTTTCTTTTGGCTTCCAGTAGCATGAGAAATAGTTCTCCATCCCCTCACTCTCAATCTAAAGGTGTCCTCAGGTCTAAAATGAGTCTCTTGTAGACAGCAAATAGATGGGTCTTGTGTTTTTATCCATTCTGATACCCTATGTCTTTTGGTTGGCGCATTTAATCTGTTTACATTCAGTGTTATTATAGAAAGATACGGGTTTAGAGTCATTGTGATGTCTGTATGTTTTATGCTTGTAGTGATGTCTCTGGTACTTTGTCTCACAGGGTCCCCCTTACGATCTCTTGTAGGGCTGGTTTAGTGGTGACAAATTCCTTCAGTTTTTGTTTGTTTGGGAAGACCTTTATCTCTCCTTCTATTCTAAATGACAGACTTGCTGGATAAAGGATTCTCGGCTGCATATTTTTTCTGTCTAGCACACTGAAAATCTCGTGCCAATTCTTTCTGGCCTGCCAAGTTTCAGAAGAGAGATCAGTCACGAGTCTGATAGGTCTCCCTTTATATGTGAGGGCACGTTTACCCCTTGCTGCTTTCAGAATTTTCTCTTTATCCTTGTATTTTGCCAGTTTCACTATGATATGTCGTGCAGAAGATCGATTCAAGTTACGTCTGAAGGGAGTTCTCTGTGCCTCTTGGATTTCAATGCCTTTTTCCTTCCCCAGTTCAGGGAAGTTCTCAGCTATTATTTCTTCAAGTACCCCTTCAGCACCTTTCCCTCTCTCTTCCTCCTCTGGGGTACCAATTATGCGTATATTATTTCTTTTTAGTGTATCACTTAGTTCTCTAATTTTCCCCTCATACTCCTGGATTTTTTTATCTCTCTTTTTCTCAGCTTCCTCTTTTTCCATAACTTTATCTTCTAGTTCACCTATTCTCTCCTCTGCCTCTTCCATCTGAGCCGTGGTGGTTTCCATTTTGTTTTGCGTTTCATTTAAAGCGTTTTTCAGCTCCTCGTGACTGTTCCTTAGTCCCTTGATCTCTGTAACAAGAGATTCTCTGATGTCCTGTATACTGTTTTCCAGCCCAGCGATTAATTTTATGACTATTATTCTAAATTCACTTTCTCTTATATTATTTAAATCCTTTTTGATCAGCTCATTAGCTGTTGTTATTTCCTGGAGATTCTTCTGAGGGGAATTCTTCCGCTTGGTCCTTTTGGATAGTCCCTGGCGTGGTGAGGACCTGCAGGGCACTTCCCCTGTGCTGTGGTGTATAACTGGAGTTGGTGGGCGGGGCCGCAGTCAGACCTGATGTCTGCCCCCAGCCCACCGCTGGGGCCACAGTCAGACTGGTGTGTGCCTTCTCTTCCCCTCTCCTAGGGGCGGGATTCACTGTGGGGTGGCGTGGCCCATCTGGGCTACTTGCACAATGCCAGGCTTGTGATGCTGGGGATCTGGCGTATTAGCTGGGGTGGGTAGGCAAGGCGGCAGGGGGGGCAGGCTTAGCTTGCTTCTCCTTAGGTGATCCACTTCAGGAGGGGCCCTGTGTCAGCCGGAGGGAGTCAGATCCGCTGCCAGAGGTTTGGCTCCGCAGAAGCACAGAGTTGGGTGTTTGCGCAGAGCGAGCAATTTCCCTGGCAGGAACCGGTTCCCTTTGGGATTTTGGCTGGGGGATGGGCGGGGGAGATGGCGCTGGCGAGCGCCTTTGTTCCCCACCAAACTGAGCTCTGTCAACCGGGGAGGGGGGGGCTCACAGCTCTCCCTCCCTTTGTCCTCCAGCCTTCCCGCTTTCCGAGCAGAGCTGTTAACTTATGACCTCCCAGACGCTAAGTCGCGCTTGCTGTCGGAACACAGTCTGTCAGGCCCCTCCGCTTTTGCAAGCCAGACTCGGGGACTCTGCTTGGCCGGCGAGCCGCCCCTCCGCCCCGGCTCCCTCCCGCCAGTCCGTGGAGCTCGCACCGCCTCGCCGCCCTTCCTACCCTCTTCTGTGGGCCTCTCGTCTGCGCTTGGGTCTGGCGACTCCGTTCTGCTAATCCTCTGGCGGTTTTCTGGGTTATTTAGGCAGGTGTAGGTGGAATCTAAGTGATCAGCAGGACGCGCGGTGAGCCCAGCGTCCTCCTACACCGCCATCTTCCCCTCGAGACAGCCCTGTCCTTCTCTCTAGAATCAGTGGGGCCCAGTGTGGATCTGTGTTTCTATGTCACATGTCTACAATAAGGAAGTGTGAGTGAGTGTCCCACTTTTGCTTGGATGGTGTTGGTAAAGTTGAGATAGAAGCTGAACATACATATTGCCTGGGCGTTCCATTACACCTCAGCAGGGGGGAGAGCCATGAAAAATTAAGATGAAACAAGATACAAGTCTCATAATATGTAAGATGTCCAAGATACAACTGGAAATCATTCCAAACATACCAATAAGCAGAAAAACCACAAAATAAATGATAATAGACTATACACCAAGATGCCGTACCAAGATGAATGGGCTATTGGAATTATCTGACAAGGATTACAGTAGCCATCATAAAAATGCTTGAATAAGCACCTAGAAATTATTTTAAAAGCTGAAAATAAAGATAACCCCAGTAAAGAAATAGAAGTTACATAATAGAGCAAAATATAAGTTTTAGAAATGAAAATGCAATCATTGAAATAAAAATCTCACTGAGTGAGCTCAATAGCAGAGGCATTATAGAGGACAGAATCAGTGTACTTTTTAGATAGTTTAATGGAACTTACTATCTGAACAAAAGAGAGAAACTGAATAAAGTGAACGTTTTCAGTGATCTGTGGAACAACAATAAAAGATCCAACATTCAAAAAAAAATCCTACATTCATATTATTGGAGTCCCAGAAGAAGAGGAGAGTGGAACTGAGAAGGTATTCAAAGAAATAATAGCTGAAAATTTCCCAAATTTGATGAAATACATAAACTTACAAATTAAAGATGCTGGAAGAATCCCAAATATGATAAGTTAATAAATTCACACCAATACACATCATAATTAAACTTTTGAAACCTAAAGAAGGAAAAATATTGAAAGAAGCCAGAGAGAATATGGTGGCAGTGGATTTCTCATCAGAAACCACTGGAAACCAAAAATAAGTGGCACAATATTTTCCAAGCACTGAAAGAAAAGAATGTCAGTTGTGAATCCCTATTTCTAGGGATAATATCCATTACAAACAAAGGGAAAATAAAGATGTTCTAAGATTAAGGAAAGCTAAATATTTTTTCTATAACCACATATAATTATTTTACAGAAAAATAGTCAATAAAGACATTATAATCCTATTGTATCTGGTGTTCTTAGCTCTGTTTTCATCCTTGTGTATCATAGGTTATGGAATCCCATAGATTACATTTCCCAGGTCCCTTTCTTGTTTGGTATCTACTATGTTATGTCAATGGGAGGCAAGGTTTGGAGATTAGGAGGTGGGAGAAAGAGAGAAGACATTGTTCCTTTTCTTCTCTTCTCTTTTCTTTTCTTTTTTCCTGTACTTTCCTTCCTTTTTTTTCCTTTTCTTTTTTTCCTTTCCTTTCCTTTCCTTTCCTTTCCTTTTTCCTTTCCTTTTTCCATTATTTTCCTTTGTTTTACTTTCTTTTTTCTTTTTTTTTTTGCCACACTTCCTGAAGGCACAGCAGCAACAGTGGGGAAATGGGTTCCTCAGCAGGAACAGGCTTCTCAGTGGAAGTGTAGTCTCCTTGGTTCCTACTCAAACAGAAGGGTCCCAGCTATGGTGATAAGTCACAGATGTTCTAACAGCCTAGGCAGCTATGTGCTCCTGGCTCTTGTTTTAACAGTGGCCTTGGGAGTTCCAGAAGGTTTGGTAACACAACACTTGTATGCTCTGATCCCCATAGCTTCAGGGCACTCATGGGCTTTGGCTCTGATGAGAAAAGTGACAGGTTACTTTGAGCTTGTGGGCATCTGTAACACCAGTGTTGCTTTCTCTTGCACACATGAATACATACATACATACTTACACCTTAAAGTAAATTAACAATAGTTAGAATGTGATGATGTTGGGGTGTTATGATAGGACTCTTATAGTTCTTTTCTTTCAAGTATATTCCATGCATGAAGCCTTTGTATGATCCCCACTCTTTTCATTCTCATACCTCTACTATATTCTCATTGACAAGTTTCCTTCTTTGAATCCCTGGTGAACATAAATGTAAAAATTCTCAAAAAAATACTAGCAAAACTAATCCCACAATACATTTAAAAAAATCATTCACCATGACCAAGTGGGATTTCCCTCTGTGTTGCAGTGTTGGTTCAGTATACATTAATCAATCAATGTGATACAACACATTAATAAAAGAAAAGATAGGAACCATAGGATCATTTCAATAGATGCACAAAGAGCATTTGACAGAGTACATAATCCATTTATGATAAAAACACTCATGTTTTAGAGAGAACATACCTCAACATAATAAAGGGCATATACGAAAAACACACAGCTAATGTCATCCTCAGTGGGGAAAAACTGAGAGATCTTCCTCTACAGTTGGAAATGAGACAGGAATGTACACTCTCACCACTGTTATTTAATATAGTACTGGAAAGTCCTAGCCACAGCAATCAGACAACAGTAAATAAATAAATAAATAAATGGCATCCAAATTCACAAGAAAGATGTAAAACATTCACTATTTTCAGATGACATGATACACTATATAGAAAACCTGAAAGACTCCACCAAAAAACTGATAGAACTGATAAGTGAATTCAGTAAAGTCACAGGATACAAAATCAATGTAAAGAAGTCTGTTGCATTTTTATATACCAATAATAAAGCAGCAGAAAGAGAAATTAGGGAATCAATCCCATTTACAATTGTACCAAAAAAACAATAAAATACCTAAGTATAAACCTAACCAAAGAGGTGAAACACCTACACTCTGAAAACTATGAAACACTGAAGAAAGAAATTGAAGAGGACACAAAGAAATGGAAAAATAGTCCATGCTCATGGTTTGGAAGGACAAATATTGTTAAAATGTCTATATTACCCAAAGCAATCTGCACATTTAATGCAGTCCCTATAAAAATACCACCAGCATTTTTCACAGAGCTAGAACAAACATTCCCAACATTTGTATGGAACCACAAAAAACCCTGAATAGCCAAAGCAATCATGAAAAAGAAAGGCTAAGCTGAAAACATCACAATTCCAGACTTAAGCTATATTACAAAGCTGTAGTGATCAAAATAGCATGGTACTGGCCCAAAAATAGACACATAGATCGATGGAACAGAATAGAAAACCCGGAAATAAACTCACAACTATATGGTCAATTAACACTTTGACAAAGCAGGAAAGAATATCCAATGGAAAAAAGACAGAATCTTCAACAAATGGTGTTGGGAAAACTGGACAGCTGCATGTAAAAGAATGAAACTGGACCACTTTCTTACAGAATACACAAAAATAAATTCAAAATGGATTAAAGACTTAAATTTGAGACCCCAAAGCATAAAAATCTTAGAAGAGAGCACAGACAGTAATTTCTCTGGCGCTGGTCATAACAACATATTTCTAGATATGTCTTCTGAGCCAAGGGAAACAAAAACAAAAATAAAATAAAAGGACATCACAAAATAAAAAGCTTCTGCACAAGGAAGGAAACAGCAAAACTAAAAGGCAACCTATAGACTGGGAAAAGATATTTGCAAATGGTTATTGCAAATGATATTGCAAATGATAAAATGTTAGTATTCAAAATGTATAAAGAACTTATAGATTCATCCTTCCTCAGCCACAGTTTCTTGCAGCTTGGAAATGGTTGGATTTTGTGAAATTTGGAGAAATTTTTGATTAAGTGCCAGAGTGCAGTGGAGAAGAAACTTGCAGAGTACAAATGTAATACCAACACAGTAATTGAACTAAAAATAGCTCATTTTCCTGAAGATCTTGAGAATTAAATTAGAACTTTCTGACTTGAATAAACCCATCAACTCTTTGGGGATGATGAAAATGATTTTGTTACAAGGATCTGAAGAACCTATCATGCTATATTGCTTGCAGCCTGTCAACATTGTTTCATGTCAAATATGCATCTAGAGTTGATGAAAACTTCGACTGTGTAGAGGCAGATGATGTAAAGGGCAAAATTGGACAAATCATTCCACCTAAATTTTGTACAAACACGAATGATTTTCTCTCTTTGCTGGGAAAAGAAGTTGATTTCAAGACATTTGGAATCATACTGCATACATACTCTGTTCTCAGTCCAACAAGAGGAGAAAACTTTACCTTTCAGATATACAAGTCTGGCATGGCATGTAAAAGCATTTGAGAATATCATTAAAGGCTTCAGTCATTTTTGATGTGGTTTATTGAAAGTGCTAGCTGTATTGACGTGGATTATGAAAGATAACACTAGTTTCTAGTCTTTGAGAAGTATAATAAAGATGGGGCTACACTCTTTGCAACCACAGGCTACCTGACAGTCTATAATTACTATGTGTATCCAGACAAAACCCAGTCATGTATAAGTCAGATGCTGATACTGCGTCTATTTCAAGGTCAAGGCCATGGTCCTCAAATTCTTGGAAACAGCTCATAGATACCACATTGTATTTCCTTCTGTTCTTGATATTACAGTGGAAGATCCATCAAAAAGCTATGTGAAATTAAGAGACTTTGTGCTTGTGAAGCTTTGTCAAGACTTGTCATGTTTTTCCCAGGAAAAGTTGATGCAAGAATTCAATGAAGATATAGCAATAGAGTCCCAACAGAAGTTCAAAATAAGTAAGTGCATGCTACACAGGTTTATGAAAATCTTCGACTACTGGTAACTGACAAGAGTGATGCTGAACAATTCAGAAGCTATTGACTGGGCATTAAAAGAAGATGGATTAGCCGGTATAAGAAAAAGCAGAGAGATCTTGCTAAAATGAGAAAATATCTCAGACCAGAAGAATTGACAAAACAGATGAATCAAATAGAAATAAGCAGTCAACATGAACAGCTGCAAGAAAGCTTTCGGGAACTTGTGGAAGATTACCAATATGTTACTGAACATCTTGCTCAAGAGTAAAGATTAGTCTGCTCTGTACAGGAAGTTTGCAAATTTCTGTACATAGTGTTATGGAAAATCTGATGATGACTTTAATTTTAAAAGCTTGTAACATTTTCTTATATTAAATTTTTTAACGTTTTTTATGTATTAGAGAGAGACAGAGCATGAACATGGGAGGGGCAGAGAGAGAGGGAGACACAGAATCCAAAGCAGGCTCTAGGCTCTGAACTGTCAGCACAGAGCCCGACGCAGGGCTCGAACTCACAAACCATGAGATCATGACCTGAGCCGAAGTCGGACGCCCAATTGACTAAGGCACCCAGCTGCCCCTTTATTATATTAAAAGCTATCTATCTTACCTGTAGTTGAATATTTTCTTTTGGAGAGATTTTATATTTTAAAATACTGTTTAGAGTCTATGAGCATACATTACATTTATATATATATATATATATATATATATATATTCTGAAATACCACTGCAATTGCTTCACCTAACAGAATAATAAATGTTTAGTTGTGATTAAAAAAAAGAACTTATACAATTCAACTCCCCAAAAATGGATAATACAGTTAAAAATGGGCAGAAGACGGGGCACCTGGGTGGCTCAGTTGGTTAAGCAACCAACTTCGTCTTAAGTGATGATCTCGCGGTTCATGGGTTCAAGCCCTGTGTCAGGCTCTGTGCTGACAGCTCAGATCCTGTGTTTCCCTCTCTTTCTGCCCCTCCCCTGCTTGCTGTCTCTCTCTCTCTCTCTGAAAAATAAATAAACGTTAAAGAATTTAAAAACAAAATAAATAAAATAAAAAATGGGCAGAAGACATGAAAAGATATTTCTCCAAAGAAGACATACAAATGGCCAACAGACATGAAAACATGCTCAACATGACTCATCATCAGGGAAATACAAATCAAAACTACAATGAGATACCACCTCACACCCGTCAGAGTGGCTAAATTCAACAACACAGGAAACAACAGGTGTTGGTGAGGATGTGGGGAAAGGGGAACCCTCTTGCACTATTGGTGGAAATGCAAAATGATACAGCCACTATGGAAAACAGCATGGATGTCCCTCAGAAAGTTAAAAATAGAACTACCCTATAATCCAGTAATTGCACTACTAGGTATTTACCTAAACAATACAAAAATACTAATTCAAAGGGATACATGCACCCCCATATTTATAGCAACATTATCCACAATAGTCAAATTATAGAAACAGCCCAAGTGTGCACTGATTGATGGATTGATAAAGAAAAAGTGCTATATGTATCACACACACAATGGAATATTACTCAGCCATAAAAAGAATGAAACCTTGCCATTTGCAGTGACGTGGATGGAGCCAGACAGTATTATGCTAAGCGAAATAAGTCAAATGAGCAAACAAATGAGCAAAGGGAAAAAAAGAGATAGAGAGAGGCAAAGCAAGAAACAGACTCTTAACTATAGGGAACAAAATGATGGTTACCAGAGGGTAGGTTGGGGGGGGGGTAGGTGAAATAGCTGATGTTAATTAAGGAAGGCACTTGTGATGAGTACTAGGTGTTGTACTGAAATGTTGAATCACTATGTTGTACACCTGAAACTAATATTACAATGGAATTTAAACAAAAACTTTTAAAAATATTCCTTCTTTGATATAGACATTTCTTTGCTGATTCTTCTGCTCTGTCCTGTCCTTAACACAGTATCTTCAAATATTGTCCATTAAAAACAAAGTTTCAACCTCCTCAGAGTTAAAGCAGTAAAAGACAAGGTTAGGGCAATTAGTAATCCTAAAACAAGAGTCTGATTAAAAGCACTGCTTTAGTAGAAAACCAGGAATTAAACACAGATCAATGCCCCAAGGATTTTTCTAGAGCATAAAAAATCCATGCTGGATTTTTCATCTATATCTTCAGATACTCTGTAATTCATTTGAAGTTTCATTTTCCCTTTTTTTTTCTATGCTTGCTATGCCTTCATTAGCCTCTTGCTATACACCTAAGTAGGTTAGAACTAAACAGTTTCAATCATTGTCACTTTGTTTATGTGGCTTCATAAATGATAGCATTAGTCTTCTCTACTTACAGTTCTTTTTTCAGTAGTTTCCTGGAAATTCTCAGATGGTTTCATTTCAAGTGAACATTTCAAGTTGTTTTGATTCCTTCTATCAAACCTAGAGGTAGGTATTAAGATTATTCACATTTTGTCTTTGTATGTACTTTGTACATACAAGTGAAAGAAGCTACTAAAGATCACATGACTAATAAGTGGCAGAGCTGGGAAATAAATTCTTATCTATAAGATTGCCTGTTTTATTGAGAATATCAAATATGTAACCATCCAGTAATAAACCTCCCTAATAATTTCTAAAGGCTAGACAGTGGACCTTGTGAATAGTCTCATATATATATATATATAGATATAGATATATATACACACACACACACACACACACACACTGGAAAATGATGATGACCTGTATTTAATGTGCATATAATAATAATTCTGATCCAACCTAGTCCTTCTTTTAGGGGTCCCCTAGAGAGTCAGATGGCTCCTTCTTGTTTTGGAGTCCTCCAGAAAGACCACAAAGGGTCCTGTTCTTTGTTTGTTAATTCCAAGAAGAGTTGTGTCTATACTGCAACTGTAACCTGTTATCTCAGAGTGTGACAAGAGCTGGTGGTTGTGAACTGTGCACTGTGCTAATGTAGTTGTCAGTCTTCAACAACTTCACTTATATCTTTTTTAAAATCCTACTATTAAATCACTCTAAGTGGTCTACCCCATAGTTTCATTAGCAATTGGCAGTATGTAGGTTTTAGTATTGACTCAAGAACACAAAATCCCCAAAACAAGTCAAACTCAAACTTGTGTCCCTGCAGGCAATGTGTCAGAGTGAGTTCATTTCTCTCCACTGGAAGCATTTTGTCCTTCACCACCATGTTCCCACACATTTGACCAGAAATTTCTCAGCCCCCTTTGGCCCTGGAAGTGACTCACTTCTGTATCTGAGCACTCAACTCCAGGAAGTTCTTTTCTTCTGCTCTTGTACTAAAGGTGTGCAAACAGGATACATTTTTATGACCATACTATTTACTTATAGCCAGTGTTGGGTATTGGTCAAGGCGTATGCCTTCACGATTGTTACATGCTTTGTATATCATCAAGTTAAAAATTTGCTTTAAATAAGTTTATCTCTAAGGTGTCAAATTTCATTAACTCACTAGTAAGGGAACCACGAAGATGACAAAGTCATTTAAAAAGGAGTGTGCCCAGTCAGAAAGAATATTGAAATGGAATGATTACAAATTTGGAGACTAGGAATGCTTACATAAGCAAGTAGATTTTTATACCAATTAAAATCTTCTTTCACAAAGTCTTAAACACATAATGTCTTTAAACATATAATGTTCCAGTTATTACAAAGGAAGCTTGTAGCGGGATGGTACATGCTATCAGTCAGAAGATAACAAGCAAGTGCATTTAAGTAGCAAATGTTCAGAATATATCTGCCTGAGATTGGGGCTCGGTTTTATTCTCCAGCAATGTGCATAATAGGGACATCTATCAGGAAAGCATGAAACATAATAAACAGATATTGGAAACAAATCACTAAATGATGGTAGTGCCAGTAATTTTTTTCAAGCTGATACAAAGATGCAGAATATAAAGTTTACCCATTTCTTAGTTTGGGGACAATTGTTCTTCTTTGACTGTCACTCCTTTTGGTTTCCTCCTCCAAAAAACAATAATCATTCTCATTTTGACTTACTCTTTGATTTATGTAAGTTGTGTCTGCCCATGCACCTAAAAGCATGTTTCTACATATCCTAAAGGGACAGTTACTGAAACATATTTATATCAATAGTACTTCAGTTATACAAAATTAATGTAGGAGTTGATTTCCCCTCTTTGATTTGACAGTTTTTCTATAAAGTGTATCTGAAAAAATAGTGGTCCTTCTAACACTGTGAATCCAATTACAAAATAAAGAGCATAAAAAATACACTTGTCTGTTTTTCATTCCTTCTTTTATAAGGTGAGGGAATAAGCCTTTTGTATTATTTTCTAGGTATCTAGAAACTGCTAAAGTTGATTTGGGTATAAGAGACATCTTGACAGTTTTATTACTCTACATTTAGGGTTAGATTTTGGAGAAGAAAATAACAAAAGGGTCTTTTAGGGGATACTGGCTGCTCAGTTCAAATTTGATCATAGGTATCTGAGAATAAGGAACAGTTTTATCATTGGCTACCTTGCTAAACCGAGTGACAATGCAACATTTAAAATAAACATAGCACCTGAAGTTAATAGATATTGTATGTCAACTACACTTCAATAAAAAAGAACTACAAAGTATAATAAAATAAACATAGCAGAAAGAAGCAAATCAATAAGTAAAAACTTTAGCTTTTCTTTAAATGCAGAATCTATGAATACAATAAAAGACAGTGTAAAAGGATACAACTTAACTGTTCTGAGTTTAAAATATACAAACAGAGAGGGGCGCTTGGGTGACTCAGTCTGTTAAGCATCCGACTTCGGCTCAGGTCATGATCTCACAGTCCATGAGTTCCACGCGTCAGGCTCTGTGCTGACAGCTCAGAGCCTGGAGCCTGCTTCAGATTCTGTGTCTCCCTCTCTCTCTGCCCCTCCCCTGCTCATGCTCTGTCTCTCTCTGTCTCAAAAAAAATTAAAACATTAAAAAAAAATTAAAATATACACACAGAGAAAGACAGATACCATATGTTTTCACTCTTATGTGGATCCTGAGAAACTTAACAGAAGACCATGGGGGGAGAGGAAGGAAAGAAAAAAAAAAGAGAAGGAGGGAGCCAAACTATAAGAGACTTTCAAAAACTGAGAATAAACTGAGGGTTGATGGTGCGGGGGGGTGGGAGGGAGGGGAAAGTGGGTGATGGGCATTGAGGAGGGCACCTGTTGGGATGAGCACTGGGTGTTGTATGGAAACCAATTTGACAATAAATTTCATATTAAAAAAATAAAAATAAAAATAAAATAAAATAAAATAAAATGAAATAAAATAAAATATACATACAGGTGAGGCATATTAAAACTTTCTGCAATCTGGATAGAATAAAGGAAAAATAAATAATAAGTCTATACGATCTCATTGGGAAGGGAAGTTGTACATTCTAAGATCAGTTTTCATTTTAACTGCTTAATCCTCTCCTTTCTATTATTCCTAGGTTGCTCTTATTTGCACTAATGTATCATTATATGTATATATTTAAACATACAGCCCCAGATACATGAAAAGGTTTAACCTTAAGCTTTAAAATATAATTTTAACTGCTGAAAATATTGCCATTTTAATTAGAAATATATAAAAAGTAAATACTTTTATACATAAAACTATAATTAAAAATTATTGCATTGCAACTTGGTATGTTTGATGCTCTGTGTTTATGGATTCTGATCTTCTGAGGAATTTCCCAGGTATCCAAAAAATATTCCCTCATTACTTTTGAGGTCTTAAAGTCAACTACAGAACTTAGAAATTAAGTTGACATTAAAAAAAAAAAAAACACACAATCATGGGGCACCCGGGTGGCTCAGTCGGCTCTTGATCTTGGCTCAGGTCATGATCTCGTGGTTTATGGGTTCGAGCCCCATATCTGGCTCTGTGCTGACAGCAAGGAGCCTACTAGGGATTGTCTGTCTCCCCCTCTCTCTGCCCCTCCCTTGCTTGTGCTCTCTCTCTCTCTCTCTGTCTCTTTCAAAAGTAAATAAACATTTAAAAAAACAATTAAAAAACCACAATCATTGTTAATATTAAAATTTTGGCTGTATAATATTTCAAAGAAAACCTATACTATAATATATTCCAAATAGAATAATTGTAGGGCCACATATTTTGTAGCATTGTCTGAAGTTGGCAAGAACTGATCCTTTTGTAAAAACTTGGCTTACTGCAATTCAGTTTCTCGTTATTATCTTAAACATTTCATGAGTAATGGCAACTTCTATGAGCAGCAAAATCAGTAATTGAGGCAATGTAGGAAGTTCAGATTAATTAGCCTTTTTATAATATAATAGTCCCAAACAATGCAAATCAAGAAGACAAGTCAAAGGACTAGGTCAACTATGAGGCCCATAAAGCAGAGATTTCTACATATTTTTTATTCTCACTACTGTGAAAAATTTGTTGAAGCCCCGCAGTTCATATTTTTATAAAGTATATATTAGAGTAAAAATAATTTATTATGAGCATTTAAAAGTGTTTATAAATAAAAGCTTATAAATAAAATGAAACAAATGAAAATTTTTGAATATTTGCTTCCTAGGCCCGACTGGATAGTCTCATATGTGCTCTGGAGTATATGTATCTCTCTTGGTGGAGATCATTGCTCTACCACCTATTTAGTCATGCCACTCTGCTACCAAAAGCCCTAAATGTTCTCTGTTAATCTCTATAATGTTCAACTTTAGGGAATCACATCAAACATTTTTCGAAATACTAATTCCAGTTTACAGTCAAGCAGTGTATGAACATTTAGTTTCCCCTTATCTTCACCAACACTTGGTATATTCAATATTTTATATTTTGGTATATTTATTGTCTATATTCCACTGGTTTCTTTTTAAAGCATTTTTCAATACCAAAGAAAATTACAACAGTATCAAAAACAATAAAAAAGCAACGCTCAGAGTAGAACCTTTTTGTTCTGAATAGCAATGTTTCTCACGGTTTTTCCATTTTGCAAAACAAAGTTGAGCAGTTCTCTGTTGTCAATGTTGCTATGTTTCAATGAGCAGTTTCTTAGTATTATGTCCTTGATAAACAGCAGAGCTGTTTCCACAGTTTTGTAAAGATTCCCATGAACAGAAACGGTTTTCATAGAATTGCAATACTGAGAAGATTTGGTTTTCAAAACTATATTAGAGCCCTTGAGAGAATGTGCTGTTAGAAATCATATCAGATATTACAAGACCAAAATAAAAAGACTTTAATCTGGAAGGGATCAAAATGTTTTGTATGTTAAAAGAGCCTCAGGAAGAGCTGACCAGCATTTTTCTCCTACTTCTGATTGAGATACACAAAAGTTTCTTACTTTTCCAGCAATGTGTTTACATTATTATACGTTTTGAGGTTAATTGTAGATACATAAAAGTTTATACATCCTGGAAACAATGAACAAATTGCAACAATAGCAACAAAATACATGAAATAGCAGATGAAACAAAAATGTCAGCTTTATTAAGAGAGGAAAGCGAATTGCAGGATATTGCTCATTATGAGAGTGAAATGCTACTAACAGACCCCATGGTTTAAGCAAACTATCCATCAGCCTAGAGGCCTGTTTAGTCTACAAGCAAAACCTAACTGCACTACTTGTGCTTTGTGTCCTTTGCCAGTTTCTCTACCCTACTGTTCATTTCTTTCTCAATGAAATATAAGAACTAGTTTAGGGCTATTTTTGTTTATCCAATCATATGGATTGAAAAGCATTCTAAGTTTGTGGTTGATTTTTTACTTTCGCTTATTGTGATTTTACTATTGACACATATGGTTATTTTTTTTCAATTTGAGTATAGCTAGATTTTGTTTCAGGATTTTTGTTTAGAAGTGACTTAAGGAAGGAAGTATTAGATCTAAGTGAAAAGAGATACATATTATGTCCCAGGTTCAGATTCAAAATTTTAAATAATTAATTCTACCTAAAATAAAGTATTCATTCATTAAAATCCCCATCAAGACACTTAGCATGCTTTTGTAGTGGAGCTTGACTAGCAGGTTTCAAATTTACCAGAGATAAAGTATAAGAGAAGGCCTGGAAAAAACGTGAGGAAATCTTTAACTGCATCTTTATTAGAGGAAAAAGAAATTTGCTACCTCTATTTCTTTTCTTTTTTTTCTTTTTTGTTTTCAGGAAATCACCCACCCTAGGGGTTTGAATGGAAACTGAACAGACATGTTGCCATTACACTTCAAAATTCTTTAAAAGGGTAAGTTCTTCCTTTTAACTGTATTTCTGTTTAACTTGTGATTCTCCTCCCTCTAAATGAAGGAAGCACCTCCTGCTTTCTCCATCACAGGGAGGGGGCGGAGCATTCTCTAGAAGCTTGGATGTGAGCTGTGCCTGGCCAGTCTTGGGAGAGGAGCCGTATTAACATACAGACTTGGAGGCTTCCGCTGAAGAGAAGCTTGGAGGTAATGGCTGTCGTAAAAGCTAGTTATTTTCGGAGATTTCTGGAAACTTCCGAGTAAAGGTGAGAAAAGAAGGGACTGCTGGTTTGGAGTAAAGGGAAAGGGGTGTCTTTTCGTGGGAGTCATTGTTTCTGTGAGGGAATTGATATCTGGATTTTGTATTCCTCCAGATATTTTAAAAGCCCACATTTTGAAAGTGGGGGAGGTGGTGATCAGATTACACCTGCAGGAAAAATAGTTCATGAGGTTGCCAAAGCTAACTTCTGAATAAGGCATTTTAGGTTTGAAACAAAAAGCAGTGGTAACAAGAGATAAATGATGAAACAAAAGTTGAGAAATTAATCTTTCTTCTTGTGAAAAAAGATTGTGATAATCCCAAATGAAAAATGAAGTTAGTTGGGGTTGTTGGCTTTTTATATTACTTTGGTTGTATTGTATTTCTAACAAATCTTAACTGTTGTGGTGGAGTTTGTATGGTAATAATCTGAAGTAATGTATAACTGTGCAGATTTAAATACTTCTGAAAATTAGGAGTTTGGTTATTTGTCAAGGGATACTCAATGCCCTAAAAGAATTGCCTTTTTATGGATGTTTAGAAGACCATCTTTGTCTACATCTCTACCTATCTATCAAAAGAATGATGTATTCCTTTATTTGCTATAATCTGAAAAATACCTGAAAAATCATAAGCTAAGGAATAATGGACATATATTAACATAATAAAACACAACAAACACTATGTCTAGTAATAAAGGATGTCTGGAGGAAAAAAAGAGGAAATTTTCCACTTCTTCACTTTTCCACATTTCACTTAGCATGTAATACTTATGTCAGCATAAAAAACAGAATTTTAAAACATGGGGGAGAAAATTATCTTCCCCAAAATGTGTGTGTGTGTGTGTGTGTGTGTGTGTATAAACATGGAAAGATATTCAAATATATGGGTGAATAAATGTAATCTCAGATAGTACATTCTAGAACATGTATGATGAGGGAAATAATCAAAGGGATTAGACCCAAATGTAAGCAGTAAACATCTCAGTGGTTGAAGTAATGATAGTGTGTATTTTCTTCTTTAGATTTTATGTACCTTTAGATTTTTTTGGAAATACATAATGGAGCTGAAAAGGAAAATCCATTTTGTTACCGTTATTTAAATAGATACCATGCACACTCCATTGTCTTTATCTGGAGGTGTATCTGAGAAGGCTGGTTATCTGTTTGCTTGGATTTTCTTGCAGTTCAGATATTTGGACTACAATCCAGACTTGGGTTCAAGCAGAAGGTATTTATTTTTATTTTCATGTACTCTTGAGAAATAATTCAAAAAATGCTTAAAACATATTATAGAATAGTTACATGGGATAGTGCATCCATAATGTTGAGTACTATGCAGCTGTAAAAAGAAGAAACTAATGCAGTGAGCTAAATGCAATAATAAGAAAAAGTGTCCATGATATATTCCAAAAATAGGCAAATTGCAGAATGGCCTATATTATGTTAATACAATATATGCCAGAAAAATCTGGAAATATGCATGCTACTTTATTAATTGGGGATATAGGTTTAGTTGCACAGACAGCACACTTCAATCTTCTATATATAATATTTCTCCATTAAAAAAATCTTACTTTGAGGGGCACCTGGGTGGCTCAGTCGGTTAAGCATCCAACTTCAGCTCAGGTCATGATCTCACAATCCGTGAGTTCGAGCCCCGCGTCAGGCTCTGTGCTGACAGCTCAGAGCCTGGAGCCTGCTTTGGATTCTGTGCCTCCCTGTCTCTCTGCCCCTCCCCTGCTCATGCTCTGTCTCTCTCTGTCTCAAAAATAAATAAAAACATTAAAAAAATTTTCTTAACCTTATTTTGAAAATAGTAACCTGAAATAATTTTCATTATGAGAAAATGAGATAAAATTTTAGAAATATAGACAACTTGTTTAAAAGTAATTCCTACTTATCCCAAGGGCAAGTGGAATGGCAAGATAATGCAGAAAATATTTATTGATGTGGAGAGATGATAAAATACATTCTTGTTTAAAAAAATACACATTTATAAATATCTGTAGAAAAAAATCTAGAAATATATAGAGCGAACCATTATATTTTGACCATTATGGTGGGGATTTGCTTTCTTTGAAAAATTAAAAGATGAAGTAAGAACTACAATAATGCATGAGAGATATTATAATAAAAGCCATTAAAATGAGGAATTATGATTCCATTTTTGTCTAACACAATTCTTAAATTAAGGAAATATATTATGTGTGTATATATATATTACATATATATATATATATAAAAGAGAAAGAATGAAAACATATAGAAGCCTAAAGCCACTGTCTGCATAACTGTAGGTCCCACTCTTCCCCACAAAGGACCAGGGTATCTGCAGTTCTGTTTACAGTCACAAGATGGCACTTGCTAGGTGTCCTAATTTTTCTCCAGGCACCCATTTTTATGAAGTGGATGAACAAAGCAATGAAACATATTTTTTCATCAGCAGATTATGAAACAGTACATAGAATTTTATTGTAGTTCCATTGAAAATTTTCACATGTATAACAGAAAAAGCATCCATACTAGGACCGATGTTAGAATTCAAACAGAAAGCATTAAAAAAAAAAAAAAGTAGCTATACAGGTTTGGATGTGAAAGACACAGGCAATTGTTATGTCCCTTCTTTCCTGTCCCCAAATCATACTTTTCATGAGAGAGCTTATTTTAGCATGAACCAAATAGCAATTGTATCACAGAGAGCATTTCAAATAACAACAAAACGGGTAATGAACATAGCATCTTCATCACAGATGAAACTTCACTTCATTTCTGTGCTTCAGAATAACACATCTGCTAAAGTTTTGGTAGCGAAGTTTCTTTATGCCTTTTCCATTTAATTGGTTTGATTCCCTCTCTCTTTTTGGACAGAGTAGGTTAATATCAAAGATGCACATGACTTGGGAAATCTGCATGTGATCTCAGTTGAGCCCTAGAAAGGCAGTGCGACCTTAGAAGTGCTGAGCAGGGAGAAGGCTCTGCCGGACAAGCAGTTGGAGTAAGAATCAAGACAAGAAGATCACAGGACCAGCCTTCCCATAATTTATGAGATACTGGGTAAATAAAGCTTTCCCCATTTCACAAAATATTTCATGTTAAAAACATGTTGAGAACTTGGAATGTAATTCATTTTGCTTCCTGCTTTCTAGCCATAGCATTTTAAATTACAAGCCACATTTCATATTAAAATTACATTAGGTTGAGAATTAGAGGTACAATTAATATTCTTCCCTATTCTGTAATTAAGAGTCAAAGTTTCTCATTTGGGGGGGGGGGAATCTCATGTGTCAAACCACTGTGAGGAAAATTGTGCAAGCGTCTATTCAGGTATCTACCTGAGGTTTCAGCCAATGGCCTGACTCTCTATTCTTTCACCACTATTTTAGGTTGTCATCACCACATCCTAGATAACATAGCTACAAAGATTTCTTAAAACCTGCTTAAGGTCTTATGACCTTCCTTAAATAGGCATCTGTATAGTCTCCTGAATAGTATCTTATAGTGGTTTAACATTTAATTATTTCTCAGCAGCCATCATGAATCTGACTCCTAAAGTCATGCTTTTAGTGAGGTTGGTACTGAACCCTCCTATCTGTGTCTGTGAGATCTTTGGTTGCTTTGGACAGATGGGGCAGCACTCGAAGCTTAGGAAACATAAAGCCAAGCTTTCCCTCATGATAACCCAGTAGGGTCCAAAAGGCCCAAATTATCCAGAGCCTCTCTGGATGCCAGAGAGATGCCTCTCTGGCTCTGCTGCCAGAGCCTCTCCCACATACGTTCCCTTCTTATATTACATTAGAAATAATAAAGATAGCATATTGGGTTTGTTACCATAATACTTCTTCTGTTTTTGTTCCTCTCCCCCAAAATGTGTTCCATATCTCTGACCTCCACTGATACTCACTACTTATTCTTCTGATTTTTATGTTATCTTCATCCTTATTTTCCATGTTCTTTCTGCTTAGCAAAGTAAACTTTTATTTGATCCCTTTTATTTTCCACTATGTTTTAATCTAATTCAGTTGTCACCCATTGAAAACAGTTTATTCAGGCTATTTTTTGAAGTTTCAGAAGGATAAGAGGCTACAGCACGTGAGAACCATTTACTAGCCCTAGTAAGAAGAGTTAAGGGTTCTTTAAAAACACTGCTTTTCTAGAAAACCAGGTAGCTAAAACCAGATCATTGATGTAAGATTTTCCCAGCATATAGGGTATCTTTTGATTGACTTCTTGTCAGATGCATTAATTGAACATGTGCAAATTCAGTTTCTCTGTGATTACATTAGGACATCTTTTACCCCCTTTCCCATACTTCCTGTCTCATCTGTCTCTTTCTACTCACTTATACAGGTAATAAACTCTTTTTTATTCTAACATTAAATGTGATTTAATATTTAGACAATGTAGGTTAATATCAGAGATAACGTGTGACTCATGCATCTTTCTTAACTATGTTGTCTAATATGGGGAGATGACAACTTAGCATAGTTGCCAAGGATTTGATATTTTTTCTCTCCACTGAATTAATACAGGTCTCAAACCCAAAACTGTCTGCGTGCCTGCCTGTTTGAACCCTTCAGAAACGTAACTCTGTCATAATGCCTCCATGACAAATTCTCAAAAGCTAGGCATTGGATTCTGCCAACAAAAATCCATATCTCCTCACCAAACAGCCCTTGATGTCCTTTATTCAGATTGGTTAGCAGAATAATTTTGACCCAGCCTAACACTGCTATTATGTGTCTCTGGAAGAATGATGGCTTCTTCTTTCTTCAGAGTCCCCAGTGCAGACAGTTTTCTTTCTCTTGTTTGCTAATTACAAGAAGAGCTGTGTCATACTGCAGTTCTGTTTCTGTCACCTGAATAGTCAGAGGTGGCAGGAGGCAGGAATTGTGTTTACTTGTTCACTGTGGTAATGGATAGGGTTGTGAGGATCTCACCAACTTTACTTATGTTTTATAATTTTTTTTGTTTTTAAACTTGGCATAACATTATCTTAAGAGAACGAACCCTCTGAATGATCCACTGGCAGTGTGTAGGTTTTTGCACTTCCTGGGAAACAACACCTCTAAGTTAAAAATCTAAATTTAAACCTTAATTTCTTGAATATTTTATAAACACAAAATCTCAATAAAAGCAGATAGAAAAATGATTTTCTAATATTGAACTAGAATCTGCAAACAACAAAAGCACAAGGAGTTGACAAATGTAAAATGAGGGTGGAATGAACTGGGGCATTTCTCTACCTAACAAATGATTTCCAGTCCCTGCTATATTTTAAGGGAAAGGTATTGCCAGGCTCTGAAACACAAAAGAGATATGTCCTACCTACTACGTGGCCAAGTGAATGCTATCATGCAGATATGGTCAGTGCAAAAACATAATGCAGAAAAATATTTTTAAATTTGTGTGGGAATGTGGATGTATGTAAAAGATGGAGAGTTTATATATAAGTATGGTAGCTACTGAAAGTGGTTGTAGTTCACCAATGTGTTTACCAGAAGGGACATGAGATTAAGCAATGCTCACTCTGGGGCTACATTTGCCAATTTCTTCACAATCTGAAGGTAAATGACATCATCCTTGGTTCTACCAAAGAGTCAGGATTCCAAGCCCAGGAGGCAGGGAATACTTGTAGAGAAGATCCTTTTGTTTGGAAGTCAGGTAGACTTTGGCTTTAATTTTGTTTTGACCTCTTTCCAACTTCGTGACCTTGCACATGGGTAAGAGTGCCCATTTCCTAATTTTCTGGTCAACTGTCCATTGTATCATTTCCTTGCGTTTTTGTGATTTAAATTAGGTAGAAAAATCTCATTTCTGTTTTTGTTTGCATCTCTTTGGTGATTAGGGAAGATGAGTATCTTCCATGTATTGCCCAGTTTTAATTTTTATTTTGAATGTTTGGGTTTGGGGAAGGCCCATGAATAGCACTTTCTTTTCTCCACTGAACAAATTGAGCAAATTGATATAAAACAAATAAATTTGCAGATGGGAGCCAAAATGTCAGCTTTGTACAATGGGGAAGATAAGTTGCAGGGCATTGATTATTGTGAAAATCCAGTGGCCCTTATAACACCACATTTAAATTTTTTTTTAATGTTTATTTTTGAAAGAGAGAGACAGAGTACAAGCCGGGGAGGGGCAGAGACAGAGGGAGACACAGAATCCAAAGCAGGCTCCAGGCTCTGAGCTGTCAGCACAGAGCCTGACACAGGACTCAGACTTAGGAACTGCAAGATCATAACCTGAGGCAAAGTTGAACACAACTGACTGACCCACCCAGGTGCCCCAACCACCACATTTAAACAAATCTAACAAACAGCCTAGAAGCTTGCAACCATACAAAAAGGACAGAGATACCTGTAGTTGAATTACTTGTGCTTGATTAGAGCAAGTAAATATTAGGAGCAGGGAAGAACTATTCCCTCAGAATATTGTGAACTGCCTGTTTGTATCCTTTGCTCTTTTTTTTTTCATTTTGCTGTTTATTTCTTATTTTTCTTAATTTTTTAATGTTTATTCATTATTGAGAGACAGAGGGAGACAGAGCATGAGCATGGGAGGGGAAGAGAGAGGGGGAGACACAGAATCCAAAGCAGGCTCCAGGCTCTGAACTGTCAGCACAGAACCAGATCTGGGGCCCGAACTCACAAACCACAAGATCATGCCCTGAGCTGAAGTGGGACACTCAACTGACTGAGGCACCCAGGAGCCCCCATTTTGCTGTTTATTTCTTATTAATTTGGAAGCGCTACTTTAGAAATTTTTTTAATTGAAAATGGTTCTCTCAAGTTTGTTCTTCTGTTTTCAACTTTGGTTTATTGTGTTTTTACCATATTTTTAAATTTCAGTATATTCAGAGACATATATCTTTTCTCTAAGGATTTTGGTTGATATTTTATGTTTAGCAATGACTGTACTTGAAAAAAACTAGAAGATATTCTGAAGGATAAATGAGACAAAGACATATTATGTCCCAGAGCCAAAACTGTAGACAATTAATTCTTCACAAAATAATGTATTGATTCACTGCGATCACAAACAAGGATCTAACAGCTCTTTTTTATGGACAGTCACCAGCGGGGTCTTAAAATCTTATAGAAATAAGGTGCCAAAAAAGGCAAGAAAAATATGCAAGAGCTATTTTAACTGGGTCTTTATTTTATGATAAAAGGATTTGCTACTTCTTTTCAGGAAATCACCTTACCTGTGGTTTGAATGGTTATTAAAGAGACACGTGTTGTCATTTCACTTTCAAGTCTTTTAAAAATGAACGTTTTTCCCCTTTAAGTGAATTTCAGTTAACTTGGCGATTCTCCTCCCTCTAATTGAGGGAAAGCCCCCCTACTTCCCCCATCACAGGGAGGGGGTGGAGCATTCTCTGAGAAGCTTGGAACTGAGCTGTGCCTGGCCAGTCTTGGGGGAGGGGCTGCATTTCAGGAGGCTGCAGCTGACAAGAAGCTTCAAGGTAATGGCTGTCTTAAAGCTAGTTATTTACTGGGAATTTCTTCGGGCTTTGGTGTTACGGTGAAAAAAACCAAACATTGTTGCCTGGGGGAGGTGGGAATGCACTATGATTTGGGGAAAATTGCTGTTAGTGTGACAGAATCAATCCCATGAAAATTTAGTTTCTCGATATTTTTTGAAGTCCACAGTGTGGGAATGAACGATCAGATTACAGCTTCTAAATTCTAAATTCAGTGAGGCATGCTGTTCATGTTAATTTTTTACGTGGCATGCATGTTTCTATTTTTGTTAGATTTTAATTATATTTTGATGTAAACATTTATTATTCTACACAAAAAGTAACTGAGAAAAATGTAAACATAAAAAGTGATTGGCACATACAAACACAAATATAAATGTACACAATCGAATGTGGAAGAGATTCATATATACTGTTGAGTGATAACACTTGTGAAAAATATATGCATTTTCATTAAAGAGAGAGCTAGACTCCCATGCTAACAGTCAGCATCTCTGAAGTGTTTAGATTACTGGGGATTTCAAAATACATTTTTATTTGGTTTCAGCATTTTTAGAATTATTTTGTTCCATGATTATTTTTATACTTAGAAGAGCAACATAAAGCTGAAACGCTGTACCTGTCTGGTTTCAGACACATAAACGTTCACAGACACAACAACAGACATGCAAACATACCCCCTCCTTGTCTTTTGCCGATAGTGGAGATTTTCCTGGACCTGATCAAGCACGTAGCCTGGTTGCTGTGTTGGCTACCACCCTGCCTGTGTGTCCTCCTTGCAACTCATTCTTTCAGGCCACAGGTATGGCTGTGGTCAGCAAGAACCATTTTTCTATATCTTTTAAGTTTATTAGTGGGACAGGGGATTTGGCTTATTTCTATGAGCAGTTTTAAAAATATGATGTGGCATGGTGCATCCATACAGTTGAATGGTATATAGCTGACAAATGGAGGTATGAACATGTGATGATTTGAAAAAATGTCTGGGAAGTAATATGAAGTGAAAACTGGAAATTACAGAATGGCAAGCATTATATTATGTCATTTAAAGATAAAGGACTGCCTTAATACAACATGTATAACAAAATCCCCCAAAATATAAGGCCAGCTGCTAATGGGATTGTGTGGTTATAGACATAGGACAGTCTTTACTATCTCTACGTAAAAATAATCCTTAATACATAGTTATTCATTTTTTAATAGTAGCAGGAAAAAAGTTTGAAGTAAAATCTTATAAATTAGGGGGAAATTACATTTGAAGCAAGTCATTAAAAAATCACATTGAAAATACTTACTGATATGGGAAAACTTTCAAACCATGCACTTGAGCATGATAAAAAAGCTGGTCTGAAATCATATGCATTCCGGTATATTTTTAAATAAATATTATGGAAAAATATTCAGGAAACAATAATATTATTTTTCTAGAATTATACTTTCTTTTTATAAATCAAATCTTTTCAATTTTCATTAAGTATGCAATTTTTTATCAGACCATTGGAAGTAGACATTAGCATTCCATTTTTTGCATAATGCATAACAAAACTCTAAATTTAAGCATGGTATATTCTAGAAGCCTGAGAAAACTGCTGGCTTGGCAGCATGTAGTTTCCACCCTTCCAAAAGGATCTGGCAGTAATACAGTGCAGTTCTGGTACTGGTCACAAGATGGCGCTTGCCAGATTTTCCAAATTTTTTCCAGGCAACTGTTTTTATGAAGTGTGGAAACAAAGCCATGAAGCGCATTTTGTATTAGTAAACTATGAGATGGCATGTAGAATGTGATTATAGTTCTATTGAAAAAAACCGTATGTGTCTAGAAGAAAAAACTCCACATGAAGACTGATGTGAGAACTCAACCAGAAAGCACTCTTTTTAAAAGTAACTACATAGAATTTGGCCTATAGAAAACACAAGGCAATTGTTATTTCCCTACTCTTCTGTCCTCACCTCACCTTTTACTGATAAAGATGATATCAGTATGAACCAAATAACAACTGAAATGCACAGAGAACATTTCAAATAACAACAACAAAAGAATATAAGCATGACATCTATATCATAGATGAGATTTTGTCTCATTCCTGTTTTTCAGAATGACACACCTGCTAAAATTGTGGTAGGGAAGTTTCTTTACACCTTTTCCATTTAAAAAAAAATTTAATGTTTATTTTATTTTTGAGAGAGAGAGAGAGGGAGACAGAAGATCCAAAGCAGGCTCTGTGCTGTCAGCAGAGACTAATGTGGGGTTCGAACTCACAAACCATGAAATCATGACCTGGGCTGAAGTCCGACACTTAATGGACTGAGCCACACAGGCGCCCTTTATATTTTTGTAATGTTTATTTTTGAGAGCGAGAGAGAGACAGAGCGTGAGCAGGGGAGGGGCAGAGAGAGAGAGGGAGACACAGAATTTGAAGTAGGCTCCAGGCTCTGAGCTGTCAGCACAGAGCCTGAAAAGTGGCTTGACTCCATAAGCTGTGAGATCATGACCTGAGCCAAAGTCAGAGGCTTAACCGACTGAGCCACCCAGGCTCCCCACACCTTTTCCATTTAATTGGTTTGATTCCCTGTCTACTTTTGAACAGTGTAGGTTAATATAAAAGATGTGCATGACCTGGGGAATCTGCATGCGATTTCAGTTGAATCCCAGAAACACAGTGTAACCTCAGAAGTGCTGAGCAGGGAGATGGCTCTGCTGGACAAGCAACTGGAGTGAGAATCAAGACAACCAGATTACAGGACCAGATCCTCCATGATCCACGTGACATTGGGTAAGACTCTTCTCATTTCATGTTAAAACATGGTTAAGTTGAGAATATGCAGCACACTTTATTTTTATTCTGGCTCACTAGCCATAGCATTTTAAATTTTTTTTTTCAACGTTTATTTATTTTTGGGACAGAGAGAGACAGAGCATGAACGGGGGAGGGGCAGAGAGAGAGGGAGACACAGAATCGGAAACAGGCTCCAGGCTCTGAGCCATCAGCCCAGAGCCTGACGCGGGGCTCGAACTCACGGACCGCGAGATCGTGACCTGGCTGAAGTCGGACGCTTAACCGACTGCGCCACCCAGGCGCCCCGATAGCATTTTAAATTATAAGTCAGAGATTCTAGTGTTAGAAAAGAATTAAATATGTTGAACTCCTATGAAGAAATTATACAAATGGAAGTGTATTTATGGAAGACTTTCAGGTCTCTGCCAACTGTCTGACTCTCAAGAAATCCTTGAGAACTACCCTATTCAGTAGGTAGCTATGGCAGCCTCTCAAAATATCTAACTCCTAAGCTCATCTTCTTAATGAGGTCATGGTGCTGTACAAACCCCAGTATCCGTATGACTGCCTTGGGTAGATAGAACAGCACTGGCAACTTTAAGAACTTAAGATTACCCTAGAATTAACCTCAAGAGGCCCCAAAGTATCAAAATATCCAATAATAGAAATGGTCTCCCTGACACATTCCCCAACACCCCCCATCCCCTACCATACACATACTCATTCATATTTTATATGTAATAGCTACAATAAGTATTACATAGTGGAGAATTATAGAACTTTTTTTGAATTTTCAAATATTTTTCCCCAACCACAATATGGGTTTTTTGGTGCCAGGTATTTATTCATCTTTTTGTATGTCCTCTCCATTTTCATTTTCTACCTTCCTTCTTTGACAGAAGAAATCCTTTTGCTTATTTTCTTTTCTCTTTGCCTTCTGTTTAAGTAAATATTTTCTTATTATCTCCCATTCAAAATTACGAATTCGAATTCGAATTCGAATTCAAGCTTCCTAACAAGTTTTCAGCAGGATATGTATTAGTGCTGAATGAGAAAACTAGTTAGTAGCTCTAAGGCAATAGAGGCCTCTAAAATCACTGTTTTTGTGGCTACCTAGGCAGTCAAACATAGCCCAATGACCTAAGGATTTTTATAAATGATTCAGATTTCTAATCTATATCCAGATGTACCAGTCAATAACACACAGATTCAGATCTTCAGTGATTCATTTTGAACTCTGTTTATTTTCCCTTTCTTATGTTCATATCCTTGCTATGCACACTTAGACTGTTACTGAACTTTTACAAATTATTTTTCCTTGTAATGTATTTTTCTATCTTTAAAATTTTTTTAATGTTTACTCATTTTTGAGAGGCAGAGACAGAGAGCAAGTAGGGAAAGGGCAGAGAGAGAGGGAGATACAGAATCCGAAGCAGGCTCCAGGCTCTGAGCTGTCAGCACAGAGCTTGATGCGGGGCTTGAACTCACAAACCACAAGATCATGACCTGAGCTGAAGTCGGACACCTAACCAACTGAGCCACCCAGGCACCCCTCCTTGTAATATATTTTGATATCTAGTAGTACCAGTTGCCCCTCCAGTCAGGTAGTAAAGTTAGAACCTGGTCCCAAACCCATGTCTGTTTATCTATTTGAAAACTTCTAACACGTAACAACCTTACTGTAATGCTTATCTGAGAAACTCTGATATTTAGACATTGTATCTTTTAATAGTCTGTCATATGTCTGAAAAACTGATAAAACTGATAAGTACATTTATTAAGAGTGGTAACAAGAAATAATTTTGGTTCAGCCTGGATCTTTCCCTATGGATGTCTCTGAGAATAATGGAGTGTGGAGGGGAGAGAACAGGAAGGGGATTCCTTTTTTAAGTTCCCCAAGGTAGATCCCATACAGTCCTTTCTCTTTGCTTGTTAATCCTAAGAAGAACATAGCTGAGTCTCTCTACTTCAAAGTGTAGGAAAGCTTTGTTTGATATGTGCTATAATGATGAAGTTGTGAGGTCCTCATCAACCTTTCCTTTATTTTATTTCTTTTAATATATTTCCCATTTCATCATCCTGAATCTTAATTTCCTAGCAGCTTCAAATGTTAGCACTTTGTAGGTTTTAGCATTATCTGGGGAATACAAAATCTCCAGACATGGCAGGTTTATCTTCTTGTGACCCCTGAGTCACTGTTTTTTTTTTTTTTTTTTTTTTTTCCTGTTTTCCCTGTCATGGTCACATACACTTGACCAGAGATTATGGAGTCCCTTTGGCTCTGGCAGGGATGCACTATCTGGCTAGCCTTTTTTCTTACCTGAGATGTTCATTGTTAGTAAGTTTTCTTCTAATGTTCATCCTCTTCAGGTGGGCTCACATTCAGCCAGTGAACGTTAATAATAAGATTTTAACTTTGTTTATAGCCAGTGTCCATTATTTGTTTGTGCCTATTCAATATTTTGTATATCTGCAAATTCCTTGTAGTATCTGCAATTCCTTGCTTTACCAGGGCTCATGGCCCCCTCATGGTTTTTTACGAGTGTTGCTATTTGTTTATTCTATAACCATTCTTTCTCTTGTATATTATTTGGCTTATATTTTCTCATTGAGGGGCATACTTCTTATCCGGATCTCTGTCTCCAGATTATAACACTTTGGCTTTTACTGCTTCTTTTCCTTCCATTCACATAGTTGAGTGGTTATGTGAGAACTTCAGTTTAGTTAAAAGCTCTGCCAATGAGGATAAGTTTACAAACTGTAAGGTGACGATGTCATCTGGATTCTTGACATTTGTCGTGTGTTAACTAACATCTAATGAATATCAAACTCTTGTATGTATCCCCATTACTTACACAGTAAAATCCAGTCTTCCTATATAGGTCATATTCTGATTTTGAATGCCTTTTTTAAGGCTCAGATTTATTGAAGTGTAATTTACATAGACTTAAAGACTTTTAAGTGTATAGTTTGATGAGTTTTCACAAAGATCTGTAGTCATGTAATGATGAATACAGTCAGGCTATAGATCATTACTATAATTCCAAATTGTTCCCTCTTGCCCCATTGTAATCAATACTCACTCTAATTCCTGGTGACCACTGATCTAATTTCTGTCCTTATAGTTTTTTATTTTCAAAAATGTCTTATAAATGCAGCCATATAATACATAGTTTTTTTTTAATCTGGATTATTTTACTTAGCATGATGTTTCTGATATTTACCCATGTTGATGTTTGTATCAGTAATTTGTTATCATAGCTTAGAAGTGTTCTAATATCTACAATTTGTGTATCTACTCACCAGTAGATTTATAATTTGGGGTGATTATGATTAAAGTTGTTATAAACATTCCAGAACAGATCTCTGTGTGTATGTAAGTTTTTATTTCTCTTGGGTAAATACCTAGGAGTGGGATTCTGGGTTATGTGGTAAATGTGTGTCTAACTATGTTAGAAACTGCCATACTGTTTTCTAAAGTAACTGTGATATCTTGTATTTTCACCAGCAGTGTATGAGTTCTAGTGGCTCTGCATCATTGCCAGCAGTTGATACTGTCAGGATTTTTCTCTTTTTAATATTAGCCGTTCTTATAAAGTGATGTCTTATTGTGATTTTACTTGCATATCCTTAACTGTTAATAGTGTTGAGCATCTTTCAATGTGTTCACTTGATATTCATATATCTTCTTTGATGATGGTCTTATTTAAATTGTGCATTTTTTATTGGGTTGTTAATCTTATTGTTAAATTATAAGAGTTTCTTCTATATGCTGAATAAATGTTCTTTATTAGATATATGTTATGCAAATATATCCTCCTGTGGATTTTCATCTTATTTTTCTAAAAGCAGAAGTTTTCAAGTCCAATTTATTAAATTTTTTATGGTGCATGCTTTTTATGTTTTAATAAATCTTTGTTTAAATGAAGGCCTCAAAGGCTTTCTACTTTGTTTTCTACTAGAAGTTTTATAGTTTTTGCTTTTACATTTAGGTCAGTAATTCATTTTGAGTTCATTTTTGTATATGGTCATAGATAAGGGGTCAAGACGAATATTTTTGCATATGATGTCCAATTTTTCCAGCACTATTTGTTTAAAAGACCATCATTTCTCCATTTATTACCATTGTCAAAAATCTGTTGACCATATTTGCTGATATATTTGTGTTCTATTTATCTATGTGTCTATTTAATTTTAATAGTACACTATAATAATTAATAATTGATAACTAATTAATAATACACTTGATTGCTGTAATCTTAAAGTCAAATAGCATGAGTCTTCAAATTTCATATTTCCTTCCCAAAAATGGTCTGCCTATTCTAGTTCCATTGCTTTTCTATGTATAGAGATAACTTTCCAATTTCTACAAAAAAAAAATTTCTGCTGGGATTTTGGTTGAGATTATCAAGATTCTATTGATAGGTTTGGGAAGAAGTTACATCCTAAAAATAGTCAATGAACATGACATATTCATTTATTTAGGTTCTTCTTTAATATCTTTCATCAGTGTTTTGAAGTCTTCAGCATACAAATTGTGCACGTATTTGTTAGATTTGTTCTATCTTAGTATTTCCTGGTTTTTGATGATATTATACATGGTACTTTTTAAAACTTCAACTTCCAAAATAACCTAATATAATTATGGGAGTGAGTGACATCCCATCACTTTTGCCAAATTCTATTGATTAGAAACAAGTCACAGGTTCTCTCTATACTTATCAAGAGGTTCTGTCAACTCCCCATACATAATTATTTCAACATTAACTAATTCACCTGTTCATCCAGGCACATTTATAGAGCACTTTTCCATTTGCAGTGGGGTAGGTACAGTGTATCTTAGTGATTAAGAGCATGGACTCTAGAGTTAAAGTACCTGGATTAAAATTCCATGCACCACATGCTCTCTAGATATCCTTGTAAACATTCATTAACCTCTCTAAAGCCTTATCTACAAAATGGGAATACTCATAACACCCACCTAACAAGATTTTATGAGAATTAAGAGAGATGGTGTATACAGAGCAGCTGGTAGAACACCTGGCACATGGTAAGAAACACTTCTGGCTTCTATAATTTTTATCATTTTTTTAATGTTTATTTATTTGTTTTTGAGAAAGAGAGAGTGAGAGGGAGGGGCAGAGAGAGAAGGTGAGATAGAATCCCAAGCAGGCTCCACAGTGTCAGTGCAGGACCCGATGCGGGGCTCAGTCTCACAAATGGTGAGATCATGACCTGAGGGAAAATCAAGAGTCAGATGCTTAACTGACTGAGCCACCTTGCACCCCAATTTTTGTCATTATTATGAATAATACTACTGTTGTGCAGAATGAGTTAGTTATGGGACTCTCCATGAAATAACCATCTGATTATTAAATGAGATAATATGTTGAGTGCTGGGAACAGGTATTAAATATTATTATATTCATAATTATTATATATCTTCATTATAATAATAGTAGTAATAATAGCTTTTTTATTATTGGTTATCATTCCTTTCCACCTCCTGCTATATAGAACAATAAAACATAAAATATTATCCAAGGAATTAATCTTTTCCTTTGCATTTTGTTTGGAAAATGGTAAGGTAATGTAGCATTTCTTGATTCATGTGCAATATAGAAAATAGACAAATGAAAGAAAGTATAGTTTTGATGTAATGGGCATACTTTATTTGCATTTGTTTTTTTCTAAACATGTGAAATGAGAAGAAAGGATAATAAATATTTCATTTATAAAATATATAGTGGAATCTCTTTACATTATATAGTAATACCTTGAAAGCTTTGAAAACTATTAATTCTGTAATAAAAATGATATTATTTTTGTTAGTGATTACAAGATCGACTGTTTTGTTCTGCTACTAGAAAGAGAGACTGGAAAACACAGTGATTTACATAAGATAGAAGTTTATTGTGTCATTAAGTTATAGGAATGAGCTGGCCCCATTATTGAGGGGTTCAGGATCTTCCATCCCTAGTGAGTTTCATCTTTTTTCTACATCACTTGGTCCAGAATGACTGTCTGAATTCCACCAAGGTCAAATTCTAGGGGGGAAGCAAGAGAAAGAAGGAAAGTGAAAAAAGCCCAAGTTGGCTGTTTACTCCATCTGGAAGTACCTTCTCTGGAATCTTTACAAGTATTTCTGCTTACATTCTTTGGCAAGAAATTCCATCATATGACCATGGCTTGTACAGTAAGAGAGTCTGGAAAAAGTAGTATTTTAAGAGTTTACACTGTACCCTGAATGCGACTGGGGTTCTGCTAATGAGGACAAATGGAAACAGTGGATTTTGGGTGAGCAACTAGAAGTTTCTGACGCAGTCATTATAACTATGATATGTGGTTGTAAACAAAAAAACATTAAACAATAAAGGAAATCTATAAAAGATTGAAAGGGAAAACTTTCAAAACTTTGGCAGAGAGAATGCTAAGGGGCTCACCAAACTCCATTTCATTTTTCTCTTGGGTCACAGGGAGACTGCCTCCCCGAGGCTCTATGGCAGTTCTAGCTAGTTGACTGTGACTAGCAGTGATGTTTGCTAGACCTGTCCCTAAAACCTGCCACAGTATTCTCCAGCCTCCCTCTTTATAAGATTGCTAGCCAGATGCAGAAAAAAAATGCAGTTGAGGACTTCAAGGCTAAAGAAGATGGTATAGCCATAGGATGGAAGAAGTTTGAGTCTCTTAATGACTCCTTGGAATAGAGCTCCCTCCCTATAATAGCAACATGATGGCTTGCATTTTATTTTGACATCAGGAAAATAAACTTCTGTGGCTGAGCCTCTGAGATTTAGGGGTTGTTTATATACAGAACATTACATACTCTAATTGTTAGAGCCCCCAATAATATACCAGTCTAGAGATGACCTTCATTAATTTATTGATACTTACTGTTCCAATGTTAATCCTTATATAATGGTAGATTTTTATAATATATATGTTATATATTACATGATAGAGTGGCCAAATAAAACATGTCATCCTTAAATATCTTCATCCCCAAATTATCACTAATGATATTGAAAATTGGCTTTCTAAGTTAAATCAGGAAATCTAAATTTAAATTTAACACAGGAAAATTTTAATGAATAAAATTTACAAAATACCTTTCAAGGGTACCTGTGTGGCTCAGTTGGTTAAGCGTCTGACTTCAGCTCAGGTCATGGTCTCACAGCTTGTGAATTCTAGACCCACATCAGGCTCTGTGATGACAGCTCAGAGCCTGGACCCTGCTTCTAATTCTGTGTCTCCCTCTCTCTCTGCCCCCTCATACCCTATCTTTCACTCTCTCAAAAATAAACAAACATTTAAAAAATTAAAAAAAAAAACAACAAAATACATTTCAGACATACAAAGACATGTAAATTTTTATAAATTAATTATCCCCACATTGAATTGCCTGAGTGAAAAATACCAACAAAATAAAAGAAGGAATTTCCAATTATTGATGAGGGTATGTGAAATGGGTACTTTCCTGCAAAACCAGTGATTCTCAGCCTTTAGTCAGAAATACCCATGTTTGTGAAGAATTCTCTGAAACTTTTCTAAAGCATTTAATAGAAAAACAATAAAAGGAGAGATTTACCGTGTCATGGAAAAAGAAAAAAAATATATAAAGCAATCTCTCTAAAATAAGGTACACTTTTAGTGCATTCCCAGTCAAGACCCCTAATGAGCTATTTTATTGGAGGTTTAACAGCTGGGCTGTAAAATTTACCTGCAAAGGTAAGGTACCAAAGAAGGCAAGGAAAAAAATATGTTAGGAATATTTTAAACTAGATTTTTGTGTTTTAGTAAAGTGGTTTGCTAACCTCTTTTTATCCAAAAATTGCACGCTGTCAGAGTTGAGTGGAAATTAAACAGGCACTTGTTGCTATTCCACTTTAAAGTTCTTTGGGAAAAAAAACATTTTACCCTTTCATACTTCACTAGTTTAACTTGGCAATTCTCCCTTCTCTGATTCAGGGAGGTGCCTCTGTCATCCCCATCACAGGGACTGGGCGGAGAATTCTCTGAGAAGCTTGGAAGTGAGCTGTGCCTGGCCAGTCTTGGGGGAGGAGCTGCATTTCACCAGTCTGCAGCTGACAAGAAGCTTCAAGGTAATGGCTGTCTTAAAGCTAATTATTTTCTAGGGACTTCTCAGGGCCCTGGAGTAGAGATGAGAAAAACAAGGAGGGTGGTCTTGGAGTGGTGGGAAAGGTATGTGCTTTTCAGAGAATTGCTGGTGTTTTGAAGGACTTAATCCTTTGGAAATGTTGTATCTCCCAATGCTTTAAAAGTCTACAGTAAGAGAAGGGGTGATCAGATTACAGCCTCTATATTAAGGCCTCTGTGCAACATGGCCGTTCATGCTAATTTATTGACTTGGCATCACTTGTTTATATTGTTAGACATTCTGTTACTGTTTGAATTTTTAAGCATTTATTAAGTTACACACAAAAATGATAGATAAAAATATTTAACAACTTGGGGGAAATACTCCTGTGAATTGATTACCATATAGAAATACTATGTATGTGTCATATGTACATGAATATGGAAAGGGGAGCATGTATGTAGCTGAGTGAAGACATTTGCACATATATATGCATGTATATATGTGTGAGTAGAAGCAAAACCTGGGAGAAAATAAACTCCCATGTTAGCATTTCTGGGTGGTCAGGTTACTATATTAATGTTATTTTTTTAGTGTATTTCAGCATCTTTAGAATAGGTTTTCCCATGATTATTTTTTTTCAAAATTTAGAAAATTTTATTTTATTTTTTTAATATGAAATTTATTGTCAAATTTGTTGCCATGATTATTTTTATAATCAGGAAAGAAAAATAAAGCTGAAGCAACATGCCTATTTTGTTTCAAACACATAAGCAAGCATTCATAGATACATGCAGACATGCAAACATACCCCCCCTTTTTTTTGCCAATAGTGGAAATTTTTCTAGACCTGATCAAACATGTAACCTGGTTGCATGTGTTACAGGCTACAGACTTGCATATGTTCTCCTTGCAGCTAATTCTTCCAGACCACAGATATGGCTGTGGTCAGCAGGGCTGTGATCTAAGAGTGAGATACAATGGTTTATTTCTATAAACAGTTTTTAAAATTGTTACAAAGCATGGTGTACTATGTATCTGGAGAATAGCAACATGAACTCCTACATCTGGTGATTTGAAATGTCTGAGAAATAAATGGTATGAAGTGAGAAAACCAAATTATATCATAACATTTATCATATGACTTCACTTAAAATTAAATATGTATGTTAGTGAAACATGTGTATGCTACTACAGGACTTGCAACCAAATCACGGAAAATGTGTCTGCCACAGTATTAATGGGATTATTTGCGTAGTTGGAGATACAGAGCTAGCTTTACTGCTCTCTATTTAAAATAGTATTAATATATGTTTATTCATTTACTTGATTTTACATCATAAGGGAAAATACTAACATAAAATGTTGCAAATGTGGGAAAAATATCATTTTAAGTAATTCATGAAATATCATGTGGAAAATAATTTATGTAGAATGATGTTCAAACTCTGCTCTTGAGATCTGAAGTTGGTTTGAAATTATATGCATTCATTTATACATGTAAAAATTCTGGAAAGAGAAAATATTCCTAGTGAATATTTGTATAGAGCTGTACTTTATTTTGCATATATCTTTTTGTATCTTTTAAGTTTGCTTCTGGATATTTTTACAACCAGAAATATTATAGTTGAAGACATTATAATCCTGTTGTAATTCTATACAATAAAATCTTATAACAAAATAAAATAACATAAAAATAACAAAAAAAATAAATAAAAAAAAAAAAACAAAATAAAAGCTTATAACAAAAATTATAGAAACCTGGGAAGGCTCCTGGCTGGCTAAATGCAGTTCCCACCCTTCTGTCATGAGAAGGATCTGATAGTGATTGAGGCCTTGTCTGTACTTCTCCAGGAGGCTGCAGTTCTGGTTTTGGTCACAAGATGGCACTTGCCAGGTTTCCTGAATTTCTCCAGGCAACCATTTTTTGAAGTAGGCGAACAGAACAATGACACATATTTGTATTAGTGAACTATGATACAGTATATCGAGTGTAATCAAAATTCTGTTGAGAAAATTATATATTTAAAGAAGGAAAAATACACATGGTGATCGATGTGAAGATTCAAACAAAGGTCTATAGTCTGGCTCATAATAGACACAAGGTAGTTGTTACTTCCCTTCTCTCTTATCCCTACCTTACAGTTTTCCTGAGAGATTATTTCAGCATGAACCAAATAGCATAATTGTATCACAGAGAGTGTATTTAAATAATAAGAACAAGAAGGAAAATAAACATGGTATCTATGTCATAGATGAGATTTCATCCCATTTCTGTGTTTCAGAATGACATGCCTGCTAAAGTTTTGGTAGGGAAGTTTCTTTATGCCTTTTCCATTTAATTGGCTTGTCTCTTTTTGGACAGCTTCCCTCCTTTTAGAGTACGAATGGAGACAACCAGATCATAGGGACACAACCTTCACGAGTCACAAGTTGGGTAAGGCACTTTCCATTTCATGAAACATTTCACATTAAAAATATGTTGAGAACATGTGGTGTAATTCATGTTGCTTCCTGCTCTGCAACCATACCATTTTAAATTAAAACCCACATTTCATATTAAAATTATGTTTGTTTGAGCATATGAGATATAATTTATTTTGCTCCCTGTTCTATAGCCATAACATTTCATAATTAAGTATCAGAGTTTCCATTTTGGGGAAAGAATCTCATGTGTTTAACCACTATGAAAAAATTATGCAAAAGGCTATTAAGATTTCTACTATGAGGTCCTAGTCAGCTACCTGACTCTCAAGAAATCCTTGATAACTATCCTAATAAGTGAACATAGCAGTCATTCTGAATCTCTGCCTCCTAAGTTCATGCTTTTAACAAGGTCATTGTATGTTGTCTGAGTCCAGGAAATACATAATCCTATTATCTTTGTCTGTCTGCTTTGGGTGAACAGAGAAACATTTGTTTACAGCTTAAAAATTATAAAGCTGTTTGTTCATCTAGAACAGTGCTTCTCAAGGAGTTCCTGGACCAGAAGCATTAGAATCACTTGAGAACTTTTTAGAAATATAAAATGTTGGGTCCTATCTAGACCCTCTGAATATAACTCTCGGGATAGGAGCTAGAAATGTAGTTTTATCAAGTGCTCCAAATTATTCTGATGCGTGCATAGTTTAGAGTCCCACTGGCCTAGGTAAAACATTAGGGGACACCTAAGTCCCAAAGCATCTAATAACATAGACTCCCTGACATATCACTGCAACCTCTTCCACCTCTGCCATTATGTATACAAATTTACTCCTTAATAATCATGTGATAAGGGCAAGTTTTTGAATTTGAGATATTATAAAAACATTTCTCCAATTCTTGTCCCCCATCTTACATTATGTTGCTTTTTTCTCCTCCCAATTGATACCCCATTGAGCATTGTTCTTTCTTTTACTTCTCTGTTTGCAATTGCCCACCTCTACTTGCTGATACCTTTCTTCTTTTCCTTTGACTTATTCTAGTATCCTCCATATTGTCCCATTCAAACAACATGTTCAAGCATCCTTGAGAAATTCAGCTGGAGAAGAACAGGTGACACAAGCTGTATATCCTTTGTAGTTCTAACACAAAAGAGGCTTTGATCAGAGTATTGCTTTTGGTTGAAACTGTCTTAGCAGAGTCAAGAATAGCCAGACACCTCAATCTCTGATAATAACCTCTTGGCACACGTATATAAATCATAATGGATGCCGAGTATGTCCTGTGCAACTGGAAAGACCAGTTATGGCCGGCAAAAGTTTTGTCTGGATATGAGACTTCATCAAACAGTAAAAGAAAAAAGGCATTTTCCCTAGAAGTTCAAATACTCTCACTAGATGAAAAAATTAAAGTGGAAAGCACGGAAACAAAGATTCTAAATAAATCTCAAATTGAAGCCATTGCCTCCTCACTAGCAGCACAGTCAGAAGTCAGCACTCCACCTAGAGCGGAAACAGCCTATGAAAGGTCATTAAAAGTGGCACTGGATATTCTGAATGAAAGAATATATTTGAGTCAAGCAAGCAGTTCATATGACAAAGAAACCACTACTCTGTCTCAAAATGATCCACAAAAACTTTCTGATTCACCCCCTCATAAAAAGTACCGGAAGCATGAAGGAGACTTATCAGAATGTCTTGAGGAAAGTAAAAATGCAACATCCTCGTTAGTATCATTAGAGAATAATGATTCCCTGTATGATGATAAATCACAGGTGCATGCAACCACTGATACTCTTCCAAGTGAAATGGAAACAAAGTCATCAGAAAACTCCAGCTGGTGCCAGAGATTTCCTTCACTTTCAGAAGATGATGATGAAAAGGAAAGCAAGAAAGAGATTGATATCTCAACAGTTATGCCTTTGCATTCCACAATCAAAGAGGAGGATGTATGTGTTAAAGATGAAAAGTTCACTCCAACTTTGCCATTAGATACACTCACTGTGCCGAAAGCTTTGAAAGAGGAGGCACAGGACATTTGCCCAGAGACCCAGGCTATTTCCTCTGAATGCTCTTCCTTCTCAGAGAATATTGAAGATCCTGGAGAGGGCCCTTCAAATCCGTGCTCAGATACCAGCCAGAATCAAACTGCAGAATCAGAAGCAAGTGCTGTGACATCCCCCAGGCATTGTTCATGGGAATGTCAAGTTTCATTTAGTGCCTCTAACAACGTCCTGGATTATTCACTCCTTCTTGTGAATAATGAAAGAAATCCTCAGAGACTGGATTTTGAAGAACTTGGAGAAGACCTTCAAGCTTCTGATAAGTCAGTGCATCTAAATCCTATTGATACTTCCATAGTAGATGAGAATGAGGAAGATGAAGAACTTCCACGCTTTGTTTTTAATTATGAGCCTCGTTCATTTGAAACAGGAATGATAGTCTGGTTTAAATATCAAAAATATCCATTTTGGCCAGCAGTGGTGAAGAGCATCAGGAGAAAGGAGAGAAAAGCAAGTGTGCTTTTTGTTGAGGCAAATATGAATCCTGAAAAGAGAGGTATTAGGGTGCCTTTTAGAAGATTAAAGAAATTTGATTGTAAAGAGAAACAAGCACTAGTGGATAAAGCCAGAGAAGAATACAGTGAAAGTATTGACTGGTGTATCTCGCTGATTTGTGACTACAGAGTAAGAATAGGTTGTGGTTCTTTTGCAGGCTCTTTCCTTGAGTATTATGCTGCTGATATTAGTTATCCGATTAGGAAAGTAATCAAACAGGATACCTTCAGGAACTTATTTCCTAAGCTGCATAATGAGAATCCTGTGGAACAGATGGTTGCGACTTCCCAGACCAAGAAAATGTCCTTCCAGAAAATTCTTCCTGACCGAATGAAGGCTGCTCGGGACCGAGCCAACAAGAACTTAGTGGACTTCATTGTGAATGCAAAGGGAACAGAGAACCATCTTCTAGCCATTTTAAAAGGTACAAAAGGATCCAGGTGGCTGAAATCATTTTTGAACGCAAATAGGTTCACTCCCTGTATTGAAACATACTTTGAGGATGAAGATCAGTTGGATGAGGTGGTGAACTATTTACAAGAAGTCTACAAACAAATAGATGAAAGAATGCTGACTGTGATAAGAGATGATAAAATTAAATTTATCCTGGAAGTTCTTCTGCCAGAAGCTATCATTTGTTCAATTTCTGCTGTTGATGGATTAGATTACAAGGCAGCTGAAGCAAAGTATCTAAAGGGACCATCCCTAGGATACAGGGAAAGAGAATTATTTGATGCAAAAATCTTATTTGAAAAGAGACGGAAACCATTAACAAATGAGTCTCATTAAATCTCTTGAGAATCCCAACCATAACAGAAAAATTACATACATATTAGTTTTAAAAAGTCGCTGAGCAATTCTAACATATATTTTCCAGAAATGAGAAAGTTTGGGTAATGTATTCACTTTTTTTTTTTAGATCTCTAGGATTTGTGACTATTACTACATTTTTGTTTTCTTTTCTTACACTTCTTCAAAGTCAATTTTACTAACATATATCAGCAGTTCTACTTTCCCATACATTTTTAGAATGCATAATTCCTAAATTATTTTTAAGGGAAAGTACTGTTTTGTTTTTTGACATTTTTGTGTCTATGCTGTATAGTTAAATACAGTGTGCACAATCATTTTAATATTAAAATTGTACTGGTGTTAGATATTAACAGAGATAATTAGAAAAAAAGTCTAAAGAACATCACATATATTTTTTGCTTAATTTTTATAAAATATTGGGTTTTCTCTTAAGCTAGTTGAATTATTTTTCCTGCCACGCCTATTTATTTTTGGAAAAAAATATCTCTGAGATGTGGAACCAAAGATAGAGAGATGCTTTGCTATATACTATAACTAACTGCAATTGCTTTTGCAAGATAACAGTCTGGAATTCAAAAATAAAGTAAATAGATTACCTGCATGCAGTCTTTCTGTGTGTGAATAACATCTCAGCATGCAGAAAATAATTTTGGCAGCCTTGAACAGGATTGTTCATTTTATGTTTCCCTGAAATACCATTTATGGAGTGTCTTTTATTCAATAGTTGAATGGTTTCTTGCCTTTTGGCTGTCTTCATTATTAACAGTGAGACTGTATCTTAATATAGCCGTCTGATCACATGTGAAAGGCAGCTAGAGTCATTGTATTCATGGTCTGGCTACTCTAGATGAATGAATCCGGACTGACTGCTTAAAAGCCCATCTAATTTGATATAAACTATAGAAATGCAAGCACTTTGTTCTGAGTCTTGTATCTCTCAATATACAGTCATTTGTTTCAAACCAACCAATCTTCAGCATCTGGCTTATTCGTAAAATAGTTCTAGTTGGTTCCAATAGTATAAATGCCAACTGGTACGTTATTCCAAGCTACTAGAAAGAGTAGATGGACTAGAATCTGTGAATTTGGAAATGGGTCACAGAAAAAGCCTTCATTTGGCCAAAATTGACAGTTATCTGAATATGATTTAAAATATACAATTAAAAGTTAAAGTTTGAAGCCAATGAATTGTTTATTCTAACTTGAAACAAGACTTTAGTGAGAATAAATATTAGGAGAGCTGCTTTATTTTTAAAAATAGATGTAAAAATAAATGCTAAAGGCTTAACGTTTACCTGTCTGCGTTTTTACTGAGTGAGACACATACCATTCTTGGGTTTTTGTTATGTGTTCACATGGCCACATGTTTATGTAAAAGTTACAAATGTTTTATGTTTTGATTTGCAATAAAACTATTATACCTTTCACTTTGGATTGTCACTTTATCATACTTCAGATTGTGCAGCCTCCAAAGTAGTGTTTCTGTAAAAAAAAATTATACACACACACATATATTATAATTTGGAATTTTTGCTTATTGTAGTTGTCATAACTTTAACACGTTATACATTATCATTCTAAATAAATATTCACTTTCATGATGGATTTTGTATTATTTTAAAAGAAAGCCATCTAAATTGTATAAGCTTCAGATTCCACAGAACCTTCTTTGGACCCTGCCTGACAAAGACCAAGACTCTGGGCATACAGCCCAATCAATCCATATAGCTTCTTCATGGTTCTGAGATGTATTTGACAACAGACATCACCACACTATATGTGACCTTGTACCCTGAGAAAACACTGTATTTACTCTATAAAACTGTGTCCCTTTGATTCCAATCTATTACCAACCTTCAGTTTTCTCAATGGAGCCAACTCTATCACTTGGTTCCAATATTTTCTTTCCTACCTCATTCATTCATTCATTCATATGGTTGTGAGTCAGGAGAGCAAACAATGTGTGGTTTAAAGCTCAACTCTGAGGATTTAAGGTACCCCAAACGACAGGGTTAGATCTAAGGTGAACCAGATGATAATCTAATTTCTAAAATGATTAGGATGCACTACATCATAATAGTGAGAAGTACTTATTAACCTTGTGGACTGCTTATATTTCAAAACAAGAGCCCCAGGCTTCCCTGTATTTGAGTCCTGAGTATGTGGTTTGGAGTAAAAGGAGGGTAACTGACTCCTCCTGGGATGTCATGTTGTAGCATTTATTGCAGTGAGGGAAATATGCTTCAGACATGCATCTATTCTCTATAAATGGGTTGGCATTTGAGGTATGGGAGTGAATGAATTTGGCTTCCAACTCAGCGTGGATTCTGAGATACCTTTCAGTCTAAAGTGGTTGTTGGAGCAGCCTCTAAGACTGCCCTAATCTGAATCTCTAACCCAAGTTTGTGTGTCTAGTAAGAATGCCCAACCTGTCATCTACACTAAGCCATTAGGTTAAGGAGACCTTCATCTCCTTCAGTCATAAAGAAGACTGCTGAATGTAAGGCACAGGTTCTAATTGTAAGGCTAGAAGAGTTTCATGGAAACTGCATTCACATTACATGTCTCTATATCAATGTATGTATTCCAATAAAGAGTAGAACTCTAGGAGTTGGAATGGTAATGAGTATGAGAATCTTGAATATCTACAATCCCCTGAATCCTCAGCCTGGCAAAAGCAGCCCCTTAACCCTTATAATTGGAGAGCAGCCTCTCTCTTCCTAAAGACAAGGCAATAACCTCATCTAAGGCAGCTACCTCAAAAGAAATTGCTTGTCTTCCTCAACACCCAGCATTGATATATTTCATTACTTCTAACTCTTAAGGGTGAGGTATCACAGCACAAAGAGCAAAATTTAGTCTTTGTTTAGGTGGAAAATCCAGAAGGAACTACAGAGACTGGCTGATATGTACTAGCACGAACCGGGATAATATATGTTGGAATTGACTTTGAGGATGATGAATTATCAAGAGAACGAAACAGAAAAAAAGCGAATATACGAGAGTACTTACTAACATGGGAGTGCAAAACTATGACTCAGAATTCAGTGACCTAGAGCTGCCTTAATATGCTGCTCAGGTGACATCTTTAAGCTTGGATGACAACCTATAGTAAATGAGATAGCAATACTGGAACTTCTTGCCAGAATGCTGAAGAATTGGTGAAAAGGTCAAAGGGAGTGAAAGTATTAGAAATGATTACTAGTATGAGACAAGAGGACCTATCTCTAAACTATTTTCCTGGGGAGGGGGGCAGAGAAGACTCTACTATAATGAGTCTGTGGGTGAGGGGAAACACATTTTTTAGAAGCTCAATATTGGCTCTCCTCTGCAAACCATGATTGGAAGTAAACTATGTTGCAATAAAGATGATAGGATTCCAGGCCCCGGTGCCAAGCACAAAACTTCAGGACATCATTACCATAATGGGAAACAAGGTCAGAGTGGAGGAGGCTTTTTGGACTGACAAAAATCTGTGGCGATGCTTTATATATTGTATTCCAGGGCTAAATGTATGGACAGGTGTCCATTTTGTCTTTAATACAAAAAGGAAAACATGAGACTTGACAAGGCAAAGTCTGATGTTAGCAGGTCTGGTGGAATATCGTGGTCCCCCACCAGTTTTTCAGATCTGCAGTGCAAGTTGTCCTGCTACTCTGACCGTATGATTCAGCATATCTGATAGTGTTTATGGTGGTATCTATGGTAGATAAGGATGCACTATCTAGTCATTCTAAGCCATAATATGGGAGGCACAACACAGAATCCTGGGATTCTGAACAAAATCCATATATTCTGTGCCTGTAAACTACTTGTTATTTAAAAAAATAGCTTCTTGGGGCGCCTGGTTGGTTCAGTTCGTTAAGTGTCTGACTTCGGCTCAGGTCATGATCTCATGGTCCATGAGTTCAAGCCTTGGGTCAGGCTCTGTGCTGACAGCTCGGATCCTGGAGTCTGCTTCAGATTCTGTGTCTCCCTCTCTCTCTGACCCTCTCCTGCTCGCACTCAGTCTCTCTCTCTCTCAGAAATAAATAAACATTAAAAAAATTAAAAATAAAAAATAAAAACAGCTTCTTGGGGTGGCTGGGTGGCTCAGTCAGTTAAGTGTCTGACTTCAGGTCAGGTCTGATCTCACAATTCGTGAGTTCAAGCCCCCCGTCGGACTCTGCAGTAACAGCTCAGAGCCTGGAGCCTGCTTCAAATTCTGTGTCTCCCTCTCTCTCTCTCTGCCCCTCCCCAGCTCATGCTCCATCTCTCTCTCTCTCTCAAAAATAAATAAACATTAAAAAAATAAGTATTTCTGAAAAGTCTTTTAAAAAGAACAGCTTCTTATATGCTATTAGAGGCTTAGTAGCTATAGAGTGCCTAGCCAAGAGAACAAATGACTATATACAGGAGCACTCCACCATAAGCTGTACATTATAAGATGCACCAAGTGATAAGTTATGACAGGTTTAAATAATTTGTTTAAGTCTATTTATTTTGAGAGAGACAGAAAGTGCAAGCTGGGGACAGGCAGAGAGAGAGAGGGAGAGGGAAAGAATCCCAAGCAGGCTCTGCAGAGTTACTGCAGAGCCCAAAATGGGGCACAAACTCACAAAACTGAGCCAACAAAAGTCAGAGGCTTAACTGACTGAGCCACCTAGGTGCCCCAAGGTCTGGCAGGTTTAAGAGCAGTCCACCCTATGGTGGAAATGCTACATTCAGGATCCAGCCTGAGAAGGGACAAATAAATCAGCAGATTTCACAAACCCCTATGACATCGACCATTGTTGCAATGATGTCCTTCCTGGGGTATGGAGTGATGTACGATCAGCTAATGGAAGATAGCGTACAATGTGTCAGCACATTAAATATTGATGATAGTGCAAAAATGTGTCAGCACATTAAATATTGATGATAGCTGTAAATGAACTGCCACCATACTTCAGCTTCAGTTGGAAAAGCCCTAAAGGATAATGTTCAAAGGAGAAACCAACCAGTTGGCAGAGCTGTGAGCATTACACCTGATCCTTCACTTTACATGGACAGAATAGTAGCTTGATTCGATGTCCTGGACTGAATAGTAGCTTGAGGTGATGTCCTGGGCTGTGAAGAATGATTTGGTATGTCAAGATCTTGGAAGAAAAATTGGAAATTGAGGACAAGAAAGTTTGGATAAGAGGCATGTAGAGGGACTATGGGAATGGAAACAAAGCATATGCATCTCTGTGCCTCATAATAATAACTATACAAGGAATTGACTGTAGAAAAGGCACTTAACCACGTGGATCTGATGCCTCATGCTGTGGATATGAAACAGCTTCTGTCCTCAGTCATCTTAGTTCTGGCACAAGGAATGATGAATTGTCATGGTGACAAGGATGGAGCTCAATAGCTTTGGATCTCCCTCACTAAGAGTGATTAAGCTACTGCTACTGCTGAATGTATAACTCCCTAAGAGCAACATCTGATTCTGGGCCCTCAATTCTGAAACCTTCCTTCAAGGATATCATTCAGCTACCTCATTCCACTTTGAATGCACTACACTCATTCTATCTTATAATAGATAGTGGTAGTTATTTGTTCTCACAAAAATGCATACCAACTTTGGACCCACAGGTCACACAGAACCCCCAGGATCAACTACGCTTGCCTATAGTGGCGTGAAACTTCATAACACATCTTTGATCTTTCCACTTTTTTGTTTCACCCTTCATTTTCCTTACTCTGACTCACTAGAACCATTTACCCAAATGAACTACTCATGTGGAAACTGTTGTATTGCATTCTCTTTTGTGGGCACTCAGGCTAAGACAACCAGCAATAATTATGTTTATATTTTATAAAATATAATTAGGTACTTATATATCAAAAATGTGTTAAAGATTTTAAATTTATTCATAAGTGAAAACTATTAAAAGTACATTTTCCAGGGGCACCTGGGTGGCTCAGTCAGTTGAGCGTCCAACTTTGGCTCAGGTCATGATCTCACAGTTTGTGGGTTCGAACCCCGCATCAGGCTCTGTGCTGACTGCTTGCTCCGAGCCTGGAGCCTGCTTCAGATTCTATGTCTCCTTCTCTCTCTGCCCCTCCCCTGCTCATGCTTTGTCTCACTCTTTTTCTCAAAAATAAATAAATGTAAAAAAATTTTTTCAGAAAAGTACATTTTCCAGGAGAGGCTGGGAAAATGCAGAGTAAGAGGACCCTAAGCTTGCCTCATCCCACAGATACAACTAGATAACACTCACATCAGTGTAAATAACCCAGAAAATAACTTGAAGGCTGGAAAAACAAACTCCACAACTAAAGGTATAGAAGAGGCCACATCAAAGAGGGTAAGAAAAGTAGAGATGTGCAGGAAGCTAGATGGACCATAGCCATCTGTAAGGGGAAGAAGCCATAGGCACAGAGAAGGGGAGAAACAGATTGTCATACCAGGGTGCACACACAGGGAAATATCTCCATAACATTTGGCTTTGAAAGTGAGAGGGGACAAATTTTCAAATTTCATGAGTTCTTATAACCAACAGGACTTAAAATCTGGAATTTTAAAAATTGGACTCCTGGGGATTCTGGGAAGATGGCGGCGTAGGAGGACGCTGGGCTCACCGCGCGTCCTGCTGATCACTTAGATTCCACCTACACCTGCCTAAATGACCCAGAAAACCGCCAGAGGATTAGCAGAACGGAGTCACCGGACCCAAGTGCCGACGAGAGGCCCACGGAAGAGGGTAGGAAGGGCAGCGAGGCGGTGCGCGCTCCACGGACTGGCGGGAGGGAGCCGGGGTGGAGGGGCGGCTCGCCAGCCAAGCAGAGCCCCCGAGTCCGGCTTGCAAAAGCGGAGGGGCCTGACGGACTGTGTTCCAACAGCAAGCGCGACTTAGCGTCTGGGAGGTCATAAGTTAACAGCTCTGTCGGAAAGCGGGAAGGCTGGAGGACAAAGGGAGGGTGAGCTGCGGAGCCCCCGGACGACAGAGCTCAGTTTGGCGGGGAACAAAGGCGCTCGCCAGCGCCATCTCCCCCGCCCATCCCCCAGCCAAAATCCCAAAGGGAACCGGTTCCGGCCAGGGAAATTGCTCGCTCCGCGCAAACACCCAACTCTGTGCTTCTGCGGAGCCAAACCTCCGGCAGCGGATCTGACTCCCTCCGGCTGCCACAGGGCCCCTCCTGAAGTGGATCACCTAAGGAGAAGCGAGCTAAGCCTGCCCCCCCTGCTGCCGTGCACCTTGCCTACCCACCCCAGCTAATACGCCAGATCCCCAGCACCACAAGCCTGGCAGTGTGCAAGTAGCCCAGACGGGCCACGCCACCCCACAGTGAATCCCGCCCCTAGGAGAGGGGAAGAGAAGGCACACACCAGTCTGACTGTGGCCCCAGCGGTGGGCTGGGGGCAGACATCAGGACTGACTGCGGCCCCGCCCACCAACTCCAGTTATACACCACAGCACAGGGGAAGTGCCCTGCAGGTCCTCACCACACCAGGGACTATCCAAAATGACCAAGCGGAAGAATTCCCCTCAGAAGAATCTCCAGGAAATAACAACAGCTAATGAGCTGATCAAAAAGGATTTAAATAATATAACAGAAAGTGAATTTAGAATAATAGTCATAAAATTAATCGCTGGGCTGGAAAACAGTATACAGGACAGCAGAGAATCTCTTGCTACAGAGATCAAGGGACTAAGGAACAGTCACGAGGAGCTGAAAAACGCTTTAAACGAAATGCAAAACAAAATGCAAACCACCACGGCTCGGATGGAAGAGGCAGAGGAGAGAATAGGTGAACTAGAAGATAAAGTTATGGAAAAAGAGGAAGCTGAGAAAAAGAGAGATAAAAAAATCCAGGAGTATGAGGGGAAAATTAGAGAACTAAGTGATACACTAAAAAGAAATAATATACGCATAATTGGTATCCCAGAGGAGGAAGAGAGAGGGAAAGGTGCTGAAGGGGTACTTGAAGAAATCATAGCTGAGAACTTCCCTGAACTGGGGAAGGAAAAAGGCATTGAAATCCAAGAGGCACAGAGAACTCCCTTCAGACGTAACTTGAATCGATCTTCTGCACGACATATCATAGTGAAACTGGCAAAATACAAGGATAAAGAGAAAATTCTGAAAGCAGCAAGGGGTAAACGTGCCCTCACATATAAAGGGAGACCTATAAGACTCGTGACTGATCTCTCTTTTGAAACTTGGCAGGCCAGAAAGAATTGGCAAGAGATTTTCAGTGTGCTAGACGGAAAAAATATGCAGCCGAGAATCCTTTATCCAGCAAGTCTGTCATTTAGAATAGAAGGAGAGATAAAGGTCTTCCCAAACAAACAAAAACTGAAGGAATTTGTCACCACTAAACCAGCCCTACAAGAGATCCTAAGGGGGACCCTGTGAGACAAAGTACCAGAGACATCACTACAAGCATAAAACATACAGACATCACAATGACTCTAAACCCGTATCTTTCTATAATAACACTGAATGTAAATGGATTAAATGCGCCAACCAAAAGACATAGGGTATCAGAATGGATAAAAAAACAAGACCCATCTATTTGCTGTCTACAAGAGACTCATTTTAGACCTGAGGACACCTTTAGATTGAGAGTGAGGGGATGGAGAACTATTTATCATGCTACTGGAAGCCAAAAGAAAGCTGGAGTAGCCATACTTATATCAGACAAACTAGACTTTAAATTAAAGGCTGTAACAAGAGATGAAGAAGGACATTATATAATAGTTACAGGGTCTATCCATCAGGAAGAGCTAACAATTATAAATGTCTATGCGCCGAATACCGGAGCCCCCAAATATATAAAACAATTACTCATAAACAGAAGCAACCTTATTGATAAGAATGTGGTAATTGCAGGGGACTTTAACACCCCACTTACAGAAAAGGATAGATCATCTAGACACATGGTCAGTAAAGAAACAAGGGCCCTGAATGAGACATTGGATCAGATGGACTTGACAGATATATTTAGAACTCTGCATCCCAAAGCAACAGAATATACTTTCTTCTCGAGTGCACATGGAACATTCTCCAAGATAGATCATATACTGGGTCACAAAACAGCCCTTCATAAGTTTACAAGAATTGAAATTATACCATGCATACTTTCAGACCACAATGCTGTGAAGCTTGAAATCAACCACAGGAAAAAGTCTGGAAAGCCTCCAAAAGCATGGAGGTTAAAGAACACCCTACTAACGAATGAGTGGGTCAACCAGGCAATTAGAGAAGAAATCAAAAAATATATGGAAACAAACGAAAATGAAAATACAACAATCCAAACGCTTTGGGATGCAGCGAAGGCAGTCCTGAGAGGAAAATACATTGCAATCCAGGCCTATCTCAAGAAACAAGAAAAATCCCAAATACAAAATCTAACAGCACACCTAAAGGAAATAGAAGCAGAACAGCAAAGGCAGCCTAAACCCAGCAGAAGAAGAGAAATAATAAAGATCAGAGCAGAAATAAACAATATAGAATCTAAAAAAACTGTAGAGCAGATCAACGAAACCAAGAGTTGGTTTTTTGAAAAAATAAACAAAATTGACAAACCTCTAGCCAGGCTTCTCAAAAAGAAAAGGGAGATGACCCAAATAGATAAAATCATGAATGAAAATGGAATTATTACAACCAATCCCTCAGAGATACAAACAATTATCAGGGAATACTATGAAAAATTATATGCCAACAAATTGGACAACCTGGAAGAAATGGACACATTCCTGAACACCCACACTCTTCCAAAACTCAATCAGGAGGAAATAGAAAGCTTGAACAGACCCATAACCAGCGAAGAAATGGAATCGGTTATCAAAAATCTCCCAACAAATAAGAGTCCAGGACCAGATGGCTTCCCAGGGGAGTTCTACCAGACGTTTAAAGCAGAGATAATACCTATCCTTCTCAAGCTATTCCAAGAAATAGAAAGGGAAGGAAAACTTCCAGACTCATTCTATGAAGCCAGTATGACTTTGATTCCTAAACCAGACAGAGACCCAGTAAAAAAAGAGAACTACAGGCCAATATCCCTGATGAATATGGATGCAAAAATTCTCAATAAGATACTAGCAAATCGAATTCAACGGCATATAAAAAGAATGATTAATAACCATGATCAAGTGGGATTCATTCCTGGGATGCAGGGCTGGTTCAACATTCGCAAATCAATCAATGTGATACATCACATTAACAAAAAAAAAGAGAAGAACCATATGATCCTGTCAATCGATGCAGAAAAGGCCTTTGACAAAATCCAGCACCCTTTCTTAATAAAAACCCTTGAGAAAGTCGGGATAGAAGGAACATACTTAAAGATCATAAAAGCCATTTATGAAAAGCCCACAGCTAACATCATCCTCAACGGGGAAAAACTGAGAGCTTTTTCCCTGAGATCAGGAACACGACAGGGATGCCCACTCTCACCGCTGTTGTTTAACATAGTGCTGGAAGTTCTAGCATCAGCAATCAGACAACAAAAGGAAATCAAAGGCATCAAAATTGGCAAAGATGAAGTCAAGCTTTCGCTTTTTGCAGATGACATGATATTATACATGGAAAATCCGATAGACTCCACCAAAAGTCTGCTAGAACTGATACATGAATTCAGCAAAGTTGCAGGATACAAAATCAATGTACAGAAATCAGTTGCATTCTTATACACTAACAACGAAGCAACAGAAAGACAAATAAAGAAACTGATCCCATTCACAATTGCACCAAGAAGCATAAAATACCTAGGAATAAATCTAACCAAAGATGTAAAGGATCTGTATGCTGAAAACTATAGAAAGCTTATGAAGGTAATTGAAGAAGATTTAAAGAAATGGAAAGACATTCCCTGCTCATGGATTGGAAAAATAAATATTGTCAAAATGTCAATACTACCCAAAGCTATCTACACATTCAATGCAATCCCAATCAAAATTGCACCAGCATTCTTCTCGAAACTAGAACAAGCAATCCTAAAATTCATATGGAACCACAAAAGGCCCCGAAGAGCCAAAGTCATTTTGAAGAAGAAGACCAAAGCAGGAGGCATCACAATCCCAGACTTTAGCCTCTACTACAAAGCTGTCATCATCAAGACAGCATGGTATTGGCACAAAAACAGACACACAGACCAATGGAATAGAATAGAAACCCCAGAACTAGACCCACAAACGTATGGCCAACTCATCTTTGACAAAGCAGGAAAGAACATCCAATGGAAAAAAGACAGCCTCTTTAACAAATGGTGCTGGGAGAACTGGACAGAAACATGCAGAAGGTTGAAACTAGACCACTTTCTCACACCATTTACAAAAATAAACTCAAAATGGATAAAGGACCTAAATGTGAGACAGGAAACCATCAAAACCTTAGAGGAGAAAGCAGGAAAAGACCTCTCTGACCTCAGCCGTAGCAATCTCTTACTCGACACATTCCCAAAGGCAAGGGAATTAAAAGCAAAAGTGAATTACTGGGACCTTATGAAGATAAAAAGCTTCTGCACAGCAAAGGAAACAACCAACAAAACTAAAAGGCAACCAACGGAATGGGAAAAGATATTTGCAAATGACATATCGGACAAAGGGCTAGTATCTAAAATCTATAAAGAGCTCACCAAACTCCACACCCGAAAAACAAATAACCCAGTGAAGAAATGGGCAGAAAACATGAATAGACACTTCTCTAAAGAAGACATCCAGATGGCCAACAGGCACATGAAAAGATGTTCAGCGTCGCTCCTTATCAGGGAAATACAAATCAAAACCACACTCAGGTATCACCTCACGCCAGTCAGAGTGGCCAAAATGAACAAATCAGGAGACTATAGATGCTGGAGAGGATGTGGAGAAACGGGAACCCTCTTGCACTGTTGGTGGGAATGCAAATTGGTGCAGCCGCTCTGGAAGGCAGTGTGGAGGTTCCTCAGAAAATTAAAAATAGACCTACCCTATGACCCAGCAATAGCACTGCTAGGAATTTATCCAAGGGATACAGGAGTACTGATGCATAGGGGCACTTGTACCCCAATGTTCATAGCAGCACTCTCAACAATAGCCAAATTATGGAAAGAGCCTAAATGTCCATCAACTGATGAATGGATAAAGAAATTGTGGTTTATATACACAATGGAATACTACGTGGCAATGAGAAAAAATGAAATATGGCCTTTTGTAGCAACGTGGATGGAACTGGAGAGTGTAATGCTAAGTGAAATAAGCCATACAGAGAAAGACAGATACCATATGGTTTCACTCTTATGTGGATCCTGAGAAACTTAACAGGAACCCATGGGGGAGGGGAAGGAGAAAAAAAAAAAAAAGAGGTTAGAGTGGGAGAGAGCCAAAGCATAAGAGACTGTTAAAAACTGAGAACAAACTGAGGGTTGATGGGGGGTGGGAGGGAGGGGAGGGTGGGTGATGGGTATTGAGGAGGGCACCTTTTGGGATGAGCACTGGGTGTTGTATGGAAACCAATTTGTCAATAAATTTCAAAAAACAAACAAAAAAAAAATAAAGCTCACACTTATCAAGTCTTAGAAGCAAAAAAAAAAAAAAAAAAAAAAAAAATTGGACTCCTGTCTGGGAGAGCCCAGAGGACAAGAAGAAGCTGAGTCCCCACCCTTAAAGAGACAGCAGAACAAATAGTTCACAGAGATACAGCCTGGGACATACAGGAGGAAGAGTAGCTTACTCATTTCAGAGCACATCTTAGAGATCACAGGAAGATCTCTCCAGGAAAAAAAGAGCTGACAGGCACCATCTCCCTCCTCTGCCCCCCAGCATAAATGCAAAGCCACCTGTAGGAACTATCACAGTACGGGCATTCACACTACCTAACTTGTTAACAATGTGTCCCTCTCTCCCACCCCTAGCTTTCTCTGATCCTCCTTTCCCAGTCCTGCTCACCGCAGTCCCAACACTGTGGGTCCCCTCCTCCAGAAGACCAGCGCAAACCTTGCCAATACTGTGTCTCCTGACTGGTACATTTTTCAAGTCCTTGGTCTCAGTGGTGGTGGTGGGGGCAGCAGAAGCCAGTCCTGCGGAAGACCAGTGAGTACCTTGTTGAAATAGCACGCCCCAAGCACATGGGCTTTGCAGATCTTCCCAGGCTAGCATGGAGCCTTGGAGCCACAACAGCAGATATCATTTTGCAACTAGACCAGCAGTCGCCATGCTAAAACTGCATACCCCATTCTGGCCCAGTCCCAGAAGCAGCACATACCCTCCAATACGCCCTCAGCTAGAGCCCATCCAAAGCATTGCCACAAGCCTGGAAGTGCACAAGCAGCTCCAACAGAGGCCAGCACCACTCCAAAGTGACTACTGCCTAGAAAGAGGGAAAGATAACCATATATGCCAGTCACACTGTAGCCCCAGAAGTGGGATGGAGGCAGACAGCTGGTCTGAATGCAGGCCCCGCCCACCAATGAAAATTTTTCAGTGAACAACACAGGGAAACTGCCACACAGTTTGGTACTACTGCATCTTTAGCAAAAGCCTGGTCTGACTCAACTCAAACCCAAGGCTGCTCCAGACTGGTCCACTAATAACACAGAGACCCAACATGCCTACAGCAGGCAAAGAAAGCCACTGAAGATAACTAGAATGAAGAAAAAAGCAGACAAGACACAACAGCAGCATGCAGCAGTTGTGTGCATGCAACACACACAGGAGACATTCCTGTAGTCAAGTTCTGGTGAACAGGGGACACTGCATTGCAGGGCACTAAAGGACCTCATCTTCATAAGGCAATTACTTTTAAGAGCAGGAGAGATAGATGACTTTACTAACACAGAGAAACAAATAGAGTTAGACAAAATGAGGAGACTATGAGGTATATGTCCCAAATGAAAGAACAGGACAAAACCACAGAAAGAGACTTAAGCAAAATGGAGAAAAGTATTATGCTTGACAGAGAATTTAAAGTAATGATCATAAATATACGCACTGGACTTGAGAAAAGAGTGGAAAACATCAGCGGGACCCTTATCAAAGAGATAGAAAACATAAACAAGCAGTCAGAGATGAACACAATAAATAAAATTAAAATACAATAGATGGAATAAATAGCAGGCCAGAGGAAGCAGAGGGATGAATTAGTGACATGGAAGACAGAGTAATGAAAAGCAATTGAGCTAAGCAGGTAAGAGAAAAAATATGCAAAATGAGTATAGACTTAGGGAATTCAACAACTCCATCAGTTGTAACATTCTCATAATGGGGATACCAAAAGGAGAGAGAGAAGGGAGAAGAAAATTCATTTGAAGAAGTAGTAGCTGAAAACTTCTCTAATCTATGGAAAGAAACAGATGTCCAGATCCAGGAGACAGAGATCCCCCAACAAAATCAATCCAAGGAGGTCCCCCCAAAAAACACACTGTAATTAAAATGGCAGAAAGTAGTGATAAAGAGAGAATTCTAAAAGCAACAAGAGAAAATACGTTACATAACAGGGAAACCCAATAAGGCTATCAGTGAATTTTTCAGCAGAGACTTTGCAGGCCAGAAGGGAATGGCATGATATATTCAAAGTGCTGAAAGGAAAAAAAAATCTGCAGCTAAGAACACTCTGTTCAGCAAGGCTATCATTCAGAAAAGAAGGAGAGATAGAGTTTCCCAGACAAATAAATGTAAAGGAAATCATGACCACTAAACCAGCCTTATAAGAAATGTTAAAGGGAACTCTTTGAGGGGAAGGATCGACCATAAGTAAGAGTAAGAAAAGTAGAAAGGATAAAAGCACTAAAAATAAGTATATCTGTAAAAATTAGTCAAGGGCATCACAAAATAAAAGGATGTAAAATATGACAACATATACCTAAAACATGGTGGGAAGAGGAGTAAAGAATGGGTTCAAACTTAAGCGACCATCAACTTAATATAGACTAATTAATGTATGTTATATACAAACCTGATGTTAACCACAAATCAAAAACCAGCGATAGATATGCAAAAAATAAGAAGAAAGAAATCCAAGTATATCACTAAAGCAGGCCAGCAAACTGAGGGAAGAGGACAAGAGATGAAAGGATCAGAGAACCACAAAAACAACCACAAAAAAGTAACAAAATGGTAAAAAAAAATACATACTTATAAATATTTACTTGAAATGTAAGTAGGCTAAACACTCCAATCAAAATACATATGGTGATGGAATGTGTAAAAAAAAAACAAGAATCATATATGTGCTGCCTACAAGAGACACATTTCAGACCTAAAGACACATGCAGATTGAAAGTAAATGATGGAGAAGCATTTCTCATGCAAATGGTTGTCAGAACAAAGCTGGGGTAACAATATATCAGACAAAATACTTTAAAACAAAATACTTTAGAGGTGCCTGGGTGTCTCAGTTGGTTGAGTGTCTGGCTTCGGCTCAGGTCATGATCTAACGGTTCATGAGCTTGAGCCCTGCGTGGGGGTCTGTGCTGACAGCTCAGAGCCTGGAGCCTGCTTCAGATTCTGTGTCTCCCTCTTTCTCTGCCCCTCCCCTGCTCTCTCTCTCACTCTCTCTCAAACATAAATAAACATTAAAAAAATTTTTTTAATGAAAAACAGCTTCTTGGGGTGGCTGGGTGGCTCAGTCAGTTAAGTGTCTGACCTTGGCTCAGGTCTGATCTCACGGTTCCTGAATTCAAGCTCCCTGTCAGACTCTGCACTGACAGCTCAGAGCCTGGAGCCTGGAGCCTGGAGCCTGCTTCAAATTCTGTGTCTCCCTCTCTCCCTCTGCCCCTCCCCCACTCCCACTCTCTCTCTCTCTCTCTCTCTCTCTCTCTCAAAAATAAATAAACATTAAAAAATTTTAGAAAGAATAAACTTAACCAAAAAGATGAAAGACCTGTACTCTGAAAACTATAACACATTGATGAAAGAAATTGAAGGCAATGCAAACTAATGGAAAGACATTCCATGCTCATGAATTAACAGAACAAATATTGTTAAAATGTCTATACTACCTAAAGCAATCTGCACATTTAATGCAATCTCTATAAAAATAGCAACAGCATTTTGCACAGGACTAGAAAAATCTTAAAATTTTTTATGGAATCACAAAACACCCCAAATAACCAAAGCAATCTTGAAAAAAGTAAAACAAAACTGGAAGCATCATAATTCCAGGCTTCAAATTATATTACAAAGATTTAGTAATCAAAAGAGTATGATACTGGCACAAAAATAGACACATAGATCAATAGAACAGAATAGACAATCCAGAAATAAGCATACAATTATATGGTCAGTCAGTCTTTGACAAAGGAAGCAAAAATGTGTAATGGGAAAAAGTTTGTCACTTCAACAAATGGTGTTGGGGAAACTGTACAGCTACATGCAAAAGAATGAAACTGGACCACTTTCTTACACCATACACAAAAATAAATTCAAAATTGTTTAAAGACCTGAATGTGAGACCTGAAACCATAAAAATCCCAGAAGAGAGTACAGGCAGTAATTTCTCTGATATTGGCCATAGTAACTTTTCCAGATAAGTACACTGAGGTAAGGCAAATAAAAGCAAAAATAAACTGTTGGGACTACATCAAAATTAAAAGCTTCTGCACAGTGACAATCAACAAAACTAAAAGGCAACCTACTGAATGGGAGAAGGTATTTGCAAATGATATATCTGATAAAGAGTTAGTATACAAAATAACAAAATAATTCAAATTAAAAAGTGGCAGGAGACATGAACAGACATTTCTCCAAAGAAGACATCCAGATGGCCAACAGACACATGAAAAAAATACTCATCATTTATTATCAGGGAAATGCAAATCAAAACTACAGTAAGATATCTCCTAACACCTGTAAGAATGGCTAACATCAAAAATTCACGAAACAAGTTTGGTTAAGTATGTGGAGAAAAAGGAACCCTCCTCATGCACTATTGGTGAGAATTAAACCTGGTTCAGCCACTCTAGAAAACAATACTGAGGTTTCTCAAAAGTTGAAAATAAAATTACCATATGATTGAGTAATCACAATACTGGGTATTTGCCCAAAGAATACAAAAACACTATTTCAAAGGGATATATGCACCCCTATGTTTATAACAGCATTACTTACAATAGACAAACTACAGAAGCAGCCCAAGTATCTGTCAGTAGATGAATGGATAAAGAAGAAATGACAGGAGTACTGATGCATAGGGGCACTTGTACCCCAATGTTCATAGCAGCACTCTCAACAATAGCCAAATTATGGAAAGAGCCTAAATGTCCATCAACTGATGAATGGATAAAGAAATTGTGGTTTATATACACAATGGAATACTACGTGGCAATGAGAAAAAATGAAATATGGCCTTTTGTAGCAACGTGGATGGAACTGGAGAGTGTGATGCTAAGTGAAATAAGCCATACAGAGAAAGACAGATACCATATGGTTTCACTCTTATGTGGATCCTGAGAAACTTAACAGGAACCCATGGGGGAGGGGAAGGAAAAAAAAAAAAAAAGGACGTTAGAGTGGGAGAGAGCCAAAGCATAAGAGACTGTTAAAAACTGAGAACAAACTGAGGGTTGATGGGGGGTGGGAGGGAGGGGAGGGTGGGTGATGGGTATTGAGGAGGGCACCTTTTGGGATGAGCACTGGGTGTTGTATGGAAACCAATTTGTCAATAAATTTCATATATATAAAAAAAAATAAAAAAATAAAAAAATAAAAAAAGAAGAAATGATATGTATACACAATGGAATATTATTCAACCATTAAAAATGAAATCTTGCCATATGCAATGACATGGATGAAGCTAAAGAGTATGATGCTAAGCAAAATAATTTAGTCAGTGAAACAAAAATACCATATGATTTAAGTCATATGTTGAAATTAAAAAACAAAACAAGTGAGCAAAGGAAAAAACACAGAGACAGAGAGACCAAGAAACAGACTCTTAATTACAGAGAACAAAATGATGGCTACCAGAGGGACAGTTGGTAGGGGGATGTGTGAAATATGTAATGGGAATGAAGGAATGCACTTGCCATGAAAAGCACTGGGTTATATATGAAATTATTGAATCACTATATTATACATCTGAAACTAATATAACACTGTAAAGTAACTATACTGGAATTTAAAATAACTGAGTAAATATATACTAAAATAAGAAATCAGTGAAGGGGATCAAGTGTATCATGATGAACACTGTGTAATGTATAGAATTGTTGAGTCACTATATTGAATATCTGAAATTAACAAAATGCCGTATGTTAATTACACTTGAATTTAAAAATAATAACAAAATTATACTATTAGAAAAAATACGACTAGTCTACAATCCAGTAATCATACTACTGTGTATTTACCCAAAGAATACAAATCACTAATTTGAAGAGTTACATGCACTCTTATGTTTATTGCATATATATAATTGTATATATACAATGGAATATTATTCAACCATAAAAAACAACAAAATATTGCCACTTACACAAATATGGAAGGATCCAGAGAGTTAGAGAGTATAATGCTAAGCAAAATAAGCCAGTAAGAGAAAGACAAATACTATATGATTTCACTCATACATCAAATTTAAGAAACAAAACAAAGGAACAAAAGAAAAACAGAGAGACAAACAAAAAAATGCACTCTTAATTGTAGAGAACAATCAAATGGTTACCAGAGGGGAGGTAGGTGGACAGATGGGTGAAATAGGTGAAGGGGATTAAGAGTATACCTATCTTGATGAGCACTAATAAATGGAAATGTTGAATCACTATATTATACAACTGAAACTGATATAATACTGTATGCTAGCTACACTGGAATTATGAATGAATGAATGAATGAATGAATGAATGAATGAATGAAATGTTTTCCTGTTCTGGATGGGATGGAGTCATACATTTCCCCCATTCATCCTGCCAAAATCAATAACTTAAGTTCTTAGAAAACTAGAGAAAGAAGAGCACATTATGTCTGAAACAAGCAGAAGATAGAAAATCTATAGTGGAGCATAAATCAACAAATTTGAAAACAGGGCAATATAGAGTAAATCAATGAAACCTAAAGCTAATTTTTGGAAAAGAGCGATAAATTGATAAGACTTTAGCCAAGGTCACTAAGAAAAAGAAGACACAAATGATCAATATTACGAATGCAAGATGGAATATTACTGCTGATCTCATGGACATGAAAAGGATCATAAAATATTATCAATAACAATATATACACAAATAACTTAGATGAAATGGACCAATTCCTCAAATAATTTGAAAGGGAAGTATTTTATTTTATAACATTTCTTTTTACTATACTTGATATTTTAAAATAGGATTCATATTTTTTTACATGAAAAGGCACTGGTGTCAGATATTAAACAGTAATAATTTTCAAAACTTAATGTATATTTTCCTGAAATATATATTGAATTTTTCCCTTTTTTTCATTGATATAATCTGTTGATTTTTTAAACATAATTCTTAAATTTCCCTATAATGCCTATTTATTTTTGAAAAAATCACTTTAAAGAGACATCAAGCCAATGACAAAGATGCTTTATTATGTGTTATCACTAACTTCAGTTGCATTTGCAAGAAAACAGTCTGCAATTAAAAAATAAGGTTAACACATTATCTGTCTGCAGTGTGTATGTGCATGAATGAAATCTCAACATGTAATAAATCAATTTTGGCACCCTTGATAAAAATTGTTCACTCTACCTTTCCTGAAATTTCATTTATGGGAGTATCAATTCTTCAATGGATGAATGTCTTCTTAAAATAGACAGGCTTTTTTTTGGTTGCCTTCCTAACTGAAAGCGACTGGATCCTCTTAATATAGCCATCTGACAATATGTGGAAGATAGCTAGAGTCATTGTATTCATGATCTGGCTACTCTAGAATATGAGTCCAGGCTGACTGCTTAAGAGCCTATACAGTTTGCTCTAAACTGTAGGAAATATAAGCACTTTGTTCTGACTCTTGTATCTCCCAAAACATAGTCATTTGTCATAAACAAAGCAAGCTTTGTCATCTGGCTTATTTTTAGAGTATCTCTAATAGGTTCCAACAATATAAATGTGGACTGGTAACTTATTCCTTTCTGCTAGAAGGAGTAGATAAGCCAAGATCTAAGAATTGGAAATGTATGATGGAAAAAGCCACTTGGCTAAATTTGACAGTTACCTGAATATGGTTAAATATAAAAAATTAAAAGTTAAAGCCTGAAGCTGGATGTTTATCTTAACTTGAAACACTACTTTTTGTGAAAATAAATGTTTGAAAAACTGTTGTATTTTTAAAACTTGATGTGAAAATAAATACTAAGGGCTTAACCTAGACCTAACTATATTTTTTATCTTTTATGGTAGATTTACTACAACTGACATGTGAAGTCATTTACATATATTTTTTTTCACAGTAATGACTATGGAAGTTGAATTTGTGGGAAAAATGAGGCCACTTCCCTAATTTCCCCCTCACTTTACAGAAATTCCTTTAGTAAAAATTATACTGCATTGTCTATTGGATGGGTGGTTGTCCATTTTCCTTTCAATTAGTAAGTTAATGTTTTAAGAGGAATACAGACTTTCAGTCAAAATAATTGCAAACAAAATTTGTAATATGTTATACCCATTTTCTTTTTTTAATGTTTATTTATTTATTTTGAGAGAGAGAGCGAGAGAGAGGGAGAGCAAGGGCATGGGAGGGACAGAGAGACAGGGAGAGAGAGAATCCCAAGCAGGCTTCATGCTGTCAATGCAGAGCCCAAAATGGGGCTTGATCCCACACTAAGCCAAAATCAAGAGTTGGAAGCTTAACTGACTGAGCCACCCAGGTGTTCCTGCTAAACCCTTTCTCAATGTTGATTTCAAAGTGTGATATAGTAGTGAAAAATAGTCAAATGGCATTGCTGAAATTGTGAGGTAGAAAAGTCCAAGTCTCTTTCAGTCTACTGAAGCAAACTATAAGCTTGCAAAAAATTGTTAGAATCAACTTTTTGGAAATTCTGGAATCCAATAAAATCACAACAGCTACCCAAATGTCCATTGACTGAAAATTGGATAAGGAAAATATTGTGTATACATGCAATGGACTATTATTCAACCATAACTACCATATAGATGAACCTTGAAGATATTATGCTAAGTCAAATAAGCCATTCACAGAAAGACAAATACTGTATAATTCCACTTCTATGAGGTATTCAAAGTAGTCAAATATATAGAAACAGAAGTAGAATGGTGATTACCAGTAGCTGGGGAGGGAAGAAAAGAGGAATTGTTGTTTAATAGGCATAGAGTTTCAGTTTGTAAAGATAAAATCTGGAGATCTGTTTCACAACAATATGAATAGACTTAATGTTACTGAACTATACACTTAAAGATAATTATGACAGTAAATTTTATGTTACATGGGTTTTTCAGCATAATTTTAGAAAATATACAATCATGAGATCCTTAAAAAAGAAATAAGCTGATAATTTTGGATAAGAGATGGTTAAGGCATTTTTATTTACCTATCATTTGCCACTTGCCAGCTCGGAGGTGACCATGAGAATGATAGCTAGCCTACATGCCGTGTATGGCTTGCTAGTGCCAGAGGAGTAATGTGGACCTAGTTTTCAAAGAATTGTGGTTGTCTATTTTTACCTATATGGCAGGTCAAGATACTGAACAGTTCCAACACTAAAAAGACCTGTTTTGTTGCTCTTTTGTAAACATACTTACTTCTCTCTCCTCCTTTTTCCATCCCTAACCACTAGCAAACACTAATCTGTCTTCCATTTCTCAAATATTATTTTTAAAGTGTTATGTAAATGAAATAATAATGTTTATAGCCTCTTTCATTTATCTTTTTTCACTCACCATATTCATTCAAGTTGTGTGTATAGCTTGTTTTTTATTGTTGAGTGGTATTCCATAGTATGGCTGTTCTACAGTTTCTTTAATCATTTATCCTTTGAAGGACATCTGAGCTGTTTTCATTTTAGACTACTACAAATAAAGCTGCTGTGAACATTTGTGTGAAGAATTTTTGTGATTGTAAATTTTCATTTCTCTGAGGTAAATGCCCAAGTGTGCACTTGCTGGGTCCTATAGTAATGGCATACTCAGCCTTACAAGAACTTGCCAAAAAAAAAATTCCCCAGACTGTATGTACCATTTTACCTTTCCATTAGTAATATAAAAGTGATACCATTTCTCCGCATCTTCGCCAACATTTGGCATTGGCATTACCTTTTATTTTAGCCCTTCTAATAGGTGTATAGTGATACCTCATTGTGATTTTAATTTGCATTTTTCCAATGGTTAAAGATATTGAATACCTCTTCATGTGCTTGTTTTTCACCTGTATATTCTATTTTTTGAGCATATTCCAATTAGCATAAATGCTAGTTCTTTGTTGGATGTGTACTGTACAAATTGGTTTGGTCAGTTTGTAGCTTTTCTTTTTTTTCTTTGTTTTCTTTTTAAAGTTTATTTTCTTATTTTGAAAGAGACAGACAGTGCGAGTGAGGTAAGGGCAGAGAGAGAAGTGAGAGAGAGAATCCCAAGCAGGTTTGGCACTGCCAACAAAGAGCCCGATGTGGGGCTCAGACCCATGAAGTCATCAGATCATGACCTGAAACGAAACCAGGAGTCGGACACTTAACCAACTGAGCCACCCAGGTGCCCTTGTAGCTTTTCTTTTCATCCTCTCCACATGTACTTTTGAAAGCAAAAGCTTTGAATTTTGTTAAGGTCTAAATGATCAATTTTTCCTTATATCATTATGCTTTTAATGTAAATACTAAGAACTGCTTTGCCTTAGGTCCTAAAGATTTTCTCCTATGCTTTATTTCTTGTCTAGAAATTTTATAACTTTGTGCTTTACATTTAAGGCTATTCCATTTTAAGTTTTTTAAGAAACTGTGATGTTTATGTCAATGTTCTCTTCTGTTTTTTGTCTATAGATGTCCATTTTTTCCACACCATTTGTTGAAAAGCTTATCTGTCTTCTACTGGATTATTTTTACAATGATCTATGACATTTTGTCATAGATGAGTTGGGCATAGTTGTAGGAGTCTATTTCTAGGTTGTCAGTTCTGTGAGGTTGAGCTATATATCTGTCTCCACACCAGTACAACAATATCTTAATCACCATATAGAAGACAGAGATAGAGATAGTGATAGAGATAGAGATAGCAATAGAGATAGAGGTAGATAGAGGTGATATAGAGACAGAGCACACACACACAACATTGGGAGGAGTGGTGTTATTCTTCTTTTACAAATTTGTTTTGGGTGTGCTAAATCCTGTGCCTTTATACATACAATTTTGAATAAGATTATCTATGTTTATAAAAAAAACGTTCTAATATTTTTATAGGAATTGCAATCAATCTATAGATAAATTTAGGGAGAATTTATATCTTTACTATTTTGAGTCTTCCAACCCATGAACGCAGTATGCCTCTCCATTTTAGATCTTCTTTGATTTCTTTTATCTACATTTTTGTAATTATCAGCCTACAGATCCTGTACATACTTTGATAAGTGTACACCTAAGTATTTCATTTTGTTTGAAGTTATAATAAATCATATTGGTTTTTTTTTATTTCCATCTTTGCACGTCCACTGTTTGCATGTTGTGATCTTGCTGAGCTGACTGATTAGTTCTATGCAGGTTTCACAAGACCCACACAATTCCTTTATATGAATAAGTGGTAACAGCTCTTATGGCATAGGATTAAAAATGTATGCTCATGAAAGTGTCTGGAAACTGTCACTAGACAAAACCCATATGCACTAAGTATCATCATACCAAAATCATGAGGCTCAGAGTATAAATGGAAATTAGGAGGATTTAAATGTGTTGCATAGTAAAGATAGGAACCTTGGGTAAGACAGTGAGTGGGGCTGTTAATTGTTGCCAATTTCTAAACTTAGAAGATAGCAATGTCTCAAATGACACCCTCTGATAGAGGTAACAGTATTAATGAGTGTTTAAATAACATGATTCTATAATTGACTTCTTAAATGGATATCTCTTTCATTGAATTTATGATTAGACTTTTCATCTAAACAAGTTGCATAAAATGATCAGCAATACTGAAGCCAAGATTTTGATCTCTCTTTTCATCAAGTCCATTCAACTGTTGCTATAGTCTTTGGCAACATCATGTACTGTGTTCTAGTAACATAATTTTCCATGAGATAATTGCCTTAAAAATATGGAAGAATCTTCTGTTTTCAACTTGTACACATGATGAGCTTCTTAGAATGCCAGCTTCAGGGCCGCAGAGATTACTGTCTAACTAACTTCTTTTTTTAAAAAATTAATTTATTTTAAGAGAAAGCACACAGGAGCAGGAGCAGAGAGAGATAGAAAGAGAATCCCAAGCAGGCTCCCTGCTGTCAACACAGAACCCAATGCAGGGCTCAATCCCAGGAACCTGTGAGATCATGACCTGAGGCAAAAATCAAGAGTTGGTTGCTTACCTGACTGAGCCATCCAGAAGCCCCTACACGTTTTAAATTTACAGCTTTTGCAATCTTGAAAAAGAAAACCAAAGCAGGAGGCATCACAATCCCAGACTTCAAGCTATACTACAAAGCTGTAATCAAGACAGTATGGTACTGGCACAAGAACATCCACTCAGATCAATGGAACAGAATAGAGAACCCAGAAATGGACCCACAAAGGTATGGCCAACTAATCTTTGACAAAGCAGGAAAGAATATCCAATGGAATAAAAACAGTCTCTTCAGCAAGTGGTGCTGGGAAAACTGGACAGCGACATGCAGAAGAATGAACCTGGACCACTTTCTTACACCATACACAAAAATAAATTCACAATGGATGAAAGACCTCAATGTAAGACAGGAAACCATCAAAATCCTCAAGGAGAAAGCAGGCAAAAACTTCTTTGATCTTGGCCACAGCAACTTCTTACTCAACACGTCTCCAGAGGCAAGGGAAACAAACGCAAAACCAAACCACTGAGACCTCATCAAAATAAAAACTTCTGCACAGCAAAGGAAACAATCAGCAAAACTAAAAGGCAACCGACAGAATAGGAGATCATATTTGCAAATGACATATCAGATAAAGGGTTAGTATTCAAAATCTATAAAGAACTTATCAAACTCAACACCCAAAAAACAAATAATCCAGTGAAGAAATGGGCAAAAGACGTGAATAAACACTTCTCCAAAGAAGACATCCAGATGGCCAACAGACACATGAAAAGATGCTCAACATCACTCATCATCAGGGAAATACAAATCAAAACCACAATGAGATACCACCTCAGACCTGTCAGAATGGCTAACATTAACAACTCAGGCAACAACAGATGTTGGCGAGGATGCAGAGAAAAAGGATCTCTTTTGCATTGATGGTGGGAATGCAAGCTGGTGCAGCCACTCTGGAAAACAGTATGGAGGTTCCTCAAAAAACTACAAAGAGAACTACCCTACGACCCAGCAATTGCACTACTAGGCATTTATCCACAGGATACAGGTGTGCTGTTTCAAAGGGACACATGCACCCCCATGTTTATAGCAGCACTATCAACAATAGCCAAAGTATGGAAAGAGCCCAAGTGTCCATCGATGGATGAATGGATAAAGAAGAAGTGGTATATATATACAATGGAGTATTACTCGGCAATCAAAAAGAATGAAATCTTGCCATTTGCAACTACGTGGATGGAACTGGAGGGTATTATGCTAAGTGAAATTAGTCAGTCAGAGAAAGACAAAAATCATACGACTTCACTCATATGAAGACTTTAAGAGACAAAACAGATGAACATAAAGGAAGGGAAACAAAAATAGTATAAAAACAGGGAGGGGGACAAAACAGAAGAGACTCATAAACATGGAGAACAAACAGGGTTACGGGAGGGATTATGGCAGGGGGGATGAGCTAAGTGGGTAAGGGGCATTAAGGAATCTACTCCTGAAATCGTTTCACTATATACTAATTTAGATGTAAATTTTTAAAAATAAAAAATAAAATTAAATAAATAAATGTACAGCTTTTGTATGTTAATCATACCACAATAAAGTGATTTTTTAAAGCACTATACTAATTACAATGAAATATATCCCAGGATGTAAGTTTTGAAGTAAGCTCAACACTATCCAGATGTCAGGAATATCTTTGACCAAAGTTAAATGAAAAAAAAAGAAATGATGGAGGAGTTTAAAATCTTTTGGTTTCACTTATTTTGATACAAGGGAAAAATAATGTTTATTACATCTTTTTGACTTTATTTGTTTATTTAATTCTGGTAAACTTACACAGGTTAAAAAAAGGATTTTTTTTTCAAATTTGGAGCATCTCTATATTCTGGTCATTTTATTATTGGTATAACTAAATGTGATCTTATTTTTTTTTTTTTTCAACGTTTATTTATTTTTGGGACAGAGAGAGACAGAGCATGAACGGGGGAGGGGCAGAGAGAGAGGGAGACACAGAATCGGAAACAGGCTCCAGGCTCCGAGCCATCAGCCCAGAGCCTGACGCGGGGCTCGAACTCCCGGACCGCGAGATCGTGACCTGGCTGAAGTCGGACGCTCAACCGACTGCGCCACCCAGGCGCCCCTAAATGTGATCTTATATTAGAAACTCTAATAAACTATATTGAGCAACATAGAGGACATAAATTAAAATGAAAAATAGAAGAGGGAGTTAGAGGAGGAGACTAGGACTACAGAGAAAGCAAGGCCATGCTTGTAAATGGACAATTTGCTGCTACAGATGTGGGAAATCTTGCTAATGAGAGCATGGAAACCAGATGGCTAGACAAAGTCTACAGTCAATTCATGACTCTACATAGTGCCAGTAGCACAGGGCTCAATAGGCATATAAGAAAGTTTAAATATTCTGGATGAGAAGAAAATGCACTTCTAGTGAAATCTGATGACAGGATAATGCAGCTACACACTTGGTTTATCATAAGTTTAATTAATGCTTGAGCCATGTGAGTTCAAAGAACAATGGCCCTGTGGAATATTGTAATAAAGGTGGGCAAGAGATCATCCATTTCCCTGTCTACTTATTTCCCTGATAAAGGATTTCAGAGTAACATTCCTGATCTCTCTCCCTAGTATTCTGTCCCTTGAGGAGGATGACTGGTGAGCTTGGGAGAAAAAATTGAGCATGCTTGGATCAGTCCCTTCTTTTGTCTGTGGATCTGACTGTCCACTCTGAGGGTTCATCCTGACTTTCTCTATGCCATAAGTTAAAATGGACCTGTTCTGTGGTGCTGGGAGATTCTGAAGGCAGTGATTTTCTAATAGTGTGATATATTAGATAAGTTAATTTGTCTAGTTCAGGGGGGAACTATTTGTAAGCATGTTGGTTTGATATCAGGAATAAAGTTAGTATTTTGAAGTACACCTCTCTTTTACCCAAATACTAATGTTCAATTAGTTCTAAGGTAGGGAACATAAAGGAAAACTTAACACATATGTTGTATTAGTCTCAAAGAGAAAATAAAAGTAGTTCAAATCTCATGAGTTTTCCAGGATGGCTTATATAAATGTAATTAGCATAAAAAGAAATATGGAAAATAAATTTTTGTGGTTGCTTTATTTCAGAAAATTTACAGTATATTTTAAAGTTTAAAATTTAAAAATTAATGTACTAGACACTGAGAATATATTCCTTTCCCTGTGAGATTTCTCTCAGAAAGCCTTTGTCACTTTGGCTCTGCTGTTGAGCAATATGAAACATAAACTACAATCTGAAATACTTCTAATCCCAAATTGTATTTCAAAGGCAATCATCTTCACATGCATTTGTATATCATCTTTATATAAATCTGCCTTTGTATTAAAAGAAAATATTCAATTATATTTGGAAATTTGGGGATACAAAGATTTTATACTAATGAAAAGTTTTTAAAAAAACATTTATTTAAGGAAGAATAAATACTATTAAAACATCTGCACTACCTAAAGGAATCTACACACTTAATTCAATCCCTATCAAAATACCAATAGCATTTTTCACAGACCTGGAACAAACAATCCTAAAATTTGCTTGGAACCACAAAAGACCCTGAATAACCAAGGAAATCTTGAAAAAGAAAAGTCAAGTCACAATTCTGGACTTCAAATTATATTACAGAACTGTAGTAATCAAAACAGTGTGGTACCTGCGTGAAAATAGACACATAGGCCAATAGAACAGAATAGCCCAGAAATAAATCTACAACTATATGTTCAGTTAATCTTTGAAAAGACAGAAAGACTATGCAATGGGGAAAAGATAGTCTTCTTCAAAAAATGGTGTTGTGAAAACGGTACATCCACCTGCAAAAGAATGAAACAGGACCACTTTCTTACACCATACACAAAAATAAAGTCAAAGTTGTTTAAAGACCTAAATGTGAGACCTGGAACCACAAAAATCCCAGGAGAGAGCATAGGCAGTAATTTCTTTGACATCAGCCATAGCAATTTTTTTTCTAGATAAGTTTCCTCAGGCTAGGGAAACAAAAGCAAAAATAAACTATTGGGACTACATCAAAACAAAAAGCTTCTGTACAGCAAATGAAACAATCAACAAAACTAAAAGACAACCTACTAAATTGGAGAAGATATTTACAACTGCCATATCTGATAAGGAGTATCCAAAATATATAAGGAACTTACACAACTCAATACCAGAAACACAAATAATACAATTAAAAAATTAGCAGAAGACATGAACAGACATTTCTCCAAAGAAGACATAAAGATGACCCATAGACACATGAAAAGATGCTCAACATCACTCATCATCTAGGAAATACAAATCAAAACCATGATAAGATACCACCTCATACCTGTCATAATGGCTAACAGAAAAAACTGAAGAAACAACAGGGGTTGGTAAGGGTGTGGAACCTTCTTACACTATTGGTGGGAATGCAAACTCCCTGCAGCCACTCTGGAAAACAGTATGAGGATTCCTCCAAAAGTTAAAAATAGAACTGGCCTACAATACAGCAATTGCACTACCGGGTATTTATCCAAAGAATACAAAGACACTATTTCAAAGGGATACATGCAACCCTATGTTTATAGCAGCATTATTTATAATAGCTAAGATATGGAAGCAGCTCAAGTGTCCATTGATAGATGAATGGAAAAGAAATGGTATACATAAATACAATGTAACATTACTGAGTCATAAAAAATGAAATCTTGCCATTTGCAATGACATGGATGGAGCTGGAAAGTATAATGCTAAGTAACATAAATCAGTTAGAGCAAGACAAATACCATATGATTTCACTCATATGTGGAATTTAAGAAAAAAACAAATGATCATAGGGAAAGAGAGAGAGAGAGAGAGACAAAGAAACAAACTCTTAACTATAAAGAACAAACTGATGGTTACCAGAAGGGAGGTGGGTGGCAGGAATGAATGAAGTACATGATGAGAACTAAGGCATGCACCTGTGATGAGCACTAGGTGATTAAAATTTAAACAAAATTTAATTAAAAAATAAAAACATTCCTTTAAAATGGAGAAGTTTTGAGTGTTATTGGCACAGAATGGTATACAATAAGAAAATATTTTATCCAGATTGATAGTCCAGTTGATAAATATGTGATTGAACTACTTAGTATATAGTAAAATGTAAATTTTTCTAAAAGCAAGGGAGAGTTTTGTGTGGCACATTTGTGAGAAACAGAATTCCTCCATTGCATTGGGACATTTACATTTACATATGTAGGAATTGTCCTTAAACAATGGAGTATATTTTATACATCTTTACTTTCTGGTGCTTCTGGAATCTAATGCCATCCTTGGCTGTTGGCTTCTGGGTATGCTCAACACTTATATTTAGTTCTTTCAAGAAAAGCATTTTGATTTGTGAGCTGTGTGTGTTTGTGAGGTGAAAGTCATGGTATAAAAACATGAAAGTGGGAATGTCAGTACTTGCTTCAGGTAATGTAAAATAAGCATATGTCACCCATCTCTGCTACTGAATACAACTATAGAACTTGAGCAGAATGCATGAGGAGGCTATATGAGAATTCTGAAATGTAAATAACAGCAGGAAAATTGAGAAAGAACAAACAAAATCAAACTATTATGGAACTATGAGTTTGACATTTTTTTCTTCTTTTATCCCCTGACTTAAATGCAATGCATTCCGAAACCCAGAAGTGAGCACTGTAGTGTAGAAAGTGGGAGATCCAGAAAGCCCAAGGAGTTGGAAAGGAAATGCCTAACATTCCTAGAGACCACAGATATATCCATTTTCTTTCCATCTTTGATATACACCTCACATCATGTACAATATTTTATCAAAATACAGTATCAAATTAAATGTAAAACCTAAAGCTATGAAACATCTAGGAAAAAAGTCATAGAAGATAATCTTCATGACCTTAGATGAGGCAAAAATTTCTTAGATATGGCACTAAAAACATGATTCATAATAAAACTAATTAATAAACTGGACATTATCAAAATTAAAGCTATTTCTCCTTAAAAGACACTGAGAGAATAAACATATGTTACAGAGAGAAAATATTTTCAAATCCTACACTTTATAAAGGACAGGTAGCCAGAATATTTTAAAAATCTCAGAAATAAGAAAACAACCCAACATAAAATGAAATCACAAACCTCAATAATAAGATAATACACAACACAAGATGGAAAAAGAATTTCAACATTTTGTCAAAGAAAATATATAAATGGCAAATCAGTATATCAAAAGATGTTTAACATCATTATTAGGGAAATGCAAATTAAAATCACACTTATAATAATGGTTAAAATTAAAATATTAACTATATGAGGTACTGGTGAGGATGTGGAGAAAATGGGACAGTCATACACTGTTGGTGGGAACAAAAATGGTACAGACACACTGAAAAACAGTTTAGCAGTTTCTTTACAAGTCAAACACAAACCTACCATATGAGCTAGACATTCGATTCCTAGATGCTTACCCAAGAGAAATGAAACTATATATCCCTAGAAACATTTGCAAACAAATGGTCATAGCAATTTTATTTGTATTAACCAAAAATCATAAATGGGAATAATCCAAATGAACAGTAAGAAGTGGTGGGGTGCCTGGGTGGCTCAGTCAGTTAAATGTCCAACTCCAGTTCAGGTCATGATCTCATGGTTCATGAGTTTGAGCCCTGTGTCAGGCTCCGAGTTGACAGCCCAGAGTCTGGAGCCTGGTTCAGATTCTGTGTCTCCCTCTCTCTCTGCCCCTCCTCCACTCACACACACTCTCTCTGTCTCTCTCTCTCTTTCTCTCAAAGATGAATAATAAAAAAGAAGTAAATGGTTAAACTATGAACTGTATCTTTACCTAGACCTACATACATCTCTATCTCTAACATCTATGATTATTTAATTAATGAAAATGAATTATTGATATGTTGTTACAACACAGATTAAATTCAAGATACTAATAGTAGTAAGATAAAGTGAAAGAAAGAAGAAAAAAGTACATTCTGCATTATTACATTAATATAAAATCATAGAAAATGCAAAACCTATGGATACCTTTGGAACAGGAGGGGGTAGGTTGCAGGGAGTGGGAACAATGAAGGATTGAAGAAGCTTCTAGAAATGAGTGAAGTGTCACTATCTTGAGAGTGGTGATAGTTTCATAAGCTTATACATATGGCAAAAGCTGCATTGTATAATTTAAATATATGCAGTATATTTTGACAATTATACCCATGTACAGCCATTTAATAATGTAAAATGATGGGAAAGACATACCATGCAATCATTAATCAAAACAATGCTGGACTAGATATATTAATACAGAAAAATTAGAGGCTAAAACAAAGAACATTAAAGGAATAAAGAGAGACATAACAATGATAAAGGAGTTAATTGATCAAGAAGAGGAAATAAAAATCCTACATGGATACATCCCTAACAACTGAACTTCAAAATAAATGAAGCAAAAAAAGAGATAGAAATAAAGAGAAAAATAGAAAAATATACATTTATAGTTGGAGGTTTTAACACTACACTCTCAATAATTTATAGAACAAATAATTAAGTTTGAGTAAAATCTAAATAAGACTATATAAATTAACTGCCTTGGTTGATATTTATTGAGCACTTGACACAACTGGCATAATAACATTCCTTTCAAATGCACCTGGATCAGTTACCAAGATAGACAATATTTTGGATACTAAAAAACCTCAAAAAGATTAAATATTAAAAGTAGAGAAAGTACCTTCTCTACCCATAATGAAATTAAACTAGAAATAAATTATAGAAAAATATTTTTAAATCCCCATTGTTTTAAAATTAAATGGCACTGACAAATAATTCAATCTGTCAAAAAGAAAGCTCTAAAGGAAGTTAGAAAATTTTTTGAATAGAATAAAAGTAAAATACAACATATCCAAATATTTGTGATGTTTTTAAAGCAATACCTTGAGAGAAAACTATAGCATGAAATGTTTGGAATAAGAAAGAAAAAAAATCCCCAATCAATGATCTAAGTTACATCATTAAGAAATTACAAAAAAGAAGTGCAAATTATACTCACAGAGAGCAGGAAGAATGAAATAATCAAAATCAGGATAGAAGTCAACTGGAGAGCAAAGAATCGATAAAGAAAATGTATGAAAGCACAAGCTGACTTTTTAAAAAGAAAAAAAAATGGTCGCAACTTCTTACTAGATGTGTCTCCTGAGGCAAGGGAAACAAAAGCAAAAGTAAACTACTGGGACTTCATCAAAATAAAAAAACTTTTGCATAGTGAAGGAAACAATCTTCAAACTAAAAGGCAACCTACAGAATGGGAGAATATATTTGCAAATGACATATCCAGTAAATGGTTAGTATCCAAAATATATAAAAAATGTATAATACTGAACACCCAAAAAACAAATAATCCAATTAAAAGAGCAGAACACATGATTAGAAATTTTTCCAAAGAAGACATATAGATGGTCAACAGACAAATGAAAAGATGCTTATCATCACTTACCATCAGGGAAATGCAAATCAAAACTACAGTGAGTTATCCCCTCACACCTGTCAGAATGGCTAAAACCAACAACACAAGAAACAACAGGTGTTGGCGAGGTTGGAGAAAGTGTAACCCTCCTGCACTGCTGTTAGGAATGCAAACTGGTGCAGCCATTCTGGAAAACTGTATAGAGGTTCCTCAAACAAGTTAAAAACAGAACTACCCTGCAATCCAGCAATTGCACTACTAGGTATTTACTCAAAGAATACAAAAATACTAATTCAAAGGGATATATGCACCCCAATATTTATAGCAGCATTATCTACAATAGCCATATTATGAAAACAGCCCAAAAGTCCATGAACTGACGCATAAAGAAGATGTGGTATATATATGCAATGGAATATTAGCCATAAAAAAGAATGAAATCTTGCCATTTGCAACAATGTAAATGGAGCTAGAGAGTATTATGCTATGAAAAATAAGTCAGTCAGAGAAAGGCAAATACCATATAATTTCACTCATATGTTGAACATAAACAATTCAAATTAGCATAGGGAAAAGAGAGGCAAACTAAGAAACAGACTCTTAACTAAAGAGAATAAACTGATGGTTACCAGAGGTGGTGGGAGAATGGGTTAAATAGGTGATGGGGATTAAAGAGTAAACTTATAATGAGTACTGGGTGTTTTATGTCAGTGCTGAATCACAAAATTTTACGCCTGAAACTAGTATAATGTATGTTAACTAACTGGAATTTAAATAAAAACTAAAAAAAAATGATAGCACTGTAGCCTGAGTAATCAAGAAAAAGAGAAAAGAAATGAATTACCAGTTATCAGAAATTAAAGGTAAAACATCACTACAGATACTACAAGTATTAAAAATATAATAAGGGAATATTATGAGGAAGTTTATACAGTTAAATTCAGCAACATAAATAAAATAAACTCACTGCTTGAAAGAAACTACCAGAGGTCACTAAAAGAGGAATCTACAACCTGAATAGTTCTATATCTACTGAAAAAATTATATTAATAGTTAAAATTGTTCCAACAATGAAAACTCCAGATTTAGATGTCGTCACAGGGAGATTCTGTAAAATATTTAAGTTATAAACATTACCAATTTTACACAAATACTTCTATAAAATAGAAAATAAAATGTCACTTCACATTTTATTTATTTATTTATTTATTTTTATAAAATTACATCCAAGTTAGCATATAGTGCAACAATGACTTCAGGAGTAGATTCCTTAATGCCCCTCACCCATTTAGGCCATTCCCCCTCCTACTACCCCTCCAGCAACCCTCTGTTTATTCTTTATATTTAAGAGTCTTTTACACAGTCATTTTATAAGAACAATATTTTACTGAAGACATAAACAGACAAAAAATTACAAGAAAGAAGACTATAGACTATTAACTCTCATTGATATAGGTAAAAACGTCCTTAACAAAGTATTAGTAAATTGAATTCAACAACATATAAAAGGGTTAATATATCATCTATAAAAGGGAACTACCCATGAATTCAAAATTGCTTAAACATTCAGAAATCAATTAATGCAATTCACCTATAAATACACAAAAGAAAAACTCAATCAATACATAAAAAACATTTGGCAACATCAGCATCTATTTGTGATAAAATCCTCTAACTTGTAATGAAAAGAAACATCCTCAAACTGGTAAAGGGTACGGATAAAAAAATATGCTTAACATCCCTAAGTTTGGGAATATTTTTTGTGTATCTGAAATTCAGATTCAACCAGGAATTCTATAATTTTATTTGCTAAATCTGGCAATCTTATCAAAATTTATTTTCTAGGTTTAACTATAAAGTCTGGACATGTGTCTTGGTTTCCCTTTTCATTTTATCTTCACTAAAAAAATGTTTTGAAAATCTTCATTCAGTTTATAAACAGGCATATTTTTAGAATTGCTTGGCACATACCCCATGGATCCCAGGAGGTGTGAGATGAGTTCTTTTTGCTTTTGAGTCCCTCAACTGAGCATAGAGGCGTCCTTTCTATGCTTGTTAATAGAAAGTAGAGCTGTGTCCTAATGCATATATTAGAGAAACTATGTGGGTGCTTAACTATTCTGATGATAAGTTGGTATGGTGAGCATCAAATATACCTAAATATTTTTATAAAATTAATTTTAACATAGTATATAAGTGAAACATTTACCTATGAATGTATTATCTATGGAAGTCTGTAGATTTTATCATTGCTTTGGAAACAGCATAATCCCGAAAGTAGTAGCCTCATATTTATCTTTTGTCCTGTATTCCCTTGTACCAAAACACTATGGGGTAGTGCGTCTATTTTCATTCAAGTTGTTTTTCATGGTCCTTGGCATGATGAATGATTTTTTAACAAATTCTTGACATTTTGACTATTATGTTTGAAGATTCTTGATTTTATAGCCCATTTCAACAGGTAGTCACTCTTTTTTAGATCTAGCTTGTAGATCTCAGTTAACTTTTGTGACCTTTTGTTCAAATGGCAGGTTAGTGTTCAGACACCAATTCAAGTGCTATTCTAGCTGACTTCATTCTGGCTCTGCTAGTCTCCCTCTTGATATCTGTATGTGCCACCTGTGTGCCTAATGACATTGAGTGGGATATCATGAAATATTAGGTGTTAGTTGCCAATGCTGTGGTGGACTGATCCACCATTATTTCATGCATGGAGTGTGGAAAAGGTCCCTGGTTAGGCCTGGAAGACTATGCTGCTGCTATTGATTAGGCCACCACTGCTTCTGTTGTTGGGTGTGGTGGATTGCCTCACTAGGTCTTTGCTAAGATTTCCTTTTTCCAACATCTTTGAGCAGAGAGAGTAGATTTTTTGTGTTTCCTTTTGTTTTTCATCTATGCCTGTGGGAGCTTCCAGGTTGTAGGCCTCTTTGACACACAAGCAAGAATACATAAAAGATACAAAAAAGAACCTAATAGACTCACAGACACCACTGTGTCTTTCTTTAAGTCTTGTGTTTACAAGCCTGTCACCTTCCTTCAACCTTCAGAGTCCTTTTATAACTGTTGAATTATTCCCATGACATTTACAACAGAGGAAAAGGGAAAATTAGTCCATGTCATTTTGTCCTAGAATTGGAAGTCAATTTACCTTTTTTGGAATCATTTTCTTAATACTACCATTTTCATAAACATTTGTCCAAAAATTTACCAGTGCCCTTAGCCTAGGAAGATCCTCAGTGGCTGGTTTCCTTAATACTATATCTGGAATGTTAATATTCACTAAATTCTCTCCTCCCTGTGTTGTCCCAAAAATACCAAAAATCCTTGGACATGGCCTCAATATATTCTTGTTATAATCAAGGACTTCCATTATCAACAAGGATTTTGGTGGAGGAAAAATCTCATTGTCAAATATTACTCAGTTCTGCTTCCTTATTAGAGTCATCTCAATGTCCAGATTCTAACATTTTCTGTTCTACCTCATTCATTTATTCATCTAGTTTTAGCATTGTAATGAGTGAACCACTGAGCTGTGGTATCAGGCATTCATTGATTTTGGGATAAACTTAAGATGAAATAGGAAGAATGTGGTAATTTTGTGAACCAGGCCATCTGGATGTATTGAGTGTTTGCCCTGGGTTTGGGGCTATGTGGGTTTTGAAATTCCTTTCATCACAAGTATGTTATTTCAGGTTCTAAGGTGATCTTTTTCAGACACTGAAACCAGTTTTGCTGTGTATGACAGAAAACCAGAATGATTAATCATCCGTTTCATCCATTTAACTCTTTGTTTTGAAATCCTTTTATTTTACTCCAATAGTAAATTTGGGGGGATACTGCTGAAATAATCTCTTGCTTTCACTGATTCTGAGGATGAATTTTTGCTTCAGTTTCCTTGGAAAGCTAATGTAATACTGATTGTTATGCTGATATTCTGGTTTCTATGACAATTGGAATGTGCTATCTAATGGTCAGAGGGAGAAATAGTTAGCAAGGATATTCATGGTTAGAAAGAATGGCACACATGCATCCAAAAACAGGCCTACTTGGGAGTCTCCCATCAATATGACTGTGATCATGTGTCTTTTTACATGGGTCTTTGAGGGAGTGAGTTATTTTATTGGAGAACCTGGGTCTGATCTCCCTTGTAATTTTGCAGAGACTGTCAGTTCCTCATCAGGACAGCGGGAAATAGCTGAGTCACCAGTTATTTATTTAATTCCCTTGTCTCTGTGCCCTAAAATAGCCTGACACCTGTGCAGGAAGAACCAATTTAACCATTGATTCTTTCATTTGATTCTGTTAGTGGACATAGAATAAAATTTGGAAATCCAATAGAGGATTAAATTAATTTTATGATGTTAAAAATTGTGTATATTTTAAAATTTACATTATGTATTAAAATTCCCATAACAAAATGTGTATACCTTATGAAGAAATAGAATTTTAGTAAAGATCAAAATTCTCCTTAATTTATCCTTTATATTCAATACCAAAATAATTATCAAAAATTCCTTTTAACTACACAAAGCAATTATAAAATTTATCTAGTGTCAGTAAGGTGATAGAAGAGCCAAAATATTTTTATTACATGAAACCATTACAAACTGCTCTTTTAGTATAGTAAAATTTCCTTACTCATTATTTTGAAGAAATACTCCTTTCAGCTCCCTCTAAATTTCCACAGGCTACTTAGTACAAGAAACTCTAATGTAATAAGTTGGAATTTTGGTGATGTGCATTTCAGATAAAAGTGAAAAAAATGAATTTCAGTCTATGGATGTTGGTGTTCATGGGAGTTATTTTAAGAAATGTGCACTTACTGAGAAAGAACTCCATATGAAGATTTCTTTTCCTTGAGATAATATGTTAACCACCTAGTAAAGAGTTATCAGAGTATAGCTTCCAAATCACTATTTCTATAGAGCATGACTGTCAATAAGATAACTAAAAACTACTTTTTGATTAGCGATTTTATTTCAACCTAATTGTAGAAAATGAATAATTTTTTTAAAAAGCATAGGAATAAAAACTCATAATTTAGACATTTTATTATTGTAAAAAATTAGATTTTATTGTGGTAAGAACACTTAACATGAAATCTACTCTCTTAACAAAATTTTAAGTGTACATTATTGTGGACTATAGGTATAATGTTATACGGCAGGTTTCTAGAGCTTATTCATATTAAACTTTATTCCTGTTGATAACTTGCCATTTTCCTCTCCTCCTGGACCCCTGAAACCACTGTTTCACTCTTGGATTCTAGAAAATTTACTATCTTACATAGTTCATGTAGGTAGAATTATGCAGCATTTGTCTTTCTGTGACTGGCTTTTTCCACTAAGCATCATATTCCCAAGGTTCTTTCATGTTGTCACATATTGCAGAATTTTCTTCTTTTTTAAAATAGAATATTCCATTGTATATATAGAGATAGATAGATACATGGATGGGTAGATAGATATATAGATAGACCGATCGATAGATGATAGATAGATAGATAGATAGATAGATAGATAGATATAGATCACATTTTCTCTATTCATCCAGTTGTTGATGGACACTTAGGTTGTTTCCACATCTTGGCTATTGTGAACAGTACTGCAATGAACATGGGAGTTCTAAATATCTATTCAAAATCCTACTCAATTCTTTTGGATAAATACCTAGGATGGAATTACTAGATTATATGATATTTATGTACTTAATTTTTTGAGGAAAATATTATTTTCCATATTGGCTGCAATGTTTTGCATACCCAACAACAATGTGCAAGGATTCCAGTTTCTCTGCAGCCTCGCCCATATTTATTATCTTTTATGTTCTTAACAATAGCCAACCTGACAGGTGTGAAGGGACATCTCATTATGATTTTGATGGTTATTAACATTGAGCATCTTTTCATATACCTGTTGTTATCTATGTCTTCCTTGGAGAAATGACTATTCCGTTTCTTAGCCCACTTTTAAGTGAGTTATTAGTGTTTGTTTTTGGGTTTTTTTTTGTTCTGTTTTGTTTACTCTTGAACTATAGAAGTTCCTTGTATATTATTGGAGATTAACCTCATCAGACACATGGTTTGTGCATATTTTGTCCCAGTCCACACATTCCCTTTTCCCTCTGTTGTTACTTGTTTCCTTTGTGGTGCAGAAGACTTTTAATTTGATGTAGTCCTACTAGTTTATTTTTGGTTTTGTTGCATGTTTGGTGTCACATCCATGAAATAATTGCCAAGATCAATGTCATGAAGCTCTTTCTCTATTTTTTTTCTAGGACTTTTATAGTTTCAGGTCTTATGTTTTTTTTTTTAAATTTTTTTTTCAACGTTTTTTATTTATTTTGGGACAGAGAGAGACAGAGCATGAACGGGGGAGGGGCAGAGAGAGAGGGAGACACAGAATCGGAAACAGGCTCCAGGCTCTGAGCCATCAGCCCAGAGCCTGACGCGGGGCTCGAACTCACGGACCGCGAGATCGTGACCTGGCTGAAGTCGGACGCTTAACCGACTGCGCCACCCAGGCGCCCCTCAGGTCTTATGTTTAAGTCTTTAATCCATTTTGAGTTGGGTTTTTTGTGTGTGGTTATGGTAAGGGCCCAATCTTATTTTTTTTTTTTTGCATGTGGATATTCATTTTTTCCATGACCATTTGTTGATGAGACTACCCTTATCCCAATGAGTGTTCTTGGCACCCTTGTCAGTTTATTTTTAACACTTTATTTTAAGCCGATAACAACTTAGCTTTAATCACATACAAAACACCACATTTTAATTGCCCCCTCACATTTTGTTATTGTTAGAATTTACATCTATTTATAGTATATATTTTTTTAACATTTTTAAACAATTTTTTCAGGAGATGGCGCACGTAAGCAGGAGAGAGGGATAGAGGGAGAGGGAAAGAGAGAATCTTAAGCAGGCTCCACTCTCAGCATAGAGCTCAATTCAGGGTTGGATCCCGTGACCCTGGGATCATGACCTGAGCCAAAATAAAGAGTCAGACACTCAACCGACTGAGCCACACAGGGGCCTCTAACACATTTTTAAATTACAATTATTTTTAATACTTTTTCCTTTATCTTTACTACTAGAATTAAAAATGTTTACCCCAACACCATTATAGTAATAGAGTATTCTCTATTTGTCTTAATGTTTACATTTCCCAACAAGTTTCATGTTTTCTTATGCAATTATCATAAGGGCCCTGATTAGGGTCCTTTTGCTTCAACCTGAATACCTGTCTTTAGCATTTCTTGGGGTACATGGAAAGTAGTGATGGACTTCCTCAGTTTTTGTTTCTGGGTTTTTTGTGGGGGGAAGGATAAGTCTATCTCCCCTTCATTCTTATTTTTTTAATTTTTAATGTTTATTTTTGAGAGAGACACAGCATGATTGGGGGAGGGGCAGAGAGAGAGAGGGAGGGAGAATCCCAAGCAGGCTCTTTGCTGTCAGAGCCTGATGCAGGGCTCCAACTCATGAACCATGAGATCATGACCTGAGCCAAAGTCGGATGCTTAACTGACTGAGCCACCCAGGCATACCTCCCCTTCATTCTTAAAGAACAGTGTTGCCAGTGAATTTTTCAGTTTAGTTATTGTGTTCTTCAGCTGCATAAATTCTATTTGGTACTTTTCAATATTTTATCCTTGTTGAAATTCTCACTTTGTCCATGCATTGTTCTCTTGAACTCAGTGAGTAATGTTATAACAGTTGATATGAATTCTCTATCAATCTCTGTAAATTATGTACAATTTCATTAGCATTAGTTTCTGGAGATTTGTTTTATTCCTCTGGTTGGAGCATCTTTTCCTGATTCTTAATTTTCCTTTACTTTCTGTGTTGATATCTGTGCACTAGCTAAGGCAGTTACCTCTCTCAGTCTCCATGGACTGGCCACAATGCACGAAGTCCTCTATCCAACAGCCTGGCTAGAGATTCTGGGATTCTCTGTCAACTCTTTCCCTCTTCCAGGAGAGGCAGGCAGCTGTGTTTTTGTCTGCTTGCTTGGTGCTAAAGAAGGGGAGGATCTATGGCCTCTACCAGTCGAAATTGGTATTCTTCCTCAGGTAGCTAAACTATGCGAGACCACTAGAGTTCCAAGACTGCAAAGCCAGATGCCACTTCTTAGGGCAGGCCTGGAGTAGATGGAGTGTTGGATGGATGGATCAACTCGTTTCCTCTAAGGGGGAAGCTGAAAGCTGGGATTTTTCATCTGCTTACTCTATGCTGAGCAGGGGGAAGTATCTTCGGCATCTAATAATTCAAACCATCCTCTCCATTCTCTCTCAGGTGGCTAGACTGTGTCAGATTTGTCAGAGATCCAAGACTGAAAGGAGAAAAACCAGTCCTCTGGGGAGCCCTTGAGGAAATGTTGGTGTGTGGAACACATGAACAAACTTCTTCCTTCCCCTGGGAGAAGCTGAGAGCTAAATGGTCTTTTCTGATCGTATACCAGAGGCAGAGACTGAAATGAGAAGATGTCCTGAATCTCTCTGCTAGCTTCAGTGAGCCTGGTTTCATGTTCGCACAGTGTAGAGGAGCATTTCATTTACATTCTGGATTTATCACAAAGGGAATTTGTCCTTGTATTGTTGCTGAATTGGTGTGTTTGTGAGGGGAAGGAGGATCTAAGACTTCCTACTCTACCACCTTGCTGATGTAACTCCTGGAAATTTTATTTCTTGATGACAATTTAAAAACTATGAATTTATGGGTCATAGATTGGCCAAGATTAATATTTTGTCTTTATACTAATTTGATTTTGTATTTAAACATTACACCAAGTTCTAGAAGATCTGGGTCAGAATAAATATTTGGATATTTTAAAAGTTGAAAATTTCTGAGAGTTGGGGTATGCTTAAACAAGTTATGTGTTGTTTGGTGCATATACTAATAATGGTCAAGGAGAGCACAAAGAGAAATGAGAGAGAGAGAGAGAGATTTCTATGAGTACAGAAAATGAAATGAAATTACTATTAGTTTATATACAAACTTAGTAGTAGAAGATATATTGAAAGGGGACCACTGGGTGATATGCCAGTTCATTTAGATATTTTTATGTAAGATATTTTTCTATTAATTGTTTACATTAAGCATTCATCATTTTTATCATTATTTTTGCCACCATTTTTAGGATATATGGGAAATATACCATAAATTTGATACATACTTTCTAAGTAATATACAAATATGAACAATAAAATCTATTGAAATCTGGTGTAGAGCTAAAACAAATAGACTTTGGGGATCTGAGCTAAGATCATGGCATAGTAGGAGGACCCTAGGCTTGCCTTATCCCTCAAACACAGTTATATAACTATCAAATCATTCCCAATACCCAAGAAATTGGGTGCTGACTGAGGACTGACAAAAAAACTGCACTAGAGGGAGAGAAGAGGCCACATTGATGAAGATAGGAAATGTGGAGACATGGTTTGGGGAGAAACGGGTTATGGGTGCTGTGGAGGGCAAAGATCCATGGTCATGGAGAAAAGCGAGAGTGGAGTGCACAGGGATACATACAAGGAGAACACTTCCCCCAAAGCCATTGGCTGGGAAAATGAGAGAGGCTGTGTTTTGCGAGTTTTTACAAACAGCAGGGCTCAAAGACCAGAATTTTAAAGGTCACTGGGCTTGGCTGGTAAAGAGCCCTGAGGGTGCTGCACTACTGGAAAGAAGGTAGGCAAACAACCCTGAGGCAGATGGCAATATCTGAGTATCAATAAGGCATACAGGGAGAAACTGTTCTTCTTGGAGGGCATCTGTGAGTGCTGATTTTCACAAAGACGCCTCTCCAGGGACGAAAGAGCTGGTTGGTGCCATTTCCCAACCCCATTCCTTAGCAAAGATGCAGAGACACCTGCTGAGGTGTCTCTGGACATTGGTTCTTTAGCCTGCTTTGCTCCAAATCCCATGCCCTTGCACTATGGTGCAACTATCCTTCTCAGTCATATCTGCATCTGTCTCAGCATGGTGAGACCCTCCCACAGAAGACCAGTGCAAGCCTCTGCCAGAGCACATCCTTAAAGTTTAGAGTTTTAAAAGTCAGCAGGCTTGGCTGAGATAGAGCCCAAAGTGCACTGTGCTGCTCCAAGCAGGTGAGCAATCCAAGGACAGACAGCATGAAAATAGTGATCTGAAAAATGCCTGGGACAAATGAGGAAAAGTTATTTACTCTTCTGGGTATGCTTCCGTGAGAGCAGCAAGGGAGGGACAGACACACCTCTCTGGGGGCAAAGGAGCTGGCTGGAGCCCTTTCCCTTGCTCCACCCCTAAGTATAAACCAACTTCAGTAAACAGCACAGTGCCAATACCAGCTCCCAAAACTGCTTACACCAAATCCCACCTCCCTGCACTCTGCTGTACTGCTTTTCTCTGGCAAGTGTGCCTAAGGCCCAGAACAATGGGTCCCTTCCCCAGAAGACCAACAGAAACCCACACATGGACTGCATCTACCAACCATAGAGTTTTGCAAAGCTTCAGTTCTAGTGAAAGTAGCATCAGGTTTCATTTAATAAACAGACCAAGGTACACCTAGTTAAAAGTCACCACACTCTAGCCAGGGTCTAGACATTCCCCACTACAGGCAAGGAGAACCTCTGCAGATGACTAACTTGAGGGAAACAGCCAAACACAGCAGCAAGAGTGCATGCAGCACACACCAGAGACACTCCCTGAAGCACCAAGCCGTGGACAGTATATGACCTCTTGTTTATAAAGCTATTACTCTCAAGAGCAAGAAACATAACTGGCTTTCCTACAGAGACCTAGACAAAATGCCAAGATGGAGGAATTCATCCCAAAAGAAAGGACAAGAAAAAGTTACAGCCAGGGATCTAATCGAAACAGATATAAGTAATATGCCGGATCCATAGTTTAAAGCAACAATAATAAGGATACTCTTTGGGCTTGAGAAAAGCATGGAAGACATCAGGGAGACCCATACCATAGAAATAAAGATTTAAAAAACAATCAGTCAGAAAGAAAAAAATACAATAACTGAGATTCTAAACAGACTGAATGTAATGATCACAGAATGGAAGAAACAGAGAAATAAACAATTGGTATAGAAGATAGAATAATGGAAAATAATGAAGCTGACCAAAAGAGAGAAAGAACAATTATGGATCATGAGAATAGACTTAGGGAACTCAGTGACTCCATCAAACATAATAACATTAGTACTATAGGAGTCCCAGAAGAAGAGACAAAAGAGGAAAGAAGGTTTACTTGAGGAAAGATTTACTTGAGATTTACTTCCTCCCTAATTAGGGGAAGAAAACAGACAACCAAATCCAGGAGGCACAGAGAACTCCTGTCAAAATCAAAAAAAGCAGAGCAAAACAAAGATGTATTGTAGTTAAATTTGCAAAATATAATGATAAAGAAAAAAATCCTAAAGAAGCAAGACAAAAGAAGTCCCTAACTTACAAGGGAAGACTCATAAGGCTAGTAGCAGATCTGTCCACAGAAATTCAGCAGACCAGAAGGGAGTGGTATGATATACTCAACGTGCTGAATGGGAAAAATGTGCAGCCAAGAATACTCTATCCAGCAAGGCTATAATTCAGAATAGAAGAAGAGATAAAGAGTTTCCCAGACAAACAAAAACTAAAGGAGTTCATGGCCACTAAGCCAACCCTGCAAGAAATATTAAAGGGGACACTTTGAGTGGAAAGAAAGAGCAAAAGTGACAAAGTCAAGAAAGGAACAGAGAAAAATCTCTGGAAACAATGATAAAACAAGTAATAAAATGACAATAAATACATATCTATCAATAATTACTTTGAACATAAATGGGCTAAAAGCTCCAATACAAAGACATAGGGTGTCAGAATGGACAAAAAAAACAAGACCCATCTATATACTTCCTGTAAGAGACTGATTTTAGACCTAAAGACACCTGAAGATTGAACGTGAGGGGACAGAGAAATATTCATCATCCAAACTGATGTCAAAAGAAAGCCAGAGTAGCCATGGTTATATCACACAAAGTAGATTTTAAAAGACTGTAACAAGAGTTGAAGCAGGGCATTATATCATAATAAAGGGGACTATCCAAAAAGTTCTAACAATTGAAAATATTTATACCCTCAAAATGAAAGCACCCACAAACATAAAATAATTAATAATAAACATAAAGGAACTCATTTATAATAATACAATAGTCGAAGGGGCTTTAATAACCCACTTACATCAATGGACAGATCATCTAAGCAGAAAATCAACAAGGAAGCAATGGCTTTGAATGACACACTGAACCAGATGGATTTAACAGCTATATTAAGAATACTTCATCGTAAAGTAGCAGAATACACATTCTTTACAAGTTCACATGGGACATTCTCCAGAATAGATCACATACTGGGTCACAAATCAGGCCTCGATAAGTACAAAAAGATCAAGATCATACCATGCATATATTCTGACCACAATGCTATGAAACTTGAAGTGAACCACAAGAAAAAACCTGGAAATGCCACAAATACATGGAGATCAAACAACACAATACTAAGGAATGAATGGGTCAACTAGGAAATCAGAGAAATAAAAAAATACATGGAAACAAATGAATGTGAAACATGACAGTCATAAACATTTGGGATGCAGTGGAAGCAATTCTAAGAGGGAATTTAATAGCAATACAGGCCTACCTAAAGAAGCAAGAACAATCTATAATAAGCAACCTAACATTACACCCAAAGGAGCTAGAAGAGGAACAATAAACAAAGCCTAAAGCCAGCAGAAGGGAAATAATAAAGATTAGAGCAGAAACAAATGATGTAGAAACTAAAAAAAAAAAAAAAGGAGAAAAGATTAATGAAACCAGCTGCTGGCTCTTGGGAAAAAATAATAAATTTGATAACCCCCTAGCCAGACTTATCAAAAAGAAAAGAGAAAGGACCCAGATAAATAAAATCACAAATGAGGGAGGAAAAATAACAACCAACACCACAGAAATACAAACAATTATAGGAGAATATTATGAAAAACTATATACCAACAAATTGGACAACATGGAAGAAATGGATAACTTCCTAGAAACATATAAACTACCAAAACGGAAAGGCAAAGAAATAGAAAACTTGAGCAGACCAATAACCAGCATGGACATTCAAAAAACTCCCAAGAAGCAAAGTCCAGGGCCAGATGGCTTCACAGAGGAATTCTACCAAATATTTAAAGAAGACTTAATACCCATTCTTCGCAAAGTATTCCAAAAAATAGAAATGGAAGGAAAACTACCAATTTCATTGTATGAGGCCAGCATTACCCTGATTCCAAAACAAGACAAGCAAAAAGAGAACTACAGGCCAATTTCCCTGATGAACACGATGCAAAAAATCTCAACAAAATGCTGGCAAATTGAATCCAACAATACATTAAAAGAACCATTTACCATGATTAAGTGGGGCTTATTCCTGTGTTGCAAGGTGGTTCACTATTCACAAATCAAAGTGATACCCCACATTAATAAAATAAAGTATAAGAAGCATATGATCCTTTCAATAGATGCAGAAAAAACATTTGACAAAATACAACATTCATTTATTATAAAAACCCTCAACAAAGTATGGTTAGAGGGAATATACCTCAACATAATAAAGGCTGTATATGAAAACCCACATTTAATGTCATCCTAAATAGAGAAAAACTGAAAGCTCTTCCTTTATGGTCAGAAATAGGACAGGTATGTCCACTCTCCCCACTGTTTTTTAACATAATGCTGGAAGTCCTAGCCTCAGCGATCAAAAGAGAACCAAAAGAAATAAAAGGCATCCAAATCAGCAAGGAAGAAGTCAACTTTCACTATTTGCAGAAGACATGATACTATATATAGAATACCCAAAAGATACTACCAAAAAAATTGGTAGAACTGATACGTGAATTCAGTAAAGTTACAGGATACAAAATCCATGTACAGAAATCTGTTCCATTTCTATACACCAATAACGATGCAGCAGAAAGAGAAATCAAGGAACTGATCCATTTTACAATTGCACCAAAACTCATAAGATACGTAGGAATAAACTTAACCAAAGAGGTAAAAGATCTGTATTGTGAAACTACAGATAACTTAGGAAACTGAAGAGGGCACAAATGGAAAAACATTCCATGCTCAAGGATTGCAAGAATAAATATTGTTAAAATGTCTATACTATCCAAAGCAAACTACACATATAATGCAATCTCTAACAAAATACCAATAGCATATTTCACTAAGCTAGAATAAATAATCCTAACATTTGTATGGATTCACAAAAGGCCCCAAATAACGAAAGCAATCTTGAAAAAGAAAAGCATAGCTGGAGGAATCACAATTCTGCACTTCAAGTTATATTACAATGTTTTAGTGATCAAGACGGTATGGTACTGGCACAAAAACAGACACATAGATCAATAGAATAGAATATAAAACCCAGAAATGATCCCACAACTATATGGTCAACTAATGTTGGAAAGGACTATCCAATGAAAAAAAGAGTCTCCTCAACAAGTGGTGTTGAGTGGGAAAACTGAATAACAACATGCAAAAGAATGAAACTGGACCACTTTCTTACTCCGTACACAAAAATAAGTTCAAAATGGATGAAATGTCTAAATGTGAGGCAGGAAACCATCGAAATCCTAGAGTAGAACACAAGCAGTAACCCCTTTGACATTGGCCATAGCAACTTCTTACTAGACATGCCACCTGAGGCAAGGGAAACAAAAGCAATAATAAACTATTGGGACTTCATCAAAATGAAAAGCTTCAGCACAGTGAAGGAAACAGTCAAAAAAACTAAAAGGCAACCCAAAGAATGAAAGAAGATATTTGCAAATGACATATCTGATAAAGGGTTAGTATCTAAAATATATAAGGGACTTATATTATAATACTGAACATCCAAAAAACAAATATTCCATTTAAGAAATGGGCAGCCAACATGAGTAGACATTTTTTCAAAGAAGAAATACAAGTAGCTAACAGACACATAAAAAGATGCTCATTATCGCTTATTATCAGGGAAATACGAATCAAAACAATGAGCTATCACCTCACACCTGTCAGAATGGCTAAAATCAACAATACAAGAAACAACAGAGGTTGGTGAGAATGTGGAGAAAGGGTAACCCTCTTGCCCTGTCGGTGGGGATGAAAACTGGTGCAGCTACTCTGGAAAACAGTATGGAGGTTCCTCAAAAAGTTAAAAATAGAACTACCCTGTGATCCAGCCATCACGCTATTAGGTATTTACACCAAGGATACAAAAATACTAATTCAAAGGGATACATGCACCCCAATATTTATAGCAGCATTATCTACAACAGCCAAATTATGGAAACAGCCCAAATTTCCATGGACTGATGTATGGATAAAGAAGATGTGAGATATATATATAATGGAATATTACTCAGCCATAAAAAAGAATGAAATTTTGCCATTTGCAATAATATGGTTGGAGCTAGAGTATACTAATCTAAGCAAAATAAGTCAGTAAGGGAAAGACAAATATCATATGATTTCACTCATATGTATAATTTAAAAAAGGAAACAGGTGAACATAGGGGGGAAAAAGAGAAAGAGGGAAACGATAAAACAGACTCCTAACTATAGAGAACAGACTGAGGGGTACTGGAGGGAAGCTTGGCAGGTGGATGGGTTAAATAGGTGATGGATATTAAGGAGGGCATTTGTTGTGATGAGCTCTGGGTTTTGTATATAAGTGATGAATCACTAAATTCTACACCTGAAACTTAAATTACACTGTATGTTAACTAATTGGAATTTAAATATAAACTTGAAAAGAAAAAAAACCTTTTAGTTGTAGAAATAGACAAAGAGAAAAAAGACTCAAATGTTGGCAGTAATATTTTTACCTCTTTATTATTATTATTTGGCATTTTCATTGAGCTTTCCTATAATGAGTTCTGTGGATAGATAAATGCCCTTTTTGGTGGTTGATTAATCTGGGTTTCTATTTGGTGTTCCATATCCCACCTGGGTGATCTTGGGAAACAGCAACTCTTCCCCAGTTACCTGTCACCTTAAACTCTGAATGATTCACATTTTCCAGTTATTTTATTGTTTTACTAATCTGCAGAGGTGAAATATGGGATGCTTTCCCATTTGCATTCCCTTAATTATTATTGAAGTAAGTAACTTTTACTATTCTCTGGTTGTTGTGTTTTTAATGTTTCCTTGTTATGGAATGAAGAGGGTGCAAGAAATCTCATTTTCTTCCCCATGCGGCATGTGGGAACATTCAGATAATTATCTAAATACTTATTTGCTGGCCATTTAAATGCTGACAAGTGGAGTCCAGAATTTCTAGACTGAAATTTCATGCTTTCATGGACTGGTGCCTGAATTATAGAAAAAACCTTGGAATTTTTAAAACACTTTTATTCATCCTTGATATTGTAGATAAAACACTACATGTTAATGTGGGGCCATGAGACACAGTCAAGAAAGAATTCTTGAGATATCTTGGGTGCAAAAAGATGTTTTTAGTAAAGCACAGGGACAAGACCCATGGGCATAAAGAGCTGCACTTTTGCTGTGTGAACCTGGTGATTATATCCTTAGTGCTCAAGGGGGAGGGTATGTGCAGGTAGTATTAGATCATAATGTCTTCTTCAAATTTCAACTTGCAAAACTACTTTCACAATATTTCTCTAGTGCTTATCACTCAGTTCAATATTAACTATCAGTGAGATGTACAGGCAGTCATAAGACCCTTTAAGAATGTAGCAACCAGCACTTAGCTAATCCTTACCAAAACTATGTAGACTATATAGGTCAGCCTTCTGGACTAAAGGTGAACATTTTTCTACTTCTATCCCTCATCATTTCACCCCTGACCAATTTTCAGTCCTTAAATTTTTAAGTTGTTGAAGGGTGAAGTGCTCGTCTTCTCTAACTTCTTCAAGCTGACAGGGGGCATAGAGATATCCCTACTTATGGAATGAAATTGGTCACTCTTTGTCCCTACAAGTAACTATTATGGAAGACCATTGCTGTAGAGTCCAGAGGGGACATCAGGGTGAATTTGTTTTGGATACTATGGATCATCCATCGGCTGGGTGAAGGAGTCAAGAACTGCTTGCATATATCTTGACAATAGGAAAGAACAAAGCTAAAGAGACAACATAGGATTGATATTTTTTTAATTAGGATTAATATCATAATAAAAATAAAAGGTGTAATGAGAAGATCCCTTAGGGTGGACCATAGTCCACCTCCCAAACAGGAATATAATCAATTATTAAGTGACAATGTAGGGTCTTTAGGAGCACCAATTTGGTTATTCATATCAGCAAGTAATCCTGTTATATTTTTGTTATAATCTGGAATATAGATGCAGAATTCTGCTTTAATAATGGCACATGTTCCTCCTTGTGCTGCTGTCAAGGCATCTAACACCATTTTATTTTGTAGCACTGCTTTATGCATTTGGGTCATTTCAGTGTTTAATAATGTAATGCTATTCTGAGAGTCATTTAAGGCCTTAATTGTATATTTATCAAGAACCTCCACGTGCTATATGACATCTGCTAAACCTATTGATGGAATAAAAATAGATGTCAGATGGTCATATCAGTGAAACACGGATCTTGTCCATTGTTCTGAGCCCATCTGTGGGTTGTCATATTCAGTTAAAATGTTTATTAGTTTGAGGATAAGAGAAAGGCCTCTTATGGCCCAGAGAGTCCCATTTACCAGAGGTCGCCCAGAGAGTCCCATTTACCAGAGGCCAGCAAGAAACATTTTTTTAAGAATAGAAATATCCCTATATGTACTGGCATTGGGGTGATGTATCACATCAGCTGTGTATTGATATAAATAATTTGAATCTGTGCCTTGTAATGGAGAAACCCACCAAGGGAGGCTTGAAGTGCTTGATATGGGCCATAAGCCACAAATCTAGCATGAAGACTGGTTTTGTATCTCAATTTAATGTGCCCATTGTAAAAGAGAGTTTCCATTTAGGTATGGTCTGCATGTCTGCTAAAACTTTGGATACATTAGCAGAGTCATCTGGGACATTTATATAACATTTAGTCTCAATATTAGTATAATAACTTTTTCTTTGACTTACAATCAGCAAATCAAGGGCCATCAGGTTTTGGAAGACCACTTTTTGAATTGGTGGGCGACTTCATGTTAGGTTTGGTTAAAAGTGGCTACTGTATGCTAGGCTAAAGCCTCTACTTGTAATTTTATATCGATGGCTATAAGGTAGCTCCCAGGACAAATATGACTAAGGGATAAAACCATTAAGAAGCCCTCTTTGCCTGGGGGCACCTGGGTGGCTCAGTCAGTTGAATGTCTGACCCTTGATTTTGACTCAGGTCATGATGTGATAGTTCATGAGTTCGAACCCCACATCGGGGGTCTGTCCTGACAGTGCAGAGCCTGCTTGAAATTCTCTCTATCTGTCCCTCCTCCACGCACCCACATACTCTTTCTCTCTCTCTTAAAAATAAATAAATAGGAGAGGCGCAGGAAGATGGCGGCGTAGGAGGACGCTGGGCTCACCTCGCGTCCTGCTGATCACTTAGATTCCACCTACACCTGCCTAAATAACCCAGAAAACCGCCAGAGGATTAGCAGAACGGAGTCACCGGACCCAAGTGCCGACGAGAGGCCCACGGAAGAGGGTAGGAAGGGCGGCGAGGCGGTGCGCGCTCCACGGACTGGCGGGAGGGAGCCGGGGCGGAGGGGCGGCTCGCCAGCCAAGCAGAGCCCCCGAGTCCGGCTTGCAAAAGCGGAGGGGCCTGACGGACTGTGTTCCGACAGCAAGCGCGACTTAGCGTCTGGGAGGTCATAAGTTAACAGCTCTGCTCGGAAAGCGGGAAGGCTGGAGGACAAAGGGAGGGTGAGCTGCGGAGCCCCCGGACTACAGAGCTCAGTTTGGCGGGGAACAAAGGCGCTCGCCAGCGCCATCTCCCCCGCCCATCCCCCAGCCAAAATCCCAAAGGGAACCGGTTCCGGCCAGGGAAATTGCTCGCTCCGCGCAAACACCCAACTCTGTGCTTCTGCGGAGCCAAACCTCCGGCAGCGGATCTGACTCCCTCTGGCTGCCACAGGGCCCCTCCTGAAGTGGATCACCTAAGGAGAAGGGAGCTAAGCCTGCCCCCCCTGCCACCGTGCACCTTGCCTTCCCACCCCAGCTAATACGCCAGATCCCCAGCATCACAAGCCTGGCAGTGTGCAAGTAGCCCAGACGGGCCACGCCACCCCACAGTGAATCCCGCCCCTAGGAGAGGGGAAGAGAAGGCACACACCAGTCTGACTGTGGCCCCAGCGGTGGGCTGGGGGCAGACATCAGGACTGACTGTGGCCCCGCCCACCAACTCCAGTTATACACCACAGCACAGGGGAAGTGCCCTGCAGGTCCTCACCACACCAGGGACTATCCAAAATGACCAAGCAGAAGAATTCCCCTCAGAAGAATCTCCAGGAAATAACAACAGCTAATGAGCTGATCAAAAAGGATTTAAATAATATAACAGAAAGTGAATTTAGAATAATAGTCATAAAATTAATCGCTGGGCTGGAAAACAGTATACAGGACAGCAGAGAATCTCTTGCTACAGAGATCAAGGGACTAAGGAACAGTCACGAGGAGCTGAAAAACGCTTTAAAGGAAATGCAAAACAAAATGCAAACCACCACAGGTCGGATGGAAGAGGCAGAGGAGAGAATAGGTGAACTAGAAGATAAAGTTATGGAAAAAGAGGAAGCTGAAAAAAAGAGAGATAAAAAAATCCAGGAGTATGAGGGGAAAATTAGAGAACTAAGTGATACACTAAAAAGAAATAATATACGCATAATTGGTATTCCAGAGGAGGAAGAGAGAGGGAAAGGTGCTGAAGGGGTACTTGAAGAAATAATAGCTGAGAACTTCCCTGAACTGGGGAAGGAAGAAGACATTGAAATCCAAGAGGCACAGAGAACTCCCTTCAGACGTAACTTGAATCGATCTTCTGCACGACATATCATAGTGAAACTGGCAAAATACAAGGATAAAGAGAAAATTCTGAAAGCAGCAAGGGGTAAACGTGCCCTCACATATAAAGGGAGACCTATAAGACTCGTGACTGATCTCTCTTTTGAAACTTGGCAGGCCAGAAAGAATTGGCACGAGATTTTCAGGGTGCTAGACAGCAAAAATATGCAGCCAAGAATCCTTTATCCAGCAAGTCTGTCATTTAGAATAGAAGGAGAGATAAAGGTCTTCCCAAACAAAAACTGAAGGAATTTGTCACCACTAAACCAGCCCTACAAGAGATCCTAAGGGGGACCCTGTGAGACAAAGTACCAGAGACATCACTACAAGCATAAAACATACAGACATCACAATGACTCTAAACCCGTATCTTTCTATAATAACACTGAATGTAAACGGATTAAATGCGCCAACCAAAAGACATAGGGTATCAGAATGGATAAAAAAACAAGACCCATCTATTTGCTGTCTACAAGAGACTCATTTTAGACCTGAGGACACCTTTAGATTGAGAGTGAGGGGATGGAGAACTATTTATCATGCTACTGGAAGCCAAAAGAAAGCTGGAGTAGCCATACTTATATCAGACAAACTAGACTTTAAATTAAAGGCTGTAACAAGAGATGAAGAAGGACATTATATAATAGTTACAGGGTCTATCCATCAGGAAGAGCTAACAATTATAAATGTCTATGCGCCGAATACCGGAGCCCCCAAATATATAAAACAATTACTCATAAACATAAGCAACCTTATTGATAAGAATGTGGTAATTGCAGGGGACTTTAACACCCCACTTACAGAAATGGATAGATCATCTAGACACATGGTCTATAAAGAAACAAGGGCCCTGAATGAGACATTGGATCAGATGGACTTGACAGATATATTTAGAACTCTGCATCCCAAAGCAACAGAATATACTTTCTTCTCGAGTGCACATGGAACATTCTCCAAGATAGATCATATACTGGGTCACAAAACAGCCCTTCATAAGTATACAAGAATTGAAATTATACCATGCATACTTTCAGACCACAATGCTATGAAGCTTGAAATCAACCACAGGAAAAAGTCTGGAAAACCTCCAAAACCATGGAGGTTAAAGAACACCCTACTAACGAATGAGTGGGTCAACCAGGCAATTAGAGAAGAAATCAAAAAATATATGGAAACAAACGAAAATGAAAATACAACAATCCAAACGCTTTGGGACCCAGCGAAGGCAGTCCTGAGAGGAAAATACATTGCAATCCAGGCCTATCTCAAGAAACAAGAAAAATCCCAAATAAAAAATCTAACAGCACACCTAAAGGAAATAGAAGCAGAACAGCAAAGGCAGCCTAAACCCAGCAGAAGAAGAGAAATAATAAAGATCAGAGCAGAAATAAACAATATAGAATCTAAAAAAACTGTAGAGCAGATCAACGAAACCAAGAGTTGGTTTTTTGAAAAAATAAACAAAATTGACAAACCTCTAGCCAGGCTTCTCAAAAAGAAAAGGGAGATGACCCAAATAGATAAAATCATGAATGAAAATGGAATTATTACAACCAATCCCTCAGAGATACAAACAATTATCAGGGAATACTATGAAAAATTATATGCCAACAAATTGGACAACCTGGAAGAAATGGACAAATTCCTGAACACCCACACTGTTCCAAAACTCAATCAGGAGGAAATAGAAAGCTTGAACAGACCCATAACCAGCGAAGAAATGGAATCGGTTATCAAAAATCTCCCAACAAATAAGAGTCCAGGACCAGATGGCTTCCCAGGGGAGTTCTACCAGACATTTAAAGCAGAGATAATACCTATCCTTCTCAAGCTATTCCAAGAAATAGAAAGGGAAGGAAAACTTCCAGACTCATTCTATGAAGCCAGTATTACTTTGATTCCTAAACCAGACAGAGACCCAGTAAAAAAAGAGAACTACAGGCCAATATCCCTGAAGAATATGGATGCAAAAATTCTCAATAAGATACTAGCAAATCGAATGCAACAGCATATAAAAAGAATGATTCACCATGATCAAGTGGGATTCATTCCTGGGATGCAGGGCTGGTTCAACATTCGCAAATCAATCAACGTGATACATCACATTAACAAAAAAAAAGAGAAGAACCATATGATCCTGTCAATCGATGCAGAAAAGGCCTTTGACAAAATCCAGCACCTTTTCTTAATAAAAACCCTTGAGAAAGTCGGGATAGAAGGAACATACTTAAAGATCATAAAAGCCATTTATGAAAAGCCCACAGCTAACATCATCCTCAACGGGGAAAAACTGAGAGCTTTTTCCCTGAGATCAGGAACACGACAGGGATGCCCACTCTCACCGCTGTTGTTTAACATAGTGCTGGAAGTTCTAGCATCAGCAATCAGACAACAAAAGGAAATCAAAGGCATCAAAATTGGCAAAGATGAAGTCAAGCTTTCGCTTTTTGCAGATGACATGATATTATACATGGAAAATCCGATAGACTCCACCAAAAGTCTGCTAGAACTGATACATGAATTCAGCAAAGTTGCAGGATACAAAATCAATGTACAGAAATCAGTTGCATTCTTATACACTAACAACGAAGCAACAGAAAGACAAATAAAGAAACTGATCCCATTCACAATTGCACCAAGAAGCATAAAATACCTAGGAATAAATCTAACCAAAGATGTAAAGGATCTGTATGCTGAAAACTATAGAAAGCTTATGAAGGTAATTGAAGAAGATTTAAAGAAATGGAAAGACATTCCCTGCTCATGGATTGGAAAAATAAATATTGTCAAAATGTCAATACTACCCAAAGCTATCTACACATTCAATGCAATCCCAATCAAAATTGCACCAGCATTCTTCTCGAAACTAGAACAAGCAATCCTAAAATTCATATGGAACCACAAAAGGCCCCGAAGAGCCAAAGTCATTTTGAAGAAGAAGACCAAAGCAGGAGGCATCACAATCCCAGACTTTAGCCTCTACTACAAAGCTGTCATCATCAAGACAGCATGGTATTGGCACAAAAACAGACACACAGACCAATGGAATAGAATAGAAACCCCAGAACTAGACCCACAAACGTATGGCCAACTCATCTTTGACAAAGCAGGAAAGAACATCCGATGGAAAAAAGACAGCCTCTTTAACAAATGGTGCTGGGAGAACTGGACAGCAACATGCAGAAGGTTGAAACTAGACCACTTTCTCACACCATTTACAAAAATAAACTCAAAATGGATAAAGGACCTAAATGTGAGACAGGAAACCATCAAAACCTTAGAGGAGAAAGCAGGAAAAGACCTCTCTGACCTCAGCCGTAGCAATCTCTTACTCGACACATTCCCAAAGGCAAGGGAATTAAAAGCAAAAGTGAATTACTGGGACCTTATGAAGATAAAAAGCTTCTGCACAGCAAAGGAAACAACCAACAAAACGAAAAGGCAACCAACGGAATGGGAAAAGATATTTGCAGATGACATATCGGACAAAGGGCTAGTATCTAAAATCTATAAAGAGCTCACCAAACTCCACACCCGAAAAACAAATAACCCAGTGAAGAAATGGGCAGAAAACATGAATAGACACTTCTCTAAAGAAGACATCCAGATGGCCAACAGGCACATGAAAAGATGTTCAGCGTCGCTCCTTATCAGGGAAATACAAATCAAAACCACACTCAGGTATCACCTCACGCCAGTCAGAGTGGCCAAAATGAACAAATCAGGAGACTATAGATGCTGGAGAGGATGTGGAGAAACGGGAACCCTCTTGCACTGTTGGTGGGAATGCAAATTGGTGCAGCCGCTCTGGAAGGCAGTGTGGAGGTTCCTCAGAAAATTAAAAATAGACCTACCCTATGACCCAGCAATAGCACTGCTAGGAATTTATCCAAGGGATACAGGAGTACTGATGCATAGGGGCACTTGTACCCCAATGTTCATAGCAGCACTCTCAACAATAGCCAAATTATGGAAAGAGCCTAAATGTCCATCAACTGATGAATGGATAAAGAAATTGTGGTTTATATACACAATGGAATACTACGTGGCAATGAGAAAAAATGAAATATGGCCTTTTGTAGCAACGTGGATGGTACTGGAGAGTGTGATGCTAAGTGAAATAAGCCATACAGAGAAAGACAGATACCATATGGTTTCACTCTTATGTGGATCCTGAGAAACTTAACAGGAACCCATGGGGGAGGGGAAGGAAAAAAAAAAAAGAGGTTAGAGTGGGAGAGAGCCAAAGCATAAGAGACTGTTAAAAACTGAGAACAAACTGAGGGTTGATGGGGGGTGGGAGGGAGGGGAGGGTGGGTGATGGGTATTGAGGAGGGCACCTTTTCGGATGAGCACTGGGTGTTGTATGGAAACCAATTTGACAATAAATTTCATATATATATATATATAAAAAAATAAGAAAAAATAAAATAAAGAGTGCATCAAGAGATGCAGAAGGGCATTATATAATACTCAAGGGGTCTATCCACCAAGAAGACCTAATAATTGTAAACATTTATGCACCAAATGTGGCAACACCCAAATATATAAATCAATTAATCACAAACATAAAGAAACCCGTGGATAGTAATATCATAATAGTAGGAGACTTCAACACCCCACTCACAACAATGGACAGATCATCTAATCAAAAAATCAACAAGGAAACGATGGCTCTGAATGACACACTGGACCAGATGGACTTAACAGATATATTCAGAACATTTCATCCTAAAGCAGCAGCAGAAAATACATTCTTCTCCAGTGCACCTGGAAGCTTCTCCAGAATAGACCATATACTGGGACACAAATCATCCCTAAGTAATACAAAAAGATCGAGATCATACTGTGCATATTTTCAGACAACAATGCTATGAAGCTTGAAATCAACCACAAGAAAAATTTTCGAAAAGTAACAAATACTTGGAGACTGAAGAACATCCTACTAAAGAATGAATGGGCTAACCAAGCAGTTAAAGAGTAAATTAAAAAGTATATAGAAGTCAATGAAAATGATAACACCACAACACAAAACCTCTGGGATGCAGCAAAGGCGGTCATAAAGAGAAAGTATATAGCAATCCAGGCCTTCCTAAAGAAGGAAGGAAGATCTCAGATATACAACTTAACCTTATGACCTAAGGATCTGGAAAAAAGAACAGCAAATAAAACCCCAAAACAGCAGAAGACAGGAAATAATAAAGATTAGAGCAAAAATTAATGCTATCAAAACCAGAAAAACAGTAGAACAGATCAGTGAAACCAGAAGCTGGTTCTTTGAAAGAATTAACAAAATTGATAAACCACTAGCCAGTTTGATCAAAAAGAAAAAGGAAAGGACCCAAATAAATAAAATGAAGAATGAAAGAGGACAGATCACAACCAACACAGCAGAAATAAAAACAATAATAAGAGAGTATTATGACCAATTATATGCCAATAAAATGGGCAATCTGGAAGAAATGGACAAATTTCTAGAAACATATACACTACCAAAACTGAAACAGGAAGAAATAGAAAATTTGAACAGACCCATAACCAGTAAGGAAATTGAATTAGTAATCAAAAATCTGCCAAAAAACAAGAGTCCAGGGCCAGATAGCTTTCCAGGGGAATTCTACCAAACATTTAAGGAAGAATTAACACCTATTCTCTTGAAGCTGTTCCAAAACATAGAAATGGAAGGAAAACTTCCAAACTCTTTCTATGAAGCCAGCATTACCTTGATTCCAAAACCAGAGACCCCACTAAAAAGGAGAAGTATAGACCAATTTCCCTGATGAATATGGATGCACAAATCCTCAACAAGATATTAGCCAACTGGCTCCAACAATACTTTAAAAAAATATATTCACCATGACCAAGTGGGATTTATACCTGGGATGCAGGGCTGGTTCAATATCTGCAAAATAATTAACGTGATTCATCACATCAATAAAATAAATGACAAGAACCATATGATCTTATCAATAGATGCATAAAAAGAATTTGACAAAATACAGCATCCTTTCTTGATAAAAACCCTCAAGAAAGTAGGGATAGAAGGATCATACCTGGGCATCATAAAAGCCATATATGAAAGACCCAACGCTAACATCATCCTCAATGGGGAAAGACTCAGAGCTTTCCCCCCTAAGGTCAGGAACAAGGCAGGGATGTCCACTCTCACCACTGTTATTCAATATAGTATTGGAAGTCTTAGCCTTTGTAATCAGACAACACAAAGAAATAAAAGGCATCCAAATCGGCCAGGAGGAGGTCAAACTTTCACTCTTCGCAGATGACATGATACTCTATATGGAAAACCCAAAAGATTCCACCAAAAACTGCTGGAATTGATTCATGAATTCAGCAAAGTTGCAGGATATAAAATCAACGCACAGAAATCGGTTGCATTCCTATACACCAACATTGAAGCGACAGAAAGAGAAATCAAAGAATCGATCCCATTTACAGTTGCACAAAAACCCATAAAATACCTAGGAATAAATCTAACCAAAGAGGTGAAAAATCTATACGCTGAAAGTATAGAATAAACTATAGAAATAGTTTTTTATAGAAATAGATTTTCTTATGAAAGAAATTGAAGACAGAAAAAAAAATGGAAAAAGATTTCATGCTCCTGGATAGGAAGAACAAATATTGTTAAAATGTTGATACTACCCAAAGCAACCTACATATTCAATGCAATCCCTATCAAAATGACACCAGTATTCTTCACAGAGCTAGAACAAGTAATCCTAAAATTTGTATGGAACCAGAAAAGACCCAGAATAGCCATGCGATCTTGAAAATGAAAACCAAAGCAGGAGGCATCACAATCCCACACTTCAAGCTATACTACAAAACTGTAATCATCAAGACAGTATGGTACTGGCACAAAAACAGACACTCAGATCAATGGAACAGAATAGAGAACCCAGAAATGGACCCACAAATGTATGGCCAACTAATCTTTGACAAAGCAGGAAAGAATATCCAATGGAATAAAGACAGTCTCTTCAGCAAGTGGTGCTGGCAAAACTGGACAGTGACATGCAGAAGAATGAACCTGAACCACTTTCTTACACCATACACAAAAATAAACTCAAAATTGGGGCGCCTGGGTGGCTCAGTCAGTTAAGCGGCCAACTTCAGCTCAGGTCATGATCTCGCAGTCCGTGAGTTCGAGCCCTGCATCGGGCTCTGTGCTGACAGCTCAGAGCCTGGAGCCTGTTTTGGATTCTGTGTCTCCCTCTCTCTGACCCTCCCCCGTTCATGCTCTGTCTCTCTCTGTCTCAAAATTAAATAAACGTTAAAAAAAAACAAACTCAAAATGGATGAAAGACCTAAATGTAAGACAGGAAGTCATCAAAATCCTAGAGGAGAAAACGGGCAACAACCTCTTTGATCTTGCCTGCAGCATCTTCTTACTCAACATGTCTCTGGAGGCAAGGGAAACAAAAGCAAAAATGAACTACTGGGACCTCATCAAAATAAAAACTTCTGCACAGCGAAGGAAACAATCAGAACAACTAAAAGGCAACCGACAGAATGGGAGAAGGTATTTGCAAATGACATATCACATAAAGGGTTAGTATCCAAAATGTATAAAGAACTTATCAAACTCAACACCCAAAAAACAAATAATCCAGTGAAGAAATGGGCAAAAGACATGAATAGATACTTCTCCAAAGAAGACATCCAGATGGCCAACAGACACATGAAAAAATGCTCAACATCACTCATCATCAGGGAAATACAAATCAAAACCACAATGAGATACCACCTCAGACCTGTCCGAATGGTTAACATTAACAACTCAGGCAACAACAGATGTTGGCGAGGATGCAGAGAAAAAAGATCTCTTTTTCACTGTTGGTGGGAATGCAAGCTGGTGCAGCCACTCTGGAAAACAGTATAGAGGTTCCTCAAAAAAAACTGAAAATAGAACTACCCTATGACTCAGCAATTGCACTACTATGTATTTATCCACGGGATACAGGTGTGCTGTTCGAAGGGACACATGCACCCCCATGCTTATAGCAGCACTATCAACAATAGCCAAAGTATGGAAAGAGCCCAAATGTCCATCGATGGATGAATGGATAAAGATGTGGTATATATACAATATAGTATTACTCGGCAATCAAAAAGAATGAAATCTTGCCATTTGCAAACTATGTGGATGGAACTGGAGGGTATTATGCTAAGTGAAATTAGTCAGAGAAAGACAAACATCATATGACTTCACTCATATGAGTACTTTAAGAGACAAAACAGGGGCGCCTGGGTGGTGGCTCAGTCAGTTGAGCAACTGACTTCAGCTCAGGTCATGATCTCGCTGTCCGTGAGTTTGAGCCCCGCGTCGGACTCTGTGCTGATGGCTCAGAGCCTGGAGTCTGTTTCAGATTCTGGGTCTCCCTCTCTCTCTGCCCCTCCCCCACTCATTCTCTCTCTCTCTCTCTCTCTCTCTCTCTCTCTCTTTCTCTCTCTCTCTCTCTCTCAGTTAAAAATAAATAAGCATTAAAAAAATTTAAAAACAGAGACAAAACAAATGAACATAAGGGAAGGAAAACAAAAATAACCTAAAAACAGGGAGGGGGACAAAGCATAAGAGACTCATAAATATGGAGAACAAACTGACGGTTACTGGAGGGGCTGTGGGGGGGGGGTTGCTAAATGGGTAAGGGCACTAAGGAATCTACTCCTGAAATCATTATTGCACTATATGCTAACTAATTTGGATGTAAATTTTTAAAAATAAAAAATAAAATAAAATAAAATAAAATAAAATAAAATAAAATAAAATAAAAAGATGTTATTTTGCCCTCCATGCTCTATGAACAAGTCAAAGATGAGAACTTCAAAATCCATACTTCTGTAATTGAATTATTTGTTGGGTTTGGGTTGCAAAGCCAATGTTAATTTCCTCTTTGTTTTGGAGATAAGACCTCCAAAATTGCTAATTTCCAGGAAAGATTACCACTTGCATAGTTCAGCAGTTGTGCAGCTCCCTGTTGCACCAAGGGGTACATAGTGCCCATGTTCAAAGGATTGATCACTCATTGCATTTCTTTTGTCAGAAAGTTGCACGT